>NC_136915.1:142605602-143805602 GCF_949752795.1 Hyperoodon ampullatus | reverse complement strand
AATGCCCTCATTTCTGGTTCATTTTCAGTAGGCAGAAATGTTAATAGGCTAACACTTCTCTACTAAATAACGGATGATCTCAAAATGATTAAAGGTATTGAGGGAATTCTGCTCCTTATTAGCTCTGAGGTCCTTCCATTAATAGGTATTAAGAAAAATAACCCTCTACTTACCTGTTTTATAAATTTAGGTATTTTGATGTTAATTATTTTTCTTAAACTTCCATCTTTGCCTCCTCATCCTCTCCACTGGGCACGGTCCTAAACACACACACACACACAGACACACACACCACACACAGGAGTAGCTGGGGAGGGTCTGGTCTCTGCCACCAGCTTGTCTCCAACAGGAACAAACAGGTGGTCTGTGCGGCCACCTAGTGGAGCCTCTTTATCCCTGCAGTTCCTCGTAGCTTTTGAAGGAGCTGAGGGAAACTGCAGGCACGAGGTACTCTGAAGATTCCCCACTTCCTCAGGACGTTGGAGACCCTCCCTGGAATGTAAGCCAGAGGAGAAAGGCGGGTGAACTTGAAGGCGTGACCGGCTCGGGTCGCTGCCCCACTTCCGCAGGGATGGGTGGCCAAAGCCTGCCGCGCCTGAGGCTGGGCGACCCTGATCCAGCCGGAGGAAGTGATGTCACGGCCTCCTCCTCAGAGATGCCTTTGAAACGGAGGGTGTGTGTGTGTGTGTGTGTGTGTGTGTGTGTGTGTGTGTGTGTGTGTGTGTGTGTGTGTGTGTGTGTGTGTGTGTGTGTGTGTGTGTGTGTGTGTGTGTGTGTGTGTGTGTGTGTGTGTGTGTGTGTGTGTGTGTGTGTGTGTGTGGAATGAATGCCCGGGTGAGACAGAAAGTCCTTGTTTCCTGGGAAAGGTCAGGCTTTGAGAGACTTTTTAGCAAAGATCTCTCGCCTCAATTTTGAACTCTCCATTCGAGTTCCTTTAGAGAATTGTTCTTTGGGACTGAGAAACTGTAGTGATTGTGGAAGACACAGAAAAGGAGCAGCAAAATGGTGATCAGAGAACAGAGCCAGCAAAACTCAGCAGCCGCTGGGAAATAGAGTTTAAATGAGGAGTTTGGGCTGTGGCATAGAAAGAGGCTCCTAGGAGGAGACACTCTAGAACCTTCCCACGGGGCCCTCAATCTACGTAGATCCCTGAGTACTGGGCCCCAAGAAGGGAATGGCGCTGGGAGACGGAACTACAAGATCAGCACTGCTGAGACACACACCATTACCAAGAGCGTCCCCCAATTTCACACTCATCCTGCAGGTGCCACAATGAATGGGACTATTGTGAGACGTCACCTTTCCTTTGCTAATTTTTTTTTTTTTTTTTTTTTTGCGGTACGCGGGCCTCTCACGGTTGTGGCCTCTCCCGTTGCGGAGCACAGGCTCCGGACGCGCAGGCTCAGTGGCCATGGCTCACGGGCCCAGCCGCTCCGCGGCATGTGGGATCTTCCCGGACCAGGTCACGAACCCTTGTCCCCTGCATCGGCAGGCGGACTCTCAACCACTGCGCCACCAGGGAAGCCCCCTTTGCTAATTTTATCAGGTTTTGCCCAAATGTGCACCACACTGGAAATCACCTCTAGCCCTGGCTCCTACCTTTACCCAGATAGCTCTGTGTAAGCCCTTCCTCTGCGCCTACAAATTCTCCCTATCGATCCTTAGGTTTCTCCATTTAGAATAAGAAGAACTTGTCCTCAGTTCTTGTCGTGCTCCTCCACATCCACTCTCCTCTCCGTACTGCTGTCTCCAAAGAGCAGTTTATTCTTTTTTTTATTTTCCACATCTTTATTGGAGTATAATTGCTTTACAATGTTGTGTTAGTTTCTGCTGTATAACAAAGTGAATCAGCTATACATATACCTATATCCCCATATCTCCTCCTTCTTGTGTCTCCCTCCCACCCACCCCATCCCACCCCTCTAGGTGGTCACAAAGCACCGAGCTGATCTCCCTGTGCTATGCGGCTGCTTCCCACTAGCTATCTGTTTTACATTTGGTAGTGTATATACGTCCATGCCACTCTCTCACTTCGCCCCAGCTTCCCCTTCCCCACTCCTGTGTCCTCAAGTCTGTTCTCTATGCCTGCGTCTTTATTCCTGTCCTGCCCCTAGGTTCATCAGTACCGAAGAGCAGTTTATTCTGACCCCTCTGTCCTATTCCCATCTGGTTTTTGTCTTAACCATTCCCTGGAAATTGCCCTTTTAGAGACTGCTCAGGACTTTCTCAGTGCCCAATCCAAAGGCCTCATTACTAATAACATGTCAGGTTTGATATTTCTTATAGTCTCAGCCCCTGGTGTTCAAGGATATAGCTTTATTTTCCTAGAACTGACCTCAGACCAGCAACTCAGATTCCAATGTCTGCTTGGCAGCAGAAAACATAGCCTTTCCTAATTCAACATAAACTCAGCCAATTCTGTTTTATTTTTCGATCCATTTGCAGACAATAACTTGGGGGATTATGATTCAAAAATTAGCTTTGTTTTCTGGTACTCCGGGCAGTTTTGTTTTCTACATGGTTGTGTTATATATCACTTTGTCCTTTATATTATGGTAAGGAAAACCTAACATAATAAAAGTATGTGTTTTTTATTGAGATGTAATCGACATACAACATTATGTTAGTTTCAGGTGTACAACATAAAGATTCAGTATTTGTATATGTTGTGAAATGATCACCACAATGAGTCTAGTTAACATACATCACCAAACATAGTTATACTTTTTTTTATTGTGATAGAAACTTTTAAGATCTACTCTCTTAGCAACTTTCAAATATGCAATAGAGTGTTATTAACTCTAGTCACCATGCTGTACGTTACATCCCCGGGACTTATTTATCTTATAACTGGAAGTTTGTACCGTTTGACCCCCTTCACCCAGTTCACCCATCCCCTCCCCCCTGCCCCTGCCTCTGGCAACTACAATCTGTTATCTGTGTGTATCTATGAGTTTGGTTCTTGGTTTTGTTTTGTTTTTCTAGATTTCACATATAAGCGAGATCTTACAGTACTTGTCTTTCTCTGTCTGACTTATTTCACTTAGCATAATGGCTTCAAGGTCCATCCATGTTGTTGCAAAGGCAAGATTTCATTCTTTTTTTAAAATTGGTGTATAGTTGATTTAAAATATTATATTAGTTTCAGGTGTACAACATAGTGATTCGGTATTTTTCTCGATTATACTCCATTTAAAATTACTATAAAATATTGGTTATACTCCCTGTGTTGTACATTACATAATTGTATCCTACTTGTTTTATACCTAGTGGTTTTTACTTCTTAATTCCCTTCCCCTGTCTTGCCTCTCCTGACTACACTCTTCTCACTGGTAACCACCCCCTTATTTTCTATATCTGTGAGTCTGCTTCTGGTTTGTTATATTCATTTGTTTGTTGTATTTTTTAGATTCCACATATAAGTGAAAACATACAGTATTTGTCTTTCTCCGGCTGACTTACTTCACTTAGCATAATACCATCCAGGCCCATCCATGTTGTTGCAACTGGAAGCATTTCATTCTTTTTTATGGCTGAGTAATATTCCATTGTGTACATATGCCACATCTTCTTTATCCATCATCGGTTGATGGATACATAGATTGCTTTCATATCTTGGCTATTGTAAATAATTGTAAATAATGTTGCTGTGAATATCTGGGGTGCATGTATCTTTCTGAATTAGTGTTTTTGTTTTCTTTGGCTATATACCCAGGAGTGGAATTGCTGGATCATATGGTAGTTCTATTTTTAGTTTTTTGAGGAACCTCCATACTGTTTTTCATAGTGGCTACACCAATTTACATTCCCACTAGTAGTTTACTAGAATTCCCTTTTCTCCAGATCCTCACCATTTATTATCTGTTGTCTTTTTGATGATAACCGTTCTGACAGGTGTGAGGTGATATCTCATTGTGGTTTTGATTTGCATTTCCCTGATGATTAGTGATGCTGAGCATCTTTTCATGTGCCTGTTGGCCATCTGTGTGTCTTTGGAAAAATGTCTATTCAAGCCTTCTGCCTATTTTGTAATTAGGTTTTTTGTTCTTTCTATATTGAGTTGTATGAGCTCTTTATATATTTTGAATGTTAACCCCTTATCAGACATATCATCTGCAAATATCTTCTCTCACTCAGTAGGTTGTCTTTTCATTTCATTGATGGTTTCCTTTGTTGTGCAAAAGCTTTTACATTTAATTAGGTCCCCTTTGTTTATTTCTGCTTTTGTTTCCCTTGCCTGAGGAGACAGATCCAAAAAATATATCGCTAAGACTTACGTCAAAGAGTGTCCTGCCATGTTTTCTTCTAGGAGTTTTATGGTTTCTGGTCTTAAATTTAGGTCTTTAATCAATTTTGAGCTTCTTTTTGTATATGGTGTGAGAAAATGTTCTAATATCATTCTTTTACATGTAGCTGTCCAGTTTTCCTAACACCACTTATTGAAGAGACTCTCTTTTCCTCATTGTATATTTTTGCCTCCTTTGTTGTAGATTAATTGACCATATATGCATGGGTTTATTTCTGGGCTCTCTATTCTGTTCTGTTGATGTGTGTCTGTTTTTGTGCCATACCAACTTGTTTTGATTACTGCAGCTTTGTAGTATAGTCTGAAGTTAGGGAGTGTGATACCTCTAGCTTTGTTCTTTTTTCTCAAGATTGCTTTGGCTATTTGGTGTCTTTGTGGTTCCAAACAAATTTTAGGATTATTTGTTCTAATTCTGTGAAAAATGTCATGGGTATTTTGATAGAGATTGCATTAAATCTGTAGATTGCTTTGGGTATTATGGACATTTTAATAATAGTAATTCTTCCAATCCATGAACACAGGATATCTTTCCATTTATTTGTATTGTCTTCAATTTCCTTCATCAGTGTCTTATAGCTTTCAGAGTATAGGTCTTTTTCTTGGTTAAGCTTATTCTTAGATATTTTATTCTTTTTGATACAATTCTAAATGGGATTGTTTTCTTGCTTTCTCTTGATGGTAGTTCATTATTAGTGTATAGAAAAGCAACAGGTTTCTGTATATTAACCTAGATCCTGAAACTTTACTGAATTCACTTATTAGTACTAAGAGTTTTGTGGTGGAGACTTTAGGGGTTTCTATATCATGTCATCTGCAAATAGTGACAGTTTTATTTCTTCCTTTCCAATTTGGATGTTTTTATTGCTTTTTTTTTTTTTTTTTTTTTTGCATTACGCGGGCCTCTCACTGTTGTGGCCTCTCCCATTGCGGAGCACAGGCTCCAGACACGCAGGCTCAGCGACCATGGCTCACGGACCTAGCCCCTCCGTGGCATGTGGGGTCTTCCTGGACCGGGGCACAAACCCGTGTCCCCTGCATCGGCAGGCGGACTCTCAACCACTGCGCCACCAGGGAAGCCCCTTTTATTGCTTTTTATTGTTTGATTGTTGTGGCTAGGACTTCCAATAGTACGTTAAATAGAAATGGCAAGAGTGAACATCCTTGTTCCTGATTTGAGAGGAAAATCTTTCAGTTTTTTACTAGTGAGTATGATGTTAGCTGTGGGTTTGTATAAATGGCCTTTATTATGTTGAGATATGTTCCCTCTATACCAACTTTGTTGAGAGTTTTTTTTTTTTTTTATCATGAATGGGTGTTGAATTTTGTCAAATGCTTTTTCTGCATCTATTGAGATGACCAAGTGATTTTTATCTTTCATTTTGTTAATGTGGTATATCATATTGATTGATTTGCAGATATTGAACCATCTTTGCATCTCTGGAATAAATCCCACTTGATCATGGTATATGATCCTTTTTATATATTGTTGAATTCAGTTTGCTAATATTTTCTTGAGGATTTTTGCATAGATTTCATTCTTTTATGGCTGAACTTTATACATATAATTATTATAATATATACAATTATATATTATATGTAATATTATATATCATATATATATATATATATATCACCTCTTCTTTATCCATTCATCCATTGATGGACACTTAGGTTGTTTCCATATCTTGGCTGCAATGAATATGGGAGTGAATATAAATGATGCTGCAATGAACATGGGAGTGCATATATCTTTTTGAGTTAGACTTTTCATTTTCTTCAGATAAATACCCAGAAGTGAAATTGCTGGATCATATGGTAGTTCTATTTTTAATTTTTTGAGGTACCTCCATACTGTTTTGTAATTTTGGTTTTAAAACAGGATTAAAACATGGTCTCTTTTGGGTAGCTATTCAGGAGTTTTCTTCTCTTTATTCCTTCTACTTCTTTCAGTCTTTGTAGCTGCAGAGGACATCCGTCTGGGGAGTGGAGCTTATGCATACCCTGATTTGGAAGGGAAAGCAGTGTACAGCCCACCAGGAGGCTCTGTCACTGCTAGCAACTCTTCCCACATGGTCCCATTGTCCTGAGCCAGTGTCAGTTCCTGAAGTCCAAGTTTCCACCATTGCTTCTCCTTGCCTATATCATCATAGTCTAGACTCTAGTTCCTTTGAGTCTGTTTGGCTGGCTCAGGGCCTCTTATGCCTTCCTCTTGGTGGCCACAGAAAGTTTTCAGATCTTTTCCCACCTTGCCAAGATGCCTAGAACTCTGTGCAGCCACTCTAGGCTATAGCTTTCATGTTCTCCCAGCACCATTCTGGATGCAGCAATTCTCCCAGGAGCTGTTGTTCTTCCTGGGACACTCTGAGAGGAGAGACACATGTGCCCTCTGCTATGGCATTTCTGGTATGTGCAAATTTCATTGACTGTGAGTACAGTAGGAAATACATTTTACATCATGGCTGAGTACATGTACACAACATAAATGAAACAACAGCTTCATGAAACAATATTTACCGTTACTCCAATGTACTCCATTGTACTCCAATGTACTCTGGTATTTTCTATTTCATTCCATTTCCTTTAATACCAGCTTTAACCCAATAAATCAATCTTATTATCCAAGAGTAGGTCTCAACCCACAGTTTGAAAAACACTGCCCCCTAATAGTGGGTTTCTATCCATCACTAGTCCTGGGATTTGGTTCATGGGGTGGGCACTGGGCCCCAAATCAAAAATCAGGAAACAGTTCCACACTTAGGTGGTTCTTTCTCAAAATGCACAGCTTTTGGAATAAAAGAAAGTTCTGCCTTTCAAGATGTTACCTCTACTACGAGTTATCCATTCAGACATTCAACGGACTTTTTATTTTCAGCTTTCTCTACTCTCTGAGAACAATATGTATAAAATATGACACAATGATAGAGGAAAGAGTAGCAGAAAGACACAGAAAGAAATCAAGCCTCAGTTAGTATTTCCAAACATCTTATGTTCTATTGCTCATAGTAATAATAATAGCTAATGATTACTGAGTGCATATTATGGGTCAGGCACTGTACTTGGCTTTTCACATTTATTATTTCAGTTAATCCCCATAACATCTCAGTGATATGGTACAAATATTATCCCCATTTTATAAAGAGGAAATGAAGGCTAACCTACATTTGACTCTGTCCCCTCCCTCAACATCTAAAGACCATTTCTCATGTCTGTTTCCTACTTTGTGCTGATTCCACCTCCATAAGATGAGGGATGGGGACTAGACTATCTCTTTCAGCTAAAAAAGAGCTCAGCAACCTTACACAAGGCACAGCTGCTTTCTGTGAAGTTTGAAAAGTAACAGTCTGTTGTAAGCCTGTAGTTTGACCTGCACATGATCCCTCCCATTGCTCTTAGTCACTTCCCATCCAGGGCTTCTTCCTATGGCCTAGAACTCAAGGTCATCTACAATCTTCTCCCAAACTAGAAGGGATTGGAGTCCTTCCTGGTTCTTAGCAACCTGCAGGCCCTCAGAGGAAATGACTCTAGTAACTTCTCTTTATCTTCTAAAACCCACATCTTTAGAAGGGAGAAAGATGCCTGGATAATGCAAACAAGAGATAAATCACAAACCATGAATTTTTTTGCCTTCCAATTTGGTTAGTTCGTGTATTCCACACATATTTATCAGCTATGCACTAGGTACTATGCTATGTAGTACTGGAGATTTGGTGGTGAACAAGACAGTTCAAACTCTTGCCCTTCTGGAGTTTATATTCTATAGGGGCTGTTTTCAGGGGAGGGTAGACAATGACAGGTCGGGTGCTTTTCAACCTTCTCGCAAAACACACCTCCCAGTAAGAATACTTTTGCACAGCAGAGAAATTCATTCCTTTTCTCTTCTCCTCACCCAACAGAATAAAAAGTTTTGTAGAGTAACACTCTTTTTTTTTTTTTTTTTTTTTTTTTTTGCAGTGCACGGGCCTCTCACTGTGTGGCCTCTCCCGTTGTGGAGCACAGGCTCCGGACACGCAGGCTCAGCGGCCATGGCTCACGGGCCCAGCCGCTCCACGGCATGTGGGATCTTCCCGGACCGGGGCACGAACCCGTGTCCCCTGCATCGGCAGGCGGACTCTCAACCACTGCACCACCAGGGAAGCCCTGTAGAGTAACACTCTTATTACGTATAAACCCCCCCCCCCAAAATTAATATTATCTTATTAATACTTGAATGCAGCATAGAAAAAATTCCCAAATAAGCAATACAAAAACAAAAATTAGGCAAGATTTTATTTAGTGCACTAGGTGCTTGTATGCTTCTCAGTTCATTCCAGTCCAGAACATACAAGGACTATACTTCATGCATCAACACATGAGCCTGTTTCTCTCCTTTGTTTTAATCAGTTTTAAAGTTTGAAAATCCTGGTTCATACAATAATGGTAATAATAGTGATGCATTCTTTTTACCTGGCAATGGAGATTCTTCTTTAATCTCACCCTAAAATGGTGACGAATTTAATGCCTTGTGATCATCCTTTAGTGCAAATGAAGAAATAAGGTGCAATAATTCATTTGCCTCTCTGAGGCACTAAGTTTAGGTCAATTATTGATTCAGAATTTTAAAAAAGAAAATGGTTTTTTCATCTGAAAGAATTTTCTTAGTATTTATAATTTCTCTTCTGGAAAGTAATGATTACACATTTGAAACTGAGAAATGGAATGTAACAATTTCCCTAATTTGATTTCCATCCCTGTCTTTACTGATAATGTCCTTTTCAATATGTTGTGATAATACTGGGAACAAATAGGAGCTAGGGTGATTGCTTTTACATCTTACTTGCCATAACAAAATGTCGTTTGGAATCCTGGATATGTTTAGCTTGCTGAATTATCATGTTGTTTTCTCCCTGAAGTTATAAATTTCAGTTTATTAAAAATATCAATATTGGGCTTCCCTGATGGCGCAGTGGTTGAGAGTCCGCCTGCCGATGCAGGGGACACGGGTTCGTGCCCCGGTCCGGGAAGATCCCACGTGCCGCGGAGCGGCTGGGCCCGTGAGCCATGGCCGCTGAGCCTGCGCATCTGGAACCTGTGCTCTTCAACGAGAGAGGCCACAACCGTGAGAGGCCTGCGTACAGCAAAAAAAAAAAAAAAAAAAAAATAAAAATAATAATAATAATCAATATCATCAGTTAAATATACTAATTCTAAATCCCAAACATCATCTTCAAAAATGAGATTGCTTTCCAAATGAGATTTCTTTTCATCTAGAAAAATGTGACTCATTTCTGAGTTTACTCACCATGCTTAATGGTGAGTCACATTTTCCTTGGGTTCCCTTAGGACAGTCAGTGAACTTCATTCAGTGTGCTTCAGCATGAGGGTCTGGCTAGTTCCAGTCTGAACAAAACACGTCAGTATTTTGGCTGTTCCATGAGCTCTCTTTAATAAATTTAACACCTTCACCATGTTTTTCATTTTTTTAAACACTTCCATGAGATACAGCAGAATCACTTCTAGAGATGTCAAGTAGAATTCCTATTGATTCTAAGCACAAGTGTTATTAGTAGCTTTTAACAATATTTAAATAATTGTTGTTATGTTTTCTAGCCACATCTGCTGGCTCCACCACTCACACCTCCTTTATTATTTTTCCAGTTTGATAGATATTGACCGAGAAGGCATTTTTTTTCCAGTTTTGTAAATATATCTGACCCAGTGTATGCCAGGTTAAATTTAAACACACGCATACGCACTCGCACACACGCACACACACATTCCTTGTCATCTTGCATAAACTAGAAGAGTTGAATAACTTAATAACTTACAGCATCCATGCTCTTTTGGAGATGGATCTCAAACTCGATACTGGATTTTAACTACATGAGGAGCATGGCTTTGGAAGTTTCTGCAATAGTGCAGATTCAACTACAAATAGTATTATCCCAAAGAGTTGTAAATTTTAATTTATCAGCTGATTTAGCATTAAAAAGCATACGCATCATTTCTATTTATGTTAGAAGAGTAATGTTTTAACATCTGTAAGAGCCATTTTCTCTTTGCCAAACCATATGCAACAAAATCTCATTAACAGTCTGTAGAACAACTAAGAAATTGTGCCAATAATTTTTCGTCTTTTGTTTTCATTTAAAAGTGTTTGAGTGGCTTGTTGACAAGTCCAGTATGCTGTGTTTCTAAGTGTCCTACTTAGTTTTGAAGGTGTCATTACAAATAATATATTGGGATTTGTCACTTTTGTTGGATTTTACTCACTGAAAAAAATACTGTAAATAATCTGCCTCATAAGATCTTCCAGTCTTTTTTTCTTTTTAGAATGCTCCTCCAAAGAAGTTGAAGCTTACTATTAGAGCCAATATTTTTCTCAACACTGTCTACAGTTCTAGATACCTAGAGTTTGAACTGGGGCTTTCCTCCAATTTTCCCTTCATCATTCTTTGCTCTTGTAATGGTAAGGAGAAATCCCATTAAAGGGAAATTCATGCTAATTTAATTAAGTGTACATTTGATGCAAACCTGAAACATATCATGTTTGATAACGTTCTTTCAGAAAAATGCTTTACAATGAAGTCTGAAAAATTTTAATATAAAATATAAATTCTGGTTAATTGTCTTGTAATGGTGATGGTCATATTCACATCATATACCAAAAAATCAAATAAGATGTTAATTAGCAGAAGGCAGAATAACTTGTATTAGTCAACTGAAATTCATCATAGCCTTCCATTATTTCTCTTAATTCTGTTCATAGCAAACAGATGCAGTATTTCCAAGTTCACAATTCTTAATAAAAATCCAGTGATGTGTTCTCATTCTATTCTATTCTACTCTATTCTATTGTACTTTGTTTAAAAGAAATTAAGTCTGGTTATGACCCATTAGCTTTATTTTACAATCTACTAAAGTATTACGTCTTGCAAATAGCCGGAATAATACTGGCATAGATAATAAACACATGTTAAAAAACCAAAAGAAGTTCAGAGAGTGGCAGTGCTATAGTAAAATATAAAAGGATAGTGTAATAGAACAGAGAATGACTGGGCAGAGACTAATTTTGCCAAGGTGTTCAGGGAAGGCTTCTTGGAGGTGGTGGCAATGAATTGTGCTCTGTAGAGTTTACGCTACTGATATGAATCCATTCTTCAGCATTTATGGGCAGTTTGAATTATATTATTTTAAATATACTTATTATTTTTTAGTTGTTTTGTGTATATTTGATGAATCCCCAGCTAGACTGCAACTTCCTGTGGGACAAGTCTTTTTTTCACTTAAAAAAATCTCCCCCAGCATTCAATTTGTGCTGTGTGTAAAGTGGATGCTGGACAAATGCTAGGTCAGTGTTGACTATTGCAAATCACCATAAAGTAGAGCCAACATCCTCATAGGTGGAGCAGATGAGAGCCTGTGCCAGGTGGTGAGGGTTGGGAAGGCCCTTGAATCCTTTTGAATAGCTCCCCATTATTGCCTGTGCCTGAAATTTCATAATTAGAAATTCACTCCTTTATCTTTAAGCCTTTATCAATTAAGTCTCAACAATCATTTGTGCCTCTGTTGAATCAGTATAATTTCTATGAGTCATAGTTGAATTCACAAAGAAGAGTTGGCTGGTTAATCCTTCCTAAGCACCAGTCCTGCCATCTGGAGAGTGGCTCCCAGGTGCTCAGGGCTGCCTGTCTAGACAGGAGGCCTCACTAGACTACTCAGGCCCCACTAACTGAGAGGGCCGGAGAGAAAACATGCCCAGCGAAGGCACCTGATTAATGACTTTAGGATCAAAATAATGGTATAAAGAGTGACTGATCATTAATTGCCCACATTTACATACTAATTTTGATATTTTTACTTTTAAAGAAACATAATACCAAGGCACAAATTAGTTTCCTCTTTTAAACCTCAATTATCATCAATTTTGGTCAGTTTACCCTAGGCATGGTTTGCTTCTCAACTCCAGGGAGGAATTTCTCTGGCTTTACTTGAATGGTCAGAACAGAAGCCTTCCAAGGCAAGGCAGCTCTGGCTATGTCTGGGCCCTGGAGTGGCCACTTCAGCTCCAAGTCAGGGAGTGCCAGAACCCTGATACTTCTGCTCTAAGACAGGCACAGATCACTGAAGGCCATATACTTCCACCTATATGTAAAGCACTGAAGAGAGAAGGGAAAATCCTCTCTTCTTCAACACCCACAACTTTTCTCCTGGTGTCTAGATTCTGACATTTACTCCGGTTATCTTCCCTCTCACTTCCAAAAGGGGCTGAATATCCAACCATCCACTCCTTCCACTCTAAACCCTGGCCTTTGTGAGACGTCCATGCTTTTCAACAAATGGTGTTGGGAAAACTGGATATCCACATGCAAAAGAATGAATTTGGATCCTTGCCTTACCCAATATACAGGAATTAACTCAAAATGGATCAAATATCTACTATAAAACTATGAAAAAAACCCAGGGGAACATTAGGGGAAAAGTTTCATAACACTGGATTTGGCAATGATTTCCTGGCTATGACACCCGAAGTGCTTGCAGGGAAAAAAATAGATATACTGGACTTCATCAAAATTAAAAATTTTTGTGCATCAAAGGACACAATCAACAGAGTGGAAGGGCAACCCACAGAAGGGAAGAAAATACTTGGAAATCATATGTCTGATAAGTGGTTAATATCCAGAATATATAAGGAACTCCTACAGCAACTCAACATCAAAAAGACAACCTGATTAAAAAATGGGCCAAGGGGGCTTCCCTGGTGGCACAGTGGTTGAGAGTCCGCCTGCCGATGCAGGGGAACAGGTCCGTGCCCCGGTCCGGGAAGATCCCACATGCCGCAGGGCGGCTGGGCCTGTGAGCCATGGCCGCTGAGCCTGCGCGTCCAGAGCCTGTGCTCCGCAAGGGGAGAGGCCACAACAGTGAGAGGCCTGCGTACCGCAAAAAAAAAAAAAGGGCCAAGGACTTGAATAGACATTTCTCTAAAGAAGACTTGTAAATGGTCAATAAGCACATGAAAAATGGTCAGCATCACTAATCATTAGAGAAATACAAATCAAAATCACAATGATTTATCACCTCATAGGATGGCTGTTATCAAAACAAACAAATAAACACAACACAAAACAACAACAAAAAAAATGAATTTCAAAATCAAGTGAGGATGTAGAGAAATTGGAATCCTTGTGCGTGTTGCTTGGAATGTAAAATGGTGCAGCTATGGAAAACAGGCTATGGAAAACAGTATGGCTGTTCCTCCAAAAATTAAAAAATAGAATTACTATATGATCCAACAATTCCATTTCTGGGTATATACCCAGAAGAATTGGAAGCAGAGTCTGGAAGAGGTATTTATATACCCATGTTCACAGCAGCATTATTCAGCATAGCCAAAAGGTAGAAGCTACTCAAGTGTCTACTGACAGGTGAATGGATAAAGATTGTATATACATACAAAGGAATATTATTCAGCCTTAAAAAAGGAAGGAAATTCTGGCACATGCTACAACAGGCTAAGCCTTGAGGTCATTATGCTAAGTGAAATAAGCCACTCACAAAAGGACAAATGCTGTATGATTCCACTTATATAAGTGGCCTAGAGTAGTCAAATTCATAGAGACAGAAAGTAGAATGGTGGTTGCCAGGGACTAGCATAGTGAGGAATTACTTTTTTAATGGGTACAGAGTTTCAGTGCTGCAAGATGTAAAGAGTCTGGAGTGGCACAACAATGTGAATATACTTAACACTGCTGAACTGTACACCTAACAATGGTTATGATGGTAAATGTTGTGTTATGTGTATTTTACTACAAAATTTTAAAACACTCGATGCTATTAAGCTTGTCACCTTTTAGAATGTAAAACCCAAGGCTGTATATAATTTGCTGAATTAAAAATAATATTTAAGGTACTTTAATTACGGTATGGTTATGTGAATGACTAAGTTGATAAATTCAACATAGAACAATTTGCTAAGATAGACCCTAGGTTAACAGACAGCAATGCAGAGTTGGCTAAGGTGTTTATATTTAGGGAAAATGTTTTAAGGAGCTTTTACTGTTTAGATAGTTTCAGCACTTAATACATGATTGTGCAAAGGTGAGATTCTAGAGTTTGTAAAACTGACATTATAAGAAAAGTCCTTTGTTTTTTAGGGGGTATCACCTTAAGATTTTCTGTTATAAAATTAATTTGTGCTTAATAAAAATGTGGAAAAATTAAGAATAAAGTCCCACCACCCAACTTTAACCTTATTTCCTTTCCAATCATTTTTCCATGCACAAGTTAAAAAAAATATTTAGTTATGATCATATTACATATGAATAGTAACCATTATTTTAAGAGGTTGCAAGTATAATAGATGACAGAGTATATAAGTTTTAGTTTAATTTCCACTTTTTTATTTTTGGAAAATTAGGGAATTTTCAGGATATCCCCCTCCCCAGTTATAGTATATTTTGGTGCATTATACTATATTTTCCTTATTATGGTATAAATTAAAACGATATAAATTAAAATTGAAATCTTTGTTTGTAAAGAGCATTTTCTACATTATGGATTATCTCCTTTGGATTTATTCCCATAAACAAAATTCAACATCAAAAGGTTTAAACATTAAGGGTTTTCATAATTTTAAGGGTTTTGATATTGCCAAATCGCTTACCTACCTAAAAAGTGTATAAATGCTATCACACAGCACCCTCGCCAGCCTTTAATGTCATTTATTAATTTTTGTCAACTATTTTTGTGAAAAATTGTGTTCTTCTTTTACTTTGCACTTCTTTGAGCTTCTTTCAAGATGTTTGTTTCCTTACTGTATATCCTAGCTTTTTTTTAGTGGATCGTTTATTCATGTCTTGCTCATCTACAATTGGATTCTAATGTTTTCTTATTAATTGTATTTAATTTATATATAATAAACAATAACACTTTGTATCATAGTTCCTGCAAATACTTTCCCCAGTCTATTGCTTACATTTCAATTTTGACTATTTTTATTTAATTGACGTTTCTAATTTACCTGTGATGGAATCTGCCCTTATTTTCATTTGTGTTTTCCAGTGAATATGTCGTGTGTGCAGAAAGGGGTTAAATGTAAATGACAGTGAACCTACATTATTGTCCAGTAGTGTCATTTAGAAATAACAGAGGAGTTATCTCATTCCTGTCCCTGAGTCTGACACTACCTGAGTAGTGAGAGTTCTTATTCTGTCCCTCCCTCTGCCAAACCCTCCAGGTGATGGTTGCCAGTTCAAATACAGGATGCCCAATTAAATTTGAATTTCAGATAAACAACAAATACTTTTTTAAAAAAGCATCAATATGTCCCAAATATTGCATGGGCCATACGGATACTAAAAAATAGTATTCACTGTTCATCTGAGACTCGATTCAATTTTAGCTGGGCATCCTGTATTTTTATTTGCTACATCTGGCACTCCTACTTGGGACTAGTTTATTTACACATGCTTACTTAACACCATCCTGTACTATGTGTTGGGGCTGCGGATGGTGGGAGCTGAATGAGGAGATAGTTCCTGTCCTCAGAGAGTTTATACTCTGGTTTCCCACAGAATTTTGCGATCAGAAAAATAATCTCCTGGACTATTTCAATGACTGCTAGAATAAACTTTGAGCACAGCCTCTGTGTTTTCCTGCTGCCTAACGCAGAGTTGTCCACGTTTACCTGACCACAGAACCACCTGAAACACCCCTCCCCTGGGGAGTCTGATTCTTTTGGTTTGAAGAGGGATCCAGGTGCCAGCGGTTTTAACAAGAGCCCAGGTGATTCTCCTGCCCCGGTAAGTCTGTGGAACTCTGGCAGCCTTGGCGTTGGAGGCCTCTGAGTAACACCTGGCATAAAGTCACAGTCCAAGGCAGCTTCAGATCTTCCACTCTTTTACGACCTATTCAAAATCACTGATATGCATTTTGCAGTGCTGATCATCTTTGTAAGCTGCTTTGCAGTTCATGAAGTTCATCCCATTTCGTCTTCACTCTAATTCTCCAGGAAAGCCAGGAAGCTTATTTCCGCTTTACAGAGAAGGACAAGGAGGCTCGCAGGGGCTAAATTCACACAGCAAGCTCCAGAAGCCGCCGGAGCGGCAAGGCCCGCCCTCTTTCCACCCCACCGAGCTACCTCCTTTCGCGTACAAAACGTACGTGGGGACCACTGGGGCTGGACTTCAGGTGACTTCCGCTCCCAAACCTGCAGCCCCAGGCCTGCAATTAACAAACGGGGGTGGAGAGGTCCGTGCGCTGCTGGGCGTAGGCACCGGGGCCCACGGGTGAGCGGGGGCTGGGGCTCCGCGGGCCGTCGCCAGGCGCTCCGGGTGCGGAGTGGCGGGCAGTCCTCTTGCGGGTCCCCTCCAGCCGCGCGGCCTGCTCGCAACCGCTACCGGGGCGCCGCCTGCTTGCGAGCCCGGCGGCCTGGAGCGGCGCGCGCGGGCACGGCGGCGGCGGGGACGTGCCCCGAGGACGCGCGCGGGGCTGGTCCTCCAACCACCGCTCCCGGGGAAAAGGGCGGTTTCTCGGGAAGCCCGCCGCCGCCGACTCGGAGGTGCGGAGAGGGTTGTTGGGAACTCGGGGCGGCGTGAGCGTCACCAACGCCGCCGCCACCCGGGACAGCCCGGAGGTTGGTAGCTGGTGACCGTAGCGGGTCCTCGGGAAGTTAGGTGTTGACTTTCTGCTTCGACTGACTCGGTTGAGAAAAAGAAACGCCCGGTACGCTTTCTGTTTCCAATTCCCGTTCCTGCGTGCGCGCCCGAGGGCGGGGCAGAGGAGCGGAGACAAAGGCTCCTCTGGTGAGGAGTGAGGGGGGCGTGTGCCCGGGTCAGGGCTGCGTTTCTCCCCGGCCGGCCGAGTCCGCTCACGCCCCTGCCAGCGTCCCCCCTCCTTGGCTTCGTCCCCAGTTTCTGGCACTGTTGCTGAAAGTGTGGACGCCGGTCCCCTTGGCGATCTTAGAAGTGCGCCTGCCTGACTGCTGCGGCTCCAGTGACCCCCAACGTTAGAGACTTTTGCTTTCTACTCTCCAGACTCAGTTTCCCTCTTTTCTTCTACCTGTGGCCTTTAGGTGGCATCAGTCTTGATGTGGAAAGGCCCTCCTCCTCGCAATCCCTACAAAGTGGGCGGGAGAGGTACTAGGATGGATAGCACTGGTGGTAAGAAATGTGCTGCTTCATTGCTTCGTGGCTCTTGGATCAGGGCAGTCAGGCTAGCCAGTTGGTATCCTCGGTGGTTTACATTATATGGGGGTGCGACTCACTGTTTCTGTCCTTTTCTGATTTGTATTCCTCCTTCATTCATTCGCACAGCTAGGCGTTTACTTCCATGTGATAAGTGCTATGGGAACACAAGGAGAGGAGAGGGAAGGCTTTCCTGAGGAGGGGGTGGTTTTTATACTGGAATTTGAAGAATAAGTATGATTTTTTTCCCCCTTTCATTCTTCATGTTCCGCCTTTCCTATAATTTGTCTCCCTCCTTTCTCAGTGGCAGCCCCTAACTGTGATTAAGTGTTGGATAGCAACAGTCAGTTCTGACTTGAAAGATTCAGCTAATAGTGAAGGGGACGATGTGATTGTCAGGTGCTTTAAATCCATTATTTTTAAACCTTGCAATAACTGGGAAGGATACCTAGTGTTAGCCCTTTTCACAGCAGAAGAAAGGAATACTTAGAAGTGATGCCACAGCCACGAAAAGTAAGTGTTGGGATTGGGTTTTGCACTCCTCTTTCTGGGTCAAAGCCTATGCTTTATCTGCTGTTTGTTTTGCCCCCTCCTTAGGAAGTAAGTTATATAGACTAACTTAGAGTGAAGGCCAAGTCTTTAGAGAGAGCAGTCATTTTTGTGGGTGGCTAGGTGTTGGTGGGAACTCTGAAGGTAATATCAGGAACTAGCCAGGGTGAGCCTTACTCATCTGTGTGTCTTCTTCCAGGCCAGGGCCTGGCCAAAGGGAAGTGCTCCTTAACTGTTGGCCTGGGAGTTCCATGGCTTGGGTGAGATCCTTGATTCTTTGTAGGGGTTCCTTACGCTTTTTTTGTGCCGTGGACTTCTTTGGAGTCTGGGGAAGCCAATTTTTAAAAGGCATTTTAAAATACGTAGAGTTACAAATTATATTGAAACAGTGATCAAAATAGTGTAAAACCCCCAACATTTATAATAGTATTTTTTTTCTTGATTAGTGCATTAAGTGACAAAATTCAAGGCTGTATCAGGTAAGTCTCAGAATTTCAAAGTAGTGATGCCTACGTAAATGATGTTTTGCAGTATTTGCAACAGCTGCACTGTAGTATGACAGAATTTGTGACACTTATTGGTGACAGTCACCAGAAATGCTCTTAGTAGTGTGATTTGCTCTTCGCACTTATAATCAAATGAAATCCTGAATTTCAGTTAGAGGTTCGTGAAAATACAGACATATGAGAAAAGAAATTTAAGTTCATGGCCTCCTGAATTATGCCTATGGACATCTTGTGGGTGGAGGGTTGGGTATCTAGGTTACAAACCCAGCTGGTGGTGGTTTTTCTTCCTCCACGTTATCGCTGGCCACCCTACAGCGTTACTAATGGCTGTTCCTTTCTCCTTCAGTTCGTGTCTCCTTTTCCGCAGATGCACAGTTGTTTCTGGTGATAAAAGCCGTTGACAGAGAATTGCTGGATTGTTTACATGCTCTACCTCTCTTGCTCCTTCTGTGCGTAATTCTGCTGGAGAATATTCCAGTGATAGTGGATTTATTTGTGTCATATAATGCATGACCATCTTCCCTTCCCTCCTTCCAATGGTGTATGGTATTACCAGTGTCAGGGAAGAAAAAAGGAGTTATCACTACATATCCTACAGACATTTAAAAAATCTTCAGATGTTATTATGAACAATTTTATGGTAATACATTTGAAAATTCAGATGAAATGGACAAGTTTTTTCAATAAAATACCTCATAAGACATAAGAACTAGAAAATCTGTATAGTTCCATATCTATAAAGAAATTAAGTATGTAATTAAAAATCTTTTCATAGCAGAATTTCCAGGCCTAGATGGTGTCACTAGTGCAATATTACAAACATTTTAAAAAATGAAAAAGAAGGAATACTCCCTGACTGCTTTTATAAGGCCAGCATAACCTTGTTACTAAAGCTTGATAAGGAGGTTACAAGAAACTATAGTCCAAACTCTCACAGAAAAGACGCAAAAGCCCTAAAATGGGTATTGGTAAATCAAATCTAGCGACCTATACCTATATTTATAGGATACTAAACCATGACCAAGTTGGGTTTATTCCAGGAATATAAACTTTGTCTAACATTAGAAAATCAATAAATAAGTTAACCACAGTCACAGAATAAAGGAGAAAAACTACTTGATAAACTTCAGCACCCATTTGTGATAAAAATTCTTTGCAAACTAAAACATTATTGAGAGAATTTAAAGTTTTAAAATAATGAAGGGTAAGTCATTGCTCTACAAATAAATGTGTGGATTCAGTATAATCCCAATCAAAATCCCAGCAGATTTTTTCCAAAAATAGTAAGCCAATTTTAAAATATATTTGGAAATTCTAGAAAATCTAAGTAAAAGAACAAAATTGGAAAACTTAAGCTAATAGATAGTACTGTACATAGTTTGTCAGCATGGTGTTGGCACAGTGCTAGACAGACCACAGAACTGAGTAGAGAATCCATAAACAGGCCCACATGTATGAGGTCTCTTGATTTATGACAGAAATGGCACTGCAGTGCTCTGGAGAAAGGACAGCCTTTTCAGTAAATGATGCTGGGCCAATTGGATATTGCAAATGGACAAGATGAATTTTGATCATCTACCTCATCCCGTACACAAAAATTAAGATACATCATACATCTAAATGTGAAATCTGAAACAAGAAAGCTTCTGGAAGAAAGCAAAGTAAAACACCTTTATGACAAAGGTTTATTGACTAGGACACAAAAAGCAGTAGTTATAAAGGAAAATATTGGTAAGAACTACTGTTCATCTAAAGATTCCATAAAGAGAGTGAAAAGGCAAGCTACAGAATGGGTGAAGGTATTGGATAGTTATATCCAATAAAGGACTCATACCCAGAATGTAGAAATAATTTTTACAAATCATTGAGAAAAAGCCCAGTAGAAAAACGGGCAAGTCACTTCCCCAAAAGATTTCCAGATTCCCAATAAACATGAAAAAGTGGTTAACCTCATTAGTAATTAGGGAAATGCAAATTAAAACTACAATGGGATATCACTCTATACTCAACAGAGTGGCTACAAACAAAAAACAAACCCAAAAACCTGTCAATGCTGAGTATTTGTTAGGATATGGAAAACTGAACTTCTCATACATTGCTGATTGTTATGAAAATTAGTGTAACTTTTGGAAATTGTTTTGCAGTATCGTTTACTAAAGGTGGACATACACATCCCCTATGACCTAGTTTACTGTTTAGTGTCTATCATTCTTTGATAAACACTAAGCAGTAAGACAGGTGTATTTGTACCGAAAGACATGTGAAAGAATATGCAGAGCAGTATTATTCCTAATAGCCCCAAGTTGGAAACAACCCATGGGTTCATCAATAGTAGAATGGACAAAAGCCTAGGTAAATTGCTCATACAATGGAATACTCCACAGTAATAAGAATGAACAAATGATTGCTTTATACACAACATGGATGAGCCTCACAAATATAAAGCGGAGCAAAAAGAAGGTAGACACAACAAGAGTAAGTGCTATGTGATTCCATTTTTTTTTTTTTTTTGTAGTCCGAAAAAGGGCAAAACTAAATAAACTAGGGCGTTAGGAGTCAGGCTAGTGGTCACCTTTAGTGGAGTTATAAGGAAAGAACAGACGGGGCATTCAGTTTTTTATCTGAGCAGTAATTCCTGGCGTGAGTCTGCTTTTTGAAAGCCTTACATTTTTTTTTTTTCTTTAAGCATACTTTAATACAAAGTTTACTTAAAATATATTATTAAAAAATTTGATTCATTCAGATGCCCCTAATCTGGGGAGTGTAAGATGTGGTGGGCATGATTCTTGGTGATTAAACAGGCTTAAAATAGGTTGAGGGGCTTCCCTGGTGGCGCGGTGGTTGCGGGTCCGCCTGCCGATGCAGGGGACGTGGGTTCGTGCCCCGGTCTGGGAGGATCCCGCATGCCGCGGAGCGCCTGGGCCCGTGAGCCATGGCCGCTGGGCCTGCGCGTCCGGAGCCTGTGCTCCGCAACGGGAGAGGCCGCAGCGGTGAGAAGCCCGCGTACCGCAAAAAAAAAAAAAAAAAAAAAAAAAAAAAAAAAAAATAGGTTGAGAATTTTCCGGGGAAAGGATACAATATCACATCAATAGCTTTTCTGAACTAGGGGCTTATAAATCTGACTCCTTTTCTGCCAATCTTTAACAGCAGAGATCTGGCTTAAGGGCAGTTCATATAAAAGGACTTAAGAGTTATGTTTGATATTAAGATTGATATCAGTGTGAGACAGAAGCCAAAAAAATGCTAAGTTGAGAACTGAATGCAAAATTTTTTGTTTTCAGGTTTTATTTTCTTGCAATTTAAGTTTTTAAAGTTTATAACAATTAGATTAAAATATTCTGATGTTTTATATAAATCCTTTTAATTAGGTACTTTCCTTCCACTAGGCCATGAACTAATTGAGGGCAGGGGTAGCATATTAGTTTCTGTAACAAATGAGCACAAACTTAGTGGCTTCAAACAACAGAAATTGATTACCTACAGTTCTGGGGATCAGAAGTCCACAATGGGGTGGCAGGGCTGCATTCCTTCTGGAGGCTTGGAGTGGTGGGGGGCAAGGCAGAGGAATGGTGTCTTTCTTCGTTGCTGCTATTCTCTGCCTCTACCATTCCTTTGTTCTTGGCCCCTTCCTCCATCCTCAAAGTGTTATCACTGTAACCTCTGCTTCCATCATCATATCTCCTCTCTGTCTCTGACCCTCCTTCTTCCCTCTTAGAATGACCCTTGTGATTACATGGGCCCACATAGATGATCAGGGATAATGTCCTCATCTCAAGATCTTTAACTTAATCACATCTGCAAAGTCCCTTTTCCATGTAAGGTAACATATTTACATGTTCAGGAATTAGGGCATGGACGTTTCTGGGGTAGCTATATTTGGGGGATCCTACAGATGGAATCTTTATATCTTGCCTTCACAAATAGTGCAGTTCCTGATCTTCAGTAGGAGCTCACTGATACTTGTCGAATGCAGGAATGAGTCTAAGATTTCACTATTTGAGGTATAGTTTCGGAAGAAGAGAAACGATGGTTTGTCCTACTCTTGCTCTTCCACAGCTGGAATTTTGGGTTCAGCTTTAGGTACCTACACTATAAAGAGACAACTGACAGAATGGGAAAGGGTCTGGGAAGCAAGCCACTGAAATGATTGAAGGAAGCATGGGGGTTTGTCCTGGAAGAGGGCTTGGGATGGAGCGGGTAGCATTAATTATCTCTAAATATTTGAAGGAGTATGATTGGCAAGAATAATTAAGCCTTTTAGTATACTTAATAGTAGCAGTAATATATATATATATTTTTTTAGATGTTGGGGGTAGGAGTTTATTAATTTATTTATTTTTGCTGTGTTGGGTCTTCGTTTCTGTGCGAGGGTTTTCTCTAGTTGTGGCAAGCGGGGGCCACTCTTCATCGCTGTGCGCGGGCCTCACTATCGCGGCCTCTCTTGTTGCGGAGCACAGGCTCCAGACGCGCAGGCTCAGTAGTTGTGGCTCACGGGCGTAGTTGCTCCGCGGCATGTGGGATCCTCCCAGACCAGAGCTCGAACCTGTGTCCCCTGCATTAGCAGGCAGATTCTCAACCACTGCGCCACCAGGGAAGCCCAGTAGCAGTAATATTAAACACAACAAGAATAAGCATTTTAGAGCTTATTATGGCCAAGGTAATATTCTATCTCTTTGTAAACCCGTTTAATCCTCACAGCAACTCTCTGAGGGTTATTATTATCTCTATTTCCTAAGTAAGGACGTTGAGGCACAGTGAGGTCATGCAACTTGTGCTGGGTCACACAGCTAGAAAGCAGCAAAGCTGGGATTCAGCCTTTGGCATTCTGACTCCAGAGCCATCCTCTAAACTATCATACTATCCAGCCTCCTTGCTTTTAGTTCCTGCAGGTACAATAGGACTAGTAGTAGAACGTTTTTTAGAAATAGAGGGGCAGATTTTGACTCAGTTTAAGAAAAAAAAAGATGATAACAATAAGAACTTCTTAGAAACAGAGTTTCCCTGCCTTGCAGTGTTGCTGGAAGTGGTCAGGTAGCTTATTGTAAAAGGAATTCCCAAACTGGCTGGAGATTAGACCAGATGACAATATTGATTTTGAAATTTTGATTTGAGAACGTAATTCTTTAAAATATACATCTCTCTCAACCTTTGTGACATTTTATGTAATAAAGACCTACTGTGAGATGTAGTTTTTCCACTAACTTTCCAGATTTTATTTATTAGGAATTCTAACATACTGGTATGGTAAGCCACGTCCCCGCCCCTTTTTTAGGTGCCATTGCTGTTCCTCCAGTAAAGAGATGGAAGCTGTTCTCTCTTCCCCCTTGAATCTGGGCTGGGCTCTTGACCAATAAAATGTTCTTTGAATTCTGGAGCCTGGTCCTTAAGAGACCTTGCACCTCTTGCCTTTGTTCTTTTAAGACCCTGAAGCCACCATGCTATGAAGGGTCCAGCCTACTGGAGGATGAGTGCCCACATGGAGGAGAAGTAAGGCACCTAGCTGACAGCTGGCACAAAATGCCAGACGTGGGTGAGATCATGTTGTCCTCTCCAGTTTCCTTGAGCCATGCAGTGACTTAGTCATATGAGTGACGCCAGGTGAGATCAGCAGAAGAACTGCCCAGATTGCCATCCCATAGAATCACGAGAGAGAATAGATCTTGTTATTTTAAGCCACTGTGTTTCGGGATGGTTTATTGCACAGTGATACATAACATTTGGTACATATTTAGAAGTAGTGATACGTATTTTTAAATATTCTGTAATTAGACTTTTGCCCAGCCCAGTGGACCTCTTCAATCTAGCTGATCATTCCAGTGCGTTGCTGAAGGCTTTCTGGGTTTGGAAAAGCGTTTCTCTGTAGTATCATGTGGGTAGAAGAATAAGACTCTTTGTAAGACTCTTAAGCAGGGTTTGGAGAACACTGTACTGTGAGAGGACACGATGAATCTGGGCCTGGTTTTCCTGGTGAAAGTCATGTAATTTATATTCTGCAAAATAGGTTTCATCAAATTCTACCTGGAAAAGAACAGAAGTCTCCTAACATCTTTTCCAAATGTGCTAGAATATTGCTCTACTATTATATTTTCTTTTCTTCAAAGCCATTGTCATTTCAGTGGGCATGAGTTCCTTTTACTTTATTACTTTGTGGTTTCCAGAGTGCTTATTTGTTCCTAAATTTAGAACCATTTCAATTTTATTCAGCCCTTACCTCTATATAACTCCTGACTTTCCCCTCTTACTTCCGAGGTAAATTGATTTGGTTTAGTTTGTCTTCTTCAGTAAATCTTCTAAAAGGAATGTACGAGTTAGATGTTTCATGTGTATTTTGATTACATCTGGTTGATTTTCTTCCTGGGGTATATCTACGTTACACATAACTTTAGATTCTTTTGCATGTATATAGCTTATATTATCTTCTAGCTTTCCCAATGAGTTGATTTTGTCATAGATGTTGAAAAAATGAATCCTGTGAACTCTGTAAGAATAGGGAGGTGGGTGAGAGAAGGCTCTGGAATTAGACTTGATGAGTATGAATCTAAGCTCTGCTGCTTACTAGCTGTGTGATTTGGGGCAGGTTTCTTGATCCTTCTGGGCTTTGGTTATCTTCTGTGTTAAATGAGGATACCAGAAGTACCAACCTCAGAGAGTTGTTATGGAGATTAAATGAAAGAATCCTTGTAAAGTGCTTTCTCAGCATAGGTCATCTGTAAATACTACTTATTGTAGTACAGCTGTTGCTAAACTCTGGGTAAACTCAGTAGAGAAAAATTTCAGTTTAGTTAGTTGGGAGTGATGATGGTGATGGCCCTGGAGATCGTTAGCTTCATGCTGCGGGTGCCGTTTTAAAGTCCTCTGGTGCATGGGAGTATTTGGTGTTAGCCCATTTAGTGCTAAATCAAGGGTGAGGAGCAGAAAAGAATTTAAAGTGGGGGTGTTGGAATCCATTTGTTGTATTTATCAACAATAAAGATAAAAGACTTTTTTTTTTTTTTTTGGCGGTACGCGGGCCTCTCACTGTTGTGGCCTCTCCCCTTGCGGAGCACAGGCTCCGGACGAACAGGCTCAGCGGCCATGGCTCACGGGCCCAGCCGCTCTGCGGCATGTGGGATCTTCCCAGACCAGGGCACGAACCCGTGTCCCCTGCATCAGCAGGAGGACTCTCAACCACTGCGCCACCAGGGAAGCCCGAGATAAAAGACTTTTGAAAAGGTATTAGAAGTTACTGGGGAAAAGCATCTTACAGAAGTTACGTGTATGCACACTTCAGGCTCTGGCATAGTGAGCTATACTTTTCTACCAAGAGTAAAGAACAGGATTTCTGCCTAAGAGAGTGGGAGTTGAGAACTTGGGTTCTCTTTTTTGCTTCATTGCTGGCTTCTCTGGATCCTTGGGCAGATCACGTCTTTTCTCTGAGCAAGATTCTGATTCCTGAAAAAAGAGCCAACAGTTAGCCCTCCTGGTGAGAATGAGAGTGGATGGCATCTTTGAAAGCAGGTGGAGTGTTAAATTACAATGTGAATGCAAATGTACATTGCTTCAGTATAGAAGAATCCCTCTTAGCTGAGGAATTCTTGCCATTTTCCAGCTAAGATTTTATTATGTGGGCCGCTTGAGTTCTACAGTTCCCAGATAAATATAATACTTTTTGGAAATACCCAGCTTGGGGCTCTTATACCCAGTATGGGGGTAGAGAAATCTTGTTCCTGTTTGACTTCTTTCCCCTAATCCCAGGGAAACCTCTGCTATGATTTTCTTCCAAGACCTAATCTTAAATGCATTTTCTCTCTGTCTTCACTTTGTGCCTGTTTCTCACCTTAATCAATAATATTCAGCTTTGGGCTTCCCTGGTGGCGCAGTGGTTGAGAGTCCACCTGCTGATGCAGGGGACACGGGTTCGTGCCCCGGTCTGGGAAGATCCCACATGCTGCGGAGCGGCTGGGCCCGTGATCGTGAGCCATGGCCGCTGAGCCTGTTCGTCCGGAGCCTGTGCTCCGCAAGGGGAGAGGCCACAACAGTGAGAGGCCCGCGTAACCAAAAAAAAAAAAAAAAAAATTCAGCATTGAGACACTGTAGTCTTGACAGCTTTGGAGGTGCTATTTTATGTCCTTTATTTTCCTCTCCCCCACCCCCGCCAATGCCTCCTGGACTAACTTGGTGCCAGGTGCAACTTAATTTTCCCTCCTCTCTGTTGCTTGGTTCTAGCACTTTCTCTCCACTTCCCACCGAGAGCCTGAATCGCTGACCTCCCTGCCTTTAGTCTCTACTGGTATGTCAAGGGGCTTCTTCCTGAAGCTTCATAAAAAAATTAAATGAGCTGGCTCACAAGCCTGAGGTTTCTTCAGGTAATCAGATCCGAGCCTGTCATCATATATGTTTAAGACCCTCCACCACTTGGCTCCTAAACTATCCCCATTTTTTCTTCCTCATAGTCCTGACCAGTATTCCCACCAAAGTGGAAGTGCTCTCAGACATATCTTCACCATCAGACATCCCAGCAACCCGCCTTAGCTCTCACATATCAGTACTATAACCTCCTTTATATAGATCGATCAGGTAGTCTCCTACTTAAAAACAGGCTGTGTTGCTGTAGATTGGCTGTTTCCTATAGAAATCATGATATAAATGGTGACGAGTTTCTGGGCCATCGAATGGATGCCCACTTAGCTGATAATGTTGCTGCAGGACTGAATCTTATGCGTGAAAAACAGAAAAGAGGCATTACTTACACATTTGAGTAAGGGCTTCTTTGATTTCATCGTGGTAGCTTATGCCTAAAGAAGAACATAAGCATGTTTAGGAAATGAGACATGGAAACTTGAGAATTCTCTGAGAGAGTTTTTAGGAACGTTTATGGGTTTGGACATTAAGAAAAAGTTCTAGTTACATTCCCAAAGGTACAGCTTTGTGTTGTGTCATTGAATCCTTTAAAACATATCTACTCTGATTGGCTCTCTGAGTGCACAGCTGAAATGAACAGGGAGGGGGGAAAACATTGGGGAGAGGAATTTTCTTGAGATAAGTGGACAAGAGTTGAAAAGAAGTATTAAGGAAGAAAGATCTGTTAAGAAGGACAGGTGGGTGTCTGTGTGGTGGTGGTGTTTTGAGGTCACATTCCTGGGATTGTGAATGATGAGGCAAGAAAAGTGAGGACTGTATATAATACCTTTGGAGCTAAGAAAAGAGGTGGTGAGAAGAGACACTGGTCAGAAAGCTCTCCAGGTGGCTCCCAAGGACAGTTTGTTAGCTGTCTGGGGTGGCCTTGGGTCGAATGTGGGGAGAGGATGGGGATGAGAAACTGGAGAGAACTCTGGGGATGCCGATCAGCTGACGAAGGCCCAGAAGCAGGTAGGATGCTCACCCCCCCTCCCCATGGAAGGTCAGTTAGCTGTCATCAATTCTGAAAGGAAACCAGGGCTCTGGCTAGGTAAGCTCCTGATGATACATTCACTAACTGGTCCTGCTGGACAGATCTTAGCTAATGTTTATTGAGTGCTTGCTCTGTGCCAGGCCCTGGGTAAACATTTTATATTTAATCCATTCAATAACTCTATGAGGAAACGTATCTGGAAAGTTATGATCCACTTAAATTCCTCAGCCCGTCAGCAGCAGAGCCCGGTCTCCCCTAGGTCTGCATGTCTCCCTGATGCATCTCTCCCTGATATGCTGTCAGCAGGAGGCTATTTGGTCCAGTCCCCAAATTTTAAATATGAGGACACAGCCCTGCTGCTTTGTTGTTTATTACTATGTATCTTTGTGTATATGTCTGCAAAACATACAGTGTAGCTAAGAGCAGCATCAAAAAGGAAAATGTTGTAAGGCTGAGTTTTCTAGTTTCCTGACAGTTAAATCACTAATTCAGGGGAACTGTCCTAGAAGGAGAATGTCCATGAAAAGGTTCAAAAGAGCAGGAACTTTGATTTAATCTCCAAGATTATTTATGTTCAAATTTAGTAGCATTTGAAGAGGGGTTCAGCTCTTTGCTAATTGAGGAAGTCATCCAATATAGTAATACCAACATCCTTGGAAAGGAGAGACAATATGAAACCCAGAGGTTGAAATTCACTTCCCACTAAATTGAAATTACTATATTCTTACAAAGTTCCAGAAAGAAATCTTAACAGATTCTCGGAGATGCCAGGTATTTAAAAATAAAGTGTGACTAGAAATGTATGAAGTTAGAAGTGGCTCTGAAAAGCAGTAGGGGAAACTGAGAAGGCGTTGTTGAAGTACTAGGGCTTAGAGAGTTTGGGATTGAGAGCATGAGTGGCTGCTTCTGGATTTTTTAGGAGATCTGCAGGAGAAACTCAGACTAGACTGGCTTGGCAACTTTTAGGTAATGACCAGAGGGTCCTCTGGTTGGAGGACCACTGATTTCTGACCTCATATTTTATGAAACTGTTACTGAGCCCAAGCTCGTACTGCTCACCACACAACAGGCCAATAAATTGAGAGACAAGGTGTTGGGGCAGGGAATAGCAACTTTATTCGGAAAGCCCGCAGACCGAGAAGATGGTGGACTAGGGTCCCAAAGAACCATCTTACCTGAGTTTGAATTCAGGTTTCTTTTATAGTGAAAGGAGAGAGGGTGTGGCTGGTTGTTGCGAACATCTTGGTGTCAGGATCCTTTGTTCTTGCAGCTGTCCATGTAGGTCAGATGGTTATGATTTTCCTGTGAACCTCCAACAAGACAAATGTTATTCTCTGTCCTGCAACTTTTTATCTCTGTGTGAATGAAAAAGTGTTGTAACGTTAAAGGTCAGAGCCTTGAGAATGGGCTCTCCTGTATGTTTCAGGCTATAGGCAATATTTTTAACTTGTAGCAAAAGCAATAGAATACAAAGGTTAAAAGTTAAACAAAACAGATCCAACATGGAGTCAGATTTGTTCTTCCCTATTACAAAAGCTAAAGTTTATATCCCTTCGTGCTGCATCTCCCTGTAGCCTGAAGAAAGGAGTTTGTGTGTGGCAGATTCCGAGCCAGGCCCTAAGGACAAGTAACCCTGTGAACTGGCACTAATGGGGTTGGTGGCTGTACCTGAGCAGTGGGGTGGGGGCCCAATGGTCCCAAGACCTGGATTTGAGCCCTGGCTCAGTTGTTTCTGATTGTGTGACCTCACCGTGCTTCACATTCCTCATCTGTAAATGCCTTGCTCCACCTACTTCACCTGGCTGTTGTGAAGGTAAAACGAGCTCATGTGTGAATTCTGATTTTTGGCGTTACTGTCACATATTAGAAATGCTTGCTTGGGGCTTAAAATTTTGCTCTTGTTTTAATTTGACATCCACAATGAGACATATTTGAGAGGTTTAAGTAAAGCAATGAGGGCCATAAAAGGGTTTACATTTAGTTAACTCTTTGTTATTTGGGAACTGATCATTTAATTTGCAGCATTTTAGGACTTTCTGTTACCTGCTTTATTACCTAGAATATAGACATGGCAGCCATAACAGAGAGATCGAGAGCAGCACAGGCTTAAATATCCTGGGGATGCATTTCTCTTTCATGTAATGGTCCAGATATAAGAGGTTCAGGGCAGTTTTGGGGGTGGGGCTGAGGTGGGGTGGTACACGCAGTCAGGGACCAAGGCGCCTCTGTCTTGTTTTTCTGTGTGGCTTTTACCTCTTGGTCCAAAGGTGGCTGTTCCAACTCCACCCAGCAGGAAGGGGATGACCACAGCCTCAGAGCCAGAACTATTCAAATGTCCACACTTGGATACACTGTAGCGTTGAGCTCAGCATCCATGTGTTCAGATAGAAATTCAATTACTTTGTAAGAAGGGAGCTTGCATATACAGAGTGGGCAACTAGCAGGCTATTAACTTCTGTTTAAGAAGTACCCAGAAGATGGAAGACAGAGTGGCTTTATTAATCCATTCTTATAAACAACTATGGGATGACACTTGAAGGGGAGAACAAGGAGGTTAATACTGTTGGCTTAGAAGAGGTTTGGAGATGATTTGTGCTTTTCTTTTATTCAGGCTTTTGAATAGTAATTTATTATTTATTTGTGGAGTATTTAGTAGTCCTTTCCTGCTACATTCCACATCCTGTGCTAGGTGCTGGGACTCAGAGATCATGGTCCCTACTCTCTAAAGGTCCACTCCACAGGGGGAGACAGGTGTGGCAGGCAATGAGAACAGAAGTGTCTGGTGTACACTGTGATGGGAGGCAGATGGGGGGCTGTGGGAGCTCATAGGGAAAGACCTGCCCACCCTGGGCAGGCAGGTGTGTGTGTGTGTGTGTGTGTGTGTGTGTGTGTGTGTGTGTGTGTGTGTGTGTGTGTGTGTGATGTGATGCAGGTGGGATAAGGTCATGGCAGGAGGAGGTGTGATAGGAGGAGGTTTATGTCTGTATCCCCTTGAGTAGTGATGGGTCCCTGGGAGAACAAGTAAGGTTCTGTCCTCTAGTGTCACGTTTATGGTTTAATGTTTTTATTTCTGTTTCTCTTCCTAGAAACTCTCAGCGTGGGCCACGGGACCCTTTGTCACAAGGAGCAATGCTGCCCCGATGGGAACTGTCTTTTTACCTGTTTGTTTCCCTAGGCTTCCACTTCTATTCTTTCTATGAAGTTTACAAAGTCTCCAGAGGTAAGGCCCCAACTTTTCTAAACTTGTATCAAGAAAAAAAGATGGAGGAGGGAATGCTCAGAGGTGGAAGATTCAGGAAGATAGCCTCATGGGCTCAGGATGACTTGAGCCCTGCTTTGCTTTCCTCCTATCTTGGACAGTTTGAATCAATGACCTGAGTCGTGGAGTTTTCCACCCTAATCCTGGATCTTTTAGGGGATCCTGTGGCTGGTCTCCTGTAATAAGAAGGTTTGATTCAATGGCTACTGAAGGCCATGGAGATGATTTGCATTCATAATTAGCAGTAATCTCTTTAACTTCTCTCTTGCCATTACTCCTCTCAGACACATGGAGGTCCGGACTGCTTTGCTCTTCTTGTTCTGCTGTCCACAGTGCTTTTGTGCACATGTTGAAGAGGACTCATTACGAAGTCCTCATGCCAGCCCATGGGAAGGGGCATGGGAACCCTCCTTTCCTTTAAGGGCAGCTTGGAATAAACATTGCCCTGTCACTTGTGCTCACACCAGTTGACCAGCACTGAGTTCCCTGGCCACAGCTGGAAGGCTGGGAACTATTGTCGTTAGCTTGGTGGCTGTGTGCTACATAAAACTTCCCATGCTGGGGAAGAATGGAAGAAAGAATTTTGGAGGGTCCATGAGTGATCTCTTCCGTAGTCAGGGACAGTTTCCTAGAGGTGATGGTGAGCCTTGTTTTAAGGAAGAACAGAAGTCAGCCAAGTAGAGAAAGGGGCAGAGGCTCTGGACAGAGATGTGTTTGCAGGCAAATGGACCAGCATGTGCAATGCCATTGGGGTGTGAGAAAACACAGCATGACCTGGGAACTCCAAACCACTCAGTAGGGCTGGAGTGTAGTGCGTGGAGGGAGAGTGGTAAGAGTTGAGCTTAGATCAAAGAGCGAGATAGATTGTGAATGATGTGTATTTATTTGGCTGAGGAGTCTGGACTTTATCTTGAAGGTGGGGGAGTTTGCTGAAAGTAATTGTGGTCACTTAAAATGGCAAAGGTAGGTTTTGGGAAGCACAGTTGACAGTACTGTGCCCCCAGCAGCTGCCTCCCTGTGGATCACTGGGATTGACTTGCGTCACTGGGATCAGCTTTGCCTGCATTCTACATATGTCCCACTCAAAGCCATGGGAGAGACTGGCCATCTAAAGTAGATGAAGACTGTTTGGTCAAGGCTGTCCAAGTAGCTGCATTCCCTGGCTGGAGCCTCTGAGCTCTCAGGGCCCATGTGCAAGGAGCTCACCTGGTCTATGTCAGGTGCCGTGTTAGGTACTTTATGTACCCTGTCTCATTCTACCTTTAGAGCAGCCCTGTGAGATGGTGTATTACTTAGAAGATAGGCTTGGCTGCAGAAACATAGCCTCCAGAATAACTGTGGTCAGGGCTGGTATGGTGTCTGGATAGCATCCATGACCCTGGCTCCTTCAACTATGTTCCTCTGCCATCCTTGACATATGGTTCTACCTCATGATGTGAGGTGGCTGCTCCAACTCCAGCTGCCATGTTTGCTTTTTTCCCAGCAGGAAGCATGGAAGGGAAGGGGGAGGACAGACCCTCTCTTTTTTTAGAGCATAACCTTGAAAGTTGCTTATGTCATATTCTTTCATGTGCTGTTCGTTAGAACCTAGTCCGTGGCCATATCAACTATGAGGGAAGCTAGTAAATGTAATCTTTGGTTGGGAGGCCATTTTTTTCCCAGCTAAACCAAAGGGTTTTATTATAGAGGAAGAAAGAAAGAATGGGTGTTAGCAGTTAATCATCAGTCTTTTCTATAAAATGGGTGTGATCCTTGTCCATTGTTACCTAACAAACCATCCTGAAGCTTTGTGATTTAAAACAACTACCACCATTTATTATCTCTCACTGTTCTGTGAGGTTCTTTTCCTTTTAAATAGACTTTTTTTAAATCTCTCTCTTTTTTTTTTTTTTTTTTTTTTTTTTGCGGTACGCGGGCCTCACAGGCTCCGGACGTGCAGGCTCAGTGGCCATGGCTCACGGGCCCAGCCGCTCCGTGGAATGTGGGATCTTCCTGGACTGGGGCACGAACCCGTGTCCCCTGCATCGGCAGGCAGACTCTCAACCACTGCGCCACCAGGGAAGCCCTAAGTAGACTTTTTTAAAGAGCAGTTTTAGGTTCACAGCAATATTGAGCAGGAAATACAAAGAGCTTCTATGCACTCAGTGCCCCAGGCAGGTACAGCCTCCCTGACTATCAGCATCCTGCGCCAGAGTTGGTACAGTTTGTTACAATTGACAAACGTGTATTGATATATCGTTATCATCCGAAGTCCACAGTTTATAGTAGGGTGCATTTTTGGTGGTGTTCATTCTGTGAGTTTTGAGAAGTATAAATTACATGTATCCATCATAGTATCATACAGAGTAGTTTCACTGCCCTAAAAATCCTCTGTGCTCTGTCTATTCATCCCTCCCTCCCCTTTAACCACTGGCAACCACTTATCTTTTTACCATCTCCATAGTTTTACCTATTTCAGTTTTAAAGGAAAAAAATTTTTTTTTTTGGCCGCACTGCACAGCTTGTGGGATCCTAGTTCCCTGACCAAGGATCGAATCTGGGCCCCCTGCAGTGGAAGTGCAGAGTCCTAACCACTGGACTGCCAGGGAATTCCCAGTTTTATCTATTTCAAAGTATCATATAGTTGGAATCACACAGTATGTAGCCTTTTCACATCCGTTTCTTTCACTTAATATGCATTTAAGGTTCCTCCATGACTTTTCATGGCTTGGTGGCTTATTTCTTTTTAGTGATGAACAGTATTCCATTGTCTGAATGTACCACAGTTTATTCATTCACTTACTTAAAGGCATCTTGGTTGCCTCCAAGTTTTGGCAATTATGAATAAAGCTGCTATAAACATCCATGTGAAGGTTTTTGTACGGACATAAGTTCTCAGCTCTTTTGGGTAAATACCAAGGAGCAATGGCTGAATTGTATGTTAAGAGTATGTTTATTTTTATAAACAGCTTTCTTCCAGAGAGTTGCCAGTTTTCTTCCAAAGAGGCTGTATCATTTTGCACTCCCGCCAGCAATGGGTTCCTGTTGCTCCACATCCTTGTCAGCATTTGGTGTTGTCAGTGTTTTAGATTTTGGCCATTCTAATAGGTGTGTAGTGGTATCTTGTTATTGTTTTAATTTGCATTTCCCTGATGTATATTGTGGAACATATTTTCATATATTTATTTGCCATCTACATGCTTTGATGAGCTGTCAGGTGAGGACTTTTGCCCATTTTAAAATCAGATTTTGGGCTTCCCTGGTGGCGCAGTGGTTGAGAGTCCGCCTGCCAACGCAGGGGACACGGGTTCGTGCCCCGGTCCGGGAAGATCCCACGTGCTGCGGAGCGGCTGGGCCCGTGAGCCATGGCCACTGAGCCTGCGCGTCCGGAGCCTGTGCTCCGCAACAGGAGAGGCCACAACAGTGAGAGGCCCGCATACCGCAAAAAAAAAAATAATAATAATAATAAAAAAATAAAATCAGATTTTTCATTTTCTCACTGTTGATTTTCAACAGTTTTTGGTATCTTTTAGATAATAATCCTTTATAAGATATGTTTTTGCAAATATTTTCTCCCAATCTGTGGCTAGTCTTCTCATTCCCTTTACAGTGTCTTTCATGGAGCAAAACTTTTTAATTTTAATACAGGCAGCTTATCAATTTTTTCTTTCATGGATTATGCCTTTGGTGTTGTATCTAAAAAGTCATTGCCACGTCCAAGGTCATCTAGATTTTCTCTGATGTTATCTTCCAGGAGTTTTATAGTTTAGCATTTTACATTGAGATCTATGATGTCCATTTGTGAAGAGTGTAAAGTCTGTGTCTGGATTCATTTTTTTTTGCATGTGGATGTCCATTTGTTCCAGCACCTTTTGTTGAAGAGGCTCTCTTTGCTCCACTGTATTACCTTTGCTTGTTTGTCAGAGATTGGTTGTGTATATTTATGTGGGTCTATTTCTGGGCTGTCTGTTCTGTTGCATGGATCTCTTTGTCTGTTCTTTTACCCATACCACACTGTCTTGCATACCATAGCTTTTTAGTAAGTCTTGAAGTTGGATAGTACTGGTTGTCCAACTTTGTTTTTCTCCTTCAATATTGTGTTGTCTGTTCTGGGTCTTTTGCCTCTCCATATAAACTCTAGAATCAGTTTGTTGATATATACAAAATAACTTGCTAGGATTTTGATTTGGGTTGCATTGAATATATAGATCAAGTATGGAAGAACTGATATCTTGACAATATTGAGTCTTTCCATGAGCATGGAATATATCTCCACTTATTTAGTTCTTCTTTGATTTCTTTAATCAGAGTTTTGTTGTTTTCCTCATATATAACATGCATATTTCATTAGATTTATACCTAAATATTTCATTTTGGGGGGTGCTGTTGTTTTTAATTTCAAATTCTACTTGTTCATCGCTGATATATATTTGTTTATTTTTTGGCTGCGTTGGGTCTTCGTTGCTGTGTGCAGGCTTTCTCTAGTTGCAGCAAGTGGGGGCTACTCTTCGTTGTGGTGTGCGGGCTTCTCATTGTTGTGGCTTTTCTTGTTGCAGAGCACGGGCTCTAGGCGCGCAGGCTTCAGTAGTTGTAGCACATGGGCTCAGTAGTTGTGGCTTGTGGGCTCTAGAGCACAGGCTCAGTAGTTGTGGCTCATGGGCTTAGTTGCTCCATGGTATGTGGGATCTTCCTGGACTGGGGCTTGAACCCATGTCCCCTGCATTGGCAGGCGGATTCTTAACCACTGTGCCATCAGGGAAACCCCATTGCTGATATATAGTGAAGCGACTGACCTTTATATATTAACCTTGTTTCCTGCAACCTTGCCATAATTGCTTATTAATTCCAGGAGTTTTTTTGTCGATTCTTTGGTTTTTCTAGATAGACAATCATGTTATCTGCATACAAAGACAGTTTTATTTCTGCCTTCCCATTCTGTATACCTTATATTTCATTTTCTCCTCTTATTGCATTAGCTAGGATTTCCAGTACAGTGTTGAGAAGGAGTGATGAGAGGGAACATCCTTACCTTTTTCCTGATCTGAGCAGGAAAGCTTCTAGTTACTCACCATTAAGGATGATGTTAGCTGTAGGTTTTTGTGGGTGTTCTTTACCCAGTTGAGGAGGGTCCTCTCTATTTCTAGTTTACTGGGAGTTTTGAATCATAAATGGGTGTTGGATTTTTTTCAAATGCTTTTTGTGCATCTACTGGTATGATCATGTAATTTTTCTTTAGCCTGTTGTTTTGATGGATTACATTGATCGAGTTTCATGTTCTATGAGACTTTGATTTTAATAAATCTGGATTGGACTTAGCTGGGCAGTTCTTCTGCTTTGTGTGTTGTCGCTGGGCTGCAATTATCTGGTGGCTCAGCTAGGCTGAAACGTCCAAGATGGCTGACTCACATGACTGGCTATCAGCCAAGAGCTCAACTGGAGGCTGTCAACTGGAATGCTGTGGCACTCTGTATGTGGTTCTCCGTATGTGGTTCTCCACATGGCTTTGAAGAAGACATATTGCATGTGTGTAAAACCAGAAGCTGCAGATCTCTTAAAGCCCAACCTGGGAAGTTGAGTAGGTCACTTATGCCTCATTTATTGGTCAAAGCAAATCATAGGGCCAGTCCAGATTCAAGGGGAGGAAGGACTATGGGTTTTTATGGCGGGAGCAGCGCACATAGACACGGAGACAGGGAATTGATGGTGGCCATCTTTGGAGTCTCTCTACCACAGTGGGTGTTACACTTCTTTACCCAGATGGGGATACTGAGGTTGAAAAATATAACTTGTCCAAGGCCACACATCTAATAAATAATGGAACAGGTTTGTCCAACTCTAGACCCAATATTTTATTCTATTCTGCCACTCGATTTATTGATAATTTAATTTCCTAAAGCAGCTTGCTTTATAGGAGAAGCCCTTTTATCCATTATACTGTAAAACTTCAAACCTTAAAATTTTATCCCACTGGAATAAAATTTTTCCTTCTTATGTGATGAAAGCTACTGGGATGGAGGTGGGAGGGGTTCCTTCTGTGGAGAATACAGAACTTTTCTGCATCTCAGTTGATCCAGCGGCTGGCATCCTGTTTGATTTATTACTGACCACACCCTAGCCTGGAGCTTCTTTTATCCTTCAGGCTTTTTCTCTTAATATCAGTGCCAAAGTGGCCACTCCCAAGAAATGTCTAATTTCTCTATTCCTTTTTCCATTCAGCTCATGGAAGCCAGAGCCCCCTGCCTTGCCAAAGTGTGTTTAACGCAAGGTTGAGTGTTTTTGGCTCCATGTCTTACTATCTAATTCAGGAAAAAGTGCCACTTAACCCACATTATGGAAGTAGACCCACTGGGAAAACTGTCTCTTCTGTGAACTTTTTTGGAGTGTTTGTTTCTGGAGCAAATATAGGGCCTAGAACATACTAGAGGCTCAGAACTTATTCGTTAAGTGGAATGCCACGGGTGGGCACTTACACGGCTGCTTTCTCTGGGCACAGAGCAGGCATCTCATTCACTGCTCTCTTCCCCATCAGCAGTAGCAGGGTGGTCTGACCATTAGGGACAGCAGACTGATTATAACAGCCCTAGTCACAAGGGATCTCTTGGTAAATCCACAGCAGGGACTGAACAGAACAGCCCTTCTTCACTCAGCTCTTCCAAGAGTCTACATAGAGTGTGTCAAAGTCATATGGAAATGCTTGGGGGTGGGGGGTGGTGGTAGTGGTGATCTTCTATGCTTGGTGACCTCTCCCCTGGTATTCCGCAGTATTGTGGCTAATCCAAACCTGCTACATAAAGTTTGTGTCTTATGGTTTAGAACATGTAGAAATACTTTTATGTCTCTCTGATTGCACTTATTTGAGGAAAGATACAATGTGTCCTGCAGTAACCTTGAAAGAATTAATGCCTCTGCCTAAAAGAGGGCTATGTATTTTTGTTGTTCATATCAGCTTATTGCAGTTCTTGGAATGAAAACAGTTGAATTCTCATCAGTGAAAACCATTGGTGATAGGAGGTCACCTGGAAAAGCATCTGGAAAGGGAAGTCATGGCCTACTGTTTCAGCTTACTAACTATTGATTTATATTCAAAATATCTCTCTTCTTGTACCTATTTTGACATTTTGTAGCTTTCTAGCAATCTATGCATTTTATGAAGGTTTTCAACTTGATTAGTATATTGTGATTTATAATACTTATCTTAGAAAAAATTTGTTGTTTCTCTAGTTGGCTTTTCTCTCATTGTATACTTTGTTATTTACATCTTCTCCTTCACTCCCTCCGTCCTACTTTTTTTTTCCCTTTGATCAATGGTGCTAGAGATCTTATTAAGCTTTTCAGCTTTGGCTTTGTTAGATTTCTCAATTGTTTCTTCTTGTTCTCCAATTCATTGATTTCTGCCCTTATCTGATTATTCCCTTCCTTATTGTTTCTTTGGGTTTGCTCTGTTCCTTCATTCCAACTTCATGAGTTGAATGCTTAGCTCATTTATTTTGTGAGGAATCTATTTGTACTGTTTTATTGTACCTGATTGTTTTTCTCAGAGGGATTTTCAGAAGAGGAAGTATAGAGTCAAACTACATGAATGTTTTTAAGGTTCTTGATAGATATACCCAGACTGTTCTCCAGGAAGGCTGTGCCAATTAACACGTTTTCTATTGGAGAATGTCCATCTTACTGTGGTCTCAGTGAGTTTAGCCTTTATTCTTCAATCCACCTCATATGTATTTGGTATATTGATGAGAAGTGTGAAGAGTTAAATTACTTTTTTTCCCAAATAGGTAACCAAACGCTATTTAATAAGTATCTCTTTATTGAATTATAATGCAATCTTGATCATGTACTAAATTATTATATCTACTAAATTCTTTTATGGATATGCACACGTGCATACACACACAGTATGGGGGCTGTCTTTTCTGTTTCACTGATTTCTCAATCAATTCTTACATCAGTACTGTGCTGTTTTAATTATTTTTGCTTTTTAAATGTCTGAATATCTGGTGGAGTAAGTTACCACTCCTTGTTCTTTATTTCCATTCTTTTCTTAGCTATTCTTACTGGTTTATTCTTTGAGATACGTTTGAAATTGGCAGGTTCCAAAAAAATCTCATTAGGGTTTTAATCAGAATTACAGTAAGCCTAGAAATTAGTTTGTAAATAATTGACAATCTTATAATATTGCATCCAGGAGTATGGTATTTTTTCCTCAAGGTTTCTGTTACTTCCCTTAAAAAAAGTTCATGGTTGTCTTCATAATAGGCCCTGTTAAAATTCCTAAGATTATTTATAAGTCTTTTTCTTTGTTTTATAATTGGGATACTTTCCAATTATATTTTCTATAATTTCTAGCTGATTATTTCTGGTCTATAGTAAAGTTGTTTATTTTGGTTTCTCTATTTTATGTTCCAAAAATTATTGAATTCTCTTAGGGTTCCACTGGCTTTTGTCATTTGATTCTCCTGGTTTTTGTACTTAGATAATATCCACACATAATGATAATGGTTTTGCTTCATCTATTATTACTTAGCCAGGACTTCTAGAACAATATACTAGTTGGAAAAGAATGCTGTCCTTATTTTGTTATCCCTAACTTTAATGGAAATCCCTATATTGTTTTACCATTAGTGAAACGCTGAATAAGCTTTTCTTTGGAAGAAAAACATGTTAAGGAATATGTCTAGCTCCCTTTTACTAAAATTTTAAAATCAGCAATACATGTTGAATTTTATCCATTTTTTAAAGTATCTATTCAGATGATTACATAGTTTTCCTTTCTAAGCCTATTGATATTGTAATCATATTTCCAATATAGTTTATATGGTTTCCTACAACAAACCTACTGTGACTATGCTATTTTTAAATACACTGCTTGTTTCTGTGTTTAAAAAATACTAATAATTTTGAAGTGAGATTAACTGGCCTGTAGTTTTATTGTTTCATCCTCACATTTCAGTATCAGCATTCTGTTAAGTTTTTGAAATGAATGGGGAAGCTCCCCCACTGACTCCGCCAATATTATGGAACTGTTTAAGTAGTATACAAAGTGTCGGCATCAAAGTTTGATATCATTCGCTCGTAAGTTTGTCTAGCCACAGAGTCTCTTTGGAAGTAGACTTATCGAAAACTTTTCAGTATCTTTCAGGATTATTGGTATATGTAGCTCTTCTTCTTAAGTCAGTGTGAGTAGTTTATATTTTTCGATTTCATTGAAATTTTCAGATATATTAATGTATGGTTGTATATCATATTCTTAAAATGTTTTGAATTCTACGTGTGTCCCTTGTTTTAGGAAATTTAAAAAGGTTTTGTCTATTTGGTAGGTTGATTCTCTTTTTCGAAGAACAAGCTCTTGGATTTACTTATAAATTCTACCATTTTTCTGTTCTCTGTGATTACTTTCTGATGAACAGCAGCCACCCTAGATCTCTTTGGCTTTACAGAGCCCAGGCTTACCTTTCATGGAGTAGCTATCTTCCTGAAAATTTGCAGTTAGAGACATTTTTATAGAAGGAACTGTGCTTTCCATTGATTTGAGTTTTTATTTCACAGGTATTTTATTTTCATTTCTTTAATCTTCAGTGACAAGCAGTTAATGTTTCTCTAAATAAACTCTGTGACACCAGAGAGCCCTGATATTTAAGCAAATATGGAGCAAATCATTTGAATTGCTGCCTCCAGTTTCTTTTTTCTTTTTTATAGTAGGTGTTCTTAAAGTGGGATGCAAATATAGTTGAGCATATTCATCTTTTGGCTTTTGTTTGTTCCTTTACATGCCTTTTCTTATCACTTGTCACTAATCCCAGCTTATGAGAAAAGGATATAGCAGCTCATTTATAGATTAATTCTTTTATGTCATTCATGCAACATACTAACCTGTCATAGGGGACAGGCTTTGTCAATCCAGAGGTAATTTTTCCCACTTGCTTCTGTGATTAGGAGTTTGGTTGCAAGATGGCTGGTTACTTATCTGGTGGCCCCAGTTCAGGGTAGGGAAACAAAGGCTACCAGTCCTGTGTTTGTACAGGTGGCCTATGCCCTTGGAACCAGGTGAGCTGGCTGCCCATGGACAGAACCACTAGGGGCCCTTCAGTTAATACAGCCTTGTGAAAGAACCCAAGTGCAGGAGGCAAGGTCTGGACAGCCCGTCTAGATAGCCAGCATTAATAGTGTGTGCTGTGGTGCAGCTAAGACTCCGAGTGTTCTATTTGGCAGGGGTTCATGTTATATTTGATCTTTTTTTTTCCATGTTACCTATGGCCAGGGTCATAGGAAACCGTCAAGTTGCTGCCTTCCTACTGGAATTCCAAGTCTCCTGGCCCACCCCTCCCTCTCAGGCTTGCACTGGTGTTTTCTTCCTAGATTGACACTGATCCTCAAGGGAGGGGCCTGTTGACTTCCAGACAGTCTGCTTTCTTAAAGCCTGTGGTTAACCCCTCACAATGACTCGGGAACGGGCCCCGGGCTGGGGGGCATTTGAAGGCAACCCTCAGTGTTAGACTCTACAGCGCCTCACTTCTCAGGCCCCCTGCTCCCCCAGCCTTTGCTCTGTGTTGCATCAAAGCTTATGGCTTTTTCTTTACTGGAGCATTTCCATCTTAGTCTGGGGCTTCTGGCTCTCCAGGGAGCCCTAAGGATTCCCATGCAAACTGTGTGCCTGGTGGCCTGCCTTGATAGACCCCAGAATTCCTAAGGAGTCGCAGATGAGCAGCTCTTTCAGGGAGATTTGAAGATCATTTATGTGTATATCGCTTTGCATCCTATTTACATATATGATTTGTTTTTGCTTGGGCTATTTCCAAACCACTATATTATTCCCGAGTGGGAACTGGAGGAGAAGAGAGAAGGAGCCCACGTACTTCAAGAATCTCATGGAAAAACCAGCACCTTTTCTTCCCTCTTGTATATGATCATGTACTTGTGCATATTTGAGAGTTGCTTACTATTAAATTCTCTTATCTTTAGAAGCCCATCTTTGCGGCTCCCTTCCCCCACTCTCATTTACTACCATGGTCTGGTATATCCTCCGGCTTCCTAGAGAAATAAAGAATCCATAGGATCAGATTGGAATTTTTCAAATGCATAGAAACAGCAGGACAGTTGGGCCACGGTTGGGTGTGCATGTGCCCGACAGCGGCTTGTATCAGATGAGGGTGTGTGTGTGTGTGTGTGTGTGTTTCCCTCCCCTTCCCTCTAATTACCCCTACCCCACACCGGAATTGATTTCCCATCAAACTGTTGAGGGTGAAAGGGTAGGTAGGTTAGCGGCTTTAAGTGAACGGTTTACCACCACAGCTCATTGGTGATTGAAATGCGAACCCTCTCACTCAGCAGGTGGAATGGGGCTTTGATGTATCCCGTTGTTGGGTGGTGGTTGGTGGTGGAGGGCAGGGGAAAAATCAACAGCTGACATAGTATTGAGGGCTCGTCAGCAGAAACTGCTTAATTTCTCTGCTCTCAGGCAGTTTTGTGGAGCGCTGAATTTGGGGAAATGGAACCAGGGCACCTAGAAGAAAGGGCTGGCTCTGCCCACAGTCAGGCCCGTGTGGTGCAGAGAAAAGTGCTCACGTAGAGAAGGCTTCTCTCCATTTGCACCGTCCCCTTGCTTGAGGGAATGTGAGTTATGATGAAATCTCGTTCTTGCCCAGAGGGTGAGGGTGTGGGGTCCTCACCTAAGCAGGATAATCAGAGAAGTTCTGAGGGTTGTCACCTTTCACAGAAAGATCTCCTGCTACAGTTTCTCAGCTTCCGTTCTACCGAATTCTACCAATTCAACCAAACTTTGGTAGAACTCTACCAAATTCTATAGCAATGCATTTCAGCTAACTCAAGGCGGTCTGAAGACAGTGATCACCAAAGTATCATGAGTGGATTTAAGCTGTAATTTAAATGTACGTCATACAGCATTTGTTTGTGTCAAGAAATCAGAGAAGGGTGATTGGTAGGAATTCTCCAAAAGCTGAGGGAGGGTTTTAGTGTAGAACCATACTGTCCATAGCCGCACGTGGCTAATGAGCTCTTGAAATGTGGCCACTTCAAATTGAGATGTGCTGTAAGGATAATGTATCCATGGAATTTTGAAGAATTAGTAAGAAAAAGGAATGTAAAATAACTCATTAATAATTATTTAACATTGATTCCATGTTGAAATAATGTTTGGACATATTAGGGTAAATAAAATATTCTAAAATTAATTTCACTTTGAAAAATTATTTTTTTAAAGTGTGGCTACTAGAAACTTTAAAATTATAAATGTGTCTCAGATAGTATATCAACTGCCCAGCGCCAGACAGGATTTTGTCTTAATTCTCATATCTGCATACGATTCCTTTTTCCCACTAGGGGGAGATGTGTCCTAATTTGGGGGAGTCAGCTGCTTAGCTTGTAAACTTCACTGCTTTGGAATGTACCCTTCAAAAAAAGAAGCACTCAAGTTTTTGCTTTGTTTCAATTCTGCGTAATTCTGTTATTTCTGGAGGTTGCACTTTGTAGGAAAGTGAAGCCAAAACAGAAGAGGCAGGAAAGCAGAGAGGTTTCCCCCTTGTTTTTGTTAGCGTTCAGAGAGACCTGTTACTTTGTTGGATTGTAGTAGCTTGCTGCTTGTTTGTGGGTTGTTCCCTTGGAACTTGAGTCTGTGTACAGCACAGCGCACACACACGTACATGTACACACACACACAATGTGGCCTGTGTGCAGCTGTAACAGAAAGGACCAGGGCAATCACACACCACCACAGCACCTCCTGGACCTTATGGAATTCATTGTGAATGTGTCCTGCAGTTGCGCCCTGTGGCACACTGGGCCCCAGTACTCGATGAGCCTCCCTTTTCTGCTTTTCCTGGGGGCAGTGTTGCCTGGGGTTTGAGGCTGGGGCTGCTGTTTGCATCTAGTGTGTGTAAATCTGCCCTTTGATCCTACTCTGAAACCAGCATCATTTCATGATTATGTTTTAGTGACGCACTCTCTCCTGGTTTTCCTTTGATCTTTCTGGGTAGCTCCTTTGTGGTCCTCTGTGTTTTTTGTATGTTTGTTGGTCTGATGAGCACTGGATTTTTCTTTTCTTGTCTATGCAGTCTGTGCCCTTTTGGGTGATCTCAGCCATTCTGGAGGCTTCATTACTACCCTTATACTGGGGACTCCTAAGTCTTTACCTCCAACGGAGGCGCTGTTTTGAGCTCCATCCATGCCCATCCAGCTGCCTACTGACATCAAATAGACACCCCAGACTCAGCCCCCATAGCACTCCTTACCTCCCATATCATGGCATTCTTCAGCACCATTGTAATTTCTTATTATTTGTTTGTCTCTCTCATCCAGTGTACAGTAAGTCCCAGGAGAGCAAAAGCCTTGCCAATTGTGTTCTGCATTACTGCTAACTATTTCACACTGTGCCTGGTTATTGTTCACCCTTAGGAAGTATTTGAATAAGATTTTAAAATATTTTTTGTTTTAAACCAATTGTACTGTTTACTTATAAGCATATGTATTACCATTATACAGTTCCATCAATAATCTTGTTAGCTTTATATCACAGGGCTATGATCACCATCATTTTGTGGCATGGTCCGTTTAAAAATTTTTTTCACCATCTGTACAAGTGGGGCATTTGCCCTCATCCCTCCTGTGCTTCCTTGTGCTGGAAGCTTTTGCACTTTTTTGACCCTTATGACAAATTAAAGGGACATTTCCATCAGCCCCACTGTGTATTTCCAGGAACTGAGGTCACAGAAATGAAGGCGTGTGACATGTTTCCATGCCTGTAGCTCAGTCCACGGGCAGCTTTTCCAGGACGTATTCCAGTTTCCTTTGGTACCTCTCCTGTTAAACCAAGTCCAGTTTCATTTGGATTTGTGACTAATGCACATTGTTTTTCTTGTCAGAACATGAAGAGGAACTGGACCAAGAATTTGACCTGGAGACTGGCACTTTATTTGGAGGATTAAAGAAGGTACAGAGTGGATCAGTGATAAACCTTTTCAATTTTCAAAGCTGGTTTCAGTGTTTTGCATCACTTTTGTATTTGGCGTTGACCCAGCCATAGTACTCAGCAACGACTGGACATTTAGTACCTTTCCTGCTGTAAAAGGTGCGAGTGTGCCATGTAGAGAAAGGCATTCCCTGTGCTTTGTCTTAATCTCATCCCACATTCTCCTCTCAAAATACTAGAGATGTGGATCAGTAACCTTATCGGTTCATGCAAATTTCACTCTTGTAAAGTTTAGGAAGTTCCTTCCTGACCTAGCCATAGCTATTGGAATCAAATGTGGCTCCTGGACACTCCCTATACCAACTCATGGCAACTATGGAACTGTTTCCTTCCTGCCTCTACTGCCCCTGGCCGTCCACACCCTGCAGAGCATGCTGGGAATCCCCCGCCCCTCTGCTCCCTGGTTCGGGGTGGCAGTGGGCCATTTATCCTCCACTGCAGCTCATTATGCCTGCTTAGATTGCGGGCAGGGTGGCCGCTATTGCTCTCCTAGTGGTGACGGTTAGCACTTCTGTTCTTCAGAGTGTCATGGGTAGGTACCAGACCCTCCTCTTTTGATTGCAAGATGTTAGACTACTTTCTGTGTCCCACCAGAACCCCTTTCCTCTTGAGTCTGGAGTTTTTCTCATTCTTCCCCTTTGAGTTTTCCAGGACCCCATTTCAGTAATGACTTGGATCACATGACGTCCAGCTTCAGCTCATAGTTTGGGTTTCAGGTCAACCCTAGTGAGGAACTGTGTATTTGTTTTTCTAGGCATTTGGATATGTTTAAAAAATGATATCACACCATTGCTTTTTACTATTTTTGCTCTAAGTGTGTAGTGTGCCAGGTATATTGTAAGTTTAGTCAGCTTTTGTTGGTTGGCTTGGGGCATAGAATGATGCTTGCACTCCAGGTTCTGAGCACCTGACTTACAAATGAACTTTGGAAGACAATTCGTTTCCAAACTGGGTACTGACTGTATTGATATCTTCCTACTTTGAGAGTTGCAGATCTTACTTAGAATTGAAGAAAATTGGCTTCAATTTCCACTTGATTTTCTAGGGTAACCTGTCCCTTTTCTTCCAGCTCTGGCTCTATACAGAGCCACCGTATTAAATACATGGCCCATGTTTGTGTGGGGCTGGGAAGAATGTCCTGCCCCACGTGATGCTCTTCCCAGTTGTTGTACCCACCAGACATTTCCGTGAAAAGTTGCATATAAATTTAATTTTCGTTCATTGAATCCATTTGTAAATGTTTCTGATTTTAATAAGCCCTTTTTAGGATTATTAGCAAGACGTGTAATGTGGGTGGTATTGTGCCCACTTCAGAGATGAGGAAATTTGGGAAGCTTTATGTCACGGTGGAATTTGAGTTGTAACAGTGTTACAGAACTCAGGTTTAGCTGCTCATCGCTCAGGAATCCAATACTGAGAGATAAGTGTTGGGTAAAAGGAAAGGTAGCTTTATTGAGGTAGCTGTCAATCCTGGCAAGAAGGTGGACTCATGTCTCAAAGAACCAACTCCCCAAGTTTTGTTCAGAAATTATATAGGGAAAAGAGGAAGGGCCTATGTGTTGAGGAGAGGGTTGCAAGGTGCATGTTCAGCTCATGGACATTCTTGGTGGTGAGGCAACCAGGAGTCAACATCATCAACTTTCTGGTTCTGATTGGTCTGGGGTCTACGTGCTTGTGGGCAGCATATAGTTAACTTCTTCCACCTGGTGGGGGTTTCAGTATCTGCAAAACAGCTCAAAGGATATGGCTCAGAATATATCTATAGCCCCTGAGGAGAAACTAAAGGTTCTTGATTTTGTTTAATGGCTAAACTATTATTATTTTGCCTTGTTTGGCTTTTTCCTTTGTGTTTTCATTTTCTCACTTCTCTGATTAAACTTACTCTTTGATTACAGTTTTTCTGCAGACGAGACAGGTGGAGGACAGTGGGCTGGGGGGTTTGTCCTGGGAAGGCCCCATTGGGTCCTGCTCTGGTTACAACAGCAGATAGCTCTTGTGAGTGTCTGGGATCTACTCTTTAGAAATATACTGCTATTGGATTTCTTACAACAGAAAAAAATGGTGATTTAAGAAAAAATTTTAGAGTCATAATTCAGGCATTTCAGATAATACTGAGTTGTTTGCCAGGGGCAAAAATAAGCAAACTCATTTTAGAGTAAGAGACTTTTTGCTGAAGAGAAGCAACTGTGAGGCAGTATGAGAAGCTGAACGAGGAATCAGGCCCCGACAGGTTTGGAGCTCCCATGGATTTCATTGTTGCAGGCTCAGCCCTGCCGGGTGTTGCTACTTCTAGACAAAGGGGCTTTGTCTTCGCTGACTTCCCAGCTCCCACCACTCCATCACATTCAGCTGCTTGACTCCCTGCCAAGGCTCCAGAATCCTGGGGACGTGACCTCTTCTGTGCATTCTCCGTGACAGCCCCCCATGGTGACGGGCACAGGCAGTGGATGTCAACGTTTAGGTCGACCCTGCCTTTGTGGAACAGTGCACAAGGCTCAGATAAAAGCTCCAAGGACTTTTTCTATTCTGAAAAATCTCTGTTCCTCTGTCCTGCTGACCATCCTTCCATCCATTCATCTGACGGTATTGAGTACCTCTTGTCCTCATCTTTCTGTATCTCATTACCCTGCATAGGGGATGAGTAGTTTGGAGTCCTAGAATTTAGAGGGAAAATGATGAGCCAGGGTGGATAGCCAACAGATGAAGGAAATTGATTCTGTGTCCTTGGTGAAGATCATAAAAAAGACCCGGGGCCATATGTAGCGACAGGAGGTTCATTGATGTCTGCTGAAAGTCTTATTTCAGCTAAAACAGAAGCCTAATAGGTTCTGAGTATTTCCTTTGGAGGTTATGGGAGGTGGCAAGCAAATGCTATTCTGGTCTAGATTCTAATCAAAAGGTGAAATTACGGGGCTTCCCTGGTGGCGCAGTGGTTGGGAGTCCGCCTGCCGATGCAGGGGACATGGGTTCGTGCCCTGGTCCGGGAAGATCCCACATGCCGCAGAGCGGCTGGGCCCATGAGCCATGGCCGTTGAGCCTGCGCGTCCGGAGCCTGTGCTCCGCTCAAGGGGAGAGGCCACAACAGTGAGAGGCCCGCCTACCGCAAAAAAAAAAAAAAAAAAAAAAAAAAAGGTGAAATTACGCATGAGTAGAAATCATGAACTTTAGAAGGAAGCTTTTATGTTCTCTGACCAGTGCATCCTTTAAATGTCGCTAAACCTCAGCACTGCTGACCTCCTTTGTTTGGGGGCCTGTTCTGTACATTGTAGGGTGTTTAGCAGCATCCCTGGACTCCACCTCGTAGATGCCAGTATCACCAAGTCATGACAGTCACAAATATCTCCAGGCATCGCCACATGCCCCCTAAGGACAAAACCGCCTCTCTTTGAGAACAGCTGGCCTGCAGTCATATTTAAGGGCTTTGTCATGCTGACTTGGCCATTTCTTACCTTTGCTCATCCTGTTTCCTTCTCCGGATTGTGCTTCACTTCTTCCCTGTCTGGTCCTCACTCACACTTCACATCTGAGCCCAGGTGTCTCCTGTCACGGAAGCATTGCCTGGACCTTTAACTTGGGCTTAATGCACATAGTTGCTGACACTTCTCTGCTTCTCTTTTTATCTCCTTCCACAAATACAGCTTTTAACGCCTGTGTTTCTGCGCCCAAGTCCATGTGGAGTGCTAGGGACCTAGTAGTGAACCAGACAGACAAAATTCCTGTCCCAGTGTCTCCTAGTAGGGACAGACCAACAGTAAGTAAATGAATAAACCTAACAGCCACAGATTGAGCTAAATGATCTGAAGGAGATGAACAGGGTGATGTGTCGTCATGCTTTGGATTGAATCTTGTGCCCTGTTATGATAAATATATTTGTACAGTGTTATCTTGTAGTATCCATCCTCCACCAGACTGTGAATCTCACAGGGGCAGGGCTGGGATTTAATGAGTCCTGTATCTTCAGTGCCTGGGACAGAGTAGGTGAGTATTTTGCTGAATTTAACTGCAGGAGAGAGTGAATAACACTGTGCCAGGTGGCTACATTGGCGTAAAATGCATCAGTCCTAACTTCACCTAGATGGGCATGTACGTGAATGCCGAGTGGGACAGTGTTGACAGTCAGAGCAGGGAGAGACCACCGTGGGCACAAGCAATCCCACACTGCTTCTGGGGGCAGACCTTCAGCTGAACTCCACAGAATGGGTGGGATTTGGCAAGGTCATGGGTAGAGAAGATGCTCTTCCAGAGGGGCTCAGTGTGGTCGGAAAGGGGACTAACCTATCAGGGTGATGGTGACTCAAGGGGAAGCTTCCCTTAGGACAGTGAAAGGTTGCTGGGCCTGACCACAGTCCTCCGGTTGCCGATGATGGTAGGGAGGATTATAGCCCAAATCAGGAATACCTTTCGGTCTTATCGTTCCTTTGGTGCGAAGCTGCTTGTCTCTGCCGAGACGCCAGTTGTAGTGGGGGAGATTGCGTAGGTGTAGCTCTCAAGGAGTGTTCAGGTTACATATGCTGTGACGTTTGCATCCTGTTTTGTGATGTCTCTTTTTCCAGGCTTGAAAGTGCCTCCCCGCGTGAGCTCCAGTGGCCTCTTGGAGCAGTCCTGCGCTGGGAACCTGTGTGTGGCCAGGGACAGGTCGAGCCCGATGCCTTTCCAGTTCTGGCCACCTGTCTCGGTGTTTGGTGGTTCCCTTTTCTCATCTCAAACTTTGTAGTGGCCATGTTCCTTGCTTGATATTTCTAGATAGTAGGTTCTGAATCAAACTGACATGAATGAAGCTCCATGGTGGGTTGTATTATCATGAATTTGTTTTATTTTTATTTCTGATTCAAGATACTTGTTATAATGGAAAGAGCACAGGTGTGGAGTTGGATGGACTTGAGTTCAAAATGCAGTTTGCTCCATTTTGGAAAATCATTCACCTCATTTGAGCCTTAGTTTTATGTTTTGGAATATGGGAACAGGAGGTCTCATTGTGGAGAAAGAGATGATGATAAAACACCCAGCATGTATGTGTTGGTACAGAATGGATCCTCAGTCCATGCTGCTGTGGTCATTATTTTGTCCTTCCATGGATGATGACATCTTTGCTTTAGAGCTAAGATTAGTTGATTTCCCCTGTCTGGCAAGGAGACAATGTTCTACAGAGAAACATTTAAATCTAGAAGGGGATGGATTGCTACTGAAAGGAACTCTCAAAAGCCTAATGCATTATGAAGAATTTTACATGTAATCAATTACTCATTTCTTTCCTAAGGACACCTCTTCCTGTGACAGTTCTGAAATTGGGGCCCACTTGTGAATGAGACATTCTTTCAGAAGTAGAATCAGAGAGGAATTTTCAGTGCCTGCCAAGAAGGTTAGAAAGGGAAGATAAGATCAGAGAAGGGAAGCTTGATCACTTATGTCTTTGAATGTTAAGAGAGAAGAGGTCGTTTCTAAAGTAAAGATACAATTTTTAGCTACTCAGATTTTACCTATAAGGATTTTAATATTCAAGTTATTTATAAATTCCTCTGTATTTTGATACTTAATTAAAACCTCAGCAAGCTCTATGTTGAATCATTTATCAAATATTCATTGAGTGGCTGCTGTGTGAGAGGCTTCTAGGCTGGGTGCTGGGAGGCTGTGACCTTCCAGGCTCTGTCTTCACTGGGCCCTGAATTCGGGGGACACTGATGCTGAGACAGTGAGGTAAGTGATGCAGCTATTCACGGGGCATGCAGAAACAGAAGGTGCCTGTAACCCAGACTCACAGAAATTAGAGCTGAGGTATTGGGGAAGGATGGGTGAAGGGAGCAGCAGGCCTAAGGACTGGATTTGAGAGAGTCCTTCAGTTTGGCTGGGAGGTTGAGTGAGAGGAAGGGATGATACAAGATGGACAGTTTGGCTGGGAGGTTGAGTGAGAGGAAGGGATGATACAAGAATGGATAATAAAGGCCATTGGGTGCCATAGGTGGAGTCTGAACTTTATTCAGAAGGCAAGGGACGGTTACTGAAGGGGTTGGGGCCATTGCCATTTCTTCTGAGGACTCTTTGAGGAGCCTTGGGATTTCCCTGCCTTGCCCGCCTCTCCCGATCTCCCCCACTCAAGGTCTGTGCATCCCTGGACTTAACGTACTGGAATGTATATCTCATAATTTTCCTCAAAACCCATGCATGGCTCCCCATTTCTTACAGTATGAAGTCCAGACTCGGTGGCTGACATTCACCCCCATTTGTCCACTGGCCCTACCTTGTTTTAGCAGCCACATCTCCATGTAGTAACCATGTGCTACTAAATAACAGCATTGTCTTCCATTCCCCAAGGATGCCTTGAGGTTTCCTCCCCGTCATCCTCATGCAGACTGGGCACCCTTCCCTGCGGCTCAAGGAATAGCCCACGTGGAACCTTTCCTGACGCCTCTCCCCCGGCTTCTCCCCCTGTTGGCATTGATTTCTCCCTCCTATGAGCTCCATTCCCAGGACTCCTCCCCGAGCCTGTGTTATAGAGCAGTTACCTGTTTTAGATGTAAGGGGATCTTTCATCCCTGCCTCACTGGAGCAGGCATTCAGTAGTGGTGGTTGGATTAAGGTGGACATGGCTGTCTGGTTGGGCACTTATTGTGAAGGGTCATTGGCTCCCTGGCAATGTTTGCTTTGTTTCACGTGCCTAAACTCTGGCAGGTTTAGAGAGTGTAGGCCTTACCTCATTTTCATTAAGCCGTAGCTCCTCCAAGATGATTCCGGTGTTCTGGTCATGTCTGCCTTCCTCCATCTGATGGGAACAGGTGAACGTGTGGTTGGGCTGTTTGTGTGAATTTTCAGCCCGTCCTTATTAACAGAGGATTGGATTTGATGCAGCTTTGCCCCTTCACAGAGGGGCTGCTCAGCAGAGGTAGATTCTTGTGTTCTGTGCCAGCCCCTCCAGGCAGAGAGGGTGTGGGCTGAGGAGTCTCCAAATGGTCAGGGCAAGAAGCCCACAGACGAGTAATGGAGGGAAGGTTCCTGAGCACACGTTGGGCTTGATTCCCTCTTGTTAACATGAAGGACTCCTGCTCTTAACCTGCCAGTATGCTGTCTCTTGTCTAGTCTCATCCCTGCTGGATGTCCTTCCTGATATGTAGGAGATTTGCAACTAGGCGGGGGGAAAAGTGAGGCAGTAGTGATTTCCTGGGGAGCACAGGAAAGGGAAGCTCTCTGCCTTATGTGAAAATAGGGTCTGTAATGCAGATGGATAAGCATCAAATTTGCTTATTAGCTCAGCCACTAAGGCCCCTGCTTGGCCCTCCTCTCTCTTTTATATCTACTAACTCATGCAAAATATTGTTTTTTAAAAAAAAATTAATTAATGATAGATTGATCGATTTTTGTCTGCGTTGGGTCTTTGTTGCTGCACGTGGGCTTCCTCTAGTTGCGGCGAGTGGGCGCTACTCTTTGTTGCGGTGCACGGGCTTCTCATTGCGGTGGCTTCTCTTGTTGCAGAGTACGGGCTCTAGTCGTGCAGGATTCAGTAGTTGTGGCGCACGGGCTTAGTTGCTCCGCGGCATGTGGGACCTTCCTGGACCAAGGATCGAACCTGTGTCCCATGCATTGGCAGGCGGATTCTTAACCACTGCGCCACCAGGGAAGTCCCCCCAAATATTGTTTATTTTGTTATAAAGTTTCTTGAAGGAGCCAGGAGAAGATAAGGTGAAGTTAGAACCAAGGGTTTAGCCCTGCAGGACTAAAAAATCAGGTGTGTGTATGTGTGCACGTACACGTATGGAGGGAGAGAAGAGAGAAAAAGAAACAGACTGAGAGAGAGAGAGGTTCCCCATGAATACTTAGTAAAACCTTGAGGTGATGATATAGGTTTGGTGTGGTGAGACATTTCTCAGCCACAAGCCAGTCAGTTTACAAGTAATTCTTTGCTAATCAACTGCTTTTCTATAGGTGCTGTGGGTTAAGGGAAGTAAGAAGCATAGTTTCTCTCCTCAAGAAGCTATTACTCCCTCTGAGAATGCCAAGCTGCCACGTGGCTTTAATAGGGATGATGCTCTAATTATTTAACAAAGGGCAGCAGCATCCATCAAGCTGAAGAGATAGCAGGTGTACGCAGCCAGGACAACTGACCCTGTTTGTGTGTCTTGCCTGAAAATCGGCATTACATTTAACAGAGTGTTTCCATTTTTATGAGTGTCCCTGGTTGGTATAGCCAAAAATTGCCAGGTGAGTTTCCAACCTTGGAATGACCAGGGAAGGCTCCCCAGAGGAGGTGGATCTGAGCTGAGCCTTGAACAGAAAGATAGTGTTTTGAACTGACCCGAGTCTGTCTGATGGTTGAACAAAAGTCAGATTCTTTGGTTTTACTCTTATTAGCTTCTGGTAGTTGGAGGTGGGTAGGAGTTAAATATCTTCCTTTCCTGTAACCTCACTACCAAGTGGTACGTCGTGGGGAAAGAGTTCGGATCTGAATTCTGCCCCATGTGCAAACACTTATTTATTTCTTCAGTGGCAGGTACAAAATCTGCCACGGAACCTGTTCTCTGTCTTTAGGTTGTCCAACAAGCACCCTGCAGGAAGGATTCATCTGAGGCTGAGGCAGTTCTACTCTGTGGGCTGGAGCAGACACCCTGCTAGTCTGACGGGGGAATGGAACCTTATGAAGTAAAAGGACATGGAAGCACAGGGGTGCTAGAAGGAGGGCTGTTTCCTCTGAAGCTCTGGGTGCCTGCTCCAGGGATTCTGATGCCTCACCCATATGAGGTTATTGGAGGCTGCGAAAATTTCTAACCCACTGCCTATGTTGAGCACCACTTCCTTCATTTGTACATCACTTATTTCTAACATCCTTAATGCTCATAAATTCTCAGGTGCAGCTTTCAATACCAATATTGAAATCATTTGAATTGTAGCCGTGTCTGGGACTGGATTTCTGACTGGGACCCTTCGGGTGCTTACTCATTCCTTCTGGAATGTGGACTCTGCATTTGGGCACTTTTAGTGTCAAGAACAGTCCCTCAGGGTAGAGGGGGTTGTTTACACAACACATCCTATGTAAGTGCTCCAACAGATAGGATTCTGAGAGTAGAAGGAGCAGAGTTCAGCAACGGCTTAGAGCTGAAATTTGGGGAGAGACATGGGGGAGTGGGGAGGAGGGGAAACCTTTCCTTTTCCCAGTACGTTCCCTAAAAGTGGTGCCTGTCACCATTCTTTAAAAGGTTATTACCTTTTAAAATCATGACATGACAGTTGATAAGTCTCTGTTAAAAAGAAATTAGAAGCAGCTGCAGGATAAAAAGTAAGATCATGGGCCCGTGGGAGATGTGAAGGGTGGTGTCTTTGTGTGGGGAACTGACTGAAGCCACTTGCAGGATCACAGTATCTGCTGAAAAGTTCAAGTTGGTGAGGGTTAGTTAGTCCATTATAATTTTGCTCCTGGGTTGTATGAAGGCAGTTCTCCAGCTAAATTTGATCACACATATAGACATTTATTAGGCAAGCAGTAGAAACCAGTTCATACCAGCCTGTTTGCTGGGCTGGGTGAAGGTTCAGGAGGCTCTTTGTCCTTTAGGAGCTGGTACCACTACCATGCATTGAAGGTTCCTCTGATGGCTATGACATCAGGCACTGGGGATTCTGGACAACCTGGCGTCAGACCACCACATACTTTCCAACTTGTAACTGAATACAGGACCTTTGAGTGGGGCTTCAGGGCCATCACTTGGGATATATGTTTTCAACATTTTAGATTCTTCATTATATAGGGGAGGGAAGGGGAACGGTTCAGTTGTTTTAGCCAATGTTTCTGACATGAGTGGCAACTGGCAAGTCAAGACTTCATCAGTGGAAATTCATTTGACATAAATTTATGATATTTTACTAGAACAGCTCAGGCAGAAAACCAATAAAACTTTAGTCTATGAGCTTTTTACTTATAATACTAAACTGTAGGTTAATCAGAACAGTTTAGGTAGAAAACCAATAAAACCTTAGCCTATAAGCTTCTTACTTATAATACTAAACTTTGTAGGTTAAGAGGAATAATGGCATGTTGAAAACAGCAGGAAGAGGGGTTATTTCAGAAAGATCATGTCTTTTATTACAACATCAGACACTAGCCCTGCCAAAGCAAGGCCTCAAAAAATTTGTTGAACACTCAGACTTAATTCTCTTCACGGAAATCTTTAGTAAAAGGCGAAAGATTTATTCTATCTGAAGAGAAACCAGAGTATAACACTGGTTTACTAAGCTCATTTCTCCAGTAACCGCAGATCCTACTTCACTGATGGTGGCTCTTTATCCCCAAGGGCACTTCCTGCTTCGAGTTTGTACAAGGGATTTTGTAAGCAAACTTCTCATAGTTAGAAATGTTGAGTTGAAAGGAGTATTCTTTTAAACTTGAAAGGATTGTACTCTATGCAGGGTACTGTGGGTATGCAAATGAGAAGTCTGACTCATCAACTTTGAGATTCTGCAAATACCATAGTATTCCTAGCATGCCTCAGGAACCACCATTAGGGGGCGAAGCAGAGGTCTACGTGACTGGGCTTTAAACCCCATCCTGGTTCAACCACGGAAACTGCAGTTTTTGTATGTGGTATATTGGGACTTTGAGTGTGGTTCTATTCCATTCCTTTCCTTTCACTAACCACCAACACAGTTAAAATACGGAACCAGAAAGAACTCCCTTTCTGCCTCTTCCTAGTCACACCCATCCTGCTCTCGCCATCCCGAACCCATGGAAGCCACAGTTTTGTTTTTCCATCTCATGATTTTGTCATTTGAGAATGTTATATAAATGGAGTCATACAGTATTATAACCTTTTGAGACTGGCTCCCTCCCCCGCCCCCAGCTTAATGCCCTTGAGATTCATACAAGTTGTGTGTATCAGTAATTTATTCCTTTTCTTTGCAGGGTATTAGTTAATGATATGGATGGACCGCAGTTTGTTTAACCATTTGACCCGTGAAGGACATTTCGATTGTTTCCAGTTTTTGGCTATTATAAATAAATCTGATGTGAATATTTGTGTACAGGTTTTCATGTGAACTTAAGTTTTATTTTCTCAGGGATAAATACCCAGGTGTTTGATTGCTGGATTGTATGATAAGTACATGTTTGGTTTTATGAAAAACTGTATGAACTGTTTTCCAAAATGGCTCTACCATTTTACATTCCCACCAAAAAAATGTATGAGATACTCAGTTTCTCTGCACACTTACTAGCACCTGGCCTTATTAACATTTTAAATTTCAGCTATTCTGATAGGTGGGTAGTGATATCTCATCATGGTTTTAATTTGTGTTTCCCTAATAGTTAAAGATGTTGAACATATTTTCATGCGCTTATTTGTCATCTCTATATACTCTTTAGTGAAATTCTGTTCATATCTTTTGCCCATTTTTACTTGGATTGTTTGGTTTATTTTTACTGTTTATTTTTACTGTTGAGTTCAGAGAGTTCTCTGTATAGTCTAGATACTAGTTCTTTGTCAGGTAGGTGGTTTGCAAATATTATTTCTCAGGCAGTAGCTTGACTTTTCATCCTCTTGGTAGGTCTTTCACAGAAATCCAGTTTATTAATTTTTTTTTCTCTTAAGAACTGTGCTTTTGGTGTCATGTCTAAGTACTCTTGGCCTAGTTTTATGACCGAAAGATTTTTTTTTTCCCCCCACAAAGTTTCCTAGTTTTGCATTTTACCTTTAAGTTTGTGATCCCTTTTGGGTTAATTTTTGTGTTAATTTAGGTAGAGATTTATTATTATTATTTTTTTGCTTATGGGTGTCCAGTTGCTACAGCACCTTTTGTTGAAAAGACTGTCTTCCTCTATTGAATTGTTTCACACCTTTGTCATAAATCAGTTGGCCAACTTGTGTGGCTCTATTTCTGGGTTTTCATTTCTGTTCCATTGATATATGTATCTGTCTTTACACTAATGCCACATTTTCTTGATTACTGGTGAGTCTTAAAATCAAGTAATATAATCTAACTTTATTCTTTTTTTTCCAAATTGTTTTAGCTCATTTAGTTCCTTTGCCTTTCCAAATATGCTTTAGAATAAGCTTTTCTATATCTACAAGACTTTTTGCTGGGATTTTGATAGAATTCTGTTAAATTTATAGATCAATTTGGAAAATTGATGTCTTCACTATGTTGAATTTTCCAATCCATGAACCCAGTGTGTCTTTAGATTTATTTACATCTTTTCGGATTTATTTCATTAGTATTTTGTAGTTCTTAGGAGACAAATTCTGTACATGTTTCGTTACATTTATGCCTAAGTATTTTATTTTTTGAGTGATTATAAATGGTTTTACATTTTAAATTTCAATTTCCACATGTTCATTGCTAGTATATAGAAGTACAGTTGGCTTTTATATGTTGATCTTATATCCTTTGGCTTTTCTGAGCCCATTTATTCCTTTTTGGAGGGTTTTCTTTCCTTTCTTTTTGGACAGACTTGTTGAGTTTTTCTGTGTAAACAATCATGTCACCTGCAAATCGGGACATTTTCATGTCTTCCTTTTCAATCTATTATGACTCTTATTTTCTTTTCTTATTGTGCTGGCTAGGACTTCTAGTATTATGTTGAATAAGAGTTATGAGAGTGTACATCCTTGACTTTTTCCCAGTCTTAAACCATTAACATCAGTCATTCACCAGTAAGTATGATGTTTCTGTAGGTTTTTCTGTAGATGTTCTTTATCAAGGTGAGGAAGTTTCCCTCTATTCCTAGTTTTCTGAGAATTTTTATGAATCAGTATTGAATTTTGTTAGATGATTTTTCTGCATCAATTGATATGATGATGCTATTTTTCTTCTTTAATTAAGAAAATGTTAATATGTTGGATTACTTTGATTGATTTTTGAGTATTGAACCAGCCTTGCATCCCTGGGATAAACTCCACTTGGTCATGGTGTATAATTTTTTTTATATATGTAGCTGGACTACACTTGCTGATATTCTGCTGAGATTTTTCTTGTCTGTGTTCATGAGGGATATTAGACTGTAGTTCTCTCTTTCTCTCTGAGTACTGTCTATGTCTGATTTTTGACTGATTATATATGGTCTTGTATCTTTAATTTCAGATTTCATGTGTTTATTACTAGACTTAGAAAATGAGTTTGGCAGTATTTCCCGTATTACAGAGAGGTTCTTTAGGTGTCAAGTAGAATTCTTTAGTGAAACCACATGGGACTGCAGATTTCTTTTTAGGGATTTTAAAGCTATGAATTCAATTTGTTTGGAGGTTAAAATGATATATATATATATATATATATATATATATATATATATATATTTTAATTTTTGAATTGAATTGAATTTATTTTTTTATACAGCAGGTTCTTATTAGTCATCAATTTTATACACATCAGTGTATACATGTCCATCCCAATCACCCAATTCATCACACCACCATCCCCCCACTGCTTTCCCCCCTTGGTGTCCATACATTTGTTCCCTATATCTGTGTCTCAATTTCTGCCTTGCAAACCGGTTCAAATGTACCATTTTTCTAGGTTCCACATACATGCGTTAATATACGATATTTCTTTTTCTCTTTCTGACTTACTTCACTCTGCATGACAGTCTCTAGATCCATCCATGTCTCAACAAATGACCCAATTTCGTTCCTTTTTATGGCTAATACTCCATTGTATATATGTACCACATCTTCTTTATCCATTCGTCTGTCGATGGGCATTTAGGTTGCTTCCACAACCCGGATATTGTAAATAGTGCTGCAGTGAACATTGGGGTGCATGTGTCTTTTTGAATTATGGTTTTCTCTGGGTATATGCCCAGTAGTGGGATTGCTGGGTCATATGTTAATTCTATTTTTAGTTTCTTAAGCAACTTCCATACTGTTCTCCATAGTGGCTGTATCAATTTATATTCCCACCAACTGTGCAAGAGGGGTCCCTTTTCTCCACACCCTCTCCAGCATTTGTTGTTTGTAGATTTTCTGCTGATGCCCATTCTAACTGGTGTGAGGTGATACCTCATTGTAGTTTTGATTTGCATTTCTCTAATAATTAGTGATGTTGAGCACCTTTTCATGTGCCTCTTGGCCATCTGTATGTCTTCTTTGGAGAAATGTCTATTTAGGTCTTCTGCCCATTTTTGGATTGGGTTGTTTGTTTTTTTAATATTGAGCTGCATGAGCTGTTTCTATATTTTGGAGATTAATCCTTTGTCCGTTGATTCGTTTGCAAATATTTTCTCCCATTCTGAGGTTTGTCTTTTGGTCTTGTTTATGGTTTCCTTTGCTGTGCAAAAGCTTTGAAGTTTCATTAGGTCCCATTTGTTTATTCTTGTTTTTATTTCCATTACTCTAGGAGGTGGATCAAAGAAGATCTTGCCGTGATTTATGTCAAAGAGTGTTCTTCCTATGTTTTCCTCTTAAGAGTTTTATAGTGTCCAGTCTTACATTTAGGTCTCTCATCCATTTTGAGCTTATTTTCGTGTATGGTGTTAGGGAGTGTTCTAATTTCACTGTTTTACATGTAGCTGTCAAGTTTTCCCAGCACCACTTATTGAAGAGACTGTCTTTTCTCCATTGTATATCCTTGCCTCCTTTGTCATAGATTAGTTGACCGTAGGTGAGTGAGTTTATTTCTGGGCTTTCTGTCTTGTTCCATTGATCTGTGTTTCTCTTTTTGTGCCAGTACCATATTGTATTGATTACTATAGCTTTGTAGTATAGTCTGAAGTCAGGGAGTCTGATTCCTCCAGCTCCGTTTTTTCCCCTCAAGACTGCTTTGGCTATTCGGGGTCTTTTGTGTCTCTATACAAATTTTAAGATTTTTTGTTCTAGTTCTGTAAAAAATGCCATTGGTAATTTGATAGGGATTGCATTGAATCTGTAGATTGCTTTGGATAGTATAGTCATTTTCACAATATTGATTCTTCCAATCCAAGAACATGGTATATCTCTTCATCTGTTGGTATCATCTTTAATTTCTTTCATCAGTGTCTTATAGTTTTCTGCATACAGGTCTTTTGTCTCCCTATGTACGTTTATTCCTAGGTATTTTATTCTTTTTGTTGCAGTGGCAAATGGGAGTGTTTCCTTAATTTCTCTTCCAGATTTTTCATCATTAGTGTATAGGAATGCAAGAGATTTCTGTGCATTAATTTTGTATTCTGCAACTTTACCAAATTCATTGATTAGCTCTAGTAGTTTTCTGATGGCATCTTTAGGATTCTTTATGTATAGTACCATGTCATCTGCAAACATTGACAGTTTTACTTCTTCTTTTCCAATTTGTATTCCTTTTATTTCTTTTTCTTCTCTGATTGCCGTGGCTAGGACTTCCGAAACTATGTTGAATAATAGTGGTGAGAGTGGACATCCTTGTCTTGTTCCTGATCTTAGAGGAAATGCTATCAGTTTTTCACCATTGAGAATGATGTTTGCTGTGGGTTTGTCCTATATGGCCTTTATTTTGTTGAGGTAGTTTCCGTCTATGCCCATTTTCTGGAGAGTTATCATAAATGCATGTTGAATTTTGTCAAAAGCTTTCTCTGCATCTATTGAGATGATCATATGGTTTTCATTCTTCAGTTTGTTAATATGGTGTATCACATCGATTGATTTGCATATATTGAAGAATCCTTGCATCGCTGGGATAAATCCCACTTGATCATGGTGTATGATCCTTTTAATGTGTTGTTGGATTCTGTTTGCTAGTATTTTTGCTGAGGATTTTTGCATCTATATTCATGAGTGATATTGGTCTGTGACTTTCTTTTTTTGTAGTATCTTTGTCTGGTTTTGGTATCAGGTGATGGTGGCCTCATAGAATGAGTTTGGGAGTGTTCCTTCCTCCACAATTTTTTGGAAGAGTTTGAGAAGGATGGGTGTTAGCTCTTCTCTAAATGTTTGATAGAATTCACCTATGAAGCCATCTGGTCCTGGGCTTTTGTTTGTTGGAAGATTTTTAATCACAGTTTCAATTTCATTACTTGTGTTTGGTCTGTTCATATTTTCTATTTCTTCCTGGTTCAGTCTTGGAAGGTTATACCTTTCTAAGAATTTGTCCATTTCTTCCAGGTTGTCGATTTTATTGGCATAGAGTTGCTTATAGTAGTCTCTTAGGATGCTTTGTATTTCTGCAGTGTCTGTTGTAACTTCTCCTTTTTCATTTCTAATTTTATTGATTTGAGTCCTCTCCCTATTTTTCTTGTTGAGTCTGGCTAATGGTTTATCAATTTTGTTTATCTTCTCAAAGAACCAGCTTTTAGTTTTATTGATCTTTGCTATTGTTTTCTTTGTTTCTATTTCATTTATTTCTGCTCTGATCTTTATGATTTCTTTACTTCTGCTAACTTTGGGTTTTGTTTGTTCTTCTTTCTCTAGTTCCTTTAGGTGTAAGGTTAGATTGTTTATTTGAGATGTTTGTTGTTTCTTTTTTTTTTTTTTTTTTTTTTTTTTTTTGTGGTACGCGGGCCTCTCACTGTTGTGGCCTCTCCCGTTGCGGAGCACAGGCTCCGGATGCACAGGCTCAGCAGCCATGGCTCACGGGCCCAGCCGCTCCGCGGTATATGGGATCCTCCCAGACCGGGGCACGAACCCGTATCCCCTGCATCGGCAGGCGGACTCTCAACCACTGCGCCACCAGGGAGGCCCTGTTGTTTCTTGAGGTAGGCTTGTATAGCTATAAACTTCCCTCTTAGAACTTCTTTTGCTGCATCCTGTAGGTTTTGGATCGTCATGTTTTCGTTGGCATTTGTCTCTAGGTATTTTTTGGTTTCCTTTTTGATTTCTTCAGTGATCTCTAGGTTATTTAGTAACGTATTGTTTAGCCTCCATGTGTTTGTGTTTTTTTACTTTTTTTCCCCTGTAACTCGTTTCTAATCTCATAGCATTGTGGTCAGAAAAGATGCTTGATATGATTTCAATTTTCTTAAATATACTGAGGCTTGATTTGTGACCCAAGATGTGATCTATCCTGGAGGATGTTCCATGTGCACTTGAGAAGAAAGTGTAATCTGCTCTTTCTGGATGGAAAGTCCTATAAATATCAATTAAATCTATCTGGTCTATTGTGTTATTTAAAGCTTCTGTTTCCTTATTTATTTTCATTTTGGATGATCTGTCCATTGGTTTAAGTGAGGTGTTAAAATCCCCCAGTATTATTTTGTTACTGTCGGTTTCCTCTTTTATAGCTGTTAGCAGTTGCCTTATGTACTGAGGTGCTCCTATGTTGGGTGCATATATGTTTATAATTGTTATATCTTCTTCTTGGATTGATCCCTTGATCATTCTGTAGTGTCCTTCCTTGTCTCTTGTAACATTCTTTATTTTAAAGTCTATTTTATCTGATAGGAGTATTGCTACTCCAGCTTTCTTTCGATTTCCATTTACATGGAATACCTTTTTCCATCCCCTCACTTTCAGTCTGTGTGTGTGCGTCCTTAGGTCTGAAGTGGGTCTCTTGTAGACAACATATATATGGGTCTTGTTTTTGTATCCATTCAGCAAGCCTGTGTCTTTTGGTTGGGGCATTTAATCCATTCACGTTTAAGGTAATTTTTGATATGTATGTTCCTATGACCATTTTCTTAATTGGTTTGGGTTTGTTTTTGTAGGTCCTTTTCTTCTGTTGCATTTCCCGCTTAGAGAAGTTTCTTTAGCATTTGTTGTAGAGCTGGTTTAGTGGTGCTGAATTCTCTTAGCTTTTGCTTGTCTGTAAACCTTTTGATTTCTCCATTGAATCTGAATGAGGTCCTTGCCGGGTAGAGTAATCTTGGTTGTAGGTTCTTCCCTTTCATCACTTTAAGTACACCCTGCCACTCCTTTCTGGCTTTTAGAGTTTCTGCTGAGAAATCAGCTGTTAACCTTATGGGATTCCCTTGTATGTTATTTGTCATTTTTCCCTTGCTGCATTCCATAATTTTTCTTTGTCTTTAATTTTTGCCAATTTGATTATTATGTGTCTTGGCCTGTTTCTCCTTGTGTTTATCCTGTATGGGACTGTCTGTGCTTCCTGCACCTGGGTGGCTATTTCCCTTCCCATGTTAGGGAAGTTTTCAACTATAATCTCTTCAAATATTTTCTTGGGTCCTTTCTCTCTCTCTTCTCCTTCTGGGACCCCTATAATGCAAATGTTGTTGTGTTTAATGTTGTCCCAGAGGTCTCTTCATTTCTTTCATTCTTTTTTCTTTATTCCGTTCCGCAGCCGTGAATTCTACCGTTCTGTCTTCCAGGTCACGTATCCGTTCTTCTGACTCAGTTATTCTGCTATTGATTCCTTTGAGTGTAGTTTTCATTTCAGTTATTGTAGTGTTTATCTCTGTTTGTTTGTTCTTTAATTCTTCTAGTTCTTTGTTAAACATTTCTTACATCGTCTCGATCTTTGCCTCCATTCTTTTTCCGAGCTCCTGGATCATCTTCACTATTATTATTCTGAATTCTTTTTCTGGAAGGTTGCCTATCTCCACTTCATTTGGTTGTGTTTCTGGGGTTTTATCTTGTTCCTTCATCTGGCACATAGCCCTCTGCCTTTTCATCTTGTCTCTCTTTCTGTGGATGTGGTTTTTGTTCCACAGGCTGCAGGATTGTAGTTCTTCTTGCTTCTGCTGTCTGCCTTCTGGTGGATGAGGCTATCTAAGAGGCCTGTGCAAGTTTCCTGATGGGAGGGACTGGTGGTGGGTAGAGCTGGCTGTTGCTGTGGTGGGCAGAGCTCAGTAAAACTTTAATCTGCTTGTCTGCTGATGGGTGGGGCTGGGTTCTCTCCTTGTTGGTTGTTTGGCCTGAGGCAACACAACACTGGAGACTACCTGGGCTCTTTGATGGGGCTAATGGCAGACTCTGGGAGGGGTCACACCAAGGAGTACTTTCCAGAACTTCTGCTGCCTGTGTCCTTGTCCCCACGGTGAGCCACAGCCTCCCCCAGCTTCTGAAGGAGATCCTCCAACACTAGCACGTAGGTCTGGTTCAGTCTCCACTAGTGTCACTGCTCCTTCCCCTGTGTCCCGATGTGCACACTACTTTGTGTGTGCCCTCCAAGAGTGGAGTCTCTGTTTCCCCCAGTCCTGTTGAAGTCCTGCATTCAAATCCCACTAGCCTTCAAAGTCTGATTCTCTAGGAATTCCTCCTGCCGTTGCCAGACCCCCAGGTTGGGAAGCCTGACGTGGGGCTCAGAACCTTCACTCCAGTGGGTGGACTTCTGTGGTATAAGTGTTCTCCAGTCTGTGAGTCACCCACCCTGTGGTTATGGGATTTGATTTTACTGTGATTGCACCCCTCCTACCATCTCATTGTGGCTTCTCCTTTGTCTTTGGATGTGGGGTATCTTTTTTGGTGAGTTCCAGTGTCTTCCTGTCGATGATTGTCCAGCAGCTGGTTGTGATTCTCGTGTTCTCACAAGAGGGAGTGAGAGCACATCCTTCTAGTCCACCATCTTGGTTCAGGGCCTGCCCTGTGATTTGTCTGAGAAGGGCTGAGAAGCTTAGGGAGGCCAAAATGATATATTTCTATTGGGTGAATTTTGGTAGATTGTGCTTTTTGAGGAATTAGGCCTTTTAATCTAAGTTGTCAAATTTATGTATATAGAGTTTTTCTTAGTATGTCTTATTCTCATAATGTCTGGACTTTGTAGTGATACCCCCTTTTTATTCCTGATTTTGGTAATTTGGGTCATCTTCTTTATTTTTTGCTTGTTTTCTGGAAATTTGTGAGCGTATTGATTTTTACAGAGAACCAGCTTTTTGTTTCATGAGGTTTCTCTATTTTTCTGTTTTTTGATTTCATTGATTTCTGCTCTTTATGTCCTTCTTGCTTGCTCTGTGTTTGTTTTGCTTCTCATTTTCTAGTTTCTTGTGGTGGTAGCTTAGAGTTTTGAGATTTTTACTCTAATGTAACTGTTATGTATTTTCTTCAGCACTGCTTTAGCTATATATTTTGATAAACTGTCTTTTCATTTTTTAGAAAATTAATTAATTTTTGGCTGTGTTGTGTCTTCATTGCTGTGTGGGGGCTTTCTCTAGTGGTGGCGAGCTGGGTCTACTTTCCGTTGTGGTGCGCGGGCTTCTCATTGTGGTGGCTTCTCTTTGTTGCAGAGCATGGGCTCTAGGTGTGCAGCCTTCAGTAGTTGTGGCATGCAGGCTCAGTAGTTGCTCCACGGCATGTGGGAACTTCCCAGACTAAGGCTCGAACCCGTGTCTCCTGCATTGGCAGGTGGATTCTTAACCACTGCACCATCAGGGAAGTCTCTGTCTTTTCATTTTTATTCAGTTCTATTTATTTTTTTATTTCCCTCAACACTTCCTCTTTGACTCGTGTTATTTCGAAAAGTGTTTGGAGACTTTCCTACTATCTTTCTGATACCGATTTCTAGTTTGATTCCATTGTTGTCAGAGAATACACTCTGTATGATGAAATTCTTTTAAATTTGTTGGGATTCGTTTTATGGCCCAGGATATAGTCTATCTTAACGAATGTTCCATGGGTACTTGAAAAGAATGTGTATTCTTATGTTGTTGAATGGCATGTTCTACAAATGTTGACTAGATCCTGTTGGTTGGTAGTGGTAAGTTTTTTTGTATCCTTAATGATTTTCTGTCTGGTAGTTTTATCAGTTGCTGAGAGAGAAGTGTTAAAGTCTCCAACTATAGTTGTGGATTTGTCTATTTTTATCTGTTCTATCAGTTTTTGCTTCATATGTTTTACAGCTCTGTTGTTTGGTACATATACATTTAGGATTGTTATGTCTTCCTTATGGATTGACTGTTTTATCATAACTTAATGATCCTTTCTGACACTGGTGATTTTCTTTCGCTGAAATCTACTTTATCTGATATTAATATAGTCACTACCGCTTTCTTTTGATTAATATTTGTAGGCCATATCCTTTTCTAGCCTTTTATTTTCAACCTACCTATGTCGTTATTTTGAAGTGAATTTCTTGTAGATGGCATAGAGTTGGATTGCTTCTTAAAAGTCCATTCTGCCAATCTCTGTATTTTTTTTTTTTTTTTTGGTACGCGGGCCTCTCACTGTTGTGGCCTCTCCCGTTGCGGAGCACAGGTTCCGGACGTGCAGGCTCAACAGCCATGGCTCATGGGCCCAGCCGCTCCATGGCATGTGGGATCTTCCTGGACCGGGGCACGAACCCGTGTCACCTGCATCGGCAGGAGGACTCTCAACCACTGCACCATCAGGGAAGCCCCAATCTCTGTATTTTAATTGGTATATTTAATTTGATTGGGTTCAGATTCTTGAATCTTTAGGTTTATTCCTTTTGCAGATTTGGGAAATTTTTAGTTTTTATTTCTTTGAATATTTTTTCATCCCCACATTTTTCTCCTTTCTTTCTAGGATTCCAATGACACAAACGTTAGACCTTTTATAACCGTGTTACAGGTCCCTGAGGCTCTGTTTATGTTTTTCAGCCTATTTTTTTCTCTGTTATTCAGACTGTGTAATATCTGTTGACATATCTTTAGGCTCAGTGTTTCTTTCCTTTGTAATCTACCTCTGCTATTAAGTCCATCCAATGAGTTATTTTATTTTATTTATTCCTCAAGTCCTGAGGTCCCTAGCCAGTCTGCCTTCTTCTTTCCATCTTTCAGAATCTTCTTATGTTTGTTTTATAATTACATCCAGGGTTTTTAGCTGTCCTTAGTGGGAGGGTTAGGGAGAACTGTGTTCATTGTATCTTGACTGGAACTAGAAGTCTCTGTGTTGAAGTATTTAAAGTAAGTTCAGAAATGATAAAAAAAGATAAGTCATTTTAATAACAAATAAGTTTCTGCAGAGAGATGGCTGAGGCAATGCACTGTGGGTGAATGGTTGGTGGAGATGTGCCTGGAAGATGTGGTGAGCCTTGGATCTTGTTCTTGTTTGTCTCCATTCCTAACCTTGGACGTATCTCAGCTACTGTGATGGCTGACAATTCTAAGGGGTGCTTTGGGAGGGAAAGGTATAGAAAACCTCCCTTCTCCTGTGTTTCTCCTTTACTCTCATAATACTACCACACTTACAGTACTTCTGACACCAGCTGTGTGTGCGATTTCCCCACACCAAGCAGTTCTGCAAAACAGCTGGGTGTCCTACAGTTTAACTCAATTCTGACACTACCTGGAGATAGCATCAGATCCCACAGGTTAAGGGCTCAACCCCACAAGACTGCTCCCCCTACCTCCCTTAAGATGCCAACTGCAAGTCCGGTTTGTTACCTGTGTTTCTGACCAACTGGTTTTAAGTCGGAGCTTCCCACCACCCCTTCCTCAGGTTCAATTAATTTGCTAGAGCAGCTCACAGAACTCAGGAAAGCAGTTAATTTACTGTTTCCTGGTTTATTATAAAAGGATATAATAAAGGATACAGATGATCATCCAGATGGAAGAAATGCATAGGGCAGGGTATGTGGGAAGGGGCATGGAGTTTTCATGCCCTCTCCAAGAGCGTCACTCTCCCAGGACCTCTATGTGTTCACCAATCCGGAAGCTCTCTGAACCCTGTCCTTTTGGGATTTTTATGGAGGCTTCCTCATGTAGTCAGGATCGATTATTAACTTCATTTCTAGGCCTTCTCCCTTCGCTGGACAATGGGGAGTGGGGCTGAAAATTCCAAGCTTCTAATCCCGGCTTGGTCTTTCTGGTGACCAGCCCGCATCCAGTAGCCCACTAAAAGTCACCTTATTAGAACAAACGACACTGCTGTTACTCAGGAAATTCCAGGGGATTTTAGAAGCTTTGTGCCAGGAACCAGGGTCAAAGACCAAATATTCAAACAAAAGGTGTTCCTAGTGCTCTTATCACAGGAAATTACAAGGTTTCAGAAGTTCTGTGCTAGGCACCATGGGCAGTCAACAATATACATTTTCTGTTATTTCACAGGGAGGTCTCTCTTTGTGAGCTTGGGCAGCCAGCTAATGGGCAAAGGGGACAGATTGAAAAGATACATGGGAGAATCCTTCCATATACTGATTGCTCACTTTCCTGGTCTTTCATGCAGTGTGTAAAATTCAAGGAGAGAAATGGTATGTGGGATTATGAAAAGCTCCCCTCCTCCCCCCTAGATGGGTGGCAAAAATGTCAGTTTTTCCTTTTTCTCTCTTGTATTATTCTTACCTTTCTTAATTGGCCTTCTGCCCTGGGGACCTTCAACATTTTGGGATTCCATCTGGAGTTGCAGTTTGCTAGTATTTGCCCACCACAGAGACGTTACATGTTAATGAGTTTTCTTGAATGTGTGAAGTCTTCCTAAGAAGAAAGCAAATTCCCTGAGCGTAAGGGCCATTTTAGGGGCCATGGCTCCCAAAGGACTGGGGATCATTTTTTTCTCCATGTTACTGTGACTTTGTCTTTTTGGTGTTCTGGAGGAGTGACACTAATGAGATGCATGATTTATTAGCATAGTTTGTAGCTGGGAAATCTTATGAGCTTGTATAGCTTGCTGTCTAGTCATCCCATTCTATTACTTTTTTTTTTTTTTTGGTCATGACCCCTAACTTATTTAGCAGCTTTATTAATTGTTTATAGCTCACTTCTCCACATACCTTATAGAAAATATGGTTAGTGTTTTAACAGTTTGACAGATATGGAGACTATAATATAGTTTTTGTGCCTTTGATTTCATACCAGAATTTAATATTTCTTAAAAAAAATTGATTCTTTGTTAGCTTTAGGAAGAAAGGGAGAAATATGGAATAGACAAAGTATGGAGAGGGAATCTATATATGTTTTGATCACATATATTGCACATATCTTGAATAATCTGGAGCAACTTCTAGAAAGCAGGGAGGTAGAGGTATAGCCCGAGGATGTTACTGAGTTTGGGTTGGCGATTGGGTTGAAGAGATTCAAAGAATCCACCCACATTAATTAGGTCCCCTTGATGAATTAAGTCATTTTGAGACGTTTTCTCTTCTTGTGCAGAACACCTCCCACCCCCATTATACCCTAGACCTATTTGCAAAGCTTAGATCCTGAGGGCCAGTTAAGAGACTGGATGGTACATGTTAAACAGTACTGTTGTTACCGAGTCCAAGCTTGCTCTGCTTGCCTCACTGCAGACCAGTAAATCGGGAGACGAGGCGTTGAGGCAAGGAATAGCGACTTTATTCGGAAAGTCAGCAGACTGAGAAGATGGCGGACTAGGGTCCCCAGAAAACCATCTTATAGGGTCTGGATGACAGTTTCTTTTATAGAACAGAAGGGGAGGAGGTGAGGAAGTACAGTGAAAAAACCATTTATCTTGCAAAATAGGACGGGATGTTCTGCAGCCATTCACAGGTGGGCAGGGTCAGACTGTCTCTCTGTGAGCTGAACAAAGACCTTTTAGTTTAACAGGCAGAGGGGCAGGGTTCCCTGTGGCAGGCCATTATGTATGCTTACAGCCATAGACAGTGATTATAATAACAAAAGCAGTGAAAAGCAAAAGTTAAAGTAAAAGAAGCAGATCCAACATGGAGTCAGAATTGGCTCTTCCCTGTTGCACTGTTTGTGCTAGTCCTGTTGATGGCGTCCCCACCCTTGTGAGCATCTTCTTTACCTGGGCAGGATGGTAAAGACGTTTAAGCAGAGACTTGTTATTTACAGGAAAAAAAAAGTTTTGTTAGTGAAAATATTTTATCTTTGAGGAAATGTTGGGGAAAGAGTGTTATGTGTGGAAATTGTGAGCAGTAAAATAATTTAGTTCAAATTATTTTAGAAATAGCAAAGCATCTGTTGAAAGATAAAGAAAACTCTTCCAATAATTGCTAAATGAATCATTAGCCTGAGTTCATCCAGAGAGCAGTGCTGCTTCTGTGCAAAATCCCTACAAATTAGTCATCTTTTTTTCCTTCCCCTTTGGAGAATTATAGACCATTAAGGTGAGCTTGCTGCCTTTGAATGTGTAGGGAAACATTTCTGGATTCAAGTATCTTATAAAGGTTTTCTCTATTCATAGATAAGTTTTGCTCAGTGTGTTTGGGAATTAGGGATGGTCTCAAAGTAAATAATATGCACAAATGCTGTTTAGGAAACAGATATGCAAAAGTGTTTAGTGTTTCTGTTGTATTGCTTTATTTTTGCAAAATGTTGGATATGAGGTAAGGAAAACAGTAAATATATACAGCTCTCCTTGTTTTCCCTATCCAAGGAGAAAATAGCCATGGTAATGAAAAATACAGACCAGTGGGTAAGGTAGCTAATTTTCTGTTTGGTTTTGAAATCCATAAATTGGTGCACTTATGAATGTGAAACACTCACTGCCTTCATTATCCAGTTCTAGAACACTCCTTGGAGTGATCTACCTGGTGTTTTTTTCTCCATTTATTTTTCTACACTGAATAGACTTATTTCAGAATAATGTTCTTCAAAGTGAATTATTTTCATAATGCTTCTATAATACAGCTAGTGCTGTACTGCAGTCAGAAGAAAAATCCTTTCCAAAGTATGTTGATCAAGGCTCCATTGCAGACAACAGAATCCACCCCAGTCAGTTTAAGCAGAAAGGACTTTATCGCAGGGATTTAAGGAGATTTCAGAATAATCGAAAGGACTATAGGAATGGACACTAAGTAAGGTTCCTGGAGCAATTCCCAGAGCCACCCTGTAAAACCGTGGCTGCTGCCCAGCTCCTGGCTGGAGAATGCAATGCTATGGTGCACTAGTAAAAACTGCCACACCAGGAAGCTACAGCACCTCTGGATTGACTGGACCCTGGAGCCTCCACCGTGGCTGCTGCAGAATAACAAGAGGCTCTGCCACCATTCTTTCAGAAGTCTCAAAGCCCATACATTTTTATGTTCGTTCTTTCACCTTCAGGTCTGCGTGTGTGTATTTTTTCATCAGAAGCTAGGTCCAAAGGGAACGTGCTAGCTACAGGAAATTCTGGGAAATGTAGTTTTTTGCCTTCTAACCTCTAATGTATAGGAAGTCAAGCTAGAAGTGGTTGGAGGAGTGTTGATTGAGGCAATTGGCAGTATCAGCCACGCAGAGCAGATATTTTATTTTGAGAAGAAGCTTAAGATGGTTGCTTTCCCAAGGCATTTTAGATGTTGCAGCTTTTCTGAATGCAGATGTTCCCCTTTTGTTAATCATGGATTCACTCCTTTCCAGTCCAGTTTCTAGAAACTTTCTGCTTTCCTTTCTTTTGACTGGGTTTGAGGGAATCTTGAACAGGTCCCCTCTCTACTTCTATCTATCTCCATATCTATGAGTATCTCTATCTGTTTCAGGATATACAGCTTGCAAACTCTCAGATTTATGTTTCTGGGGCTATCAGAATAAAATAGAGTTTGTTGTTTGTTTTTTTGTTTGCATATTTACTTAACAAACACACACATAGTACTTAATAAGTACTAGGCACTATTCCAAGTATTTTCCATATTTTAATTTATTTAAGTCTTATAATTAAATCATGAAATAGACCCTCTATTATGACAGTACTCTATTTTGTTCATCTCTTTAGAGCAAGTAATTGATATAACCAGAGGGTGGGCCTTGAGTTGGTGAAGATAATCTGCAGAGCACATCACACACTAGAAATATTCCATGAGTTTCTGTTCTCTAACTGTGATTATAAAGGCATTCAAGGATAGGTGCCAGGTTCTCCACTTTTTGTATCTCTTATTCCCTTTTCCCAGTAGACTGTGTTTACACTAGGTTCTTAAAAATGATTTGGCCCATATGTCATTCAGTTTATTCAACAAGCTTTTATTGAGTGTCTAGTATGTGTTGGTTTCTTGGAGGATACAATGCTGAATATACATGTAGTCCCTTTTGGGGCGGGGGGAGAGGTCACAGTTTAGTGGAGAGGCAGCTCAGTAACCTACAATTAAAGTACAGTGTGGTAAATTGCCATGATATGGGTAACCGTTGTACATTGAGGGAGCATAGACAAGGGCCAATCTGTCTGGACTATAAATGGATGAATTAGGTAAAGCTTCCTGGGAGAGGGCTTGCCTCACCTGAGGCCTGAAAGATAGGTCATCATCCTGATGTTTGAGGGACAGGTTTCTCCAAGTAAAGGGAGCAAAGGGTGGGAAGTTTCGGCCATATGAACACAGCACATTTGGGTGGTCAGCACGGCCATGTTGCAGAACTGGGGAGAAAAGTTGGGTAGGATGATGAAGGCTGGGCAGGGCCAGATAGGAAGAGCTGCATGCATCTTGCTGAGAATGTTTCTCTGGTATGCTAAGGGGGAAACCTGAAGAATATTAAGTGGGAGAGTGACTTGATCAGGTGTGATCTTAAAAATGTTACTTTGGTGCTGTGAAGAGGGAACAGAATGGGGGGAACAAGACCAATTGTGCAGAGAATAGTCCCCACCTTTGAAGTATGTCCAGTGCAGAGTACCAGGAGGAAAAAGACGTGCAGTAGCTCCGAGTTTTTCCTGGATAACCAAGGGTAATGGGTGTGCTGCGGCTGAGACTTCTGTGGCCTTCGTAGGATCTGCTTCGTCTGTAGATGTCGACTTCAGAGATGATAGTAAATTACCTAAATGCCATCAATATGTGTAATAAAACAATGTTCCTGACCTACTCTTACTAGGAGACAAGTGGTGGGTCTAGGAGAAATGGCAATCCCTTAGAAGAGGGGCCTGCAAACCAGGGCCTTTGGACCAAATTTGGCCCTCCACCTGTTTTTGTGGTTACAGTTTTTTTGGAGCACAGCTGCTCCCATTTGTTTATGTCGTACTGTGACTGCCTTCGGGCCTCACCATCAGAGTTGAATAGTTGCCACAGAGGCTCTGTAGCTCACAAAGCTGAAAATATTTACCATCTAGCCCTTTATTAAAGTTTGCTAGCCCTTATTTCAGTGTGATTATTTTGATAGCAATAAGCAGGATGGATTTCGAGGGACGAGTTCAACTTTAGAGGCATTAACATTTTTTAACTTTAGACTTTGCAATTCACCAATCAATCCCTTTAGCTTTTATGATCACTTTAAACTCTAATTATATAAATGCCATTTGCAGCAACATGGATGGACCTAGAGGTTATCACACTAAGTGAAGTAAGTCAGACAAAGACAAATATCATATGATATTACTTATATGTGGAATCTAAAATATGACACAAAAGAACTTATCTACAAAACAGAAACAGACTCACAGACATAAAGAACAGACTTGTGGTTGCCAGAGAGGTGGGAGGGAAGGATGGACTGTGAGTTTGGGATTGGTAGATGCAAACTATTATACATAGAATGGGTAAACAATGAGGTCCTCCTGTATAGCACAGGAACTATATTCAGTATCCTGTGATAAACCATAATGGGAAAGAATATGAAAAATTATATATATATATATACACACACACATACATATATGTATAACTGAGTCACTTTGCTATACGGCAGAAATTAACATTGTAAATCAACTATACTTCAATAAAATAAATTTTAAAAAATTCTAATTATACAAAGGAGGACTGACCAGCCTGAGGTCACATAAGGGTAGGTGACAGAACTGAGACTCAAGCCTGGCTCTCCTGAACGTGAGCACAGTCCAGTCTCTGCCACACGCAGCACACCACTGGCTCCATCCAGCCACTTTGAGAATAAGGGCACTTTCCCTGCATTGTGATAGACACAAATTCGAGGTGAGAATAGTATTTCCGGGAAGCAAGCAGGCCTTCCTCTGAGGCCATCCATTACAATCACTTTCCTCTGTGTTCTTGCTGTCCTTTACTGGGAGGGATGTTAAAGCCCACGATCTCCTCGTCAGTGATGTTAATTTCCTCTGTTAACTCTGTGGGAATCTCCACCCGTGCTCCCTTCAAGGCCCCACAAGAGTGTAGAAATGAAGGTCAGATTTAACTCTATGGAGTCAATGGAAGTAGCTGAACATTCCAGTTAGGCTGCAGCTCTTCCTGAACCCTGAGGAATTGAATTTTACGATTCTAAGGTCCTGAACCCTCCTTCTGGTGGGTACTGAGCCAAGACTGTCTGCATCCAGGAGATTTCTATCACGTTCTTTCAGTTCCTGATCGCGTTTATGGATGGTCATAAATTTGCTGGTCAGAGCAGATTTCATCATTAAGTAAATAGCCATTTTAGCCTTTGTATCAATCTTAACAAAACAATAATTCTTTCAAACAAACCGAAAGAATTACTGAATTTAAAAAATTCAGATGCAAAATCCTGCAGACTGACAGGATTAACTTTTCAGGGAGCACTTTATGTAATAAGATATATCCCAAAGCCAATTTTTACCCCCTTATTTCCAGCCATTGCTGACGTTTGCCCCCAGGATGAAATTGGAATGTTAAAACAGCAGATTCCTCAAGTGTCTGCCCAAGGAGGTAAGCAGGCTCAGAGCAGCAAGAGGCCTTGTTGAAAGAGCTGAGTTCTCTGTGATGCTAGTAAAACTCCCTGTGGGCAGAGGGTTAGTTTAGGAAGCCTTTTTTTTTTTTTTTTTGGCCTTAAAAACTCAAACTTGGAATGTAAAATGGTGTAGCCACTGTGGAAAACAGTTTGCGGGTTGCTCAGAACATTACACATAGATCGTGATATGACCCAACAGGACTACTCCTAGGTATAGACCTAAAAGAATTGAAAATGGGTATTTTAACAAACACTTGTACACAGATACTTATAGCATTAGTCACAGTAGACGAAAGGGGAAAACAGCTGAAATATCCATTAATGGATGAATAAATAAACAAAATGTGGTATATCCCTATAATGGGATATGATTCAGCCATAACAAAGAAAGATGTACTCGTACGTGTTACAATGTGGATCAACCTTAGCAACATTGTGCTGAGTAAAAGAAGCCAAGTCACACATTGCAGGACTCCATTTATATGAAATACTCAGAGTAGCTAAATCCATAGAGATAGAAAGCAGATTCATGATTGTCAGAGCCTGGGGGAGGAGGGTGGAATGGGGAGTGACCAATTAATGGGTACAGAGCTTCCTTTTGGGGTGATGGAAATGTTTGGAACTAGATAGAGGTGGTAGTTACACAACACTGGAAGTGTAGATGCCACTCAGTTGAATTTTTTTTTTTTTTTTTTGCGACACGTGGGCCTCTCACTGTTGTGGCCTCTCCCGTTGCGGAGCACAGGCTCTGGACATGCAGGCTCAGCGGCCATGGCTCACGGGCCCAGCCGCTCTGCGGGCACGTGGGATCTTCCTGGCCCGGGGCACGAGCCCATGTCCCCTGCATCAGCAGGTGGACTCTCAACCACTGCACCACCAGGGAAGCCCTACTGAGTTGAATTTAATGTGATTAATTCTATGCTATGTGAATTTACCTTAAACCAACAGCAGCAAAACAACAAATTCCCCCAAACTCAAGCTTTTTCAGAATCCCTAAGTTGTGGAGTTTCAGTTTTGTTAAATCCTGGCAAATAACCTTCTAATAATATGTGAGTTAAAGTTTCAGCTACTGGTAAGAGCAGTGATTTACTGGAAAGTAGGCAAGGTCTTGGGAGAGTCTGGGTTAAAAAACCAGTGGTGGACTTGGTGTAACTGATTTTGTGGGATGACTTTCTCAGCCTCCCTTGGGGTGTCTTGGTAGGTGCCTTGGGGTTGTACTTGTTACCGGGTGCTTTAACAGCATTTGAGTCCAGTGGCCTGGCCATATTAGCCATGGGATTGTTATCTTCAGCCAATGTTAATTCAACGTGGTCTGAGGAATGCAGGAAAAAAGCAGAGAAGGAGAGTTTTGGCCATCCCCCTGTGATAACACTGCAGGACTCCAGCTAAGAGGCCAGGAGTGAGGGTGCTGTCATCTGGTGAGCTTCAGGGCTGATGGGAATTCATGGCTAGAATGAGGAAAAATTTACTCAGTGGTGAGTTGGCAACATAAGATCTTCATTTGCCAGGAGTTTTTTCTTTTAACTTTCTGCCCTTGAAGTACTAGATGATTTTGAAAGAGATTTGAACCACCAGATATGAGTACACATGTTAAAAAAAAATAATTTGGCAACATTAGGAAATCATTTAAAATTCAAAATACTAAAAAGTAAACCTTCAGCACACCCATGTTCTTAACAGCATTATTCACAACAGCCAAGAAGTGGAAGCAACTCAAATGTCCATTGACAGATGGATGGATAAATAAAATGTGGGATATCCATATAGTGGTGGAATATTATTCAGCCTCAGAAAGGAGGGGAATTCTGCAGTATGCTGCAGCATGGATGAACTTTGAGGACATTGTGTCAATTGGAACAAGCCAGACACAAAAGGACAAATGCCGTATGATTCCACTTACATGAGGTACCCAGAGTAGTCACATCCATAGCGACAGAAGTAGAATGGTGGTTGTCAGGGGTGGGGGTGAGGTATGAATGGGGAGTTACTATCTAATGGGTACAGAATTTCAGTTTTACAAAACAAAGAGCTCTGGAGGTGGATGGTGGTGATGGTTGTATAACAGCGTGAATGTACTTAATGCCACTAAGCTGCACACTTAAAAATGGTTAAGATGATAAATTGTATGTTACATATATTTTATTACATGAGACACAGACTCTGCAGCCTGAGGACCTGGGGCTTTAAAGTCGAGCTCTGTCATATATTAGCTGTGGGACCTTGGATGTGATATTTAACCTTTCTGAAGATAGTTTTCCTTTTCTTATCGCTATAGGCAGAATCATAGCACATAGTCAGACTGTATGCTGTAGTTTCTTCCCAGTCTGGGGAAGAGGCTGGATGACTGGGGAACTTGCTGGAACAGAACAGGCTGACAGTGTGGATGTGGAACTTGGAGGCCTGGGTTGGTGACATGGGAGTATGAGGGGGGATCTCTTCCCCCTACCCCCTGAATGATAGGCACTCAGTCAGGACGCTGTCTGTAGGCTTGTGACTAGCTGTTCTCTTAGTATTTCTTTCCTTTAGTATTTTTTCCTTTAGGAAAAAAATAACTTTTTTTCCACCCTTTGAAAGCAAACTGCCCTTCATCTTACATACAGGAAGGCTCAGGGCCAGATAGTTAAGTGACTTGTCCAAGTTTACACAGGGGGAGAAATGTGATGAGAACTTAGGTCACCTGATTTCACTTCCCCACCATTTTAAAGGCCTACTGATTGTTGGGTAATCAGGATAGAAATTTGTGGTTAAGTCAAGGTTTTTGCTCTCAGGAACTTACTATTTTTTCCCTCTAAAGACAAAATACATGAAATAGCTAGAATGAAAAGTGCTATACTAAATATGCTATAGTAAAATGTGCTGTCGTAAAAGTGCTAGAATTGAATTGTGAATTGACAGAGAAAGGGTTGCAGTGAGGGCCACCTGGAAGGGTGAAGGCTTCACACTGGAGCTGACATGTCTGTGGATATGGGGCATTAAGGAGGCATCCCTGGGGTTGGAAACAATTTGGTCGGATAGTGGGGTGTGTGTATGTGTCTGGGAGTGGTGGGGGAATCCAGATAGAGTGTCAGCACGAGTAGAAACATCTTGGAAAAGGGCTTCCTCTTTGGTATCAGACAGGACTGGGTTTGAAACCCAGCTCTGCCGCCTCTAGTTTTGCCTGCTCTGACCTCAAGTTAACTCATCTGTAACATGGATTTAAAAAAAGGAAAGGTCTCAGTTGTATCTCTAGTATATGTACATGAATGACACCACTGTTACCTGTCTTGCTTTGCAGTGGTTTTCAGAGTCTAGGGTGTTAGTGTTGGTACCGTGACCTCCTCCAGGGTGAGGAATTCTGCATTTCCTACCCCCCATACCTAGTGTAGAACTCTGCTCTCTATGGGAAAAGAGGCCCAGGTCCTTTTCCTTGTTAAGAGTAGGAGAAATAATGTTTCACCAGGAAGTTACAGTCACTATTTAAGAGACCCAGAATCATCATATCCTTAGAGTTCTCTGTTCTTGCCTCATTGCACACTGAAAGCCTCAGAATGAATAACCATGCTTAACTCACTCAGTTTATTAAATTCTCATATTTAGGCGCTCAGAGCTTTCCATGGTGAGCAGGCTGATGGTTGCTCTGTTTGTGAATATTAGGTGGTCAGCTTTAGTGTGTCCCTGCCTGGGAATGGCATGGGGTGATGTGAGCTGTTAAGGATTCTCTGGGCTTATGAACAATGTAGGGAATCATGATTGATGATGTCAGTCTCTACTACTTGAAATGTGGTCCCCAGGCCAGCAGCATGGCATCCCCTGAGAGCTTTGATGAAAGACAGAGTCCCAGGCCCTATCCCAGACTTCTTGGATCAGAATCTGCATTTTAGCAAAATCTGTAGGTAATTTGTGTGTCCACTGAGGTTTGAGAAGCGCTGATGTAGAAGATTGGATGTGAATCTTGGAGTTCAGGCTCCTCTTTCTCCATGGGGGAGCCTTCCTGGCTCTGTCCAGCTAGAATTTATCCCCGGTTTATATTTGACTTCCTTACAGAACCAAAGAAGAGGCTTCTAACTGACTAAGAATTACAGGATCGAGAAAGGAAATGGGGAGGGAACAGAACATGAAAAAGTTGTTCTTGATTTGAGACTTTAAGATTTACCTTGAAATGAGTGAGCTCAGGGTCTATAAGGCTTTTGCTTATGGAATCAGGCAAGTCAACATTTTTCTTCCCCAAATCAGTAACTGCTACTTATTGGCCATCTTCTATTCATTAATTCAGCTTTTCTGTCTGGTTATTTCCTTTAGGTAAATATTTTAAATGGAGAAGAATAGACATAAGAAAAGTGTTTTTATTTCCTTTAAATGGCTCTTTTCTGAAATAATTAGTGATGAGAGACTATGTAGTTTGGTTGATGGGATTTTAAAAAAAAATTTATTTATTTAATTTACTTATATTTGGCTGCGTTGGGTCTTCATTGCTGCGCACGGGCTTTCTCTAGTTGTGGCGAGCGGGGACTCCGCTTTGTTGAGGTGCACGGGCTTCTCATTGCGGTGGCTTCTCTTGTTGCAGAGCACAGGCTCTAGGCACGTGGGCTTCAGTAGTTTTGGCACACGGGCTCAGTAGTTGTGGCTCATGGGGTCTAGAGCGCAGGCTCAGTAGTTGTGGTGCACAGGCTTAGTTGTTCCGCGGCATGTGGGATCTTCCCGGACCAGGGCTCGAACCTGTGTCCCCTGCATTGGCAGGTGGATTCTTAACCACTGCACCACCAGGGAAGCCCTGTTGATGGGATTTTACCAGCACAGGGTTTTCAGTAGTTCTGGGCCTTAGGATGAAGCATGAAGGATTTTTGGTTTCTTGAATGTTATGAAATATTATTTCATTTTTCCCCCCTAGAAATTAAACTTGGAAAAGTTTTGAAACATAGGTATAAGTCTGAGGTGATGAATTCTAATGTAATTCTGAATGTTCAAAAACATTATTTATATTTAGAAAGCTAAAATGTTGGGATTTTTATTTTGAGGGGGATAAAAAAATTCAATCTTGGTTTTTAGTGTCTGCATCCATGTTACAAAGTGGCATTTTACTAGCACGGCCTCATCACATGACCTTTGCGCCTTTAATCAGTTGATTGACTCTCCACTAATTTGACATTTTTAAGATGAGGAAGTGAGCTCTGGAACAGGGATAAAGCCCGGTTAATGATTTGAGTTCTCTGCTCTGCTGCTGCCTGGGTGTGCAGCGTGGGCACATCCTGGGCTCTGATGTAGTCAGTCTTTGAATGGAAGGAATTGGACCAGATCTATGATTTTCATGGGATGGGGGCTCTATGAGCAGGTTGTGTGTGTATCAGGATCTTGGTTGTGGGGAAAACGTGCTGTTTGAGAAGCACAGTACTGCTGTCTTTCTTCATTTGGAAAATAGAAAAACTTTTTTTTTTTTTTTTTTTTTTTTAACAAGAGGCAACATGTAAAGTGTGATACAATCTTAGCTGGTTAACACAGGATGGAAAGCACATGGGACTAGCAGTTAGTGGCAAGTAACAATTTTTAGTGAGTACTGTGTGCTGGGTACGGTTTTAAAATTTTGATATGCATGTATTTTCAGTTAAACCTCACAAATTCCTAGAAAATCAGTCCTGTTACCATATGAGCAGACAGTGGAAAGGTGAAGTATCTCACTCAAGGTCATCACAGCCAGTATGTAGATAGATCTGGGATCCAAACCCAAGATGAATTGGCAGCCTTAGCTGCTACATTTGCTACCTTTACATCCATAGTCTGATATGAATCAAGATCACTTCAATCTATATTTTACCTTCTGAAAAAAAGAGTTTTGTAATATGTGTAACTTGTATGAAATTGCCCCTCACTCCTCAGGTGCAAAACAAAGAAAGAAAAAAATAGAAAAAAATTCTATTTTCCTTTAAACCCAATTAAAAATTTGACTCAAAGTTTCACTTGTAGAGACTGATGAGATGTTCAGTATCGATAGATCAATAGTCAGTGGGGGATTCCTTCGTCACCCACACGATTTGGCTAGAAAATTCTGAGGGCCTCAAATCTGCATTCCATCCTGGTGGTGCCGAGATGCTCATGGGCCAAGCCCGCATTATCCGTTTGAGAGTGTCGAATCACTGTGCTTATTCCCTCCATGCTCAGCTTGGCTGCCATGATCTCCCCAGAGCTCCTGAGGCCGAGGCTTTTAGGTGTGAGCCTGCAGGTGTCCAGGGGTCCAGTCTTGCCAGAGGTTTTTCACCTGCCCCTGTCAGGGAGCCATATAGACACAGCCTGGTACAGACGCAGACAAAGGGCACTGATGGACATAGCTTCCCAAGGTGAAGGGAAGTATATCTTTCATCTTTCCTTGTAATCTTATAGGGAATTAGTTAATTTCTCTATCAAATTATCCTCCTACCTGTAAGTGACAGCAGGATTTAACATGACTGACCTTACACAATTTTATTAGTGTCCAGCATACATTTCTCTTGCTGGTAAAAGCATCTGGGTGATGAAACTGAGATAACCTAAGTTGTTATTTGTACTATCTATGTGACGCTGGGTAAATGAACTGAATTCTTTAAGTCTCTGTTTCATATTTTATAACGTGGGGGCAATAATCGTTTCTATCCCATAGAGGGTCCAGAGGTTGGGGGATCAGCTTAACAAAGACACTCAGTGGGGGAATGGCAATGAAACCAGCTAAGCTGGAGGGGAGTGTATAAGTAGGTGCAGTGTGTGGTGGGGTAGATGCTGGAAATGTTGTGTAAATGCCGTTTTATAGCATTTGGACTCACATTGGCCTTCTTCTTAACTGGAGTTTGTGTGCTGCCTCAAACACGTACCAAGATCCCTCTGATAAACTGCTGTTTTGGCCGATTTAGGACCCAACAGACTTTGAGTGGAGCTTCTGGATGGAGTGGGGCAAGCAGCGGCTGGTGTGGCTTCTCCTTGGTCACATGGGTGTGTCTCAAGTAGCCAACCTGCTGGCAAGGAAGGTACGGTTATGTGCATCATTTCCATTTAAGCTTCTTTCTCCTTTGCTTTTTGTGAAGAAAGAGACCTGAGCTAGGAAATCAGGAGACATGGATATTAGCCTTGGAAGACTGGAAAAGATGAGAAAGAATTGTTACTGGTCAATAAGATAAATTATCAGATAAAAAGATAAAAATAAAAGATAAGATAAATTATTAATGATGTTGATAAGATAAAAATTTCATACATGCTTATCCTGTGCTTACTTCCTCCAAGTCGTTTTTCAAACCAATGAATATGAAGGTTTTAGACTAACTTCAGATGTTATTCTTTAAGACCATTCTTAATCAAATGATCTTATAAAAACCACCTGTTGAGAATCTATGTGATTTCAGTTCAGAAGAAAGAGAATGATTTCATTAAGAAGTGGGAATGATTTTCATGTTAAGTAATTTATGCTACAGTAGCTGTTGTAGATCAGAATTCTAGTATTTTGCTCTTTCCTTGGCCTGGTTTTGAGAACAAGAGATTCTTCCAAGCAGATGTTTGACAAGTGCTTTTTCAAGAGGCGGGATTGAGAACCTCTTTATACTGTAGCTAATACGGGGCCTGAGATAGTGCCAGGAGCATCTTTCTCTAGTGTAGGGGCCAGGCTTTGTCCAGCATCCTCTCATATATGCATCTTGCCTCTGTGGTTTCCTAATCTGAAAAAAAATGAGTCTGTGCTTGGAATTCTACCCAGTAAAAACAGAGCACAGCCAAAAATGGACTTGGAAGTCAACCCAGGAGAAATGTTTGATTCTTAGAGGTTCACGGAGGTGAAGTAACTGAAGGGACAGAAGAAGCAGGAGCCTCTGGGCTCAGGAGACCCGGATGTGAACTGAGAAAGCAGTGCCATGTGCTTAGAGATGTCACCGGACTTGGGCTATTTTTCAGCTCTTTCCTGAAAATCGGTACTTTCTGGGCCTGCTTCTCATCCTGGAATACAGAAAATCCCAGTAGCACACCAACTTTCTTTGTTTTAAATATGATAATGATGACTTTTTTGTACTCAAGTGGTTTCCATCTTCTAAAGTAGCAAAAAATTAAAAATTGTAGATGCTGTCAGATCTGAATATATTTTAAAATTTCATACAACTTCCTTTTTTCAGTTTTATTGAGATGTAATTGACATATGGCACTGTATAAGTAAGGTATACGGCATAATGACTTAACATACACCTATTGTGAAATGATTACCACAATAAGCTTAGTTAATATCCATTGTCTAATATAGATACAAAGAAAAAATGAGAAAAAAGAAAAGAATGTGTTTTCCTTGTCATGAGAACTTTTAGGATCTATTCTATTCTCTTAGTGGCTTTCAAATATACCATACAGCAGTGTTAACCATAGTCATCATGTTGTACATTATATTCTTAGTACTTATTTTTCTTATAACTGGAAGTTTGTACCTTTTGATCACCTTCATTCAATTTTATATAACCTTCTGAGCAAACCTAATAATAAGTAATCCATTTTTTTTGTATTCTTAAACTAGTTATGAATATATCCACCTCAGCCTTCATTAATGTGTTTCTTTTCTTCCACAAATTTGTTTGGTATTTGCTAAGACATCAATGTTTCTAGAAATTTAACATTTTTGTTTCTAACACAAAGTTTCTCTGCCCCTAGGTAAATGACTTACTGCCCTTAGGTCTTAGTTTTCCCATCTGTAAAATAAATAGCTTAATACTTGTGTTCTCTATCTCTGTGGGGGGGAAGATGAACTATTTTGAGGAGTATCTGTGAAATTCAGCCAGTCTCACTACTGCTGCTGTGGGAAAGGGTCAGCTCTCGTGGAGTGGAAGAGTGCTGGATGATGGATTAGGTCCTGGGCTTTCTCATTTGTTAGCTTTCTGACCTTAGAAAGGCTTTTCACCACTGAATCTTAATTTATCATTTTCTGTAAAGTAGGGTTGATGAGATAGTATTATTATTTTTCTTTTCCTCCTTTTAAAACATGGTGGGCTTCTCACTATTCACAATAGCCAAAACATGGAAGCAACCTAAATGTCCATCGACAGATGAATGGATAAAGAAGATGTGGCACATATATACTGTGGAATACTACTCAGCCATAAAAAATGAAATAATGTCATTTGCAGCAACATGGATGGACCTAGAGATGATCATACTAAGTGAAGTAGGTCAGAAAGACAAATACCATATGCTGTCACTTATATGTGGAATCTAAAATATGACACAAATGAACTTATCTATGAAACAGAAACAGACTCACAGACATAGAGAACAGACTTATGGTTGCCAAGGGGGAGAGGTGTGGGGGAGGGATGGATTGAGAGTTTGGGATTAGCAGATGGAAACTATTATATATAAATGGATAAACAACAAAGTCCTAACTATATTCAGTATCCTGTGATAAACCATAATGGAAAAGAGTATGAAAAAGAATGTATATATATGTATAACTGAATCAATTTGCTGTACAGCAGGAATTAACACAACATTATAAATCAACTGTACTTCAATAAAATACATTTAAAAAATGGTGGGCTTCATTTGTTAGAAATTTCATTAAAAAGTAAGGATGAAACATGGAAAAGGTAGGACAAAGAGGAAGCACCAAAGAAATGGCAGAAATAAATGCAAATATATCAGTAGTCACAATCAGTGTGAATGGACCCAATCCACCCCCCAGCCCCAGAAAAGGATTGTCAGACTGGATAAAAGTAAAACAGAAAAAAAGAAAAATAAACAAAGAAATAAAACAGCATCCACAGGGGTGCTTCCTAGCAAGATATACTTAAAATGGAAGGACACAAGGACACAGAGTGTTTGAAAGTGAAAGGATGGAAAAAGGTGTTCCAGCAAATATAAGACTCATCTTTGTCACGTCCACCTAGATACTAGTGCATTTTCATTAACAGCTGGCAAAGAACATTATTTGTGACAAAGAGGGTTCTTGTTTAATGATAAAAAGTTCATTTCATTAGGAAGATATTATAATTCTAAGTTTGTTTATTTTGCTTCCAAATATAGAAAGCAAAAGTTGATCAATACCATAAAGATAAATAGATATATATGTGATTTTAGGGAGAGATTTTAACATAATTTTATCACTAATTGATATATCAGATAGAAGAAAGCAAATAATACAATTAATAAGCTTGATATAAGAAACGTAAATGGGGACCTCCCTGGCGGTCCAGTGGCTGGGACTCTGCGCTCCCAATGCAGGGGGCCTGGGTTCGATCCCTGGTTGGGGAACTAGATCCTACATGCCGCAACTAAGACCTGGCACAGCCAAATAAATAAATAAATAAAAAGGTAGTTTATAAGCGGGCTATGAAGGATCTTAAATACTATAGTTTGGGAAGCAGGAATCCACTGAAGGTTTAAAAAAAAAAAAAGAAACGTAAATGATTACATCTAACAACTGGAGAATTCACATCCTCTTAAAGAACACATAGAATATTTATAAAAACTGACCACATCTTAACCATAAAGTAATTTTCAATGAATTTCAAAGGCTGTGTTTTAAATAGGTTACCTTCTCTAATCCCAGTGTAATTAAGTTGGAAACCAGTAACACAATGACCTGAAAACTCTAATTCATTTAGAAATTAAAAAAGAAAGCAAACTTTAAAATAACAATAGGTAAAAAAAGAGATCATACTGGAAATTAGAAAATAGTTAGAAATGAATGAAAAATATATTACATATCAATACTTGTAGGGTGCTACTTGGATAATTTTAAGTTTATGTAAGTGCATAACTTTACATGCTCCTATTAAAACAAAAGAAAAGCTGAAAATTAATGAGCTAAGCATACAACTTAAGAAATTAGGAAAGAACAGAAAAAAGAAACGAAGGAAAGAACAAAAATAAGAGTAGACACTAATGAAACAATCAGTGGCATGATTGGTCAAGAAAAAAATGCACAAATAACCAATAGTAGGTGTGGAAAAGAGGAAAAAATATAGTAAGAGGATATTTTGCACAACTTTATGACAATAATTTTGAAAACTTTGGCAAAGCAGACACATTTCTAGAAAATGTGTCTTACCAAAACTGACTCATGAAGAAATAGAAAGACTGAATAGTACTATAACCGTGAAAAGAAGTTGAATAAGTAGTTAAAAATCTATTTGTAAAGAAAATAATAGTCTAACACACCACTTCTTCCAAACATTCAAGGCACAAGTTATTTAAATCTTTTCCAGGCTTTTTCAGAAAATAGAAAAAGAGGGAACATTCATTTTATGAAGAAGAGAGCATAACATTGATACCAAAATCAGAGTATGCGCCCTACCAGATACTATGACTTAATAAAGATATAATAATTAGGACATTGTTGTATTGGCACCAGGATAGATAAATAGACCAATGTAACAGAATAGAGTTTAGAAAATACTTGTACATAGACGGAAACTTGATTTTGACAGATGTGGAATTTCAGATCTGCATGGAAAAGATAAACTTCAATAAACAGTGCTGACACAATTGTTGAGTCATATTAAAAAGAAATGAATACTTACCTCATACCATTCATAATCATTTTCAAGGTGAATTAAGTCCTTAAAATAGGACTTCCGTGGTGACGCAGTGGTTAAGAATCTGCCTGCCAGAGCACGGGGAGATCAGCTCGGTGCTTTGTGACCGCCTGGAGGGGTGGGATGGGGAGGGTGGGAGGGAGGGAGATGCATGAGGGAAGGGATATGGGAACGGATGTATATGTATGACTGATTCACTTTGTTATAAAGCAGAAACTAATAAAAAAAAATAAAATTAAATTAAAAAAAAAAAAAAAAAGAATCTGCCTGCCAGTGCAGGGGACACAGGTTCAATCCCTGGTCCAAGAAGATCCCACATGCCGCAGAGCAGCGAAGCCCGAGAGCCACAACTACTGATCTTTTGTGCCACAACTACTGAAGCCCGCACGCCTAGAGGCCATGCTTCGTAACAAGAGAAGCCCACGCACCTCAGCGAAGAGTAGCCCCCACTCGTCACAACTAGAGAAAGCCTGCGTGCATCAACGAAGACCCAATGCAGCCAGAAAAAAAAAAGAGTATGAAACTTTTAGAAAGCATGATGTAGGAGGAGAATACTTCTTGACGGTAGGGTAGAGAAAGATTTCTTAATTAAGACACAAAAAGTATAACTTGTAGAGGAAAAAATTGATAAGTTTAACCACATTAAAACCAAGAACTTATCAATGTATAATAATCAATGTACATCTTTGTATGTATCCAGAAACACAATGAAGAAAGTGAAAAGGCAAGTCACTAATTGAGAAGTTATTTGCAACCTGACAGAGGTTTGGTATTGGAATATATAAAGAAATTTCAAAAGGAAAAAACAAGTCACCCAATAGAAAAAGGACTCAATATGGGAAAAGGAATTTGCAGAAGAGGAAACAGAAATGACCAATAAACTTATGATGTGTTCAACTTCATTAGTAGTCAAACAAATGTACCTTAAAACTACAAGATACCATTTCATGCTTTCAGTTTGGCAAAGATAAAACAAAACAAAAATCCCCTGATGATATCAAGTACTGGCCACCTGAACTCATACAGAGTGGTTGTGAGTATGTGTTGGTATGGCTTCTTTGTATTTCATTACCTAGAGAAGTCAAAGAGGTGCGAAGTCCACAGCTACCAGTGCTAACTCGGACATGTTCCCTGCAGAAGCTCTTCTCTGCCAATCAGGCGACATGAGCCAGGACGTTCATTGCAGCAATGGGATTGTAGTAACAAAGAGCCAGAAGCAATCCAAATATTCGTTATGGTGAAATGGATGAATTGTAGTGAATTTATTCCATGGAAAGGAATGAATTATAATTGTAATTGTCAACGTGGCTGAATTTCTGGATCATGACATTGAGCTAATAAGGCAAGTTGCAGAGGAATCTATCAGATATGGTCCTATGCACATAGAGCTGTACAGACTAAATGATACATTCATGTGTATGATCACAAAGATGAGATAGCCATGAAAATAAATTCAGGATAGTGGTCACATCTGGTTGGGGAGATAGAATCAGAGGGGAGAGGGATTCCCCTGGTGGCACAGAGATTAAGAATCCGCCTGCCAATGCAGGGGACATGGGTTCAATCCCTGGTCCAGAAAGGTCCCACATGCCATGGGGCAACTAAGCCTGTGCACCACAACTACTGAAGCCCGCATGCTCTAGGGCCTGTGTGCTGCAACTACTGAGCCCACGTGCTGCAGCTACTGAAGCCCGTGTACCTAGAGCCCGTGCTTTGCAGTAAGAGAAGCCACTGCAATGAGAAGCCCGTGCACCGCAACGAAGAGTAGCCCCCGCTCACCACAACTAGAGAAAGCCTGCGCGCAGCAACGAAGACCCAACGCAGCCAAAAAAAAAAAAAAAGCTGAAAAAAGAATCAGAGGAGAGATAATCAGAGCCCTTTTTTGGTTTGTTTGTTTTTGCTTTGATTATTTATTTATTTATTTTTATTGAGGTATAATTGACATTTTAAAAATTGAGATGTATTTGACATATGCTCAGGGGCCCTTTAAAGCACTGATAGCTTTATCTTTCTTAAGCTGGTGCTAGGTATGCAGGTGTTATTTCATTATTCTTTATACCTTATAAACTTTATGAATATTCCTTTCCCTGTGTTTGATATGTGATATATTTTTCACTGAACATGTGGAAGAATGTGTGGCAGGGAGAAGGAAAGATGAGGCTGCCCTGGGCACGCTGAGTTTTCATCCCCTGCCTTGCTCACCGTTCTGCCATGTGCATCAGGCCCAACATGGCCCCATCTGACTGGTCTCCTTTGCTTCCCACTCTTTGTCTTGCTACCTGTTGTTTGCTGTTTGCTTCCTGTAGATCAGTGTTTCTCTAGCTTTTTTTTTTTCATTATTTCTCCCCCAGGAGCATTTTTAGCTATTTTTCCCCAATTGTCACTTCCTCTTTATGACATTTTAATACCACAGATGTACTGTCTGTTTATGTACTGTGTATCTGCCTGTGCTTTATGCATAGAGGAAGGTTTTCTTGTCTGCAAGAACCAATTCCCCCCTTCTCTTGGAGTAGATATAGCCCCAGTCGACAGTGCAAGATGTAGATTCACCCTCTGCTCGTGGACGGATATTCCTCCCTCTTTCCAAATTTCCTCCGTTTTCAACTCCTGTTTTGCACCTACCACCATCAGAAACCTACCTAGGTTAGGATATAGATGTTCCTATGGTTAATTTGCTTGTAGCTTTGAGTTAAGTCTCTTCCTGTTAGGAGTCTACATTCAGGGTGGCTAAGAGCTCCTGGCTGAAACCCGGCTTTGTCACTTTTTAGTGATGCAGTCTTAAGCCAGTTAATTAATATCTTGAAGCCTTTCTCCTCATTTGTACAACATGGATGGTACCGCTTGCTTCCTGGGGTAGTGGTGAGAGTCCGATGGTTTTCAAGGTTGTGCCCGCACACGATTAGACCCAAGTAAGAGGTGGCTGCTGCTGGGGTCCGCTGGCCTTTGCTGTGTGCCGCGACTGCAGTCTGTGTGTGCTCCTGGGAGCCGTTCCCTCTGTGGTGCTCAAAAAGGAGGTGACTGTCAGAACTTCTGAAACCCCAGAGGGCAGAGGCTGTCTGTGCAGCCATACCTACCTTCCTCTCCTGCATGTCTTTCTCTGACCCTGTTTCAGAGCTGGGCTGTGGGATAAAGGATGGGGAGACACAGTCCCTCCCCCAGGAGCTGAGTGAGAAGTGACAGAGGAAACCAAATCCTGATCAGGATCCTGGGAGGAGCTGGCCATATCTGCCTGGGGGTGTCAGGGAAGGCCCACGAGGAGGTAGCTTGTGAGCTGTGCCTTGAAGGGAGTGGAATCATCTGCTTATTTCAGCTTCCTGTATCTCATTACCAGGCATGGGTGGATAGGTGGACTTGTCTTTTTATCTGCAGAGCACATCTTATCCAAACTGAGTAGGAGGTTTTGTTTGCATTTTTCTTGGAACATGGCAGAGTTCGCACTGAGCCGTGTGTGTGTGTGTGTGTGTGTGTGTGTGTGTGTGTGTGTGTGTGTGGTCTCCCATCTCTTTGTGACCACAGGTTTGATTTGTGCAACAGCTGGTGGGCAGGGTTCTGGTCGGGCTGGGGCACAGTGTGCTCTTTGTCTGAGTCCGCTTGGTCCTTATGTAAGTATGAACCACAACTTTGGCCTCATTAGTTCCATGCTTTCACCACCTAGACTGAGTGTTCCAGATGGCCTTAATTTAGGTGGATGTTTTTGGTACTTATTCAGGGTGGAAGATTTGGGTTGCAGTTGTCTTTTGTTTCCCCATTCTGGGGGGCATCATGAACTGTGGACGATGCTGTGCAGAGGATTAGGCATTATCACTTCTTGCGGTTACACCCCTTGAACGCTGAAGGATCCTTCCCGCCTTCATCTACTATCTAATCCCGTCTCTGCCTTTGTGGCCCTACCTCCTCCCAGAGAGAGGCAAAGAAGAGTTTATTTTCAAAAGTGAGATTTTCTTTTTCTTCCTTTTTTTTTTTTTTGCCATGACAAGTAATAAAACTTTCCACTGAGCTCCTCGGCCAAGGTTAAACGCCTTTTCTCTGGGTAGGGCTCTCTCTGGGATTTGGCAAGACTACATCGCGGGCAGTGCCCTGGGAGGGAGGGGAGGCTGAGTAACGGCTCTGAGCTTTGGCTAGGGGTTTGTTATGATTGGAACGTATGTGGGGTGGGTCAGACAGTCGCCTCCTTTCTTGAACACCCTCACCACCTGAGATATTGCATTCCCTGCCCTCAGAACCAAAAATACCCCTGTGCAAACTTTTTGAGAAGGCTGGCCGCTTGGGGGGCCGAGGCTGGGTGCTGTTGCTGACCACAGGGTGCGTTCTCACCTGACCTCTGACTGGCAGCACCTGCATCATTAGCACTGGGCCCCGGCTGGCTGAGCTCATTGGCCGCAGGCTGAAAAGCGTGGTCCCATGGCGCTGGCTGAGACAAGTAAATTAACCTCTGGAAGGCCGTGGTAAACAGGCGCTCCCTTCCAGCATATTATCAAAACCACACACCTAATAGGAATCTCATGCATTAATGGTTTTCCTGGAATCAGACTCTTCCACCTCCATCACTGCATCTCTAAGGAGGGATGAAATTGGCTTTGTTTGGGCCCACAGGGCTTTGCTCCCAGGAAAAGGAGGCTAGAAGGCTGTTGTGTGGACTCTGCGATGGTTTTGGTTATTTTCCCTTTTTGTTTGTGTGGGGATACACACCCCCCCCCCACACACACACCCACACCCCCACACCCCCCACACTCCCCACACCCCCCCACACCCCCCACACACCACACCACACACACACACACCACAGACCACACACACACACCACACACACCACATGCACACACACCACACACACACCACACACACACCACACACACACACACACATATATATATTTTCTTTTCAGTAGCAGCTGCAGTTGATTATGTAGTATGCAATAAATTATGCAGTGCATAGGGTTATTGATTGACTCATTTTATTTATTTCTCAAACAGTGCCCCCACTGAGTGGTTTCTGGGCAGATGTACAAAAAGAATTAATACACAGCAAAGTCTGGTCCAGTTCACCAAGGCTTTGCACTTTGGTTCCTCCCTACAGAGGTGAGCCAATGAGGGGAACCACTCAGGCACATCCTGTTATCACTCATTGTCCACAGCACAGAGCAAGCTAAAGTAGAAGGGAAGAAGAGATGGCGTGAGGGGGGCATGGCCAGCCAGCTCTTCCTGTGGCTGGGTCCTGGCTCCCTATGAGGAAGATTTGAAGAATATAGGTTTGCAAAAGAAAAGGCCACAAGTCCATGGTCTTTTCTCAGGGGTGCTGATTTCAGCCTTTGAAACACGCCAGCTGAATTTGTTGATCTCTCGGAAGTCTTCCCTGGGGTGACAGGAATCAGGTTCTATCGAAGAGTCTGCTTTCAAAGGTTGGTGCCTGTACCCTATCAGCTGTGCACTATTGGAGGCTTCCCCCAGCACAAGATTGTAAGAGATCCCTGTGAGTGCAAACAGGCAGTAGGCAGTGAGGTGTGAAATAACACCTTTTAATCCTATCTGCATTGGCAAAGCAGTCTGTTCATAAGGGGTTAGGTGTACAAGCAGAGACTTTGGAAATCAGCAGGTTTTCACATTAGTGACTAAAAAGCCCCAAATTTTGGTGCTAATTTCTTGTTCTTAGTCATAACTGCCAAGTTAAACCCCCAATATCTGGGGAAGCATATCCATCCATCCATCCACCCATCCATCCACCCATCTATCCATCCAACTATTCTAACCATTCATTTATCCAGTGTTTATGAAACACTTGCTATATGCTAGGTACCATGTAAGATTCTTACATTATTGTATTATGAATAAGACAGGATATTAATTTGTTAAGGGAGCCTATCAGAAAGAGAGATGGTTATGCCCTGTTTTGAGAAGTGGTTCAGTATAAACACAGGGGGCAATGGGAACCGAGGGCAAGTTCGCCTACCCAGTTCAGTCTGGCCTAATTCCATCAGAAAGGCCATAGTATTTAGTCTCGCTTTATCTCAACTGCCACAAAAACAGAGTACAGTTTCTCTCTTATTGTTTGTTAAACTTTTAAAAGTTTCTCCTCTTCCCCTGCCTTCCTTTTGGTCTCCTATCAGGAACTGAAGAACCTGGAATAAAGAGAGTTAAGGGGGTCAGGATAGTTCTGATGGGCTGGCATCTTGCGCTCCAGCGAAGTTCACCCAGTCCATCTTATTGATGCAAGGTTCAGGTTGCTCACACTTTGATACCCTTTAAAAGAGCATGGTAAATGCAAGTTAAAGCCACAGTGGGATACCCCTGTCCAACTACCAGAGTTGATCAGGTAAAAAATAGTAACAACCCCAAATGCTGGTGAGGATGCAGCATTTGGATCCCTTGTATGTTGCTGGTGGGAATGTAAAATGGCCACTCTGGGAAACTGTTGGGCAGTTTTGTTTTTTTTTTCTTTTTTGGTACGCGGGCCTCTCACTGTTGTGGCCTCTCCCGTCGCGGAGCACAGGCTCCGGACGCGCAGGCTCAGCAGCCATGGCTCACGGGCCCAGCCGCTCCGCGGCATGTGGGATCTTCCCTGACCGGGGCACGAACCCGTGTCCCCTGCATCGGCAGGCGGACTCTCAACCACTGCGCCACCAGGGAAGCCCCTGTGTTATTTCTTATAACTGCAGGTGAGTCTACAACTGTCTCAATAAAAATCTCAATTAAAAAAAAGCATCATATAAAAGTAATACTTGATTCGAATTTAAATCTCTAAATTAGAAACATCACAGCCCAACATTAAATTAAGATTGTTTTATTTGTACATGTTACTTGATCAACATGATTCTTTGTGCCTCATTTCAAGTGAACAGCAGTTTCCAATCATAATCGTCATTTGAACCTCTTAACTTAAATGAATTGGGCTGTTCTGACTTTTAGGCAGATCTTTAATCAATTAATTAAAATTAATTAATTAAAATTAACTAATTGGTTTTAATTAATTAATTATATTGGCTGCACTGCCCGGCTTGCGGGATCTTAGTTCCCCGACCAGGGATTGAACCCAGGCTCTCAGCAGTGAAAGCACGGAGTCCTAACCACTGGACTGCCAGGGAATTCCTTAGGCAGGTTTTTAAATCTTGAACTTGACATAGATTATGTCTGTGACCAAAACTGTGTGTATCTGCCCAGATTGCTCTGTGAACTTGCAGAAAAAGTTTTCAAAGCCCTTCTAGTGATGAATCAGAAGTATTGTTTTGGAATAAAACATAACACACTTTATTTTTTAGTTTTGAAAAGTTAAAAGATTCCTGGCATATTTGATGTCAGAGGCCCAATATCTGATATTTAAGCATTTTTGCTAAAGAGGTGGACACAAGTTTGATAAACTAAATACATAAGCACTTTTGGAGTAGAAATAGCTGGGACAGGGCTGTCTTTAGGCCTTTGCATATGAAAATGGTCTTTGAAACACTTGGGCAAAGCCTCCCTCCTCCTCAGAGCAGCAGACCTTCTATGCTGCTGCCTGCACTGCTAGGCAGTGTCACATTTCTACTTCTCGCCCTTTCTGCCCCGCTTCTTGCTGGTCTAGGTGTGCGTGTGTGTGTGTGTGTGTGTGTGTGTGTGTGTGTGTGTGTGTGGTAGGGGGGGATAGAGGTTGGAGGAGGTGTGCCCTAAGGGCTGCATTGATAGTGGGTGATTGTTCCTCTGATGCCAATCAGAGAACAAGGCATGGAAGACTAATCATGCTGTATCAGCATCTTAGTGGTGTTTTCAAGGATGGGATTCCAATCGCACTCACTTTATAGAATGAAAAAAATCAATATGTTAGTCGGGTTCTAATTTATGTTTTAAAATCGGTGTTTTTTTGCATTGTTCACATCTTTCCCTTTTTATCACCTGCCCGCTGTGAATGTGTATAGCGGAGTTGTCTTTGCCCGTTGGGGAGGATGAGTGGGTAATAGGAGGGATAGCAGAGAATATGAGGTTCACATGGGTGCATTTTCTGTGATGTCTTAGAGACAATTAGACGTTGTCTGCCTGTACTCTTCGGCAGGAGGAAGATGGTGAGGGATGAGAGTACAGGACAACCTTGTGTGCCCCCATGGTATCATTTGTGAGCACAGGTAAATTCATCAGAGAATCTCTGGAGCAGATGGGGTTTGCACAGCACTAGTAAGTAGTTCCGGAAGGTTCCTCCAGCTTTTTCAAGCTGAAGCAGCTTAAGTCTGTGGTTAAGTTCCCAAATGAATCCCAACAAACAGGCTTTTTCCAAATGGATCAAATAGCACTCAATAAAAATGTAGCTGTGTTATGTGTATATGTATGTAGCCATGCACACATGGAAAAAGTTTCCAAGTGGTAAATGCTGTAGATCAAGTTGAAAAAGACACCCCTTCCCTTTTGTTCGTTCATTAGAACTACTTCTTAAAATAGTCTCTGGTGACCTTGTTCCTTATAATTGAACTCTGTCCAGAGGTGAGTGCTTGGGGGAAAGTTTGAAGCAAATTTATGTGGCTGTTTAATGTGGGTAGCAGGATGGAAAAATAGTAAAAACTGCAGATTTCTCTGATTTTCCTGGAACTTCAAAGTGGCTGACCTAGTCCCTCATTTAAAATGTTCTCTCTTAGGCTGGAGTATAAGTTTGGTAAGGAATTGTACTAAGGCAATATTTTGGGAGAGTTAGCACTGAAGGATAGGATTTACAGTGTGCAGTCCACATCTGTCTTTTCCTTAAAGAAGTCTTTTTGTTTTCACAGGAAGACCTAATTTCAAGCAGCCCCTACTTTTCAACTCAGTGTACTCCTGGAAATCCTATTTTTGAATGCTCACCAAAAAGCCACATCCTATTTTCCTATAGGAATAATAGCTAGTATTTGCCTTGTCCTTCCTGTGTATGCAGACACCACTGTAAGCATTTTACATGCATTAACTTGGTTAATCCTCACGACAACCTCATGGAGTAGATACTGTTACTATCCTAACTTTATATCTGAGAAAACCGAGGCACAGAGAGATTAAGTAAGTTGCCGAGGGTCACACAGCTGGTTGATGGGGATACCAGGATTTATTTAGGCAGTTGGACTTCAAAGCTTGAGTAATTACACCACTAAGATATGTTGCCTCTCAAACAGTGTTGAAACATTATTGTGGGGTTTTTTTTTGTTTTTTTTTTTTTTTCGGTACGCGGGCCTCTCACCGCTGAGGCCTCTCCCGTTGCGGAGCACAGGCTCCGGACGCGCAGGCTCAGCGGCCATGGCTCACGGGCCCAGCCACTCCGCGGCATGTGGGATCTTCCCGGACCGGGGCACGAACCCGTGTCCCCTGCATTGGCAAGCGGACTCTCAACCACTGTGCCATCAGGGAAGCCCTATTGTGGTTTTTTAAGTAAGGATTTACCAGCCAGATATGACCAAGAGTATATTGTAAAAGCAAAGACATGTTAATTTATCTATTTAGTTATTCAGTGTCAATAACTATAAAACTTGATAATGAAATAGAAAAATTCTCTCCTAAAATGGGAATAAATGTATTAATCGGATTGACTATGCAAAGGCCTCACAATCACTGAAAATAGGTAAGCTATACTTCTTCTGTGACACAAACTTGACTGTGAATAATATGCTAATGAAATAAAAATGTAATTAGAGATTTACTTGTAAGTCTCTGGTTTAAACTTTAGAAAGCCTTTTGTGGTTTGGATGGTCCAGTTTTCTCAGTAAGACTCCCGAGAAATGTGCACCAGTATTTTATCTTACCTTCGTTTTGCAGAATAGTGTACGCAGGGGCTAGTGTGCTAGGTTGGCAGCTTTTCCAACCATCTTCAGTCTCCCATAATGTCTGTTGAAAGTCAGCCATAAATCTTATTGTTGTGGGATCCAGTGGTCTGGGTGGTTTTGGCTGAAGGCAGGAAAGTGGCTCCTTTCTCTGGGTGGATCTAGTGGAGTTCTGGCGACCTGGGGGTAGGCAGCCATCACTCTGGGGTTAATGTGGGAAGTCCCTCTGAATCCTCTTTGTCTGTGTTACACTAAATCCCCAGGCCAGTGAGAACAGTTTGGTTAACGGGTCACAAGTCATTACCCTCTTTTATGTAGAACCTTCAATAGCAATGCCTGTTAACTTACCCTTCTCTTTTTTCTTCCTTCCCCCCCGCCCCCCCCCCCCCCCCATGTCTTTCTCACTGGGTCTCTCCCTGTCTGCAGCACAAACCCTGGATCCTCACAGCCTATGGGATGTGGGCCTGCTGGTGTGTGCTGGGGACCCAGGGCACAGCCATGGTTCTTATTCACACCACCATCTCCTTCTGTGTTGCCCAATTCCGGTCGCTGTTCCTGTCATGGCTCTGTTCTGTCTTCCTGCTCTCTACACTGAGCCTTCAAGATGTGGAGGAAGTTAAGGTAAGAGTCTCCGTTTTACCATTGGGAAGGAGAAGGCCCCTTTGGCAATGCCTTTATCCAGGTAGATGCCTTTGTTTTCAGACATGAGTCAATTGAAGAACTGTGGTGGCGCTCCCTCTAGTGGCCACAGGGGGTTGATGCATGTGAACCCTGGTGTTGCATTCTGCAGTCTTTTGTATCTGACTATGTCTTAGTCCTTGGAGGTTGCCCAGCGCTGACCTTGTACCTTTTCTCCCAGTTTGGGCAGGCATGGATGGTGCCAGATGTCACAGGAACAAAGGGGAAAAAAAAGCAGTAATCCCCTATGCATTTAATAAAACAATCATCTGTAGAATGCTGCACGGTTTATAGGGAACTCTCACATTCCTTATCTCATCAGAAGCCCACGATAGTCCCTGAACAGATAAGGCAGGTATTTTCCTTGCACAGAACATCTTGGGAAGCTTTTGATATTCTTTCTTTAGTCATGTGGAACTGGGCTTCCCGTGGTGTCTTTATTTTTGTTCATTTGTTCACTTATTCGTTCACCTTTTCATTGATTTAAGTGATGGCACTTAGAATTGGTGAGCCCTGGATCTGCACAGTCATGGAAAAGAATGCGACGGGAAGGATGAGCCAGTGGTTTTCTAGTCTCTTCTATTCACTGTCTCTCCTGCTCTTGAAACTGGAGGCGGTGTTTAACCTCTGAGTCTTAATTTCATCATTTGGAAAATGGAGGTAATAGCTGCTCTGCCTTCCTCATGGAGTTGTTCTAAGGATCCAACAAGATAATACGTGTTAAGCAATTTTGTGAAAATGGTAGCATTTTGAAAATTCAAGAATTCTTGCTGTTGTTAGGCTACCTTAATTTTTCTTCACTCTTACCAATGGACTGGGGCGAATACTTCAAGCACATGTCTCAAAACCTGGAGTTAAGGGAATAAGTAGGGTAGCGTCTCTCTCCTAACAAAGATACGTAACTTCCCAGAATGATTAAACTAGGCGATCACTTAAATAAGTGTGCTTAAAAATAGATTTGCGATAAAAATAAAAACAAATTCACACCTAACTTTTGGGGGACCTGGCAAACGTTCAAAGACGGTCTCCAGTTGTAATTATCCTTTATCTGGGGACTGTTAGCATCAGTTATGGGTGTTGGTGGTGAATAAGTATTCCATCTGTTATGTAAGCTGGTGGTGTGAAAAATATTGCTGAAGGGGAGAGAGCAAATGACCAGAAACTAGTTGCCCTAAAGTTCCATACTTTTTTTGTTTGTTTGTTTGTTTGTTTTTGGTTTATTTTTTGAGGTACGCGGGCCTCTCACTGCTGCGGCCTCTCCTGTTGCGGAGCACAGGCTCCAGACGCACAGGCTCAGCAGCCATGGCTCACGGGCCCAGCCGCTCCGCGGCATGTGGGATCTTCCCGGACCAGGGCACGAACCCGCGCCCCCTGCATCGGCAGGTGGACTCTCAACCACTGCGCCACCAGGGAAGCCCTAAAGTTCCATACTTTAACACATGCAGTTTTCTTGGTTTTTCTTGGTGGCTGCTGAAGTCCTGGACGTGGAATAGAAACTCTGTTTGGTACTTAGTTTTTCAGTGTAAAGCCTTAAAAGACCCTCATGGATCAAGTGAACAACTCTTTCCTTTGTCCCAATTTTATTTCTTGTATCTATTTCCATAACCTGTTTTCTCATTAAAAAAGCAATACATATGTATTATAGAAAATATGGAAAATATAGAAAAATATAAAGATTATAAAATGATCCATAATTGTATTCCCTCAATATTAAGATTTTACCACATTTGTTTTTAGTCTTTTGTTCTGTACCTAATTTTTTACGTGCTTGTTATTATTTCATGCTGTGTTGTAATTATACTTTTACATACCTATCTCCGGTATGAGAATTTAGGTACATTGAGGGCAGGGACTATTCCTTTTGACGATGTTTCTCTAAAGCTTATTTGGAAAATAGTCTTCAACTACATGTGGAGCCAAATTAATGATAGAAGAACAAAAGGAAAGATATGCTGAACACATAAATCCCACGTGACATTTCCAGACACACCCCATTTTATTGCACTTTGCGGATATTGCATTTTTTTTTTAAAACAAATTGAAGGTTTGTGGCAACCCTGCGTTGTCAGATGATCAACAGCAGTTTTTCTTTTTCTCAGCGATAATGTATTTTTAAATTAAGGTATGTTCTTTGTCTTTTTAGACATAATGCTGTTACACAGTTTAATAGACTACAGTATAGCGTAAACATAACTTTTATGTGCACTGGGAAAGCAAAAAAGTGTGTGACTCATTTTATTGCAGTGTTCGCTTTAATGTGGTGGTCTGGAACCGAACCTGCAGTACCCTGAGTTCTGCCTGTATAAGTCTCTCTTTGTCTTCAGAGTTGTTGAAGGAGCTGTTAGAGTACCCACTGGATGTAGCTGATCTCCATGCTGTCCGCTGGTGTATCTGACAGATGCATATCTGGGAAAACCTTCACTCTGTGTTGCATCAGGCTTAATGCGAAGCTTATGGCTGATGTTAGGGACACTCTCCTGCCCGTTGCTCATTAATTGCTTGTTTTGATGATCGATGATGTTTACCTGCTGTTCAGTGGTTCTCGACTCCCTGGATGGGACAGCTAGCTGCTCTGCCCATGGAAGAGATCTCCTTCCTGGGAGACTGGATGATGTCCCTCCTTGACACTCAAGGTTGTTGTCTCCCTGTGACTTTGCAGAGAGGGTGGTACCAGACGGAAAATGAGTACTACTTGCTGCAGTTCACACTGACCGTTCGCTGCCTGTACTACACCAGCTTCAGCCTGGAGCTCTGCTGGCAGCAGCCGCTGGCTGAGCGCACCTTCTGCTCCTTTCCCTGGGTGGTGGCCTATGTCTTCTACTACCCAGTCTTCCACAACGGGCCCATCCTCAGCTTCCCGGAGTTCATCGCACAGGTGAGAGCCTTTTGGGGATTGGATGGGTGTTTCTGCAGATGATGCTTCTGTCTTTGTTGCTGTGGTCATCCGTGAGTCTTTTCATACAGGGGTGCCCACGAGTTTAGAACACACATTATTGTCATGATTTCTGATAATAAATGAAATACTTTGGGGAAATAAGCCTTCAAAATAAAGGTCAGCATATCTCTTGTGCCTGTTGGTTGTAGGAGCTCCCACCCGGATTCTCTGTGGACTGTGGCAGCCAGAAATAATAACTGGGCACAGCCAGGAACTTGGGGGTAGGCATCCCCTGCAGGAAAGAAAACTGGCTTCTCATGGTATTACTTGGAAAATGGAAGGAGGAACTGGCTAAGCTCTTGGTTGGCAAATAATAGGTGCCCTTTTATTTTCACAAACTGCTTATGAAATAGCTCATTCGTGGCCTGGGAATTGTTCAGGGCGATCTGGATGGGATAACAGAGTGGAGTTGAAGAGGGTTTGAGAGCAATGGTGTGCTTTCGGGTCTGGGTGCCTGTTTCTGCCCAGGATCTCGCCTGCCTACTTCTGGACAGCAGCCTTGTCTGGACAGCAGCCTTGTCTGAAGCCCATGGGAAGCCACCTTCGTCATTGCCACCTCACTTTTCCTCCTAGTTCGGATTTTTTTCCTCATTCCACAGCTAGCCTCGTGGAACACGTGTACTAAGTTAATTCACCTAAAGTGTGAGTAATCAATTGATGTTCCCTAAAAACAGTGTTTCTCAAAGGACATTCCTGCCTCCCTCCCCCCAACAAAACAATCTCCATGGAGGTGAGAACAATAACATGTATGCACACACAGTGCACACGTGCAAGCACACACATGTACACATGTGCACACACACTGGGGCCTGGACACGTAGTTCGAAGAGCAGGGCCAGCAGCAGTGTTCGACATTTTCGGAGGGCAACCCGAAAGGTGCCCCCTGCACAAATAAGAGGGTTCTTAGAAATCCCTTATATTGTCTTAAAAATTTCACTGAGTTACACATTGTACTCAGAAGTATATTTCTTCATTATAACAATAACTTAATGTTTAAACATTGCCAGTTAAATCATTGAATGTTTTCCCCTCTGCAAATCTTTAAGCGAAATTGATATTGTGGGCAGATGTATGTTTAGTATGTGGTTTCTCATACCTCAGTTTGGGTTACCTAGGATCATTCTTTTGCCATGAAGGAATTTAAAATCTGTGTTTGAAAATCATGGTTAAAATTGTTGTGTAAAAGAAAGAGGTGGTTTAGTGATGACAGCTGATCTTCTAACTCAGTGATTCTCAAAGTGTGGTCCCTGGACCAGCAGCTACAGTATCACCTGGGAAGTTGTCAGAAATGCACATTCTCAGGCCCCGCCCCAGACCTAATGAATCAGGAACCCGGGGGCGGGGCCCAGCAGCGTGGTCCTGATGCTGTTAAAGGTAGAGAACCACTATCTGAAGTTCTTAAAAGAGCAAGGGGTGGTGTGAGGGTGGGGTAGACCCAGGGTAAGGTGGGTTCAGGTCCTCTGAATTTTGTCTCCTTTACAGCCTCCTTGCCACTGTAAGTTTTTAATTCTAACGTTGCAGTCAATAACTTTTGGACTAAACATCCACAAGCACACCCCCACCCCTCCCTTGAAGACAGATAATTCTCAGAGAAACAGACTAAACCCATTAAGAGGAAACAAATTGGGACTTCCCTGGTGGCGCAGTGGTTAAGAATCCGCCTGCCAGTGCAGGGGACACGGGTTCGAGCCCTGGTCCAGGAAGATCCCACATGCCGCAGAGCAACCAAGCCCGTGCGCTATCACTACTGAGCCTGCGCTCTAGAGCCCGTGAGCCACAACTACTGAGCCTGTGCACCACAACTACTGAAGCCCGTGTGCCTAGCGCCTGTGCTCCGCAACAAGAGAAGCCACCGCAATGAGAAGCCCGCGCACCACAACGAAGAGTAGGCCCCCTTGCCACAACTAGAGGAAGCCAGCACGCAGCAACCAAGACCCAAAGCAGCCAAAAATAAAATAAATAAATTTATATATATAAAAAAAGAGGAAACAAATTATTTTCCTAACTGCCTCTTATCCATTAAGGAGCTTAGCCCTATGGGATCTGTACTTTGTTGTTAGGCAAATCATCATTCTTCTTAGTTCTCGTCTGTCTCCTCCTTTCTGATTGTACCCTGTAGGGTCTTGAGGGAATATGAGAGGCGGGTCTCAGGGTCCTGAATATGTTACACAGAGGCGAGCTTTGAGATTATCGCTCACCTAAATCCTTAGCCAAAGGCTCTTGTTCTTGAGTTTCAGCCTGGGGAAATGAAGGGGTTTCTCCCTGTAGTCAGGTCTGGAGACTCCAGGTAGCATCTATGTCCCCTCTTTCTGTTCTTTTTTACCCCTTTCAAAGTGGTAGCAATTGCCGAAAGCAGGGAACTCAAAAAGGCAAGTTGAAACCTTTCTCTATGGTCTGAGAAGATTCATAGAAAAGTCAGTCTAGAAAAGGCAAAATGTTTAATAAGCAACAGGGCAATAAAAACAAGCCAGATGGTTTCTGCAGTTGCTGGGGGTGTCTGTGGGGCACTTACCTCCTGTGAGAAAAATGGGTCTAAAAGGAGAGCAGTTAAACTAGGGAGCTAATCTAGTAGTGAAAGGACTCCTTCAGAGAAGCTGGGAGGGGGCAGAAGAAAGCCAGCTGGAAGAGCTTGTAAGTAAGGTTTGCTCTGAACCAGTGCTTGTGTGAATGAATAAATGTTAATAGGAAATGGTAGTATTGAAATTTTGGCTCTTACTTCTCAGGTCAACGCTCACAAACTCTAAAGAGCAGGGAGAGACTTGCCACCAGGGGGCAGCAGAGCCTCACCGTGGAGACGAACCCAGCTGGGCGAACCACAGTCCATAAATTTACAGTACTAGGTCCACCCTGGGAGAATGTTCTCTTTCACCCAGTTTTGTTTTTGTTTTTGTTTTTTTTTTTAGTGTGTAAATTTACATATCCAAGATGAGGCAAGTATAGAAGAGGTGCCTCTGTAATGTATGGCATGTGAAATTTGTACACATCAATCATGAACAGGGGAAAATGTGCCTGTCAACAGGCCTCAGTGCCTTAACTTGAAGGCCATCTCTGATGGCATTTGGAGTTTCAGGAATATGGGCCCCGTTTATTTTTCTCCCAGGGTTCTATGGAACTCAGATACGGAGCCGGGGGTGAGGTCGGGCGACAGGGTCGGGGAGGTCTAGGGAAAGGCAGGAAATGCTGTTTATTTGCTGAGCTGGGAGCCTGGGGCCACCACATCTTAACTCTGAGCAGGTTGAATCATGCAGTGAGGGAGGAGCTGATATGGGGGGGACAGTGAGCCTGGGTGTGGGAGGACCAGGGGGCTTTTCCTTGCTGAGGGCTGTGCTCCTGCCCCGAGGGGAAGAGCCAGTGCTCAAATAGGGAACTAGGTTGGTGGTTAAGAGCAAAGACTCTTGCGCCCAATCCTATTGTTACAGGGTTTGAATCCCTGCTCTGCTTTGGCTTGAGAGCTTTTGCTGAGTTACTCACCTTATTTGTGACTCAGTTTCCTTATCAATGAAATGGGAAAAGTAATAATACCTCCCTCATAGCGTTGTCCTAAGGATTAAATGATTTTGTATAGATAGTGGGGCTTGACATGTAACATGATGAAGTGTTAACTATTACTATTGTTGTTATTGTTATCCAAAAGCGGGGGCATTTCTGGGGTAAGTTGTTGGAGGAGGGCATTGAAAGGATGTGACCACTGGTTGACCTGCAGTCTGGACCTGGGCAGTTGGAGGCTCCTCACCCCTCCCCTGCCCTTGGAATATACGTTCTGCCTGCCATTCCCACACTAGGAGCCATTTCAGGGACATAGCCTTGACCTTGAAAGAGGAAGGTGTTGTTGAGACCGTCTGAACTGACTACGTGACTAAACCCAGGTAAGGCCTCTATTTAAACTTTAAAATTCTGGCAGTGGATGCAGAGATCCACTTGCCTTTCAGCACCCAAGGCAAGGCTCATCTGTAAGCTCCCTTGCTTATTAAACCTGCCACCTGCCAATCCGGAATGACCTGGCTGTTTTTCTTTGGTCGCTCCTTGCCCTCTGTGTACAAGGGGCCAGATTTCACCCAGGGAAGCTCCCGAGGGTGAGAACTAACATAAGTTTATGCCAGAACTGAGGCCCTGGGTGTCCAGGCTGATAGGTGAGGGCAGCAGCAGGGGCCATTCTGGGCAGGATTCTGGACAGGGACCATCCTTGATCTCAGAGGAGGCCAGCGGAAGACAGATGCAGGCAGTGGCTGCAGGTGCAGGGGCGGGCCCAGCCCCTGAAGGACCAGGCCTGGCAGTCAGTGTTCCAGACAAACCACTCAGGGTATGGGGTGGGCTCTGGTTCTAGGGTGCATCTGGAATGGTGCTGTGAGAAGTAACCCTAACTGAGCACTTACTCCTAACCAGGCTTTCCATGTTCTGATGCCTTTCATCCTGGCAACAACCCCAGGAGAGAGGCACTGTTGTTACTCCCACTTCACAGACGGTAACACAGAGGCAAGGACAGGCTAACGCAATGCGCGTTGGGGTGGGAGGGACAAAGACCAGACAGAGCCTTGTCGCCAGCTTGGTGAGCCTCACAGGAGTTAGAGGGAGGAAGCAGTGTGACCTGGTGGACGTGCGGGTCTGGAGGCTCAAGCTGGCCAAGACCAGGTCCCAGTCCTGTGGCAGCTACACTGACCGCAGGCCCCATTTGCTGTTCTGCCAGAGACCACTCGGTACTACTGGCCTGGGTCTGGATGCTGGGGAGGGGCAGTGAGGGTCTGATTAGGGAATGAGTTCCTGGGAGTAGGAGGTACGGTCTATGACCCTGGGCTGGAGAGAAGCTCCCGTGTTACAAAGGAACAAGACTCGGGCTACAGTGCCTTTGACCCAAGCATGGAGGTTGGAGCAGAGGTAACTCAGTTGAACAGTTGCCTCTGGGGAAGGCTTCTGTTTGGTGCTCTCCAACATGGGTATTATTCGTATGTGAAAGAAAAGAACCTTTCATCTTTGAGAACTGTCATCTTTAATCACTAGAATATCTTTGAAGGGCTTCGATATTCCTTTTTATGCAATTTGCATGAAATGAGGTTTTAAAATATAACGTGTTTTAAAATGCACTTCGCAGATGAGTTAATGTGTATGTTTTAGTGGAGCCTTAACTAAAAATTCCCATTGATGGCAGTTTCCAGCGGTCTTAAGATGGGCACTCCCCTCAGTTTGAAATATCTCAAGTGAAACGCTTTGCATGCAGAGGTTGAATAGTGAGCCACCCTGCTCATTAGGTGAGCTGTGTATGGTGTGTCTTTTCCTCCTGCTGAATTGACAGGGGACAAATATAAATGGACTGTAATAACGGTGTAACTCTGAAGAAAGACTAATAACCATGTTTTTAAGTAAAAGCGAATAGAATGAAAAATTGGATTGTTTTCCTTCTGCTGTGTTTACTTGTGCAATTAAGGAATAGATGTTTCTCTTACTTTGAATGGGGAGGCATCCAGCATCAAAAAGGGAGCATTGCAGAGAAAAGTCCAGCCCTTCTGGTCCAGTGGTGACACATAAGTATGCCTTTTTAAACCTGGAGAGCAAGTTTGGCCCTGGGGAAAGTAGGGAAGTCATTATTGGGAGGCCAGTCAGTCACAAAACGCACCTCATGTTTCTTCTTAATTACAGATACTCGCGTCATTTTAGACCATGCATTGTTTGGGGAAGGAAAGGAGGGCCTCTGGACTGACCTTGAAATGTGGTCGCCTGGAGCTGGAGGTGATTGGACAGACTTATTTTCCTGATTGCCTGGCGTGGCTGTTTGTTCTGACCTCACAGTGGCTTCTCTCCTGTCTAGATGCTTCTCCTCTCCCTGGGACGGGGCTGCACACCCAGTGATGCTCCAAGGCCTCGGGTGCAGTTCTGGTCTTCAGGGGACCTGAGCTTGGGATTAGGCAACTGCTCAGGGGCCTGCAGGCCATGTGCATAGTTGCTTATTTGGGAACACTGGAGACAGTTGTGCAAAGATTGTCTTTTGTCAACACTGCTTTTGAGGTCGTTATCACATTCATTCAGGGAATCTGCTTTCCGCCACGAGTCTGGCACCAAGAAAGGCCCCTTCTGTTGGTCTGGAATGGCTTTAGGTGTCTCTTCATGTCTTAGCTTCCCCAGTTGCCTTGGTGTGAACTGTTCTAGCCTCTATAGACTAATGGACACTGTATTCGTAATTGTTTCTTCGTTTGCTGATGGTCATTTGGTCAAAATGAGTTTGCTTTAGAGAGTTGAAAAAGGGTTGAGAATGAACAAAGGGCAACTCAGCATGTAACTAAGAAAGTCTCCAAGTGAGGTGGGAAGGTAAGGAGAAATAAAGATGGGTAGCACAAAAGAGACAGAGGCTTACTTGCTCATAGAGAGGATGCTGGGCTCCCCTGGGGAGGTCCTGAGACTCGGCATTTTTTACAAGAAGGCTGCAGAAACAGAGGGCTTGCCTCTTTAACAGAGAGGACCAAAGTCTTCACAATATCGTAAAGTTACATTACTTTTTGCCCTGATTACAAAAATAATAATTGTTAAAAAATAACTTAAGAATCTTACCATCCAAAGGTTACCATCACTGCTGCCATTTTGGTGTCTGTGTCTCCAGCCTTTCTTTATTTATGCACGTTTATATCAAAAAATAGTTTTCATGGCTACGTAAGATTGAGGCGCACTCATGCATTTAACCAAGCCCCAAGCCCATACTGTTGGAAGTTTGGGTTATTTCCTTTTTCTTCTCAATTATATAATGCAGACACGAGGGATCGGGCAGGTAGGGGGTCTCTCACTGAGGATTTCGCCATCCACTGGCTTGTCGATGCTCCTCTCCAGACTTTGTAGCATGTAGCATGCGCGCTTGACGTAAGGATTCATATGAAAACCACCCTCAGTTATGCCTAGAGAGGGAAAGGGGTCTGCATTGGGTTGCTGTGCTGCGGCTATAATTGCAGTGAGCTGTGATCCCTGCAAGACTGCAAATCCCCCTGTGCCCCACCTTCCTTCCTGGATAACCTTCCCAGCTAGCGCTTCCCCTGTCAAACTTGGCTGGGTGGATCCTTCAAGGCAGTTACTTTTGTTTCCTAATAAGTATCTTTCTGAGGTGAACTGAAGAAAATGAAAGGAAATTCCTGTTAATTTGATCAACTTACATTAAAAAATTTAAAACAACAGCTCTCCTGGGCGTAACTAACCAAGCAGATGGCAAAAGGGGGAAAGCCATTTATGCAGCTTATCGCAGTTTCACTGCACCAGCCAGAATTTCTTGGTCTTCTTTCTTGCTGTAAGAGGACCGTTTGAGACCGTGGTAGAATAGATGCTCAAGAATGGAATAGAAGTTAACTCCTTGGAGTGTAGATAGCCCATCACCTCTAAGGGCAGTGCCTGCCGCCCCTCCTGGCTGCCATGGGACCCACTGCGCCTTGATGGTCAGAGGAGAGGAGAAGTTAAAGAAGCATGTCAGGATCACCTTCCCCTAGGGATGGGCCTCTCTTGTTCATGTAGTGTCTGGAGCCCTAATTGTCAAGCCCTTGCTGAACCAAGTCCATATCCTCTGCCAGCTAATGTGTGCAGATACAACTTCATAATTAAGGCAGTCACTTCACCTCTGCATTTCCAGGCAGCCTTCAGTCTAATAAAATCGTGTCAGTGTAAGATCTGGAAAACTTATATGTGCTCTCTTGTTTTTCTGTGTTTGTCTAGGATACATCAGGAACTGCCCTCCATCCTGGGTTTTGGCAGGGCTGCTGCTGGGGTGAAGGGATGCGGAACCCCTTCTTGGTTCTCGGCACTGGGCTAGCTTATGGCCTCCACCCTATTCTTGCTCTTGGACAGAGTTTTCTAGCTTGGACATGACTTAAAAATTTTTTTTTTTAAATTGAAATATAGTTGATTTACAATGTTCTGTTAGTTTCAGTTGTACAGCAAAGTGATTCAGTTATCTATCTATTCTTTTTTAGGTTCTTTTCCATTATAGGTTATTATAAGATATTGAACATCTTGTAATATATTACTGTGCTCTACAGTAGGTCCTTGTTGGTTATCTATTTTATATATAGTAGTGTGTATCTGTTAATCCCAAATTCCCAATTTATCCCTACCCCCTTTTCCCTTTGGTCACCATAAGTTTGCTTTCTATGTCTGTGGGTCTATTTCTGTTTTGTAAATAAGTTCATTTGTCTCATAATTTTTAGATTCCACATATATGTGATATCATATGGTATTTGTCAGACATGGTTTTTTTTACCCGAGAACGCCGAGTGTTCCCGAGGCAAACTAAACCGGCCCTCGCTTAGAAGATGTAGCGAAAACAAAAATTTATAAAAACGTTGTCTAGGGGACTCTGAAAGTTTTTAGAAATGGAGGTGGGGCTTTCCTGGTGGCACAGTGGTTGAGAATCTGCCTGCTAATGCAGGGGACACAAGGTTCGAGCCCTGATCTGGGAGGATCCCACATGCTGCGGAGCAACTAGGCCCATGAGCCACAGCTACTGAGCCCGCGCGTCTGGGGCCTGTGCTCCGCAACAAGAGAGGCCGTGATAGTGAGAGGCCCGTGCACTGTGATGAAGAGTGGCCCCTGCTCGCGACAACTAGAGAAAGCCCTTGCACAGAAACGAAGACCCAACACAGCAAAAATAAATAAATAAATTAATAAACTCCTACCCCCAACATCTTCTTTAAAAAAAAAAAAAAATGGAGGTGCCATCTAATGACTTCTTCTGTTTCTACTTTAGATGCAGCAGCAGGAGCAGGGCTCGCCCAAGGCCAGCCTTTCCATCCTTCTCCGGGGGCTGGGCCGCCTCCTCTCCAGTTGGTGGCTGGCGGAGCTGATGATTCATCTTATGTACATGCACGCCATCTACAGCAGCACCTCCCTCCTGAGGGCCGTCTCATGTTGGACCTTAGGTAATGGTGGAAATCACTGGCGGTAGAACAAGCATCGAGAGAGGTAGCTTCATGGTGAAGCTGGACCGGGTGCAGACAGGGGTGTAGTTGCCTTGAGCAAACCCTCCTTTTTTTCACCTTGTTCCTCTTGTGGCCGAGGTGACGCATGTGTGAGGTGGCTGACAGAGGTGAGGGTCAGGCTTGGTGGTCTTGGAACCAAGGATGGTAGCAATCCGTCTTCCTAATGGAATCCTGCTAAGTTCAGCTGGTCCGCATCTTCCTGGTATGGCCAGCATTGCACTTGACAGGAGAAGGCCTTGTAGCCCCTGCTAAGAGGTAATGCTTTAAGACTGAGTTCTGCAGTAATCCTTGTTGTTTTCCTGTATGATATAAAGCAAAGAGCATGAGCTTTAGAGTCAGACAGATATAGTTTTTTTTTTTTTAATTGAAGTGTAGTTGATTTACAATGTTGTGTTAGTTTCAGGTGTACAGCAAGTGATTCAGTTATACATACATATATGTGTATATATATATATACACACACACACGTGCATATGTGTGTGTGTGTGTATATATATGTATATATGTATATATATATATTCTTTTTCAGATTCTCTTCCCTTATAGGTTATTACAAAATATTGAGTATAGTTCCGTGTGCTATACTTGTTGGTCCTTGTTGGTTATCTGTTTTATATGTAGTAGTGTGTATCTGTTAATCCCAAACTCCTAATTTATCCCTCCCTCTGCCCCCCACTTTCCTCTTTGGTAACCATAAGTTAGTTTTCTATGTCTGTGGGTCTATTTCTGTCTTGTAAATAAGTTCATTCGTATCATTTTTTTTTTTTTTTGCTGTATGCGGGCCTCTCACTGCTGTGGCCTCTCCCGTTGCGGAGCACAGGCTCTGGATGCGCAGGCTCAGCGGCCATGGCCCACGGGCCCAGCCGCTCCGCGGCATGCGGGATCCTCCCGGACCGGGGCACGAACCCGTGTCCCCTGCATCGGCAGGCGGACTCCCAACCACTGCGCCACCAGGGAAGCCCCATATCATTTTTTTAGATTCCACATATAAGTGATAGCATATGATATTTGTCTTTCTCTGTTTGGCTTACTTCACGTAGTATGATAACATCTAGGTCTATCCATGTTGGTGCGAATGGCATTATTTCATTCTTTTTTATGGCTGGGTAATATTCCGTTGTATGTATGTACTACATCTTCTTTATCCATTCACAGCCAGACATAGGCTTGAACCTCGGCTCCACCAGTCGCTAGTGGGCAGTCTTTGGCAGCTTGCTACAACTGTCTGCATGTTCACCTGTCAAATGAGCAGACTCAACCTTTGCAGGTTGTTTGGAGGATTAAGTGAAACCATGAAGGTGAAGGGCTTACCTTGTAAAATGACTGATAGATAGAATTAATGGTGTGTTCTTATGTAGGCCTCTCGGTTGGCCCCTTTTCCTTGTCTACCCATGTCTTTCTGTCTGCAGGTAGGTGGGCTGGAGGTCTTATTTCCTTAGCAGGACACAGTCTCCAGTATAAGACTTTTCTGTGGAGATGCTATCGTTCTGTATTGCTCTGGCCGAAACAGCAGAGAACATGCTCCTTTCTGAACAAAATCTTTTCATTTCTTTGCACTCCTTTCAAGAACTGAAATTCAGCCCCGTGCTCTGACCTCCAGCCTGTGGCTCCAATGGGAAATGTGTGATCTTCCGGCCAGATTAAGCTGCTCTCTGCCGAGGGCAAGAGTAATAGCCTGACTTCTTATCTGTTTGGTGATTTATAGATTTTTTAAAAAAAAATCTTGATTGCCCTTGTTATCACACATGCTTAATCAGAATGTTTTCAGGGAAGATGCCTTTTAGGATTGGAAAAATGCTGAGTTGTTTTAATGACAGTCTGTTCTTCCCAGACAAAATCTTTTTTCGTAGTTGGGGGTAACTAATAATCTAAGGCTTTCATGATACACTTAGGCAAACAAAATAGGGTTAAGTGATGGCTTATGCTAAATCAGATCCCAGTTGTACTACATCCAAATTAAGAGATTGTATCCGTTTGGGTGATTTTAACTATGAAAATTGGAAAGCAAAACTGAAAATGGGGTTTAAACAAAAAGGAAAAGTTATCTTAGACAGCTATTACTCCTAAGGTCAGCACTAAGGGTGGTAGATCCAGTGACAAAGAAAAGTCATTAGGCGTCCATTTGGGTAACAACCACTCAGCTTAAGAACTAACCAGAATCCTACAAGCCCTTTGTTTGCACCCATAATAACCCAATCACCTCCTTTCACTCCCTCCACAAAGATAACCTGACTTTTGGGTTTATCATTCCCTTTTTATAAAATCTTTTTTTTTAAAATAGACTTTATTTTTAGAGCGATTTTGGTTTTATAGCAAAACTGAGAGCAGAGTACAGAGATTTCCCATATATCCCCTGCCCCACATGTGCACAGCCTCCGCCAGTATCAGTGTTCCCACCAGTGTGGTACATTTGTTACAGTTGATAAACCTACAATGACACGTCATTATCACCCGAAGTCCATCTTTATATTAGGATTTACTCAGTGTTGTACAGTCTGTGGGTTTTGACAGATGTGTAATGACGTGTATCCACTCCTATAATATGAGACAGAGTAGTTTCACAGCCCTAAAGATTCTCTGTGCTCTATTCATCCCTCTCTCCCCTTTAATCCCTGGCAACCACTGATCTTTTTACCATCTCCATAGTTTTACATTTTCCAGAATGTTGTTGTACAGTTGGAATCATACGGTATGTAGCTTTTTCAGATTGGCATCTTTCACATGGTGATATGCATCTGAGGTTCCTCCATGTCTTTTTATGGTTTGATAGATCATTTGTTTTTAGTGCTGAATAATATTACAGTGTCTGGATGTTCCACAGTTCATTTATCTGTTTGTCTACTGAAGTACATCTCAGTTGATTCTAAGTTTTGCAATTATGAATAAATTTGCTATAGATATCCACGTGCAGAGTTTTATGTGGCCATAAGTTTTCAACTCCTTTGGAGTGATTATATGGTAAGAAAATGTTTATTTTCGTAAGAAACTGCCAAACTGACATTTTTCAAGCTGGCTTTTTTTTTTTTTTCTTACCTGCAAGTTATGAGTGCCTGCTACTCCACATACTTGCCAGGATAACAGTCCTTTATCAGGTGTGTCTTTCGCAAATATTTTTCTCCCAGTCTGTGGCTTATCTTCTCTTTCTCTTGACAGTGCCTTTAACAGAGCAAAAGTTTTTAATTTTAATGAAATCCAGCTTATCAATTATTTCTTTCATGGATCATGCATTTGGTGTTGTATCTAAAAAATCCACCATCCCCAAGGTCACCTAGGTTTTCTCCTGTGTCATCTTCTAAGAGTTTTAGAGTTGTGTGTTTTATGTTTAGGTCTATGATCTATTTCGAGTTAATTTTTGTGAACTGTGTAAGAAATTAGACATGAATTTCTTCCAGCACCATTTGTTAAAAAGACTGTCTTTGCTCCATTATGTTGCCTTTGCTCCTTTGTCAAAGATTGGTCGACTTTATTTATATTTATGAGTCTATTTCTTGGCTCTCTGTTTTGTGCCATTGATCTTTTTGTTTATTCTCTCACCAGTGTCACACTGTCTTGATTAATGTAGCTTTAAAGTAAGTCTTGAAGTCAGATAGTGGCAGGCCTTTGACTTTCTTCTTCTTCTCCAATGTTGTGCTGGTTATTCTGGGTCTTTTGCCTCTCCGTATAAACTTTAGAATCAGTTTGTCGATATTCACTAACTAACTTGCTAGGATTTTGATTTGGATTGCATTGAATCTATAGATGGAGTATGGAAGAATTGATGTCTTGTTATCTTGAGTCTTTCTAGCCATGAACATGGCTGTCTCTCCATTTATTTAGTTCTTCTCTGATTTCTTTCATCAGACTTTTTTAGTTTTCCTCATATATAACTTGCACATATTTTGTTATATTTATATTTCTACCTGAATTTTTGGGGGGGTACTAATGTAAATGGTATTGTGTTTTTAGTTTCAAATTCCACTTGTTTACTGCTGGTAAATAGAAAAGTGATTGACTTTACTATATTAACCTTATTTTGTACAACCTTGCTACAATCTCTTATTCCAGGAGATTTTGTTGTTTCTTTGGGATTTTCTACATAGACAATCATGTCATCTGCAAGGAAAAGTAATTTTTTCCTTCCCAAAGTATATGTTTTTTGTTTCATTTTCTTCTTTTATTGAATTAGCTAAGACTTCCAGTATGATATTGAAAGGAGTGGTGAGAGGGGACATCCTTGCCTTTTTTCCTGTTTAATCTCCAAGTATTTTGAGATTTCCTAGCTATCTATTGTTGATTTCTAATTTAATTCCATTATTATCCATTATTATCTGAGAGCAGACATTGTATGATTTCTGTTCTCCTAAATTTATTTAGGTGTGTTATATGGTCCAGAATGTGGTCTGTCTTGGAGAATGTTCCATGTGAGCTTGAGAAGACTGTGTGTTCTGCTGTTGGATAAAATAGCCACAGATGTCAGTTATATCCACTTGACTGATGGTGCTGTTGAGTTCAACCATGTCCTTACTGATTTTCTGCCTGATAGATCTGTCCATTTCTGTTAGAGGGGTGGTGAAATCTCTAATTACAATAGTTGGATTCATCTGTTTCTCCTTGCTTTTCTATCAGTTTTTGCCTCACATATTTTGACCCTCTGTTGTTATGCACATACGTATTATATATTATTATGTCTTTTTAGAGAAGTGACCCCTTTATCATTATGTAATGCCCCTTTTTATCTCTGATAATTTTCCTTGCTTGGAGGTCTGATGTGTCTGAAATATATCTACTCCAGCTTTGATTAGTCTTAGTATGGTATATCTTTCTCTATGCCTTTACTTTTAACTTAACTGTATCTTTATATTTAAAGTAGGTTTCTTTTTTTTTTTTTGTGGTACGCGGGCCTCTCACTGTTGTGGCCTCTCCCGTTGCGGAGCACAGGCTCCGGACGCGCAGGCTCAGCGGCCATCGCTCACGGGCCCAGCTGCTCTGCGGCATGTGGGATCTTCCTGGACCGGGGCACGAGCCCGTGTCCCTTGCATCGGCAGGTGGACTCTCAACCACTGCGCCACCAGGGAAGCCCTAAAGTAGGTTTCTTTTAGGCAATATATGGTTGGGTCCTATTTTTTGATCCACTCTGATAATCTCTGTCTTTTTTTTTTTTTTTTTTTTTTTTTTTTTTTTTTTTTTTTTGTGGTACGCGGGCCTCTCACTGTTGTGGCCTCTCCCGTTGCGGAGCACAGGCTCCGGATGCGCAGGCTCAGCAGCCATGGCTCACGGGCCCAGCCGCTCCGCGGCATATGGGATCCTCCCAGACCGGGGCACGAACCCGTATCCCCTGCATCGGCAGGCGGACTCTCAACCACTGCGCCACCAGGGAGGCCCATCTCTGTCTTTTAACGGATGTATTTAGACCATTGATGTTTAAAGTGATTATTGATATGATTGGATTATCTATCATGTTCGTTACTCTTTTCTGTTCATCGCCCTTGATTTTTTTTTTTTTTTTTTGCGGTAGGCGGGCCTCTCACTGTTGTGGCCTCTCCCCTTGCGGAGCACAGGCTCAGTGGCCATGGCTCACGGGCCCAGCCGCTCTGCGGCATGTGGGATCTTCCCAGACCGGGGCATGAACCCGTGTCCCCTGCATCGGCAGGCGGACTCTCAACCACTGCGCCACCAGGGAAGCCCCATCGCCCTTGATTTTTGTTCCTATTTTTATGTTTCATTCTTTGTTTGCCTTTTTTGTTTTTAATTAAACATTTTATATCATTCCATTTTCTTTATTTTCTTAGCATATCAAGTATACTTCTTTTTTAACTTTCTTAGTAGTTGCTGTAAAATTTGCAGTATACATTTACAACTGCTCCGAATCTATTTTCAGATAACACAATATCACTTAACAGGTACTGCAAGTACCTTAAAATATTCCTGATTGTTCCTTATAATAAAATATTCCTAATTCCTCCCTCCTGTCATTCGTGTCATTACTATCGTTCATTTTACTTATATATAAACTGTAGTGGTAAATACATTGTTGCTTTTATGATTTTGAACAAACTGTTATTTGTTAGATCAAGAATAGAAAAGAATTAGCAAAGGTTTTATTTTACCTTCATTTATTAGCTCTTCCCTTCTTTATATAGATCCAAGTTTCTAACCTATATCATCTTCCTTCTCTCTGAAGAATTTCTTTTAACATTTCCTGCAAGTCAAGTCTACTGGAAACAAATTCCACCATTTTTGTTTGTCTGAGGAAGACTTTATTTCTCATTCACTTTTGAAGGATACTTTCACAGGACCACAGCGTTCTAGGTGGTTGTTTTTTCTCCTGTCAGTACTTTAAATGTTTTCTTCTACTCTCTTTGCTTGCACGTTTCTAGGAGAAGCGGCAGGTAATTCTTATCTTTGTTCCTCTACAGGTTAGATGTTTCCCACCTCCACCACCTTGCTTCTTTCAGTGTTTTTTCTTCGCCTTTGGTTTTCTGAAGTTTGAATATGATACGCATAGGTGCAGTTTTGGGGGCATTTATCCTGCTTGGTGTTCCCTGAGCTCCTGGATCTTTGGTTTGGTGTCTTATGTTAATTTGGGGAAATTCTTAGTCATTATTGCTTCAAATATTGCTTCTGTTCTTCTCCTTCTAGTATTCCCATTACATTTACGTTACACCTTTTCTAATTGTCCCACAGTTCTTGGGTACTCCATTCTGCGTTTTTTTCCTTCAGTCTTTTTTCTATTTGCTTTGCATGTTTAGATGTTTTTATTGACAAATCCTCAAGCTCAAGAGGTTTTTCCCTCAGCTGTATGCAGTCTACTGATAGGCTCTTCAAAGGCTTTCTTCATTTCTGTTCAGTGTTTTTGAGCTCTAGCATTTCTTTGATTCTTAGCATTTCCATCTCTCTGCTTACATTATCCATCTATTCCTGCATGTTGTCTGCCTTTTCTGTTAAAGATCTTCATATATTAATCATAGTTGTTTTAAATTCCCAATTCGATAATTCCTACATCCCTGCCATATCTAGGTCTGGTTCTGCTGCTTTGTCTGTGTTTTGGGGTTTTATTTTTTTGTTTTTTTGCCTTTTAGTATGCTTTGTAATGTTTTTTGGAAAGGTGGACCTGATGTGCTGAGTAAAAAGAACTTTAGTATATAAGGTGTTGGGAGAGGGGAAGTGTTCTTTAGTTCTGTGATTAGGTCTCAGACTTTCAGTGAGTCTATGCCCCTGTGATGTGAACTTCACAAATGAGTCTCAGGTTTTCTCCCCCCTATCCTCTTTGGTAGTATAGGATGACTAGGGGGTACTGGAGTTGGGTATTTTTTCCATTCATATGGAAGGCTATATAGCAGAGTAGAGTTGGGAATTTTCCTTCCCCCAAGTTGGTAAAGCTCTGATAAAATCCCAGTAGATTAGGCTCTGGTAAAATAGTTTATCTTAACAAGGAGGGCAGTCCTTGTTGAGAAGAACATATGGACAGGGCTGAGGGGGAGGGGTTGGGCTGCAGCATAAATAAAGGTCCTGCTTGGTATGGGTTACTCTGCTGTACTCAGAGAACTGTGAGTTGTAAGGAGAGCTGGACGCAGAGTCTAAGGTATAGTGAGAGATTCTGCCAGAAAGACATGAAGGGTTTTTATTAGGAAGAGCTTCTGGATCATGCTAAGAAGGATTTGTTCTACCTTTTATTAGGTGATAGGGACCCATGGACGTATTTTTATACTTTAAGTAATTTAAATACCCAAAGAGTGAAAACCACAAAATATTTAAGGGGAGAGGAAACAGAATTAGATTTGGGGTTTAGAAATATTCTGCTTGCAGTGTAGAATATGAATCAGAGTGGAGTAAAACTAGAAATAGGAAAATCTGATAGAAAAAGGTCCATGTCTTTATTCAACAAATATTAAAGAGCCAGACAGTGCTTTACATGATGGAACATTAGACTCAGTCAGCAGCAAGGTGATGAGGACTTGAGTGAAGCAGGGAGGTTGGAGAAGAAGGGAGTGATGAGAGGGATGGAGGTACAGTCAATAGGCTCTGCTCACCAATGAGACAGGGAAGATGAGAGAGGGAAGATCTAGGGAATCTTCTGGTTTAGAGTTTAGGTGATGATTGGCACTTCCATTCACCAAGAGCAGGGAATATAGGAGGACTGGGAGCAGGTTTTAAGGAAGAATAAAGAGTCCAGTTTTTTTTTGCTGTACGCAGGCCTCTCACTGTTGTGGCCTCTCCCGTTGCAGAGCACAGGCTCCGGACGCTCAGGCTCAGTGGCCATGGCTCACGGGCCCAGCCACTCCGCAGCATGTGGGATCCTCCCGGACCAGGACACGAACCCGTGTCCCCTGCATCGGCAGGCGGACTCTCAACCACTGTGCCACCAGGGAAGCCCCAAGAGTCCAGTTTTTGACAAGTTATGCTTAAAACTGAACATCCAGGTGGAGACATCTCTGCTACAGTTAGATGGCACTGGAGCTCAGGAGAGGGATTGGGGATGCAGACAGACATTTGAAAGCCATCACATATATGTGATAGTTGAGTCCATGGGAGTAAAGGGATTTCCTAGAAAAATGTGTGGAGTGAGAATAAAGGAGGGCCAACTATAGAACTTGAAGGAATGCCAACATTTCAGAGGCAGGCAGAAAAGGAAGAGCCAGCAGCAAGTGAGAAGGAATATTAATAAATGAAGGAGGAAGCAGATGGTTTTGCGAAGGTTTCGATAAGAAAGGGAGGCTCAATTTATCAGAAGTTGAAGAGAGGCCAGGGAAGAGGGGACTGAAGGGAGTGTTTCATTCTGAAAGTCATCGTTGACTTTGGCCATGTTTGACTTGTTTTGTTGTTGACTTGGTCATTTTTAAGGAGTATAAACCAGGGTAGTAGAATAATCAGAAGTGAGAAAATAGAGGCAGTAGCTAATATGCTGCTTTAATGGTGTTAAATGATAATGCCTGTTGTGTTCTGTCTCCCTGTCAAGGAAGCTCAGATGGCCTGGCCTGCTTCTCACTTTCTTGTGGCAGACCTGCCACCCCTGTGTCTCTCCTCGGGGTTTCCCTTCCTCCTGGCTGCCGTGGGATTGGAGTAGAGCCTGACAAGCATCCCCTTTCTTTACAGTGCACAGGATTTCCCCAGCTTCAGGGTTTGAGGGCTAATCCCTCTTGGGACGTTCAGAGACATAAAGAAAATTAGCATCAGGGAGGGTAGGGCTTACAAAGGCCCCTGGGCCCTGGTCTGCAATTTCTGATTTCCTTCTGATATAGCAAAGAAATACTTTTATTTTTTTATTCTGTTAGGCTTTTGTTCTCTTGATGAAAGGGTTCTCTCTTCTTCTGTGGTGGCCTTTTTTTCCCACCCTAAAGTTGCAGTTGAGTGTGAGGCAGCAGTGCAGACAGAATAAAAGGTGCCTCTTTGTCTCACATGCGAGAAGATATACAACTGGGTTTTCACCTCCAAGGATCTCAGGACTGAGTAACATTCTACTCTGCCCAGAGATGACTCCCTCTGAGCACCACTAAGTAGGGTGAAAGCTGCTTTGGAGAAGGAACTGTGCCACTGCCTTTGGTGTCTGTCCCCTTCAGCGCTCACTAAAGAAGAGTGCACTGCACAGGTGCTTAATGAGTACTCACGTACACGTTCAGGTGAACAAAATAAATCTTATAGGAATTCTGCCTAGTGAATGTGAGTGATCAGACATTCAAACCAGTGATCAATTCAAGATTCTGCATAAGGTGCCAAAGGGAAATCATCCAGAAAGTGATGAGTGCAGATTCAAATGAGGATGGTGGAGTAGGAGGACACAGAGCTCACCTCCCCCCATGAAAACCTCAAAAATACATCTACATGCAGAGCACTTCTCACTGAAAACTAACTGGAGACTGGCGGAAAGACTCTCGCACAACCAAGGCTGCAAGAAAGATCCACATGGAGTGGGGTAGGAAGTGAACAGAAGCGATGAGGTTTTGGACCTGTGCCCCTGGGAGGGGACTCAGAAGAGGAGGGGGATTACAGAGGTGGAGGTCCTCCCTTGGAAGTGAGAGGTTTGAGCCACATGTTGGATGTTGCAGCCCTGGGGTCCAACACCAGGAAGATGAGTCTCCTTAGCTGGTTAGAAAGCCAGTGGGACTAACAGGAGGACTGTAAGAAACCTAGACTCCACTCAGGAAGAGCATGCACACACTTGCTTACTCCTGGGAACAAGGTGGAGAAAGTAGATTGAAACTGCATGGGACTCTGGCTGGTTTTCTATGACCACCCTTGCATGCACCCCAGCCTGCACTGAGTGTCCACTCTGGCCCCACTTGCTTCGTGATTCAGCTCCACACTAGGATAAGGGCCGTTGCAGCTGAGCGGAGTACTCAGTTGTGAGGGATAGAGCCTGCTTGGACCCGGAATGACATCTGAACAGGGTGGGGACAGCCGTACTGGTCCTTATGGAGGCAGCGCATCAGAAGTGGTCTTGGACTCTAGGGCCAGGGCTGCCACAGCCTGAGCCCTGACCCATGCTGAGCGCCTGCTCCAGCCCCTGCTCCAGGCCCTCTTGCTCCAGCACTGCTCTGCTCTGGGGCAAGGGTGCCAGTGCTAGGAGTGGGGAGAGCACACACTTAAAGGGAATGGAACCATCGTGGACCCAACCCTCAGAGCTTCTGCTCCAGCAGCTTGGGGCCCACCCCTGCCCCTCGTAGGGTGGTGGTGGCCACTGAGCAGAGGAGAAGTCCCAGCTCACACCTGGCTCTGTCCCTATCTGCTCCATCTCCAGCCCCACCTCCTACCAAGGTGATAGCTGCCAGCACACCCTGGGGAAAGACATGACTCCTGCTCACATTAGATCCAGCTCTCCCACTGTCAGATCCAGGCACTGGGCACACGCAGACAGTATAGGGAGACTTCCACACAAGAGCACACCTTCAAGACTGGAATAGGTAACTATTTCACCTAATTTCGTACAGACAGAGAAAGTTAAGCAAAATGAGAAGACAGAAGAATTTGTTTCAATTGTAAAAACAAGAGAAAACCCCTGAAAAAACAGCTAATGAAACAAAAATAAATAGTTTACCCGGTAAACAGTTCAAAGCATTAATAAAAAGAATGTTAACCGATATAGGGAAAAGAATAGATGAATGCAGTGAGAATTTTAACAAGGAACTAGAAAATATAAAAAAGAACAAGTCAGAACTGAAGAATACAATAACTGAAATGAAAAACACATTAGAGGGAATTAATAGCAGACCAGGTGATACAGAAGAACGCACAAGTGATCTGGAAGATAGAATAATGGAAGTCACCCAATCAGAACAGCAAAAAGAAAAACAAATTTAAAAAAATGAGAACGGTTTAAGGGACCTCTTGAACAGCATCAAGTGCACCAATGGCAAAAGTTAAAGAGAGAATTATAAAGGCAGCAAGAGAAGAACAAAGAGTCATATACAGGGGAACCCCCACAATGTTGTCAGCTGATTTTTCTGCAGAAACTTTGCAGGCTAGAAGGGAGTGGCATGGTATATTTAAAATGCTGAAAGGAAAAAACCTGCAACATAGGATAATCTACCCAGCAAGATTATCATTTAGAATGGAAGGAGAGATAAAGAACTTCTCAGATAAAGCAAAAACTAAAAGTTCATCAATACTAAACCTACCCTAAAAGAAATGTTAAAGCATCTTATCTAAATGGAAAAGAAAAGGCTATAGCAAGGATCAGTAGATGAGGGGAAAATCCCACTCTGTATAGTAAAGGCAAATATATGTTAAGCGCTGAGGATCAACTACTTAAATAAGCTAGTACAAAGATTAAAAGACAAAAAATTTTAAAATCAACTACAACCACAATAAATAGTAAAGGGATAAACATGAATATGTAAAATATGACATCAAAACCACAAAATGTGGGGGAGGGGAGTAAAAATGTAGATCTTTTAGAACGTATTTGAACTTAAATGACTACCAGTTTAAAACAAGTAGATACAGTTATAGGTCAACATTTATGAACACCATGGTAACCACAAATCAAAAACCTACAATAGATAACAAAAACTAGAGAAAGGAGCACAAGCATACCATAAAAGAAAATCATCAAATCACAAGGAAAGAAACTAAAAGAAGAACAGAGAAGGACTACAAAAACAACCAGAAAACAGGTAACAAAATGGCAATAAGTGCATACCTATCAGTAATCACTTTAAATGTCAGTTTCTAATCAAAAGATATATGGTGGCTGATTGGATAAAAAACAAGACCCATTTATATGCTACTTACAAGAGACTCACTTCAGATCTAAAGACACACACAGATTAAAGTGAGGGGATGGAAAAAGATATTTCATGCAAAAAGAAATGACAAGAAAGTGGGGGTAGCAATGCTCATATCAGACAACATAGATTTAAAACAAAGTTTATAACAAAAGACAAAGAAGGGCATTCTATAATGATAAAGGTATCAATATAAGAAGAGTATATAACACTCCTTATCATATATGTACTCAATAAGGAGCATCTAAATATATAAAGCAAATATTAACAGACTTAAAGGGAGAAACTTACAATAATCATTGATAGCAGGGGACTTTAACACCCCACTGACATCTATGGACAGATCACCCAGAAAGAAAATAAGTAAGGAAACATTGGCCTTAAATGACATATTAGATCAGTTGGACTTAATAGATATCTACAGGACATTCCATCCCCAAACAGAAGAAACACATTCTTTTCAAGTGTACATGGAACATTCTCTAAGATAGACCACATTCTAGGTCACAAAACATGTCTCAACAAATTTAAGAGGATAGAAATTATATCAGGCATTTTTTTCTGACCACAATGCTATGAAACTATAATTGAAATCAGTTATAGGAAGAAAAATGGGAAAAACACAAACACATGAAACTAAAAAACTAATGGGTCAGTGAAGAAAGCAAAGAGGAAATCAGAAAATACCTCAAGACAAATGAAAATGGAAACACAACTTTCCAAAACCTATGGAATGCAGCAAAAATAATTTTAAGAGGGATGTGTACAGAGATACAGGCCTACCTCAAGAAGTTAGAAAAATCTCAAATACCCTAACCTAACATCTAACAAATTAGAAAAAGAACAATGAAAAAAGCCCAAAGTCAGCAGGAAAGAGGAAAAATTAAAGACAGAAAGGAAATAAATAAAATAGAGACCGAACACTGTTAGAAAAGATCGATGAAACCAAGAGCTGTTTTTTTTAAAAGATAAACAAAATTGATAAACCTTTTGTCAGGCTTATCAAGAAGAAAAGAGAGAAGACCAAAATTTAAAAAATAAAAATGAAAGGAGAAATAACAACTGTACCACAAAAAATTATAAGAGAATACTATGAACCATTATTTGGCAACAAATTGGACAGTCTAGAAGAGATGGACAACTTTCCAGACACATAGACCTTCTGCAGCTGAATCAGGAAGAAATAGACAATCTGAACAGACTGATGACTAGTAATTAAACTGAATCTGTAATAAAAAAACTCCCAGCAAACTAAAGTCCAGGACCAGACAGCTTCACAGTGGAATTCTACCAAACATATAAAGAAGAGCTTAGTACCTATCTTTCTCAAACTTTTCCAGAAATTGAAGGGGTGGGGGACACTCCCAAATACATTTGGTGATCCCACCATCACCCTGATACAAAAACCAGACAAGGACAATACAAAACAGGAAAATTACAGACTAATATCTTTGATGAACAGAGATGCAAAAATCCTCAACAACATATTAGTAAACTGAATCCAACAATATATAAAAAGGATCATACACCATGATCAAGCGGAATTTATTCCAGGAATGGAAGGATGGTTCAACATATGCAAATCAATCAATGTGATACACCACATTAACAAAAGGAAGGATAAAAACTACATGATCATCTCAAAAGATGCAGAAAAAGCATTTGACGAAATTCAACATCCATTCATGATGAAAACCCTCATCAAAGTGTTATGGAGGGAACATAAATATCTCAACATAATAAAGCCCATTTATGACTAACCTGCTGCTAACATCATACTGAATAGTGAAAAGTTAAAAGCTTTTCCTCTAAAATCAGGAAGAAAGCAAGGATGCACACTCTTGCCACTTCTATTTAACATAGTATTGGAAGTCCTAGCCACAACAATCAGGCAAGAAAAAGAAACGAGAGACATCCAAGTTGGAAGGGAAGAAGTAAAACTGTCACTGTTTGCAGATTACATGATGCTACATGTAGAAAACCCACCACAAAACTATTAGAATTAATAAGTGAGTTCAGTGAAGTTGCAGGATACAGATTAAGTACAGAAGTCTATTATAGCTTTTTATATATACCATATACAAAAATAAACTCAAAGTGGATTAAAGACCTAACTGTAAGAGCAGAAATCATAAAACTCCTAGAAGAGAACATGGGTGGAACAATCTTTGATGTAAATTTTAGCAATATTTTTTTGGATCTTAAGGGTAAGGCAAAAGAAAGAAAAGCAAAAATAAACAATTGGGACCTAATTAAAAGCTTTTGCACAGCAAAGGAAACTATCAACAAAACAAACAGACAATCTATTGAAAGGAATAAAATATTTGCAAATGATATGACTGATAAGGGGTTAATGTCCAAAATTTATAAACAGTTTGTACAACTCAGTACACAAAAAACTTGTTTAAAAAGTGAGCAGAAGGCCTGAATAGACATTTTTCCAAAGAAGATATACAGATAGCCAACAGCACAGGAAAAGATGCTCAAAATAGTTAATCATCAGAAAAATGCAAATCAAAATCACAATGAGACATTACCTCACACCAGTCAGAATGACTATCACTAAAAAGTCTACAAATAACAAATGCTGGAGAGGGTGTGGAGAAAAGGGAACCCTCATACACTGTTGGTGGGAATGTAAATTGGGCAGTCACTATGAAAACAGTATGGAGGTTCCTAAAAAACTAGAGCTAGAACTACCATATGATCCAGCAATTCCACTCCTGGGAAATTCCATTTCCTGAAGAAAATGAAAACACTAATTCGAAAAGATACACGCACCCCAGTGTTCATAGCAGCACTATTTACAGTAGCCAAGATATGGAAGCAGTCTAAATTCCTTCAGCTGATGAATGAATAAAGAAGATGTGATATATATATATGTGTGTGTGTGTATATATATATATATATAAAATGGAATATTAACCATAAAAGAATGAAATTCTGTCATTTGCAACAACATGGTTGGACCTAGAGGGTATTATGCTTTAGTGAAGTTAGAGAAAGAGAAATAATCTGTTATCACTTATTTGTGGAATCTGAAAAATAAAATGAATGGATATAAGCACATAAAAACAGATGCACAGTTACAGAGAACAAACTAGTGGTGATCAGTTTGGAGAGGGAAGCGGGGAGGGCAAGATAGTGGTAGGGAATTAAGAGACACAAACTACTATGTATAAAATAAATAAGCAACAAAGTTATATTGTACAAGCACAGGGAAATATAACCATTACTTTATAATAACCTTAAATGGAGTATAATCTATGAAATTATTGGATCACCAGGTTGTATACCTGAAAGTAATATAATATTGTAAATCAACTATACTTCAATTAAAAAAAAGTGATGACTGAAAAGTTAACAGGAATAGGGGTGTAAATAGAGGTTGTTTACTATGGGATTCATTTGGTTTGGTTAATCCAACAATGAAGATATTCACAAACTCTGTGGAAGGTATTAAATCCTCTCCTGGTGGGGATGGAAAAAGCAGTGGTGGCTGGCTTGGCCATCAGAGCTCAAGTGTGCCTCACTAATTAAGAGGACTTTAGGAACTCCATGGCAACAGGTGACATTTGCTTTTCTTTCATTCCCTTTCATATTTTCCTAGAAATGTCAAAATAAAATATTCTTCCCATGTATTTTATCTCTTCTCAGCGAGATGTTGGTTTCTTTTCCCTTCTACTTCAGTTTCCAGTGAGGCTAAGAGCTGCTATAATCAGATTCTCAGGTGGAGACCAGATTCTAGAAAGATTTGCTACATGAGCAAAGAGTGGACAGAGCTTTAGGGGCTATGGGTGGTGCCCATGTCAGGGTTGTGCATGCCCTCATGGGGCTACCTCTGCCCCCTGTGGAGCTGTGGGGCTGTTCCAGCTCCTCCATTAGACATATCTTACTAGAAGGATAGAATTTTAGAAAACATCAACATTTAAGAGACAGGTAGAAAAGGAGGATCCAGTGACAAATGAGAAGGAATATTAATAAATGAAGAAGAAAGCAAATGGTTTTGTGAAGGTTTCAAGAAGAAAGCAGTGCTCCGTTGATCAGAATTTGAAGAGAGGTCAGGTAAGAGGGGACTTGAAGGGATTCTGTTTCATTTGGCAGTTAAGAAGTCATTGTTCTCTTTGGTTATTTTGGAGGAGTATAAACTGGGGTTGTAGAATAAGGCGGCAGTGAGAACATAGAAGCAGTTTGGGGGGTAACTTTCAATGTGTCTGTTGAGACCAACTAAAAACCATCAGAAGGGCAGACACAAGTGGGAACAGTGACAGTAATTGTACCTCTCTGAAGGCCAACAGGAGGATGAATTCTGTTAAAACGCAGGACTTTACAGGAAGAGGATGCTGACCAGCTCCTCTTCATGTCTGTTGAGTTCCAACAAGATTTAAGTTAAAGCAAGGAGACCTTGTTAGATATGGTCCTCAAGTGCTTTGCCACAGACTGACCTTCTTCAAGAAGATACACAGCTATCCCTCACAGAGCGCAAAACATGCACATCCTTCCCCAGAGAGGAACAACCCATCAACAACTGCCTCCAAGTCCACGTCCAGGCTCTCAGGGGGTGTCCGTGTCTCCTTGAGTTCTGTTGTAATGATAACATTCTATAACTGTGGGCTCAGTTGTAGAGTTCACCAGCAACAACACACTTTATGTTAAATAGTAGGGGAATGAGCTAGGAGTGAAGAGGAATATTAGTTAAAATTTATATGTGTTGTCCAATATGGTAGCCACTAGCCATATATAGCTATTTAAATATAAAATTGAAATCAATTAAAGTTACAAATCAGTTCTTCATTTGCACTAGTCACCATATTGGACAATACAGGTGTAATCCATTACTCACAATGTTGTACCTCAGTATACTGCTACTTAATACTGTCCAAGGCATTGCTAGGCAGACTCAAACGGCACAGATTCTTCTTGTCCAGGTAATAAAGACACCTATGTTGGGTGAAATGAAGAAAAAATTTTATATGTGAATACAGTGCACAGCAAATAAGAAAAATGGTAAATGTTTTAGAGCTAATTCTAATCGGAGGACTTACGACTTTTGTTCTCTACTTTCCATTCCATGTTCTCTTTGCCTTCAATCAGTACCTTTGTTGTTTGGGGTTCTTTGCCCAGTGGTGTGATTGAAATCTCCATTCCTGAGGGCTCTAAGCCCTAGGTGCTTCTATGTATGTTTGGCTGCTGTAGTCTTCCATTAACTAACCAGTAGAAACAGCAATACTGAGAAGCACCCCACAAGTTCCCTCTGTATTCCTTCCTGCCTCCAATGTATAGGGGTAACTCTGTTTCCCCTTGATAGTGAGGATTAATTTAGCCAGCTAACACCATTACCCCTCTTTGCTTGTTCACCTAGTTCCATGAGGAGCCCCAAATGGCTACATAATAGTAGCTTTTGATTCAATGGAATCATTGTGTATTCCCAGATGGAAGCGTTTCCTTGCTGGGTGGTTAAGCCTCCAGACAAGTAGATCAGAGTTGGCAGGGATGGGAAGCAGCTATTTTAGGAATGGATTAATAGGTATAATAGGCATAATAGTGGATTGATTAATTGGTATAATTAATCCACTTCTACTTCTTGGATACCGACTCTACTTATTTAAGCAATGAGTAAAAGCATATGTAGTTTGCTGGTTCAGAACACTTTCTACATCCCGTGAGACAGCACCTCAACATCATAGGCAAGGACAGCATCTCAGCGTCATCAGACAGTGTCTTTCCTGTGGTGCCACACTGGAACTATTGATAGACTATTCTATAAGGTCAGCTGCTTCTGGGTGATGGCATAAGACCAGTGAATCCCATGGATGTAGCTCATTGTCTCACTCCATTTGATGCAGTCAGATCACCAGTCAGAAGCTGTGTTAGGTCTGATAACATGGCAGTGAATAAGACAGTAAGTCCATGGATGGCAGAACTGGAATGAGCATTGTGGAAAGCAAATTCACATCCAGAATAAGAATAGTTCTCTGGCCCCTCCAGGGTGGAAGAGGTTCAGTGTAATCAACCTGACAGCAGAGTATGGAGGCTGGAAAGTTAGATGCTCAGCAGCAGTGATAGGTTAATTTTGGTGAGGGGCATTCCGTATTGTTGATCCCATGCAAAGCCTTCATTGCTGCCACTGTGGCCACTTTGGTCATGGAACCCTTGAAAATCATTGGAATGGCTGTGGAAAGAGGCTGGTTGGTATGTACAGGGCACATCACCTTGTTGTTGAGAGCAGTAGGCCCCTTTGGTTGAGTATTTACATGGGTTACAGTTTTCTCATTGGCTTCATTCTAAGGTGTTCACTTACACATCTCTTCTTCAAAATCTCCTTATCAACACTTCCAAGCTTACCGTAGACAGCCGTCCGTGAACAGAGCTCATTTTTTCCCTCCTTTATCAAATCCTCATGGGGCCTTAGATGTGGGATGAGAGAAAGATGGCAATTAGCAGGAGTCAACATACTGGGAAGGTGAGGTCCCTTTTCCTGCAACATATTTGTGACTTCAAGATCCTCTCTCTTTGTGTGTATGTGTGTGTGTGTGTGTATGAATATATATGTATGTGTATATTATGTGTGTGTATCCATTGATGATGGAGTGCTACCAGGCATACCTGATTTTATGTCTAGGTGGATCAGATAACTCCAAGTGGATAAAAGACAACTCGGGTAGCATGGTCTTCTGGTATCCTATGGTTAGGCATAGTTCATCTAGTAAATGATGAGTCAAAGCAGCATGCCCAACTGTGTATATATTGCTTCCAAAGTCCCAAGAGGCTTACTAACAGTTGTACCTCTTTATTAGGACTAAGTAACATAAGGTGGATCTACTTGTCCTTTACTTGGATCTCAAGGTCCCCCACAGAAATTTCTCTAAGGTAACTCAACCCTATATTCTCTTTCATTTCTGGTTTGCTTGTATCTTACATCTGGTATACCTGGAACTTCTAGGTTTATAGGTCTTATTAGCATGATCCTATTAAGGTACCAAATCAACTTTAGGTCTTCCGTGAGGGAAGAGACAAACTTGTTTCCTACAGATGAATTAGGGGCACAGAACTGGAGAGGTAGTGTTACCCCTAAGGCAACACTGTAAAGGTGTCCTTTTGTCCCAACCAAATTAAAGTATTCTACTTTTGATACTTTTTCTTATTAGGAAAGAGAAAAAAATTTCCAGGTTAAGAGCTGAAAATCAGGTGCTGGGGGCTGTGTGAATTTGCCTCAATATATTACAGCTAGAAGAGCACCTTCTAAATCTGTAATTGGAGTCCCTAACTGTATTAAATATACAGTAATGCATAGTCATTCTCTAAGGCTCATGTATCTTCTATACTTGAGAGATTGGCAAGTTAAATGACAATGTGATTAGAATCATTTTACCTACACCTTTTGGGTCTTTGGATGTTAGTCTTTTATCTCTGTAATTTCACCAGAGATGCCACGTTGCTCTTGAGTTACTATTTTGATAGGGAGAGTGTGCCTGTATCTGTATTTCCTAATAATAGACGTTAATGCGTAGACCTGGGAGCAAGGGTAGGGATTCTTCTGGTTCTTTCTTCAAGAACTCAGAAGATAACTACAGATGGATTTCGGGTCCCACTGGGGCTACTGTGAAACAAAGTCAGGTCCAAAGTCCATTTGCTACTTGCCCCCATTTGTTCCTACTCTGATTCATGGGCCAGAATAGCATTTGGGGTTCCTTCATATTAGTGTTAGCTTAGGGACAGTGTTCAAAGACCCCCAAATTCTGGATATTTTACTTTCTCTGCAAGCACAGTCATCCCAGTAAATGACCTTGTCTCTTTAGGGAGTGCTAGGAAGAAGAGATGAGTCATACTGTGTACTTGTGATATTGTTGTAGAATTTTTTCCCTCATAGTAACTTGGCCTCCCCTTCATTCAAGGGACTCTAGATCTATGAATTGACTCAGGTCTTGGATTAGGTTGAAGAGCTATAACTGTCATGGTGGCTTAGGTCTGGTCTCTGTTCATTAAGACTTGATTTTTTTCCCCTAGCTATTCATATAATAATAACGGTAGTGGTAATAATGATATATAACATTTATTGAGCACTTACTCTGTGCCAGACATTTCCTTAAAACCTTTACATATATCGACATATATAATCTTCACAGCAATCCTATGAGTAGGTAGTAGGTCTATACCTATATTACAGGTGGGGAAACAGACACAGAGAAATTTAGTAAGTGAAGAAGTTTGTCCAAAGTAAGTGATGAGAATCCCCATTGATTTAAGGTCCAGGGACCTCATGGTCAGTTACCCTTCACCAAAGATGCTTGTGGGTCAGAGCATTGTGACTACCAAGCTGGCCACATGCCTTACTGTCATAATTATGCCCACTTTGCCTTAAGGGTAAGGCACTGCTATTTAGTCTTCATCACTTAACATTGTCTCTACAATGAAAGGTGGGATCTCATTTTCCCTAAACAGCCTCCCCAGCCCACAGAGAACGGCCTTGGCAACTTGGCAACGTATTTCAGAGATGTTCCTGCTCCCCTCACTAATGTATAATCTCAAAGTCTTAGTGAAGGGAGTATCTTCTGGGCTCTCTTGGGGACATAGTTAGGGTGGATTAGCAGGTCACCCGTGATAAATCTACCCGAACACTCATTCTATTGCTTCCTTTATGATTTCCTAAAGAATTTCTGGCATCTCAGTCCCGTAAGTATGGGCAACTGTGGTGGCTGGGTTTCTAAACTCTCCAACGATTAGCACCATTCCCAGCTGCTACAGCTGTCACATGGAATCCCGAGTTGCTGGTAAGTGCACTCATATTGATAATTCCACCCAATGTAGTATTTCTTCTTTTCTCCTCCATCTAGAATCCTCAGAATCCATGTCCACAATTTTTGTCAATATAAGATGACAAACTCTTGCCATTCTTTTGGAGTGAAAGCCTTGAAGTAGGCCCCCTGGGTCATGCTGGGTTCCATCCTAGCTGGTAAAGAGTGGTAGGCAGAAGGAATGAGGAAAATGGGCTTCACTGGCACAGGAATTCCCTCAAATGACTTCACTAAAAGGAGTCTTCAGTCAAGGCCAGATCAGCCTTATCTCACAGGGGAAGAAGGACTGCTTCTACTGGCAAGGGAAGCTCACTAAGGCTTGGGGGTTCAGGGTATACTGGGTAGTGTCCACTGTAGTTCTTAGGGGTCCCACCCTTTAAAGATTGGTACGTGATGTTTGCATTAAAGGCAAGGGTGAGAATTCAGTTAATGTTGTAATTCGATAAACCTAAGGATCAAACTTTTGGGTTGCTTTTGGCTCTCACAGACCTATGACTGCAGGAGATGAGATTTTTTTTTTTAAAGCAGAGTAATAAAATGTCCCTGGATTTCAATCCATTGCTTGAGCTGAGAATTTAGGACTGTGAGCCTGTCATCCTCTTCTTACTCTCCTGTTAAAGCTCTCCATGGCTGTTGGAAGCAAGCAGCCCACACCATATTTCCTGGCTTTCACCAAGGGTGTGATGTCTATAGCTACTCTGGTATCAGTTTCTTAATCGGTCAGTTTCTTCCTTGGAAATAGCAAAAACCACCTCTGGGTGATTCATGCAGAAAATCAAATGCATTAAAAGGAAAATGGGTAGTTCATAGAATCACAGGGAGGGCTGGAGAGCTGAATTCAGGGCATGCAGCCAGGAATCAAACCCCAAACTATGCCACAGAACTGATCTGTGAGGGTACCATTGCCCTCATCACAGCCACTGCTGGCACCCATCTCTGTAGCCCATACTGTCAACACCAGCACTGGCCGCTGGGTGCCACCATTAATGTCACTGCCCCCAGAGTGTCCCTGTCTGATTGGCAGAGCCTAAGTAAAGTGCAAGGGAATCTGGGGAAGCACGTGTCTGGCATGGTCTACTTTTATAGTAGGAGGAAGGCTGCACCAACTACAAAGACTTGTAAGATGGGGAATTCCCTGAACACAAGAGGGTAGATGCTAGGCAGCCAAAAGTCATTATAAATGTTCACTGTATCATTTGAAACAAACAAACTTGATGACTAATTCCTTACATAGTCACCATTCTGTCTCTTTTTCCCCCAGTACAGCAGCAATAAGCTATTGCTTACATTTTTACTCTAGAAGATGATAATTTAATTTTTTATACCCCCCCACCACTATACAAATGCATACTTCTCACCCTCCCACCCTTCCCATATAGTTATTTTCAGTTCTGGTTAGATCAGTAGGTAATGCTTTCATTACATGACAATCTGAGTTCGATATTTACCATCATTATTTTTCCTTTACTGAATAGTTTTTCAGTTTCCCTGAGGTTAATAATTTTTTTGTTTGTTTGCTTTTCTATATATTCATCATTAATCTATTCCCACATTCTCCCCCAGCTATGTACATGTCCTTTGAATGTGTTCACAGACATTGGGTATATATGAATTTTATCTTTAAGCCTTTTCTGGAGTCTTCTGTCCTGACGCCATCTGGGTTTGTTGATTTCCAGGCCTGCTGCATAACTGTTGTCCAGGGAAATTCCTTTCTCCATTATCCTGGGGATTCCTTTTGCTGCTTTTGTGCATTGGAGCCCTGTTTCCTGGAATACACTTGTTCTTTGAGTTTCTCCCTCATTTAGACAAAGTATATCCTCCAGTATCTTTTTGAAAAAGGAGGCAGGGAAGGTCAATTTTTGACAGTCTACATATCTAAAATGTTTTTATTCTGCCCTCTTCATGCTCTATAAGGTGGCGAGGTATAGATTTCAGAGTTGGAAATCATTTTTCCTCACCAGAGTTTTGAGAACATTGCCCCATTATTTTCTGGCTTGTGGTGCTACAGTTGAGTCTGATGTCATTCATTTTCTGGATCTTGTGTATGAAATTCGACTTTTTTGAGCCTCCTTTCTGGGAGCTTTTAAGGTCTTCTCTTTGTCCAGAATGTTCTAAAATTTTATAACGATATGTCCTGGTTTGGGACTATTTTCATCTATAGTCATAGGCCCTTTCAAAACAAGGAGCTGATTTTCTTTAATTCTGGCTAATATTCTTGAATTATTTTGCTAATGCTTTCCTTACCTCCATATTTTAATTTTAATTTTTTAGTTCTCTCTCTTTGGTGCCTTTCATTCAGTTGTTGGACCTCCTGGACAGGGCCTCTAATTTTCTAATACTTTTTCCTTTATTTTTTTCACCTTTTATTTTATTTTGCTCTGTTTTCTGGGATATTTTTTTCAACTGTCTCTAATCTGTCTATTTAATATATTTTAAAAAAATCTTGGCTTTCACAGTTTTAATTTTCATTAGTTCCTTTTGTTCTTCAAATGTTGGTATTTCCTAGCCTTCTGTTTTCATGGCTCATGGTATCTTTTCTTATTTCATTGGTGATGTTACTTATGTCTTTGGGCAGGGGGTTCTTCTCTTTGCATTGCTCCTTTTTCCAGGTTCCTATTTTCTCCTTTGTTTTGTTTGTCTGTCTTTCATGTTAATGAATGACTGGTGATGCTTGGCCCTTTACTTTTGAGAGTGAGGCTCTTAAAGGTAGGAGCAGAGTTTCTTTTTTGCTGACTGTTGTATCCCCAGTTAGGCTGCACATAATGGAAGCCTGACTGTAGTAGCACAATCACATAGGCATTTATTTTTCTCACAGAACAAGAAATGGAAGGATGAGCAGGTCAGTACTGGTGTAGCTGCTCTAGGGAGTTACAAGTGACCTCGGCTCCTTCCAGCTCTCTGTAGCTTGTGGTCTCAAGGTGGCCTTACTTAGGCATTATAAGAAGGAAAAAGTGGGAAGACAGAAAGGTTAAAGATGAGTTTCAAATCATGCTGTACCTTTTGTTGAAAAAACAGTCATTTTCCCAAAAGCCCGATGGAATAGAAAATTGCTTATTATATTCTCATGGGACAGATATGGGTCATGGCCACTCCTAGGTGCAAAGCATCCTGGGAAGGTGATTATTTTTAAGAGGGCACATTGCTACTTGAGCAAAGTCAAGATTCTATTAGGAAGAAAGGGCAAATGGATATTGGATAGGTGAGTGGCAGTGTCTTCCACACCAAGCACAATATCTGGCACATCAATATCTGTTGAATGGACAAATGAAGAATGAGACAAATCTACAGAGCACAGACACGTATATGCCAAGAAACCGAGACATTTAAAAGTGGACATGTGGGGTTAATTGTGAGATAATTAAGAATTCTTTGTGTTTTTGCAACTATAAATAAAAATAAGAGTGGATTCTCTTGGAAAGTGCCATAACTGTAGAAAAATAGGGCCAGTTTTGTCCCTTAGATCAGAAGTCAAGTAATCTGGCATTGCTAGGATGCACAGTTCTGTCCCAGGAACTAAAATGGGAGAACTGTTGGTTTTCTCTGAACTAAGAGCCTGTCTTTCTATGACTTTCTCGTTCTCATTTTTCCAAATCCTCATTTCCCAATTATGTTCTTTCTTGCCCAGTCTCCACTCTCAGACCTAACTTCTCTATGATGATATGGCCTATTGCTTTCTCATAAGTTGGAGTGTGTGTGTGTGTGTGTGTGTGTGTGTATGTGTGTGCCTGCGTGTTGTATTTGTATGAATGTGTATACATATGTGCTATTTGAATATTTCATACCTGTATGCTGGTTCTAGTGCATCTAAATATTTTGAACAGACCCGTGAGAAGCTAAGAACATCTTCTGTATATCCTGAATGTGGTGCCATGTGAACTGGGTGTCTACCTGAGGCTTTCTGTTGGGGACAAGAGAGATGACAGTAAAGATCCTGGTGTTAGGAAAAGATCTCCTCTCATGCTCTGAGGCTATTTCTTTGTGGCATCTCCCTTTGCTTAAGGCTGCACTTTCTTTTAGGCCCCAGACTTTTGAGAAAAAGGGAAGAAAAAGACTTTTAAGTGCCTACTGAAAAATGGAGGCCAGATGTTCATTTTCAATTTTTTTTTTGGGGGGGTCACTTATCTGATAGATACCATAGACACCACCTGAGAATTCTTCCCCAGCAGCAAATGCTTCTGTGCATGTATTTGTCAGATGTTGATACCTCTGAAGCCAGAGCAAGAGATGCAAAGATTAGAGTACCTTGCTCTGCAGAAATTTATTATGCAGCCTGGAGGATAGGCAGATCGAACCACTCAAATCAACAGGCCCCTAAAATAGGTCATCTGAGACTACTGTCACTTCTAGCCTTTGTAGTTATACTTGCCTCTCTAATTATCCCATCTCCTGTGGCATTCTCTTTAGATTCTTGGTCATTCTTCCTAGCCAAGAGTTCTATGTGGTTAAAGCCTGAACTTGGGCTGATAGCCCTATGGGAAAAGTGATTAGATTAGGTGTGTTAACATTTCTTATCCACTGCACTGTTTGATTTGTGGGAAGTGAGACCTTACTTCTGGATATTTTTGGATAGTTAAAATTCAGTAAGAAAATGTACTTGGCCTTCAGAAGCGTGGATGATGAATTATTTCCTTCCAGCATTTCTTAGTAGGATCTCAGCCTTGCTCAGTGTCCTAACAGATAACTTAAAAAAAAAAATCAAGACGTGGGACTTCCCTGGTGGAACAGTGTTTAAGAATCCACCTGCCAGGGCTTCCCTAGTGGCGCAGTGGTTGAGAGTCCGCCTGCCGATGCAGGGGACACGGGTTCGTGCCCCAATCCCGGAAGATCCCACATGCCGCGGAGCGGCTGGGCCCGCGAGCCATGGCCGCGGAGCCTGTGTGTGTCCGGAGCCTGTGCTCCGCAACGGGAGAGGCCACAGCAGTGAGAGGCCCACGTACAGAAAAAAAAAAAAAAAAAAGAATCCACCTGCCAGTGCAGGGGACACGGGTTCGAGCCCTGGTCCGAGAAGATCCCACATGCCGTGGAGCAGTGAAGCCCGTGCGCCACAACTACTGAGCCTGTGCTCTAGAGCCCACAAGCCACAACTGAGCCTGCGTGCCACAACTACTGAAGCCTGTATGCCTAGAGCCCGAGCTCTGCAACAAGAGAAGCCACCTCAGTGAGAAGCCCGCGCACTGCAACAAAGAGTAGCCTCCGCTCGCCACAACTAGAGAAAGCCCGCGTGCAACAACAAAGACCCAATGCAGCCCAAAATAAAAATAAATAAATAAATAAATGTATACTAAAAAAAAAAAATCAAGACACAAGATCCTATCATGCTAACAAATCTCTTTCCTTGTCTGTAGACCTGTGAACAAGAACATAAATGCCATTTGCTCTTGTGCTCCTTACCCTTGAGTTTATCTCCAGCCACCTTACTGTGAGTTCTGTTGTAAAAGTATGGACATTGCAATCTTAGGGATGGAAACTAGAAATTTCATAGAGCTTCAGTTCAAGACCTTCTTATAGCATCCATGGATAAAGGTATAGTTCCAGGGCTGTTTGCCAGGAGTGCAGGCTAGAAAGATGGGTTGGACTAATAAAGCCAGTCCCAGATTATTGTCCAAGACAGGAGAATAGAAGCTAGAGATAGAAAGTCCAGTAAGATTTGAGATGGGTGACCAGGGTCATGAGAGCTAGAAGGCTGTCCTGAATTGCTGCAATGGAACTCTGCAGGTGAAGATTTGGTTTTAGAAGCAATCCTGACTAAACCAGATGATGAATTTAAAGCTAGGGTTACAAGGCAGGTTAAAAGTTATCAAACTGGGACTACACAGAAATTATAAAAACACAGAATTCCTCAGATATCTACCTGTAGGGGGTTCAGGGGGTTCCATGGCTGATCAAGGAAGAAGACACGAGCACGAAGTGGCAGTAGCACATACAAGCTTTATTTGGGTGATGCTTTGACAGGTTGCGTTCAGGGGAAGTCCCTCACGGTATGAGTCCCTCCAGAGGCTATATGGTGTGGGTCCCCACTCAGAAAGGGAGGAGGGCAAGGGAACTCCCTGGGGAGAGAGGAATCAGAGAGGAGAGGGTGTCTAGGTGACGTCGCTCAGCACCATGGCTTGGAGTCTTTGAGTCAGAGAGCGCCAAAGGGCAGCAGTGGTGTGGGTCTTTGTAGCCCTGAGGTTTGTCTTGTCTACGGCTAGTAGATGTTGGGCACAGTTTCACAGGGTATGCAAAGCAGGCAGGTTCTAGGTGGCAAAAAAGTCTGCTTATTTGGTCTGTGTTTTAAAAAACTGGATGTATAAAAATTTGAGTTTGGCACTAGTGGGGTTTTGAACGAATGGGGCTCAGCCTAATGTGAAGAAATAAACAGTTTAGGAGCCAGTACACAGAAGCCAATTTTGGCTCATTTATGTAACAGTCTCCTCTCAAGGTGCTACCTATTAGTGCATTGGTCTTTTGCATAGGTCTAGCTTAGGAGACAGACAGAAAGCAGGTCACAACCCACCTTGGGTCAGAGAATCTGGCCGGGAGGTGGAGCCTTGTGGCAAAGACACTGACAGGTAAAGAACTGTGCTGACTCATTCACAAATGAACTAATTGATTCACACCTGTTTTGGTTAGGTAACAAGGATGTAAAGGTGAACAGGCAAGTCCAGCCTCTGTCCTGGCATAATGCGTGGTTTAAAGAGTTGTTTAAAAAACAAAATAAAGGAAAAATAAAAAAAGCAATAACAATGCAGGGCAATAGGTCCTGTGATCATGGGAGTCCAAGGTGCTGTGGAAGTGTCAAGAAGTACGTAGCTCAGTCTAGGGGAGCCTGGAAAGGCTTCTCAGAGGAAGTGATGTCTAAGAGGAAACCTGAAGGACGATTAGGAATTAAGCAGATAATAGGTAGATGAGGGAATGAAGATTGGGGGAAGGATGCTCTAGGCGGAGGCACCAGCACATCCAAAAGTCCAAAGAGGAAACATCTAAGGGCATGTTTGGGGAAAAGAGAGAAGTTCAGCATGGTTAGAAGCTCCTGTGATATGTACGTGTGTGTGTTTTGGTGGAAAGCAAGATTGAAGTGAAGGCAGGCAGACAAGAGGTGATGGAAAGTTTCAAGATCTATGATAATGAACATAAAAGGAAATTGGGGACATTCATGAGGTAGAATTGACTGGCATTACTAAACAGCTGGTGGCGGGCGTGAGGGAGAGAGGGCGGAGTCAGGGATGAAGGCTGGGATTCTGCCTTGGAAACCTGGCAGGTGAGGTGCCGTCAGCCTTTTAATCCACACGTTCTGAGACTCTCTGCCCTCTTCTTGCAACTAAACATGTCTTCCCAACTCTCCTGTGACAGGTTGATGATTGCAAGTAACGACTATCAACTTCTATGGAGGTGGCACACTGCATGAATGCATGTGTTGGTTTTTTAAAGACATGCCTGAGATTAAACTAGCCATTGCCTGAGTATGTAAAGAATTTCTGAAAACTGAGTGCAGGAGGGGCTTCCCTGGTGGCGCAGTGGTTGGGAGTCCGCCTGCCGTGCAGGGGACGCGGGTTCGTGCCCCGGTCCGGGAGGATCCCACGTGCCGCGGAGTGGCTGGGCCCGTGGGCCATGGCCGCTGGGCCTGCGTGTCCGGAGCCTGTGCTCCGCGACGGGAGAGGCCCCAACAGTGAGAGGCCCACGTACTGCAAGAAGAAAAAAAACAAACAAAAACTGAGTGCAGGACACTTATTTTTCTTTTCTTCTGGTTCTAAGATTTCTCTGCATTTAAGATTGGGTGTGAGCTCTCAGTTACTCAAGTGCTTCTGAATTCTGGCTGAGCCTAAGGGGTGACTGGGTACAGTTGATTAATCACGGGCAGTAGAACAGCTTCCTTTCTGTCTTTTGACTTCAGACATTCTTATCCTTTGTTCTTTGACTCTTTTTGAAAATTTCAGGTCAATTTCTTAAATTTGTTAGGTGCTCTGAAGGGTTACAAAAAGACACAATGTCTGTCATCTATGAATATGCAATGATTTGGAAGAGACCAACTGGATATTCTGGTAATACTCCTGTTTTTCTGTAATCTTAAGGGTAAAATAGTTAATGTTTTAACTTTTATTATAGGTAACCAGACTGGAGTCCATTTGAGAAATGTGTTTGTTAAATGTTTTGGTTAATATCCATTAATGATCAGCAGACATGAATCGTGACCTCCATGTGACTGTGTCTCTCTTTCATCATTGTTTGCCTGGTGTAGAATAAGTGCTCCGTACATATTTGTCAAAAGGATCAGCAGGTGAACAAATGGATTCCTTTGTTGACTCTTCTGTTGTCAGCCATATGTTTTCTTTGTTTTTTAGTTGATTTTCTTTAAGACGTTAATGACGCAGTGAAATAATGTACGGTGATGGTTCAATGCTAAAATAAGGGATTTTTCTTATTCACGTGACTATTGTTGAATACTTACAAAAATTCCTCTGTGTATGTGTTTTATTGGTTATTAAAAAATCCTGCCAAACTAAGAGCACCTAATGGGACAAGGTGAATGAAGGCACTTTTAATTAAGGAACATAAGTGTCCTTGAGGCAACCCAAGGCATCCATTGCCGGTGATCTGCAGATGGTGTCGATTTGAGCAGCAGTGTGAGTACAAGTCAAAAAAGTGTTATATTTTGTTCTGACGCAGAGTGTAGAGGGTGTCTGGGGGGAAGCAAAGCAAACAGAGAGCATGTTGAGAGATAGGGTGACCCGACTGACATGGTTTGCCAGAGACTGTCCTGGATTTGGCACTGAGAGTTTTATCCTGGGAAACTCCCCAGTCCTGGGCAAACTGGGATGCTTGGTTCCCCTATATGAGAACTCAGAGCCGAATATAGAGCAGATGAAGGGGTGCTTTTGCATGCTCAAGTAAATGCACGTTTAAAAAAGAAGTGCTGTAAAGAATGGCTTCCCCAAGAGGCCCATAGAGGAGGCACCCAAACTGGTTTTGCAGAGTCCAGATTTGTGCAGTGAGAGTTACTATAAAGTGGAATTGTTTGAGAAGATCCCCTGGCCTCCAGGTACACTGGGCCATCTGTTTCCCATGGTCCAGGGATTTCTTTGGAAGTGAAATATTTGGGAGATTTTGAACTCTGGAATTTTAGAGCCAAATTAGACCTCACAGATTGTCTAACATTTATTCTGCAGATTAGGAATGGAGGCTCAGGGAAACTCAGTGGCCTTTCCAGGGTCATGGTTGGTTGGTGGCCAAGCATAGGTGGGTGCCAAGTGTGTCCATTTCCAGGCCCCTATTCTTTCTGTGGCCTTCACTCCCTCTCATTTGGTCCCCTTGCATCACCGGGTACGTGAGTGTTGCCAGTCAGGGCTGATGTGGGCGTCTTCCTGTGAAAGGGCTAAGAATGCAAACCATTGATGTCTCTGCCTGTGTGATGTGGATGGATGGTAAGGAATGAGGATGAGGAAGGGGACTGTAGTCAAGTTGTGCAAGTGTAGTGTTGATTTCAGACAACAGCAGCTTGTTGTTGAATGGCCTGAGAATCTTAGAGTTGCCACTGAGGCCTCCTGGGGGTTACTAGGAAATCTCAAGCCTGCTGGGCCCTCCTCAGGCAGGGAGCTCGGTGGTCGTTTTCACAGAGCTGCAGGCCCAAAGGTCTTTCGAAAAGAGACCTTGCGCACTTCTCTGGTTGATCTTTCTCTGCACCCTCCTGATGCCAAACTCTTACCCAAATGAGTTTCTAGCAGTCACACGCTCACCAGCGAGTGTACTAGCAGTGCAGAGTTAAAACTGCGAAAGTCTTCCCAGCCGCCCTCTACTTTCCCCATTTCCCTTTTGTTTCTTGTCCAGATGATTTACAAAGATCTGTGCGTTCTCCTGTTTACCTTCCAACCTACTTTTTAACTGAATATATTCTGAATCTTTCCTTATGTGTTGAAAGAGTCTTTTAGATTCTAATTCCCTTAGAGTACGAGTTTTACTAGTTTGATCACGTTCCTTCCTATGACTTGACTGTAATTGAATGGACTGACTCTCTGTTGCTGACCACTGTTTAAAATTTTGCCCTCTTGTAAATAAACCTTCAGCGAGCATATTTGTGTCAGCCTTTTTGAGCTCATCCGTCATGACGTCCTGAGGGTGATTTCCTAGGTCAAAGGCTACTGTTGCCAAACCAGTCTTTGGAAAGAAAGATAGGGCCGTTTTTCTTTCCCCGTGTCAGCAGTGTTTAAGAGCGGGTGTGGAGGGCAGTGATTTTTTATGCAGTGAACTTCTATGTAGAAGGCATGTATCCTCCCTACCTTACCCTCTTCCCTACCCCTCAGAGCTCTTCCCCCCCATTCTCTCTCTCTTTCTCTCCCCCGCCATTCTCTTTTCTTGACTTGCCTTCCCTGCTCGCCTCTTGGGGTGTTTTTGAACATCTCTTTGCTATGGGACAGCTATAGGTTTTATCTTAGAGTTGCGGAGAAAGCAGTTGTCAGGCTGCCATCTGAGCAGTGAACTGCGGCAAAGCAGGATGGCCTTGGGCCTGAGGGAGACGCTGCTGTCCAGGTGGGTGAGGGGAGGAGTCAGGCAGCCCCCCCTGCCCCCGCCGTGTTTCTGGACTGAGCTCTTCTAGAAGGCAGTCAGTGCCTCCTGGGAGCCTCGCTGGGCCTCCTGGGAGCCTTGCTGGGCTTTCTGGAGTGCGGAGGCCATGAATCCACCACTTCCAAGTACGGGTTTTCATAGATAGGATTCCCAATGAAAATAATCAACAAACAACCTATAATAGGAACAGAAAACAGTTTTATTTGAGCCAAACTGAGGACCATAGCTCAGTAGACAGCTTCCCAGATTACTCTGAGAAACTGCTCCAGAGAAGCATGGTTTTCAACACAGTTTTATATCTTGTCAGAATAAAGAACATCAAATAAGTCAGGGATGCATTTCTTCAAGGTTTCAAAGAAACCCCCAAACCCAAAACCAACAGATCAACACATACACAGTGCGTCAGCATGGCTTTGGTACCTGGAAAGGGAGTCGTATCATTGAAGGAGTACCAGCACTGGCATCCCAGGAAGGGAGGCATTTCATCTTTATTTTTAACATGACATTCTTTACTTCTGGTCAGTGTGCCCATTTCTTTAATAATTAAAGCAGATGTGCAATGTGTGTTTGATAAGCCACGAACAGGCTATTTTACTTAGCATAAAATTCAAGTATAAGCCAGCATGGCTTCCCCAGACCTCAGTCTATGAAAATTTCTTTTATCACGACAAACCTTTCTCCTTCTCCCCAGATAACTTGTGTTCTGAGTTTTTCAAATACCTCTTACTTGTTTATGGAAAGCATTGTAAGTTCATCAAAGACTTGAATCGTTGTGCAGTAGGAATAGTGAGCTGATTAAGATGTTGGAATTCCGGGGTGTAAAACCTATTCTAGAATGCTGTGACTTCTTTGCAAAGTGGCACATTTCCATAGTAGCGTGATGGCCTTCCATTGTGCTTTGAATAAAATCTGACTGATCCTCCTTAACAAAAGGCTGTGTGGTTTGGCTCCCACCCACCTCCTGACTAACCTTTTATCACCCCCTGTTTGCCCTCTGCTCCCCACTGCACTGGACTTCTTGTTGTTTTTCAGACATAGCCAGTATGGTCCCATCTCAGGGGACCACGCTGTGGTCTTAGCTGTCCCTTCCGGTTAGAATGCGCTTCCCCTTCATCACTGTATGTCTTCTTGGAATTTCCACCTCAGCTTAAATGTCCTTTCCCAGAGAAGTTTTCCCTGGTGACCCAAACGGAAGTAGCCAATCAGCATTTGACATCCCCGATTTTATTCTCTGCACAGGGCTTATCACCATCTGAATCTTTCCTTGTTTGTCTCTCACCACTGAATATATGTTCCATGGAATAGCAACCTTATTTAAATTCATCATCCTTTACCTATATGAGAAAAGAATCTGAAAAAGAATGAAAATATGTATGTGTATAACTGAATTACTTTGCCATACACCTGAAACTAACATAACATTGTAAATCAACTATTCTCCAATGAAATTTAAAAAAAAGTAAAGTAGAAATCTTAGATCAAAAAAACAAAAAAGATTCATCCACGCCGTAGCATAAAAAAAAAAAAAAATTCATCATCCTGGTGTTCCAAAGTGCCTAGAACAACAGGTAGCTGATAATTGACTGTCCATAACTAGAGTAGGTCAGTCGGTCAGGCAGAGTTCCTTTATGTTTACTGTTAAGAGCTGGCTTCCTCAGTAGACTCACCTGGGGTTCAAAGATGTAAGTTTTAGTCTTAACCCTATATTCACTAATTCTGTGACCTTGGAAAAACCACTTACCATCTCTGAATCTCAGTGTCTTTATCTGTAAAATAAGAATCATAATATTTACCCAAAGAACCCCAAAGGGTGCTTGAGAGGACTAGCTGCAATGAGGGATGTACAAACTCTGTGTAAACTTCTAATCATTCAACAAATGGAAATTATCATTACCTACTATTGGAAGTACATGGAACTACTGTGGTGCCTCCAAAAGCTTGGAAATAGGGACAGTACAGCCCGTTACAGACAGCCGACTATGGTATCGGTGCACAGTGGAGCAGAGACATGGATCTCGGTCAACACTTGACTGATGGAAGCTTCACTGGAGGCTTTATCGTCCCCATGAAAACATTCTGCCAACCAGAAAGGGAGGTGGATTGGCCAGATCTGGACAGGGAAACACCTCAAAGGCAAGGCCTGATAATTCCCATTCAAGCATTGACGGGAGAAGGATAGATACCCTGTTCCAGAGATTTGCGTTGTTGTGTCCAGTGGCAGAATATTCCAGTTGTGGCACAGACGACCCCATCTCTCAGAGCCCAATGCCTTTAAAAGTTCATGTTCTCTGGCCAGTGCCCTGGCCCTGATTTCCTCCTCACTAAGCAGTTCTCTGAGTGCATGATTTGATTTCCAGTGTGCCTGACCTAGAGAGAAAAGTGGTTCTTGTAGGAAAATATGAAGCCTGGGTTACCTTGGAGGTGATGATTCTCACTCTAAATTGGTACATTGGTGTTCATGTATTAGAGATCTGTCTCCGTGAGCTTGGTGAATATGCATCTGCCCCTAGACACAGATCTGCCCTCAGCGTGCCGACAGATCGGGGGCAGGGGGTAGTCAGCCTGGCTGGGGTGACCTTATCAGTGCACAGCTGCCTTATTCAGGGGCTCCCACTCGATATCACAGCTTTACAGTTGCAGTGTAATCATGGTTTAATTTGATGCTCTATCTAGCTGGAGATGCGTGAACGTGGTAATGGATTTTGTGTGTGTGTGTGGTTATCAGCACCCCTGGTTCAGGGGGGACATACCAGAAAGGGCCAGGAGGTGGCAGTAAAAGCTAGGCAGTCATCTGAGCAATTCCAATTAGCAACATTTTATTAAGCTCATTTCAGCCTCTCCTGGGCAATTTACAAAGTTTTGAAGTGGGGGTAAGGTGGTGGTACTGCTGCTGGACCAGAGAGAGGTCGTCTACCATAGTGGCCATTCTCATCCCAGTTATCGCAATATCCCTGAGTCTTACCACTCTAAGTTCTTTTTATGAATTTCTGTAAAATAATAATAAAAAATCTTAATATACTCTAATTTTCAGATCTTTTGTGGAACATGTTTTTATATATAGGCTGTTGATCAGATTTCACTGGATTTTAGCTGTGAGTGTCTCCCAGCCCCTTAATTTCTAGATAACGTGAAATTGACTTCTTGTTCCCTGGACTGAGCAGAGCCCAGTGCTCTCCTGAGACTCAGTTTGTGGCCTCCTCTGTCTCTCATCTCTTGCTTTTGTGGAGTTTGTTCTGTTTAGGGATCTTGTGCTGTCCGCACTGGGCATTGCCCTCATTATCACATGGTAGTTGGTTCTTTTTCTTAACTACTACATAAACACACACACACACACACACACACACACACACGAACTGAAATCTGTTCAGGTAAAGCCTTTGTGTGTGTTAGGGGACTTTAGTCAAGGTTTGGCAGATAGCCACGCTAACAACTTGAAATAGACAACTGGAGTTCCCTGGCTCCTCTGCCACATCGGAACTCAGGCTCAGGTCCTGGCTATGCTGCTCCATCCTTTTCTCTGTCCTCCTCCTCTTTCTGCCCTTCTCTCGGGAACAAAACCATCCCCCGTTTTCTTACAGACAGAGCTTTCTAAAATAAAACAGGGCTTCCCTGATGGCACAGTGGTTAAGAATCCACCTGCCAATGCAGGGGACACGGGCCGAGCCCTGGTCCGGGAAGATCCCACATGCTGCGGAGAAACTAAGCCTGTGTGCCCAACTACAGAGCCCGCATGCCATAACTACTGAAACCCGTGTGCCTAGAGCTCAAGCTCTGCGACAAGAGAAGCCACGGCAATGAGAAGCCCGCGCACCGCAACGAAGAGTAGCCTCTGCTCGCCGCAACTAGAGAAAGCCTGCGCAGCAACGAAGACACAACAGCCTAAAATAAAATAAAATAAAACAAAACAGATCATCTTACTTTCCTGATTGGTTTCTCAGGTCTTTTTACTATATAACTGACAGATGACCCTTTCTTATCATGCCTCTTCTGTCACTGAAGCTGCAGTACCATTCCCACAAATGCTTTTCCTTTTGGCATATTGAACCGTTTTTTTTTTTTTTTTTTGCGTTACGCGGGCCTCTCACTGTTGTGGCCTCTCCCGTTGCGGAGCACAGGCTCCGGACGCGCAGGCTCAGCGGCCATGGCTCACGGGCCCAGCCGCTCCGCGGCATGTGGGATCTTCCCAGACTGGGGCACGAACCCGTGTCCCCTGCATCGGCAGGCGGACTCTCAACCACTGCGCCACCAGGGAAGCCCTTGAACCGTTTTTTAAAAAAACTTATTTTAAGTATAGTCGATTTGCAGTGTTGTGTTTATCTCTGCTGTACAGCAAAGTGATTTGGTAATACGTAGATATATTCTTTTTAATCTTTTCCATATGGTTTATCACAGGATATTGAATATAGTTCCCTGGGCTATACAGTAGGACCTTGCTGTTTATCCATCCTATATATAACAGCTTGCATCTGCTCACCCCAAACTCCCAATCCTTCCCTCCCCCACTCCCAACCCTTGGCAACCACGAGTCTGTTCTCTATGTCTGTGAGTCTGTTTCTGTTTTGTAGATAGGTTCGTTTGTTGGAGCGTTTCGTATCCTCGTGCTTTGTACACGTCATCGTTTGAGGTTTCCTTTGTCTAACTAACTCCTCCCTCAAAACATCTCACCTCTGGGCTATTTCCCCTATTGCTCAGGTTCCGGTGATGCCTCCCTTCACCCCCAACGACTGTGATGAATTACTTTTGGTTAGGAGAGCAAAGTTGAGTGTCCTAGTCCTGAATTGTCACCAAGTTTGCAATACTGGGCATATTAAGGGAGTTCAGTGATTGTGAAGCTCAATGATTGTGAAGTGTTATTTAAGTGCTAAGCTTCCTCAGATCTAGTTGTGGTCAATGAGAAACTGATGGTCGTTTCATTCAAATCAATTCAACAAGGTTTCATTAAGCCTCCAGAAGGGAGTCACTGTCTGCTCACTCATTCTCCAGACCTCCTTCAGGCGCGTGTTGGATGCCAAATACTGTGTGGGGACCAGAGGTATGGAGATGAAGTGGAGGTGTCCAGGGGTGATTGCATCTACAGTTTTGGAATTCAAGAGAAATATCAGTGTTAGCGATATGTGTTTGGGTTTCATAGCGAATGGGTGGCCATTAAAGCTGTGGGAGCAGTTGATACCAGGTGGGGAAAATGCACTCCACATAGATCGCCGGGGTGTTGAGCACAGCTTGCTTTTCAGACATTTCTCTTCCTGTGAAAGGAAAGGTGACCAGAGTGTAACTTCCGTTTTCTGAAAGATTAAAAGAAATCATTGTATATCTTTTATCGCTGGTACATTTTGAATCATTTTCATGTACCTTAAGGACTATCACAATAGCAGAGGGAACATATTGTGATGAAACTATAGGTTAAATAAACACATAGATAAAATCTATAAACTTCTTTTTCCCTGAAATTCTAGCAGACTTAACAATTACCTGATGATTTACCCTTTGAGGGGAGCTTTGATACCTGCAGTGACTCCTTACACTATGGAATAGAATGGTGTTAAGTTTTTTATTTTTATTTATTTTTAATTTTTATTTTTTTATACAGCAGGTTCTTATTAGTCATCCATTTTATACACATCAGTGTATACATGTCAATCCCAATCGCCCAATTCAGCACACCACCACCCCTACCCCACCGCCGCTTTCCCGCCTTGTTGTCCATACATTTGTTCTCTACATCTGTGTCTCAATTTCTGCCCTGCAAACCAGTTCATCTGTACCATTTTTCTAGGTTCCACATATATGCGTTAATATACGATATTTGTTTTTCTCTTTCTGACTTACTTCACTCTGTATGACAGTCTCTAGATCCATCCACGTCTCAACAAATGACCCAATTTCATTCCTTTTTATGGCTGAGTAATATTCCATTGTATATATGTGCCACATCTTCTTTATCCATTCGTCTGTTGATGGGCATTTAGGTTGCTTCCATGACCTGGCTATTATAAATAGTGCTGCAATGAACATTGGGGTGCATGTGTCTTTTTGAATTATAGTTCTCTCTGGGTATATGCCCAGTAGTGGGATTGCTGGGCCATATGGTAATTTTATTTTTAGTTTTTTAAGGAACCTCCGTACTGTTCTCCATAGTGGCTGTATCAATTTACATTCCCAGCAACAGTGCAAGAGGGTTCCCTTTTCTCCACACCTTCTCCGGCATTTGTTGTTTGTAGATTTTCTGATGATGTCCATTCTAACTGGTGTGAGGTGATACCTCATTGTAGTTTTGATTTCCATTTCTCTAATAATTAGTGATGTTGAGCACCTTTTCATGTGCCTCTTGACCATCTTTATGTCTTCTTTGGAGAAATGTCTATTTAGGTCTTCTGCCCATTTTTGGATTGGGTTGTTTGTTTTTTAATATTGAGCTGCATGAGCTGTTTCTATATTTTGGAGATTAATCCTTTGTCCCTTGATTCGTTTGCAAATATTTTCTCCCATTCTGAGGGTTGTCTTTTCGTCTTGTTTGTAGTTTCCTTTGCTATGCAAAAGCTTTTAAGTTTCACTAGGTCTCATTTATTTGTTTTTGTTTTTATTTCCATTATTCTAGGAGGTGGATCAAAAAAGAGCTTGCTTTGATTTATGTCAAAGAGTGTTCTTCCTATGTTTTCCTCTAAGAGTTTTATAGTGTCCGGTCTTACACTTAGGTCTCTAATCCATCTTGAGTTTATTTTTGTGTATGGTGTTAGGGAGTGTTCTAATTTCATTCTTTTACATGTAGCTGTCCAGTTTTTCCAGCACCACTTACTGAAGAGACTGTCTTTTCTCCATTGTATATCCTTGCCTCCTTTGTCATAGATTAGTTGACCATAGGTGTGTGGGTTTCTCTCTGGGCTTTCTATCCTGTTCCATTGAGCTATGTTTCTGTTTTTGTGCCAGTACCATATTATCTTGATTACTGTAGCTTTGTAGTATAGTCTGAAGTCAGGGAGTCTGATTCCTCCAGCTCCGTTTTTTTTCCCTCAAGACTGCTTTGGCTATTCGGGGTCTTGTGTCTCCATACAAATTTTAAAATTTTTTGTTCTACTTCTGTAAAAAATGCCATTGGTAATTTGATAGGGATTGCATTGAATCTGTAGATTGCTTTGGGTTGTATAGTCATTTTCACAATATTGATTCTTCCAATCCAAGAACATGGTGTATCTCTCCATCTGTTTGTATCATCTTTAATTTCTTTCATTAGTGTCTTATAGTTTTCTGCATACAGGTGTTTTGTCTCCCTAGGTACGTTTATTCCTAGCCATTTTATTCTTTTTGTTACAGTGGTAAGTGGGAGTGTTTCCTTAATTTCTCTTTCAGATTTTTCATCATTAGTGTATAGGAATGCAAGAGATTTCTGTGCATTAATTTTGTATCCTGCAACTTTGCCAAATTCATTCATTAGCTCTAGTAGTTTTCTGGTGACATCTTTAGGATTCTCTATGTATAGTATCATGTCATCTGCAAACAGTGACAATTTTACTTCTTCTTTTCCAATTTGTATTCCTTTTATTTCTTTTTCTTCTCTGATTGCCGTGGCTAGGACTCCCGAAACTATGTTGAATAATAGTGGTGAGAGTGGACATCCTTGTCTTGTTCCTGATCTTAGAGGAAATGCTTTCAGTTTTTCGCCATTGAGAATGATGTTTGCTGTGGGTTTGTCGTATGTGGCCTATATTATGTTGAAGTAAGTTCCCTCTATGCCAACTTTCTGGAGAGTTTTTATCATAAATGGGTATTGAATTTTGTCAAAAGCTTTTTCTGTATTTACTGAGATGATCATACGGTTTTTCTTCTTCAGTTTGTTAATATGGTGTATCACATTGATTGATTTGCGTATATTGAAGAATCCTTGCATCCGTGGGATAAATCCCTCTTGATCATGGTGTATGATCCTTTTAATGTGTTGTTGGATTCTGTTTGCTAGTATTTTGTTGAGGATTTTTGCATCTATATTCATGAGTGATATTGGTGTGTAATTTTCTTTTTTTGTAGTATCTTTGGCTGGTTTTGGTATTAGGGTGATGATGGCCTCATAGAATGAGTTTGGGAGTGTTCCTTCCTCTGCAATTTTTTGGAAGAGTTTGAGAAGGATGAGTATTAGCTCTTCTCTGAATATTTGATAGAATTCCCCTGTGAAGCCGTCTGGTCCTGGACTTTTGTTTATTGGAAGATTTTTAATCACAGTTTCAATTTCATTACTTGTGATTGGTCTGTTAATATTTTCTGTTTCTTCCTGGTTCAGTCGTGGAAGGTTATACCTTTCTAAGAATTTGTCCATTTCTTCCAGGATGTCCATTTTATTTGCATGGAGTTAGTTGCTTGTAGTAGTCTCTTAGGGTGCTTTGTATTTCTGTGGTGTCTGTTGTAACTTCTCCTTTTTCATTTCTAATTTTATTGATTTGAGTCCTCTCCCTCTTTTTCTTGATGAGTTTGCCTAATGGTTTATCAATTTTGTTTATCTTCTCAAAGAACCAGCTTTTAGTTTTTTGATCTTTGCTCTTGTTTTCTTTGTTTCTATTTCATTTATTTCTGCTCTGATCTTTATGATTTCTTTCCTTCTAGTAAGTTTGGACTTTGTTCTTCTTTCTGTAGCTTCTTTAGGTGTAAGGTTAGATTGTTTATTTGAGATGTTTGTTGTTTCTTGAGGTAGGATTGTATAGCTATAAACTTTCCTCTTAGAACTGCTTTTGCTGCATCCCATAGGTTTTAGATTATCGTGTTTTCATTGTCATTTGTCTCTAGGTATTTTTTGATTTCCTCTTGGATTTCTTCAGTGATCTCTTGGTTATTTAGTAACATATTGTTTAGCCTCCATGTGTTTGTGTTTCTTACGTTTTTTTGCCCTTTAACTGACTTCTAATCTCATAGCATTGTGGTCAGAAAAGATGCTTGATATGATTTTAATTTTCTTAAATTTACTGAGGCCTGATTTGTGACCCAAGATGTGATCTATCCTGGAGAATGTTCCATGCGCACTTGAAAAGATAGTGTAATCTGCTGTTTTTGGTTGGAAAGTCCTATATATATCAATTAAATCTATCTGGTCTATTGTGTTATTTAAAGCTTCTATTTCTTTATTAATTTTCTGTTTGGATGATCTGTCCATTGGTGTAAGTGAGGTGTTTAAGTCCCCCACTACTATTGTATTACTGTCGATTTCCTCTCTTATAGCTGTTGGCAGTTGCCTGATGTATTGAGGTGCTCCTATGTTGGGTGCATATATATTTATAATTGTTATGTCTTCTTCTAGGATTGATCCCTTGATCGTTATGTAGTGTCCTTCCTTTTCTGTTGTAACATTCTTTATTTTAAAGTCTATTTTATCTGATAGGAGTATTGCTACTCCAGCTTTCTTTTGATTTCCATTTGCATGGAATATCTTTTTCCATCCCCTCACTGTCAGTCTGTATGTGTCCCTACGTCTGAAGTGGGTTTCTTGTACACAGCATATATAAGGGTCTTGTTTTTGTATCCATTCAGCAAGCCTGTATCTTTTGGTTGGAGCATTTAATCCATTCACGTTTAAGGTAATTATTGATATGTATGTTCCTATGACCATTTTCTTAATTGTTTTGGGTTTGTTTTTGTAGGTCCTTTTCTTCTGTTGCATTTCCCACTTAGAGAAGTTTCTTTAGCATTTGTTGTAGAGCTGGTTTGTTGGTGCTGAATTCTCTTAGCTTTTGCTTGTCTGTAAAGTTTTTGATTTCTCCATCAAATCTGAATGAGATCCTTGCCGAGTAGAGTAATCTTGGTTGTAGGTTCTTCCCTTTCATCACTTTAAATATGTCATGCCACTCCCTTCTGGCTTGTAGAGTTTCTGCTGAGATATCAGTATTAACCTTATGGGAGTTCCCTTGTATGTCATTTGTTGTTTTCCCTTGCTGCTTTCAATACTTCTTCTTTGTCATTAATTTTTGCCGATTTGATTACTATGTGTCTCGGCGTGTTTCTCCTTGGGTTTATCCTGTATGGGACTCTCTGCGCTTCCTGGACTTGGGTAGCTATTTCCTTGCCCATGTTAGGGAAGTTTTTGACTGTCATCCCTTCAAATATTTTCTCGGGTCCTTTCTTTCTCTCTTCTCCTTCTGGGACCACTATAATGCAGATGTTGTTGTGTTTAATGTTGTCCCAGAGGTCTCTTAGACTGTCTTCATTTCTTTTCATTCTTTTTTCTTTATTCTCCTCCACAGCAGTGAATTCCACTGTTCTGTCTTCCAGGTCACTTATCCGTTCTTCTGCCTCAGTTATTCTGCTATTGATTCCTTCTAGTGTATTTGTCATTTCAGTTATTGTATTGTTCATCTCTGTTTGTTTGTTCTTTAATTCTTCTAGGTCTTCGTTAAACATTTCTTACATCTTCTTGATCTTTGCCTCCACTCTTTTTCTGAGGTCCTGGATCATCTTACTATCATTATTCTGAATTCTTTTTCTGGAAGGTTGTCTATCTCCACTTCATTTAGTTATTTTTCTGGGGTTTTATCTTGTTCCTTCATCTGGTACATAGCCCGCTGCCTTTTCATCTTGTCTATCTTTCTGTGAATGTGGTTTTTGTTCCACAGGCTGTAGGATTGTAGTTCTTCTTGCTTCTGCTGTCTGCCCTCTGGTGGATGAGGCTATCTCAGAGGCTTGTGCAAGTTTCCTGATGGGAGGTACTGGTGGTGGGTAGAGCTGGCTGTTGCTCTAGTGGGCAGAGCTCAGTTAAACTTTAATCCGCTTGTCTGCTGATGGGTAGGGCTGGGTTCCCTCCCTGTTGGTTGTTTGGCCTGAGGGGACCCAACACTGGAGCCTACCCGGCTCTTTGGTGGGGCTGATGGCGGACTCTGGGAGGGCTCACTCCAAGGAGTACTTCCCAGAACTTCTGCCGTCAGTGTCCTTGCCCTCATGGTGAGACACAGTCACCCCCTGCCTCTGCTGGAGACCCTCCAGCACTAGCAGGTAGGTCTGGTTCAGTCTCGTATGGGGTCACTGCTCCTTCCTCTGGGTCCTGATGAGCACATTACTTAGTGTGTGCCCTCTAAGAGTGGAGTCTGTGTTTCCGTAGTCCTGTCGAAGTCCTGCAATCAAATCCTGCTAGCCTTCAAAGTCTGATTCTCTAGGTATTCCTCCTGCCGTTGCCAGACCCCCAGGTTGGGAAGCCTGACGTGGGGCTCAGAACCTTCACTCCAGTGGGTGGACTTCTGTGGTATAAGTATTCTCAAGTTTGTGAGTCACCTAGCAGTTAAGGGGTTTGATTTTATTGTGATTGTGCCCTTCCTACTGTCTCATTGTGGCTTCTCCTTTGTCCTTGGATGTGGGCTATCTGTTTTGGTGAGTTCCAGTGTCTTACTGTTGATGATTGTTCAGCAGTTAGTTGTGATTCTGGTGCTCTCACAAGAGTGAGTAAGAACATGTCCTTCTACTCCGCTACCTTGAACGAAGTCCTCTATTTCTGTTTTTTAGGTAGATTCATTTGTATCATTTTTTAAGATTCCACATATAAGTGATATTGTATGATATTTGTCTTCCTCTGTCTGACTTACTTCACTTAATATGATAATCTCTAGGTCCATCCACGTTGCTGCAAATGGCATTATTTCATTCTTTTTTATGGTTGAGTAATATTCCACTGTATATATACACCAGATCTTCTTTATCTGTTCATCTGTTGATGGATGCTTAGGTTGCTTGGCTGTTGTAAATAGAGTAGCACGACTTTTTGAGGACGTATTTATTTTAGCAGAACTCTGCAGAGAAATTTGGGGCTTCCTTTCTCTAATGGAGGGTATCAGATTGGGCCCGGGAGACCACTGATCTTCCCTCTCAAGCTAGAAGAATATTTTTTCTTCACAATTAAGTTGCTGTTATCAAAATTATAGCAGTCTTTAGCTAAGAAGATTAAAGGTCAGTCCTGTGGCTCAGATTTTCCTTTGAAATTCCCTGCATGTTCCCTTTTTTGGTAACTCGGCCATGAGTGTCAGAATGAGTCTGAAACATTACCTCTGAAGTTCTGTCATAGAACCAACAGATTGAGCAAGAGAGGCGTCTCTTTTCTATATATGAAAATCAGAAAATGTGAATGAACAGCAGCAGAAAGGTAACCTTACTTTCCCCAGGAAAATTGATGTTTACACTTTGATGTATGTTTTTAAACATGGGGAAAGGGAATAGGGTGTGGATTTTTTAACTTAGAACTTCTCAAACTTGACTGAACATAACTTCCCAGGACTTGTTCTGCCTTCAGATTTCAGAGCTCTGACCCAAACCTACTGAACCAGAATCTGTCATGGAGGGGCCTGGGAATCTCTGTGATTACCTGTTATCCTAGGTGATTCTTAGGACCAAATCAACTTGACAAACGTTGTTATTGATGAAGATCGCAGTGGGGCATCTTCCTATATGGAGACATGCTTCTTCATGGGTTGCCAGTTCCCAGTGATTCAGGGACTGATAAGCAGGTTCATTATTCCACCTCATGGCATTCTCTCCCTTCTCCTTCCTGTAACTGGCCTCTCCATTTTTCCCTTTTCAGACTTTCTGTGCTCACAGTGTGAGAAGGAGGTGGAATTGTGCTGGTATTAGTCCATTTTGCTCACTATCCCCTGCAGATGTGTTTGGTTGGTGGGTAAACAGGAAGTTGAATATTTCTGGCTAAAATTCAGTGTTCTGGTGGGGGCTCTTAATGTCTCCCATTTTAAAAGTACATACTTTGGAAAAATAAAAGCATAAGCATATAATTAACCCCCAAATATTCATCACTCAGGTTCAACAATTATCAACTCATGGCCATTTTTTCTTTCATCTGTACTCTCTCCGATACTACTGTTTGGAAGCAAATCCCAGATGTCTTATCACTATACATAAACATTTCAGTAGTATCTCTAAAAGATAATAACTCTCATTTTCTTTTCTTTCATTCTTTTTAAAAAAGACTTTATTTTTTTTTTACAGTAGTTTCAGGTTCACAGCAAAATTGAGAGGAAGGTACAGAGATTTCCTATATACCTCCTGTTCCCCCTGCCTGCCCACTGTAAGCATCCCCTATCAGAGAGGGTACATCAGCTAAAACTGATGAACCTACACTGATACATCATTATCACCCAAAGTCCATAGTTTACAATAAGGGTTCACTCTTGGCGTTGTACATTCTAGGGCTTTGGACAAATGTACGATGACATGTATCCTCATTTTCTTTTGAACATCAGAATCTTATAAGAAGACAAACTATGGCAACCTGAAACTATACCTGAATTTGAGTTTAGGAGTTTAGGATTAAGGAGGGCAAAGGCAGTAACTTATGGCTTTTCTTTAAAAGACCCCCCAAAAATCACATTTCTTGAGTTCCTTATTGAATAGTGTTTCACCATGGTAAATCCATGGTAAATCCAGGTATATGAGGTTATGGGGATAAAAGAGAGTTTGAGAAGGGATTTGAGAGTGATTGAAGGGGTGGGGTGGTGAAAATAATTGCAAGTGAGTTGTTCTTACCTCATAGGTAAAGATATAATGAAGCTCTGCGGAATGTACATTAGAGTCTTTTGAAATCTTAACTGTTCACTGGTTGGACTTTAGAGCCCCATCTCCTAAATACATGTAGTTTTGTAACTCATTGTTTAAGCACTAGCTGTTGTTGAAATAATGTCTGCGCACCTACCTAAATGCTAATGAAATGCTAACAAAGCCATCCATTGGCTTTTTCTCCTTCTACAACATCACAATGAAGGAAGAGGGATCAGATGTTTGACGTCTCATGTCTGTCTTGAAAACTAGGGGCACAAACATATGTCAGATAGCGTAAGAGTCTCTTCGTTTTTTCACCCTTTGGAGGCATTAAATATGCCAAGGTTTGTTAAGATACAACAGAAAATTTTTATAAATTCTCTCCTTGGATTAGAATCCTGAGGTTATTTAGAATTAATACAGTGTGAGCCCATAGCTACACTGGGATTTACTACTGTGGGACTTGACTGTTCAATTACAGGTGCTCCGTGTGGTGGGAGGATAATTTCATGGTGCATGCTTGCAGAATGGGAGAGATGCCTGCTCCATGCGGGGTCATAAAGGGTAGCAAGTTGCACCACAGTTACTTAAAACACTAACTATCCCTTGCCCTCCCTTTCCCTCCCCAGTATCCCTGAGAATACTGTGATCTTTGTTGATCCCTACCTAACCCATTATTGTGCTCAGGGAGCTTAGGGTACAGCTAACTTCTTAGATAACATAAAATAGGCGTATTTTTCTTTTAAGCATAGTTGATATATGGAAATCTAAATTTGTTGGATACTTTGGAGAGGCAGCTATTTGCTTCCTAAAGGGATTTTGTGGGTTCTTGAGGATTTGCAATAGAATACTTTAATTAGTAGTTAATTTCCAATTATTTCTGTGCATAGATTTTACAGACCACCTCTTCTGGGCAAAGTGAGTTACACTGAAGCATCAAAATTCAAACAATAATCTACACCTGATCTCTACCTGCAGATTTGCTTTTTAGAGTTTTCAGGTCACTCAGCCCCGTGTAAATCTCCCTCCTTTTCCCACATAACTTCATTAAGTCTTACGTAGCTGTGTGTGTAGTATTACTTTGTTTCTGCTGCGTGGGTTCTTCTTCCCTCACAGTTTTTGGATGGGGAGGGGCCTTTGCAGACTTTCATAAACTCTTAATTCAGCATGTCTATTCTGTTACATGACAATAGTCATTTTTTAAAAAGATTTTAAATTTATGTTACCATTTAAAAATGCTTCTGGAACACTTTGATTTTACTTTAAGATATATTTTGTGATGTATTTAATATTTTTATTGGACAGCTATAATTTGATATTAAGTGTGATTTATTGTGGCTTATAGCCTTTTCCCTAAAGATGTTAACAATTTATAATTAAAGAGGATGGGAAAATAGGATTTAATATTCTATCCAGATAACTTTTTTTTCCCCTAGCAACATACCTTTTCTTTGAAGAGAGGCACTTTGGTGCTTTAAACTCTAACAAGAAGAAAGTTTTGAAAACTAGATTTCGCATTAATTAGTATGCCCAAAGATTAAGCATTTTGGAAGGTAAACTTTCTGAGTTTCTGAGTTAATAACTACTTATTTTGATGCTATGAGGCTCAGAATTCTCAAATCTGTGAATCCAGAGTTGCTCACCACAGCACATTTGTTTTTTGCATATCTTTACTTACTGTGTGTTCCTTGAGGCTGGCTTCCTGAGGATCTTTAGAGCTTGGTCCCTGCCTGTTTTTTTCTGCTTGGAATACCTCCTTCAACTCCCTTTAGCAGCTCGCTTGTTGTCCTGTCATCTGGTCTACCTCACACAGACTCTGTTCCGAGCCTGGTCTCAGAGTTGTATGTGAATCTAGTAAATGTGGTGACTTGGAAGCAGCAGATCCAGATTCAAGTCCTGACTCTGCTACTTTAGTGTGTGATCTTAAGAAGCTTTGTAACCTTTTTTTGTGCCCAAGTTCCTGTCTATAAAATGTGGGTCGTAATAATACCCATGCCCACAGAGGGGTATGTTGTGAGAATTAAAAATGATGATGCATACTGCTCGATATATATAGAGAGCAAGTGCTTAATAATCAGTAGCTGCTGCTATTATGCCAGAATGTATTCTCAGAAACTAGTTTGTTGGTAAACTTGTCCTGGCAGTGAGACTATATTTTATACACACACACACACACACTCTTGAGATATTTCAAAAGTCATTAAAAATATAGTGAGTATGTGTTTATCCATCACTTAGTTTAAAAAGTAAGGTATTACCAACATAGTTGAAGCCCTGTGGAGACCCCTCCTGATTGCCTTTCCCTTCCTCCTTCTAAATGGTAACCACTATCCCGAGTTTGGTGATTTTTGCTCTCATGTGTTTCTTTACACTTTCACTAAGTATGTGACTATTGTTTTAAATGGCTGTTGGCAACTAATAGGGCATGTGGAAAATGAACTAGAGTTGTTTGAGGAGCCTCATGTAAAGGATGTGGTGGGTCCCATCCTCACAGTTGTAGGGAGAGAAGAAAGGGCAGAGCTCTGACTTACGCCCTGTCAGGAGAGCCCAGGCCTTGGTCCCCTTGCTTGGCTGCTGCCTCGCCCCCCACCGGAATGGGGACCCACCTGAGGACTACAGCCTGGCCTCTCTGTCCTCTGCTGTACGTCACTTAGAAAGAAATTGTGTGGCCAGAAAGTTACATCTCCAGGATCACTCTTGAACAACTTGCGTGTGTTCTTGTTTCATTTCACCCTCTTGGCTCACCTCTAGTTTGGGGGTTTGGGCACTTTGATTACCATTCCTCTAGCCTCTCCAACTCATTGCCTTTTTTTTTTTTTTTTTTTTTTTTTTGACTCCTCCCAGCTCCTTGATTTGGCATTAATTGCACTGAATACTCAGTATTTGCATTTCTAAGAAGCAGCCTTCTCTGAACTGCTCATGGGGGAGATGCAGCCTGGGTGCTGGGACCACCGTCCCTCCTTTTTGAGCCCTGGAGGGTCGACTACTGGGCGTGGGTGACCTTATCATCTACATGTACAGCCAGTTGTTTAGACCATATTATTACTATAGTATGAGCAGGGAATCTTGTGATACAAACCATGCCCTGGTAGATAAATGACAGGTATTCACGTTAGTTAGAGATTCAGCTCAGGATGATGTAGTGGATGAGTCTGAACTCATTTCTGGGTTCCAGCTGGTTTCTCCTTCAGTAGGTCAGTTATCCTGTTGAGCCCAGAAGGTGGGACACTGACTCCTACCTGGTGAAGCTGCAGGTTCAACTTCTAAATCCTTAGGTTTAGGTTGAAACTACAGAATTTGCTGTAGTTACTTATTGAATCTCTTTTATCTCCTTGGCCTCGGCAGGCTGGACAAGGTTCATGAGCTCCGTCGGCGGCATCTCTCACCAGCATGCCGTTCTTTCCTTCCTGACTTCAGTGCTTGCTCTTCTGGAGCTCCTGGTAGCAATTCCTCAGTTTTATTATCTCATGCCCTTCCCCCATCAATCACGTTTACTGACTTGGTTTTCTCGGCACCAATCCATCCTCTCCTCCTGACAAAGAGTGTTATATAACCACTGCGAGGCAATAGCTATCTCTTCTTTAGTGTCTCTATGGGAACCTGTGAAATCATGGTAATTCTGACCACTGGTGTTGACCTTCCCAAGATGTGAGCTCCCCTTCCTCCTGATACTCCCAGCGGGAAGGGGAGAATTGCCAATTCTCTCATGGTACTACTTCTATTTAGGTTGTGGTTCCTGATCTGTATTCTTACTGACTAATCTTTATACTTCTAGTACTTACCCTGATCTTATATAGGAAAAGTTTTTTTTTATTATTGTGGTAAGAATACTTAACATGAGATCTATGCTCTTACCACATTTTTAGGTGTAAAATACGGTATTGTTCACTGTAGGCATGAAAATTCTTATAAAGAACTTTATGTGTGAGGAAACTTTTATAAAGTATCTAGGCTTCCTAATCCGAACAGATAATCACAGAATGGTTCACAAAATCTAGAATAGGTTAGATGTAGGCAAGATGAAAGTGACTGGAGTCATTTGACTTGGAGCAGGAAAGGTCCAGGGTTGAGGTCAGGGTATGGACTGAGGCAGGAGCCTAGGACAGGCTGGAGATGGGAGTATAGTGGTGGGTCAGGGTGGCACAAGCTGGTGAGGACAGATACGACAGTATGATAGTACAGAGACAACATGCCTTCTGAAGCGGAGTGAAGCTGGAGCCAGTGCCTTTCACTGACTGTTGGCATCCCAAGGACAGGGCTCAGGCATGCAAAGATGGCACTCTGCAGCAGGCCAGCAGAGCCAAGGGACGTCTCTTTTCAATCCTCGGCAAACTGTGGCGTAAGATATGACTTGACCCATTCTCTGGTTAGTGAAGGCTTTTCACTAGAGGGAGAGGTCATTGATTTTGGAAACAAGAGACCTGGGTTTTAAGATCCAGTGTTGATGACCCCTGAGACTGGAGGAGGTCATAATTCTTACAAATGTTTGTTTTTTTAAACCTGACAATGGGAGTAATACTTATGACCCAGGGTTGAATAAAAAATAGCAGTGGGTTAATATACATGAAAGTACATTTATTTTTTTCAGTGCATTTCTTCATTCAGCAAATACCCATTGGTCATATCCATGCTGTGTCAGACACTGCTTGGGGCTAAGGGGATGGAGGTGGAGAGGACAGCTGTGGCCCCTGCCCCACAGAGCTTACAGTGACCGGACTTCACAGAAAGCTGTCCCACGTTATGTACTTGCAAGGAAGCATGTGACTGTTTTGGCTGGAGCTTTTGGGAAGACTTTGTGAAATAATGGCCTTAGGTGGGGCCTTAAAGAAGGATACAGTTTCAGCAGACAAAATGGAGAGGGGAAGACCTTTAGGCAGAGGAATGAGTGAGCAAAGAGAGAGTGAAGGGTGCGATTGGGTAAAATGAGTAGTTCCAGGGAGGAAAAGTGAGTTGGGCCTGACTCACTTTCCCCTTCACACCTACCCCACCCCCGCCGCCCCAATATGAAATTCTTCAGCTACTTGTTTGAGGACCAGAGCTGAGAGGAGGGGGGAAAGCCAAATGGGAGCCCATCACCAGCTGCTTTAGATCAGTTCAAATTATGGTGAGGTCATATCAAATGCAGAGAGTATGGAGGGCTGGGTAGGTAGGGGTGTCAATGGAGGAAGGGCTGAACTCAAGGGAACCCCAACATTTGGGGCTTTTTCTCAGTCCCCATTCTCCTAGAACTCTTTGTGGAATTAATCTCCTTCTGTCTCGAAAGTCTACTCTGTTTCTGGTTTTGAGGGAGAGAAAGCCTCATTCTCTTTGGACAAGTTGAGTTTGAGGCCCTTCCAGTTGGAGGTGGCCCACAGGTGGTAGAATTCACTGCACATTCAGTCACTTGGAGGCAATAGCAAGCATAGACCTAGGACTTCTGTTTCTGTCTCCCTTTCCTGGCTTTGTTCTTGATGCTGGGAGGTCCCAGACCCACAGAGGATTCTTTTATTTGGTGGCAGGTCTGAACTTCAATAGTGACTTCGTCCTCAGAATAGAGGATTAAGATTTTAGAATATCAGTATACTTCCCAGAAAAACCCTGATACAAATAGTTTTCATACTACAGGGTGAATTATCAATTTAGTTACTTTTCAAGGAAACATTTATTAAGCTTTAATTATAGGTCACATATTAGGTGCTGGGAATACAAGAGGCATAAGATATAATTCCTGATCTTGAAAAGCTTGTGGTCTTGCAGAATGGGTACAACTGTGGTCTGGTGTGATAATCACAGCACAAACCATAGAACAAAGTATGATGACAGCCTGGAGAGAGCCGGGGGGCTGCATAGCTCACCCCCTTACCTTCAAGTTTTTGCTCAAATATCCTCTTTTCAATGAGGACCACCCTGACTCCCCTTTTAGAAAATAGCAGCACCTGCCACCTCTGCATTCTGAGTTCCCTTACCCTGCTCAACAATTTTTATTTCTTTTTCCATTGCATTTATCACCATCTATTCCAGTTGGCTGTGGCTGAATAACAAACCATCCCCAAACTTAGTTGAAAACAGTGATTTCCTCTCCCTCACTGTTCCGTTGGTTGACAGGACTTGGTTGGGTAGTTCTTGCTTGGGGTCTCTCCTGTGGTTGCTGCCAGATATCAGCTTGTGCTGCAGGCATCTGAAGGTTCTACTGGGCAGGACATCGAAGGTGGCTCCTCACATGGTTGGCAATTGAGGCTGACTTGGCTGGGAGCTCAGCGGGTGCTGTCCTCTAGAGCATCTTCATGTGGCCTCTCTACGTGGCTCAGGCATCTCGCAGCCTGGCAGCTGGATCCAAGAGTGAGCATTCCAAAGGGCAGGAAGCAGAAGATGCCAGGCCAATGACAGGCTACACTTGGAGTTAGAACAGCATCACTTTTTTTCTGAATCTCTTGGTCCTCGGATCTGTCCAGATTTACTTTTGACGGGGGGAGTGGCAAGATTACATTACAGAAGGGCATGTGGGATGGAAGATATCATTGCAGCCACTGTTGGGGAATATGTTCTGCCATGCTTCCTTAGTATCCATATAGAATTTATTTATTTTTATGTCTGTTTTTTGTTGAGTCCTGTTAGGATGTAAGCCCCATGAAGGCAGGAATGTCCACTGATGTGTACCAAGCATCTACACCATACTAGGCACGTAATAATTACAACGAATAGTTTTAAGTGTTCTAACAAATGTGTCTAAGTCACTGTGTTCAGATTGTTCTAGAGGTGAGGATTTTAATCCCACTCCTGATTTACATTATTTTCTGTCACTTTTAACACACTGTATACTCTATAAAGCAGGGATCTCATGTCTTTATTCAACACTGTATGGCTCAGTATCTGGTAAGCAGTTGGTGCTCAATTATTATATATTGAATTAATGCAAAGTAAGTTATTTATTGATTCCGCTTGAAACATAGGGAAGTTAAGAAGAGGGCATATTGGAATTGGGGCCTGAAGGATAAATGGGATTTTGCCAGGAAACGGTGGGATAGGGCATAAAGGCAGAAGAAAACACCAAGTGCTAAGGGGAGAGATAAATGGAACTGTAATGAAACTGACCTGTGAGCTCCCTGAAGCCTGGGTCCCCACCTGGTCTGACCACTAGTCTACTTCCCATAGCAACTAACTTGTGATTCGGTGGTCAGGTGCTCGGGACATGCTTGTTGAATGAATGAGTGTAACGTATGAACTCATCTATGACTTTTTTGGGAGGAAGGTGTTGGGTTAGGTAAAAACCAGTCATAACTCCTGCTAGTAAGAAGATCTTTTAAATATAATCCTGGCAAAAATGTTTTAAAGTATTAAAAAAATAGCTAAATTTTGTATTTTTAAATATACTGAAAGTGAGTTCAATTTATGTATGTCAAATAACTTTCAATCAGAGTAGAGTCACTTGTATTCTTTTTTTTGAATTTTTATTGGAATATAGTTGATTTACAGTGTTGTATTAGTTTCTGCTGTACAGCAAAGTGAATCAGTTATACATATACATACATCCACTCTTTTTAGATTCTTTTCCCATATGGGTCATTACAGAGTATTGAGTAGAGTTCCCTGTGCTATACAGTAGGTCCTTCTTAGTTATCTATTTTATATATGTCAATCCCAATCTCCCAGTTTATTCCTCCTCCACCCTTTCCCCCCGGTAACCATAAGTTTGTTTTTTTTACATCTGTGACTCTATTTCTGTTTTGTAAATAAGTACATTTGTACCATTTTTTAGATTCCACATATAAGTGATATCATATGATATTTTTCTTTCTTATGTTGCTTTCCAGCATATCATATTCCTAGTGGGAGATTGTTAATCCTTAGGGTTAGCCCTGAAACCTTGGGCCAAATCTTAAAAGGGAAAGACTAATCTTCAGGTCAAGGGGAAAGAAGAATGAACCATGCGTCCTTCATAGGGATGATGGAAATCAACAGCAAGAGAGCAGAATTGTTAAACTCATGGTATAAACACACTTTTTTTTCAGAAAGACTAAACAATACAGAAATCACAATTATAATGTTTTAACAACCACTATGCATCGTTTCTTTTTCTGTAAGCTTATGAACCAGTTACTAAAATGTCAAGGAAAAAGTTAAGCCTTTTGTATCTTAATCCATAAAAAAATACTCAGTATCAGGTAAATGGGGCACTTGTTTCATATTGATAAATATGTGGATTTTTGTGCTTTCCATCCATATTGGGGGAAAAACATCCCCAGTTATGTTATCTTCAATTAGATCTAGCCACAGAGTTCTATTAAATACCTGTACAAAATTAACCCTTTCCTTAGCCTAGTTCCATATGAAAGTACTAACAAATGGTGACGATTGTATGCAAATGGTGATTCATAAGAATGTAGATTCAGTTATGGATTTTAATTCATATGCCTCATATATAACAGCTGTACAAAAAAAATGTCAAATTAAAGGCAGCATTTGAGACAAGGAGCAGCCTGTTCTTTCTGATCCGGTATCTGTTAACAAGGAAAAGAAATCTCTGATGCTTCATCTATAAAAGAGCTCTGGGTGGCCTTGACCATCCATGTACAGTCTTCCATAGGTCCTTTGATACCTTCAGTTCTTCAGGCTGATCACTGTCAACTCTGGAATCTTTGTGCCTTTTAATTAGTCATTCTTACTTATGTCCTGCCTTTTGGTAGCTCTGGGACTTTTCTGACTAGAGCCTGGTGGTTCATTTTGAAATATTTTATAGGTTCCCTCACTGCAACCCCAGCCAATGGAACTGATTTCTCCATCATTCAGGGTAGTCCTGTGCCCCCCAGCAAATGCTTTTAAGATGGTATTGTTAGCATATATATCCATCTTCTTGATGAATTTGTATATACACACCCACACACACATGTATATGTATTCACACACACACATGCACACACATCAGCTTTTTTCTTGTCTCTTATCAGATACATCCAAGAAGGCTACCATTAGATACCAGCCCTTCCAACAGATATGACTGTAGTCTGATTTCCAAAAAGAACCTGTTTGACCACTCCTGAGCGGGACTGAGACATGGTGATTCCTGGGGTTTTCTCCTTATAGGACATATGGCTGTTGAATTTGAACCACTGTTTGCCTTTGCCCAAATTGTATATTCAGAAAATGGCTTATGTGTTTCTTCTGGCACAGAGTTACTATTTATAGACACACATTCCATGGTAGTGATATTCTTTCAAAGATCCTCGTGTAACTTCAAGAGGACCAGATAGTAATATCTTCTGCTAGTACTTCTTTAAGGCTTAGCTATTTCCTTCAGACTATCCCATAGATAAGCTGGTCAGTGGCATCAGCCTGCCCTGCATTATTTCCCTGCACGCTGAGGAAGGTGAGTTTGGAGGTTGGACAGCACGTGGCCACTGGTCATCTACTCCAGGGTTTCCTCGTGCACTTTGCCCTTGGCCTTCTCCTTATGGGCACTGCCCTGGCAGACTCACTTCGCCTCCTCACCCTGCTGCTGAGGCCAGCAGTTTGCCCAGGTTTGTGGTGCCCTGTAGACCTATAGCCCAGATCCCCCATCCTCCTCTCAGGGTGAAGAGGTTGGAAGCAACTGGCCCAGAAGCCCACAGGGATGTGTCAATCAGTAGAGCATCCTGAGCTCCAGCTGGAGACATGGGTTGCCCTCAGAGGGCACAGGCGGAGGCCTGTGGCACCAGAGTATGTGTCTCGGCCTCAGATCTCACCCTGCGCGCACACCCTGCATTCCTTTTGCTCCAGAAGGACACAGTTCTGGCCAAGAAGCTGCTGGTTCTTACAGCTTGGGGCCCTTATGTTTTTTTTTTTTAATAGCTTTATTGTGATAGAGTTCACGTATCATACAATCCATCCATTTAAAGTGTACAACTCAATGGCTCTTAGTATATCACAGGTATGTGCAAATATCACCACCACCAATTTTAGAACATTTTCATTACCTCAGAAAAAGCCCCTACCATTTAGCGCCCCCCCCATAATCTTGCTCTCCAGCCCCTCAGTGCTAAGGAACTAGTAATCAACTTTCTGTCTCTATTTCTGCTTTTGTTTCCCTCTTCTGGACTTTCATTTGAATGGAGTCATATAATATGTGGCCTTTTGTGGCTCACTTCACTTAGCATGTTGTTTTCAAGATTCTTGTTGCAGCATGTATCAGTACTTCATTTATTTCTTTTTTTTAAAATTTATTAATTTATTTTTGGCTGCATTGGGTCTTCATTGCTGCGCACGGCCTTTCCCTAGTTGCAGCGAGCGGGGGCTACTCTTTGTTGCGGTGCGTGGGCTTCTCATTGCAGTGGCTTCTCTTGTCGCGGAGCACGGGCTCTAGGTGCATGGGCTTCGGTAGTTGCAGCATGCGGGCTCAGTAGGTATGGCTCACGGGCTCTAGAGCTCAGGCTCAGTTGTTGTGGCGCACGGGCTTAGTTGCTCCAGGGCATGTGGGATCTTCCTGGACTAAGGCTCAAACCCATGTCCTCTGCATTGGGAGGCGGATTATTAACCACTGCACCACCAGGGAAGCCCTTCATTTCTTTTTATGGCTGAATAATTTTCTACCATATGGCTATACTATGTTTTATTTATCCATTCATCTGTCAATGGGCATTTGGGTTATTTCCAACTTTTGGCTCTTGTGAATAATGCTGCTATGAACATTCAGGTACTAAGTTGCTATGTGAACCCCTGTTTTCATTTCTCTTGGGTATATACCCAAGGGTGGAATTGCTGGGTCATATGGTGACTGTATGTTTAATCATTTAAGAACTGCCAAATGTTTTCTAAAGTGGCCGCATCAGGACTTCCCTGGCGGTCCAGTGGTTAAGACTCTGCACTTCCACGGCAGGGTGCATGGGTTTGATCCCTGGTCAGGGAACTAAGATCCCCCATGCTGTGTAGCATGGCCAAAAAGAAAAGTGACCACATCATTTTACATTACTACCAACAGTGTATGATGGTTCCAGTTTCTCCACATCTTTGCCCCCTTGTTGATCTGACTTTATGCTTCTAACCATCCTAGTGGGTGTGAACTCACGTGAGGTTTTGAAAGGATTTGGGAAGGATTTTTCCTTTCTAATAGTTTTTAATGCCATATATATATATATATATATATATATATATATATATATATATATATATATATATACATATCTATGTGTTTTTAAAGTGTGCCCTTTTCTAGCATTTGTAAAAGCATGACTGTTAAGAGGTCCTGTTGCCTGTCACAATAATAAAGGAGATTTCAATATTTGTTAATCCGAAAATATCATTGCCCAGAACCGACATGGGAGACTTGTTAAATGTGTGAGTTGCGGGGAGGGGAGGGGAGTGGTCGGAGAAGCGGGAGCAGGTAGTGTGTTTCTGGAGCCTTGCATCTTTCCCAGGTTGCTCCACTTCTTGTCGCTGTGTCTAACAGGTCCCTCTGTCTTTCAGGAGGACTGGCGTTGGCCCAGGTGCTCTTCTTCTATGTGAAGTACTTGGTGCTCTTTGGTGTCCCAGCTCTGCTCATGCGCCTGGATGGACTCACGCCACCGCCGCTCCCTCGCTGTGTGAGCACCATGTTCAGTTTCATGGGGATGTGGAGGTCAGTGGCTTGGTTTATTAAGGCCCTTCAGGGACATGCAGTGGGGGGACCCATGGCTTGGCCAGCTTCAAAGCACCTGGGCCACCATCCTTTCTCTGCCCTTCACTCAAGCCACGTTTGGCACTTCGGTTTTTTTAATCTGTCTAACAGGATGACAATCCATGTTTTCTGAACCTCTCAAAAATATTGTCAGGCTACAAAAATTGTGAGGTAAGAAAGTTTCTCACCAAGTTTGTGTACAGATACACAAAGGGCTATGTCTAAAGCAGTTTTTTACTAACTTGGGACATGACGTATATATATATATATATATATATATATATATGTAGATATTTTAAATTAATTAATTAATTTAGTTTTGGCTGCACTGGGTCTTTGTTGCTGTGCTCGGGCTTTCTTTAGTTGCAGTGAGCAGGGGCTACTCTTCGTTGCAGTGCACGGGCCTCTCACTGCGGTGGCCTCTCCTGCTGCAGAGCACAGGCTCCAGGCTCACGGGCCTCAGTAGTTGTGGCTCGTGGGCTCCAGAGCGCAGGCCCAGAGGTCGTGGTGCACGGGCCTAGTTGCTCCGCGGCACGTGGGATCTTCCCAGACCAAGGCTCAAGCTCGTGTCCTCTGCGTTGGCAGGCAGACTCATAACCACTGTGCCACCAGGGAAGCCCCCATGACGTATATTTTGATGATTTTATCGCTGTCTGTTTTTCTTGAAAATGACATCTTTGTATGTGGGACTGTAGGTTTAAAAAATGGACTTAGGTTAATAGCACAGGCCAGGGCATTTACTAGCTCTCAGATCCAGGGCAACTTACTAAATCTAAGTTTCAGTTTTCTTATCTCTTACATGGTAATAATAATGGTAATGATAATAATAATACTCATATCTAAAAGCTGTTTTGGAGATTAAATAAGCTAATATGTACATTGAAAGCATCTGGCACATAGTAGGTGTTTACAAACGTTAGCTTTCATCTTTATTTATTTATTTATTTGTTTGTTTATTTATTGGCTGTGTTGGGTCTTCATTGCTGCATGAGGGCTTTCTCTAGTTGCAGTGAGCAGGGGCTACTCTTCGTTGCGGTGCATGGGCTTCTCATTGTGGTGGCTTCTCTTGTTGCGGAGCATGGGCTCTAAGTGTGCGGGCTTCAGTAGTTGCAGCATGCGGGCTCACTGGTTGCGGAGCACGGGCTCTAGGTTGCACGGGTTTCAGTAGCTGTGGCTCGTGGGCTCTAGAGCGCAGGCTCAGTAGTTGTGGCGCACGGGCTTAGTTACTCTGCGGCATGTGGGATCTTCCTGGACCCGGGATCGAACCTGTGTCCCCTGCATTGGCAGGAGGATTCTTAACCACTGCGCCACCAGGGAAGTCCCTATCCTTATATTATTCCTACACTCATGCACTTGGCTACACAGGTGCTTCTTCTGAGTTTTCTTAGTCTTCTTGATTTTGCCCCATAAATGTATAGTTGCCCTGGAGTCTTTGTTCTAAAAGATCCCTCAGCTCCCCCTGCCGTTTCTGATTGTTGTTCTCCAGATGGGCTTGCTTGCCACTGTGTTTTATTATCGCTTCCAGTGTGGAACAAGTGGCTGGCTGGCCTTTGCAATTGCAAAGCTAATGTAAGAACCTCAGGCTGAGGACTTGCACATCTGTGGGAGGCAGTGCCTACTTAAACTGTGCTCTTTAGAAGCCTCCATTTGCCTCACCCGAGTCCTGGCCCTGCTCAGAAAATCCATCCTGGCTCATCCAGTCTTATATTTCGTCTCTGAGCTCAGTGAACATTGTTATATCTAATGATGCTCTTGGAAAGGGGGTAGACAGCATGCAACAAACATCCTGGTTTTCCATGGTAATTTATTATGGAGGCTGAATTGATCTAAGCCTCTTGTACACATTTTATTTTTGGTCCAGTTTGCTTCTTGGGATTAGAAATGTCATGTGATTACTGTAAGGAATGTCAAGTAATTGCTTTGATTTGTCTTTTTTTTTTTAACATCTTTATTGGAGTAAGTTGCTTTACAATGGTGTATTAGTTTCTGCTTTATAACAAAGTGAATCAGTTATACATATACATATGTTCCCATATCTCTTCCTTCCTGCGTCTCCCTCCCTCCCACCCTCCCTATCCCACCCCTCTAGGTGGTCACAAAGCACCGAGCTGATCTCTCTGTGCTATGCGGCTGCTTCCCACTAGCTATCTATTTTACGTTTGGTAGTGTATATATGTCCATGCCACTCTCACTATGTCACAGCTTACCCTTCCCCCTCCCCATATCCTCAAGTCCATTCTCTAGTAGGTCTGCGTCTTTATTCCCATCTTACCCCTAGGTTCTTCATGACTTTTTTTTTTCCTTAGATTCCATATATATGTGTTAGCATATGATATTTGTTTTTCTCTTTCTGACTTACTTCGCTCTGTATGACAGACTCTAGGTCCATCCACCTCACTACAAATAACTCAATTTCGTTTCTTTTTATGGCTGAGTAATATTCCACTGTATATATGTGCCACATCTTCTTTACCATTCATCCGATGATGGACACTTAGGTTGCTTCCGTCTCCTGGCTATTGTAAATAGAGCTGCAATGAACATTTTGGTATGACTCTTTTTGAATTATGGTTTTCTCAGAGTGTATGCCCAGTAGTGGGATTGCTGGGTCATATGGTAGTTCTATTTTTAGTTTTTTAAGGAACCTCCATACTGTTCTCCATAGTGGCTGTATCAATTCACATTCCCACCAGCAGTCCAAGAGTGTTCCCTTTTCTCCACACCCTCTCCAGCATTTATTGTTTCTAGATTTTTTGATGATGGCCATTCTGACTGGTGTGAGATGATATCTCATTGTAGTTTTGATTTGCATTTCTCTAATGATTAATGATGTTGAGCATTCTTTCATGTGTTTGTTGGCAATCTGTATATCTTCTGTGGAGAAATGTCTATTTAGGTCTTCTGCCCATTTTTGGATTGGGTTGTTTGTTTTTTTGTTATTGAGCTGCATGAGCTGCTTGTAAATTTTGGAGATTAATCATTTGTTAGTGGCTTCATTTGCAAATATTTTCTCCCAAAGGGTTGTCTTTTGGTCTTGTTTATGGTTTCCTTTGCTGTGCAAAAGCTTTGAAGTTTCATTAGGTCCCATTTGTTCATTTTTGTTTTTATTTCCATTTCTCTAGGAGGTGGGTCAAAAAGGATCTTGCTGTGATTTATGTCATAGAGTGTTCTCCCTATGTTTACCTCTAAGAGTTTGATAGTTTCTGGCCTTACATTTAGGTCTTTAATCCATTTTGAGCTTATTTTTGTGTATGGTGTTAGGGAGTGTTCTAATCTCATTCTTTTACATGTACCTGTCCAGTTTTCCCAGCACCACTTATTGAAGAGGCTGTCTTTTCTCCACTGTATATTCTTGCCTCCTTTATCAAAGATAAGGTGACCATACGTGCGTGGGTTTATCTCTGGGCTTTCTATCCTGTTCCATTGATCTATATTTCTGTTTTTGTGCCAGTACCATACTGTCTTGATTACTGTAGCTTTGTAGCATAGTCTGAAGTCAGTGAGCCTCATTCCTCCAGCTCCATTTTTCATTCTCAAGATTGCTTTGGCTATTCGGGGTCTTTTGTGGTTCCATACAAATTGTGAAATTTTTTGTTCTAGTTCTGTGAAAAATGCCAGTGGTAGTTTGATAGGGATTGCATTGAATCTGTAGATTGCTTTCGGTAGTAGAGTCATTTTCACAATGTTGATTTTTCCAATCCAAGAACATGGTATATCTCTCCATCTGTTTGTATCATCTTTAATTTCTTTCATCAGTGTCTTATAATTTTCTGCATACAGGTCTTTTGTCTCCTTAGGTAGGTTTATTCCTAGATATTTTATTCTTTTTGTTGCAATGGTAAATGGGAGTGTTTTCTTGATTTCACTTTCAGATTTTTCATCATTAGTGTATATGAATGCCAGAGGTTTCTGTACATTATCTTTGTATCCTGCTACTTTACCAAATTCATTGATTAGCTCTAGTAGTTTTCTGGTAGCATCTTTAGGATTCTCTATGTATAGTATCACGTCATCTGCAAACGGTGACAGCTTTACTTCTTCTTTTCCAATTTAGATTCCTTTTATTTCTTTTTCTTCTCTGATTGCTGTGGCTAAAACTTCCAAAACTATGTTGAGTAATAGTGGTGAGAGTGGGCAATGTTGTCTTCTTCCTGATCTTAGTGGAAATGGTTTCAGTTTTTCACCATTGAGGATGATGTTGGCTGTGGGTTTGTCATATATGACCTTTATTATGATGAGGAAAGTTCCCTCTATGCCTACTTTCTGCAGGGTTTTTATCATAAATGAGTGTTGAATTTTGTCGAAAGCTTTCTCTGCATCTATTGAGATGATCATATGGTTTTTCTCCTTCAATTTGTTTATATGGTGTATCACGTTGATTGATTTGTGTATATTGACAAATACTTGCATTCCTGGAATAGACCCCACTTGATCATGGTGTATGATCCTTTTAATGTGCTGTTGGATTCTGTTTGCTAGTATTTTGTTGAGGATTTTTGCATCTATGTTCATCAGTGATATTGGCCTGTAGTTTTCTTTCTTTGTGACATCTTTGTCTGGTATTGGTGTCACAGTGATGGTGGCCTTGTAGAATGAGTTTGGGAGTGTTCCTCCCTCTGCTATATTTTGGAAGAGTTTGAGAAGAATAGGTGTTAGCTCTTCTCTAAATGTTTGATAGAATTCACCTGTGAAGCCATCTGGTCCTGGGCTTTTGTTTGTTGGAAGATTTTTAATCACAGTTTCAATTTCAGTGCTTGTGATTGGTCTGTTAATATTTTCTATTTCTTCCTGGTTCAGTTTCAGAAGGTTGTGCATTTCTAAGAATTTGTCCATTTCTTCCAGGTTGTCCATTTTATTGGCATAGAGTTGCTTGTAGTGATCTCTCATGATCCTTTTTGTTTCTGCAGTGTCAGTTGTTACTTCTCCATTTTCATTTCTAATTCTATTGATTTGAGTCTTCTCCCTTTTTTCTTGATGAGTCTGGCTAATGGTTTATCAATTTTGTTTATCTTCTCAAAGAACCAGCTTTTACTTTTATTGATCTTTGCTATCATTTCCTTCATTTCTTTTTCATTTATTTCTACTCTGATCTTTATGATTTCTTTCCTTCTGCTAACTTTGGGTTTTTTTTGTTCTTCTTTCTCTAATTGATTTAGGTGCAAGGTTAGGTTGTTTATTGAGATGTTTCCTGTTTCTTAAGGTAGGATTGTATTGCTATAAACTTCCCTCTTAAAACTGTGATTTGTCTTTAATTATTTAATCAAATATCATAGGTTGCCTGGCGTTAATGGCAAGTTTAGGAAAGGGGCTCTCTGTCTAGCTAGGGGGCCAGGAAGTGCTTCTGTTTGAAAGGTGAGCCTGGTTGGAAGGCTCTGTTCACTTTTGACATGCTCGTAAAAGTAATTTACTGAATAGACGGGTTGGACCTAGCAAGGCTTGGGGGACATGTGATGAATGCCTTGTGGGACCCAGCACGGTTCCTCTGCCTCCTTGGTGTGAATGCTTGCTCTCTTGCATTTCTTGGGAAGCACATTCTCCTAAAGGGTTTCTCCACTGTTGGCTGGGATAATAATAAAAAAAAAAACCTTGACTCTTGGCCTGCATGCTGGCTCCAGGCGAGTGAATTAATTATTTTATTTTTTGTCCAGGATCCTCTGTTATAGACAAACCACTGAGGTGGAGAAAGTATGTCTGCCAATACCTTTGTCATTCTTGTTTGGAACCAGACTCAGATAGTGTAAGACCCCAGCTTGTTGAAACCCTCCCTCCTCCCGCTCAGTTACTGTGTGGGCAAGAGAGTAATAATGAAAATTTACTCTGAGGGGGGGCTCTGGGGTGACTGCTTGGAGTGAGGTGATTCTAAAGGGCGGTGCTCACAAGGGCGTGGGATGAAGCAGCAGACATGGTCTTTCCTGGTGGTGACCTAGGCTTGTATCCTGGCTTCCTGTAGCAGGCATGGGTGTAGCTCTGCCCCCTCATGTTTGTTTCAGTTTCTTGAAGGGCTTTCTGGTTTGCCAGTGATATGTGGAAACACTTGGGCCTTCATTCTTTGTACAATAACTGTTCCACATTAAGTAGTTGAATTTAGGAAGGGAGATGAACTCTTTTTGAGCAATTCGGGGCCCAATTTAAGGTTCAGAGGAAGTAGTTTTTTAAGTGAAAAGAAAAGAATAAAAATTGTAGATTCTCCTTTGCACTATTTATGATGTTCCTCCACCCTTAGTTTACCATGCTCATAGTCAGGATCTGGTCGCATAACCCTGCAGTGGTCCTGGTCCCCATTCTCTAACTTTTCTCCATAAAAGGTCATGCCAAAGGAAAATAAAATTTCCAATGTGTAGTTTCTATTTATGTCTAATATTTCTGGGCCATCATTGAGGCATTGCTGTAGACAGGGCATTGCTCCCCCTTCCTGGGTTAAGGTTCGAGAAGAATTGAGTCATGAGCAGATGTGAAAGCTGGTGATGCAGATCATTCTGCTGGGCTGTGGCAGCCACTCATACAGTGACACAAAGGGCAAGGTGGATGGGAAGTGGAGGGAAGAGATTTAAAAACAATCTCTGGAGATTGTTTAATGGCTACCTAAGCTTCTAGAAAATCCACACTGAATGAGGTTTACAACTGAGGATGAGAAATGGATTTTTAGCCTCCTATTTGAAAGGAGCCTTACACACGTGAACACTGTGCTGACTGATTGCACCATCTTTCAGTCCACTTAGCAATGAGAGAAGACTTGAAGCCGGCAGCTTACCGTATCAGAGGAACCTGAGTTCTACATCACAGAAGAGATGAAACTGGCCATCAGCAGAGAGATAATGCTCCCTGACATGACAGTTCATTGATCATGAAAAATTGCTATTCGCCCAGATAGCCCAAATGTAAAAGTTAGGACCTGATGTGTTTATAATTTTTTTTTCCTACTAGCTCCTCTGTTTCGTGTAATTCTTGCTCAGATATTTGCAGGCAGAACAAACCCCTAAGGAGTGTGTTTATTCCCACTTGTGTGATTTTTCTGTGGCTGTACAGACATGAGAAATTGAGAATTTTCTGCTTAATTTGGGGGGGTTTCAGGTTTTAATTTAGGTAGGCTGAGATCTGTAATGAACATCTTTTTCCAGGAGTCATTAAAGATGACATTGCGTGTCCGAGGTTCCAAATTAGGAATCTGATCATGTTCTTCTGATTTGATTCCTAGCTATGGAAGCAAAGTGTGCAAAGTGATAGAATTTCCCATGGTGGCTGGTGAGTTATGGGTCAATTTCAATTATCTCAGGAATCTCTCACAGCTTGCCCTCTGCATTTCTTGAACTATGATGCTCTCAGGTCTTCACAGGCAAATTCATGCATCACTGCTTATCCCAGAGGGATCTGGGTGCTCTTGGTGGCTACTAGACCTTAATATATGGGGACATCTTTGGGCTGGGGATGGGAGGAATCCGAGCCCCCTTTTTCAGTGGGGCGTTGATTGCATGAACTGTTAGGTCAATAGAAGAATTTAGGTCCCCAGGTGGAGAGTTGGTCCAGGCCTGCGGTAGATGATAAAAACCAGCTCCACAAACTGTGGGCTTTGGCTTTGTGTGAGTCCTGCCTTTGAATCACGTTTAACCTCAAGTTGCGGGGCAGAATGGCAAGCATGGAGTTTGTGAAATACACAGCGTATCTACTAGCATTGTTGGGGGGAAAGCAGGGAAATTATGAACATAAAGGAGAAAAGATGCTTATTAACAGGTGCCGTTAATAAGAGTTCACTTGTGTTTTGGAGGCAACGTAGTAACTAAGAGTTTGCTACGCCACATACTAGCTGTGTGATTTGGGCAAATGATTAAAAGTCTCTGGGTCAATCTTTTTGTCTCTAAAATGGAGATAATAATAGCCCTTGCCTCCTAGTGGTGACATGAGGGTTGATAGAGCCTGGGGTATAGTCGTTCCTCAGGAAGTGGTAGCTTCTTACCTTTTTTGCACTTGAAAATCTAACAAAGCCAGAGGTGACTGAGAGATGGGCTGGGTTGGGGAAGCAGTGGACAGTGATGAGACTGGCTGAGGCGAGGCTCTGGTCCAGCTCTGAGTCTGAGATGTGACAATTCAGAGATACAGACTGTGGTGGAAAAGAGACGGGCTTTGCCCTCAGGAGGGAGCTTGGTCAGGTTACTTTTACCTCAGTTTCCTCCTCTGTTAAATGAAAGACAGACTCTTGTCACCAGATGATGTCTATGGTCCCTTGCAGTTCTACCATGATATTAGCCCCAGCCCCACTGGATGGAGATGACCACCAGTATCCTCGTGCTAAAATACTCCCACCCCTCCCCCACCTGTGTAATTGGGCAGGTGATTTAACCTCCTTATGCCTGTGTTTTCTGAGGTATCAAAATGGGGCAAATCATAGTGTTTGCCTCCCTGGGGAGGTGCGAGGGCTAAGTGAGACCATGTACTGAAGCAGTGAACACAAGCAGGTGCACTGTAGACATCAACACATTAGCTAATAATCAGAACTGCAGACAGTAGAGTAAAGGCTTCACTGTTTGGTTTTTAATTTCTCAGAAAAGGAAGGCCTGATCGGGTGGCTGCGTGAGGATGTGGAAAGTGGGGGTGGAGGGCGATATGTGGGAGGTGTGGATTTCAAAATGGAAGCTCCGGGGTCCCCGAAATCTAGACCGTCACGACCTCCCCCCTCACCCCTGCAGGAATTCTTTTTGCAAATAGTTTCCAGCTGCTGGCCATTCGTATTAGCTCACATTTTGGACACCTCTCTTAGTCTACCCTTCTCTCTTCTGAATCCCAACAGACTCAGAAAACATATTTTCTTTCTTCTTGCATTCATATATCAAAAATCCTCTTACCTTTTCCTCCAAACACAGACTCCTGTAAATCAAAGCAGAAATGGGATGTCAAGTTGAGGCAGATTTTGTGAGCCATCATTATGTTTTGCTTCCCGGATTTATTTTTACTTCAAAGACAGTTGCTCTGTTCCTCTCTCCATTTCTCCCTGTGTGGAGAGTGTTTTCAGTTCACATATTACTGAGCGAACCCTCAAACATTTTAGGGTACGAAGCGCTTTGATGCAGGGAACACCAGGGCGTCTTCAAACAGAAGGCTTTCATTGGTCACCGGTCACCAGAGCCCAGACATGGAGTCCGACTGCCTGCATTTGAATCCTGGCTCTGTTCCTCATTACCCCGTGACCCCCCTCTGTGCCTTAGTTTCCTTCTCTGGAAAATGGGGATATTATAATACTCATCTCTGGGAACTAAGACCCTGTACTTGTCATGCAGCAGCCATGCTCCACGGTAGTTGTCTCTGTACTTGTTCATATCCCGGCAGACTATAAGCTCTTTGAGGGCAATGATCAGATCTTGTTTTGTTCAGTGCTCTGTCCCCAGCACCCTCCCTGGTTCCCAGCATGTAGTGGGCACTCGGGAAATATGTGCTGAATGGGTGAATCGTCGCTCTTCTCTGTAATTTTGGACACTAGGTCTGAAGAGCCAGATTTTTCAAATAGTTTGATCTGGCGTTTGAGCAGTTGCTCTGTGTCGCTGGCACTGACATATCCTTGCTGAGGTACACACACCGTGACCACTGTCAATACCCCACCCTCTCTATCTCCCTGTTTTTCTCGTTAAATGTGTGTACACATTTGTCAAAATATTGTGTCTGCTTGCGGTTTTCCTGAGAATGCATCTGCCTTGTGAGGAATGAGGGATGTACGCCTTTCTCACTTAATTACTGTCATTATTTTATCTGACATTGTGCCATGTCCTTGATACCAGATGAGGGAGAACATTGCAAACTTACAGGAAGAAAAGAGATTCCATTCAGACTTTGATGTGAGAGAGGAGTTGGACAACTGTTTCTCTTTGGAGATAGGATTTTTCCGAGGGAGGGGCTACGATGGAAGATGGAGAACGCGGAACAGGACTTGGAGGGAAGTGCTTTGAAAACACGTCCTCACAACGAATACAGCTGACCCCTGAGCAGCTCAGGGGTTGGGGCGCTGACCCTCCTGACAGTTGGGAATCCACGTATAATTTATGATCGGTCCTCTGTATCCATGGTTCCGTGGTTCCGCATCCTTGGATTCAGTCAGCCTCGGACCAAATAGTACTGTAGTATTCACTGTTGAAAGAAATCCGAGTATAAGTGGACCCACACAGTTCAAACCCGTGTTGTTCAAGGGTCAACAGTTATGGCAGGAGTAATAATAATAATAGAGGCAGTGGCAGCAAACAGTGCGTACATCATGCCAGGCACATTTCTAAATGCTTTCATAGATTTAACTTATTTAATCCTCACAAAACTCCTACGGTGTAGGTTCTATTATCCCCACTTTACAAATGATGAAGCTGATGGAATCACACACCTTAAATCCTTAAATCACACTGCTAGTTAGTGGTGGAGCTGGGATTTGAACCCAAGCACATGCCTGTAGCATCTGTGCTCAGAATCACCGCCTTTCACTGTCTCCAGTGAAATGGAGCTGAAGTGGATTCCTCCTCCAGGGTCTGGAATGTAAGGCTTGTGTGACAGGCTCTGGAACTTAGGGATACTTGAGAATGACGATGGCTTTTGTACTGACTCCCTAGAAAGGGAGATGGTGCAGGGGGTGAGGGGAAGGGACAGTCGGGCAGTGGGTCGGCCTCTATGTACCAAAGGGATGAGGAGACAGGGAGTTGCCATTTAACCCTGAGTAACTGACAAAGGGAATGGTGTGGGGTCCACAGGGTTTCTGTTCTTACGTTACATCCCTTATGTTACAACTGGCGATCCAGAAACGGCTGCCTCAGTGGAGGTGGGAAGGGGGCTTCACCTGGTGCCCACATACAAACTGGACTTTGTTTCTCCTGCCAGTGTCTCCTCCTCCTGTGTCCCCTGGCATGTGGCCACCTTGATGGCTGTCCTCCTCCTCCTGCTCTGTTTCTTTGTCTTACATCAGGCTGGGTCAGACCCTCTTTGTCAACAAGGATGGAGAATCGTCCCACATCTGCCAGCCGGTAACCTTATGGGCACTTAGCACTATCTTGTTTCTAATTCACGCCCTCCCTTTAGCAAACCCTTGTTGCTTTTTGCCCCACTTCCATTCTGAGGATTAAATTCAAAGTGCAACCTGCTGTTTCCCTGAAATGTTTATAGGCATTTTGATGTATCAGTTTTACGTTCGTATGCGGTCAGGTCTCTTCTTATTTTCCTCTGTAGTTTCTGCCTTTGGTGATAATCTGAGGAAGTCCATTTGACATTTACTAACTTTTATATAAGGCAAGAATCCTTCATTTGGGGATCCGTAAGCTACTGGAAGAGTTTTTCTGTAGATTCTCAGAAACCCACCCTCCATAGTCTCTGCATCACCTAGCACTGGGCCTGGCACATAGTAGGCCCTCAACAAACAGATATTTCCCAAATAAAGAAAGATGATCCCCCATGCCTCCCACTCCTTTAAGAGATAAAAGGGAAATTGGCTTACATGTGAAGTATGGGTTGAACTTAATTATTCCCAGTGGCTAACCTGCCATCCTGACCGCATTTATGCTGCATTTATACAATGCCACCTGCTTCCGTATCATCTGTTTCCTATGTTGTACCTGAGGCTCTTTCTGGGCGCCCCCTCCTACAGCGTGCATTCTAGGTTCTGTGTTTCTTTCAAATGTGAATGTTTCTATCTTTTCTGTATTGAACGACTTACCATTAGAATCCAAGAGGGAATTTGTGTTTCTTTGTTGGGTCTGGTGCAAAAGAGAGCAGGGGGTGAGTAAAGAAAACAACTCTTGTATTCCTCCTCATTAAAGGCCCCAAACCAGCAAACCAGCCACCATCACCATCACCACCACCACCACCACCACCACAACAAAAAAATTTAAAGCACTTTCATTATTTCAGGGACAACAGACTAGGGAGAGGCTGTCCTCTTTCCCGCAGTGGGTGGGAAGGAGTGAAACCCTCATCGTAGACAATCAGTGGTGTTTGTGCAGAAGCAAAGGATAAGGGTCAAATGTGGAGCCTCCTGAGGAAAAGAAAGGGGCTGAGTAGGTGTCATCTGGGATGGGAAAATTATGCCCCCCCCTGGGGGTTCTGAGTAACTGAACCTCAGATTCTCCTCCTTGGACCCCCTGGAGCTTTCCATCCATTGCTTCTCCTCTCTGTCCTCTCTCCCTGTTTTACATGATATAACGTCTCCTGCCTGGGCCTGGGCTTGGGAGGAGTAGGACCAGCTTGATTACTTATCAGTCGAGGGGAAGGCAGGCCCTTGCTTCTTTGCTTTGAGTGAAGATTGCTCCTGGCATCTCAGGTTGCCCCCCTGAGTGCATGTTCCCTTGGAAAATTGGTCTAAACCATGGTCAGATTCCACATTACTATTACTAGTGGACTGAGGAGTAGGCCTCAGATGATAGTATGTATTAGAATCATCTGCAGGGCTTGTTAAATGGCAGAATAGGAGTCCATGTCTAGGTTCTGTTTGAGTAGTTTGGAGTAGGGCCCAGTAATCTGAATTTTGTCAAACAACCAAAGTGATCTGTGGTCCACGGACTGCACTTAAGAAACATTTGCTACCATCACCCTTAGCTTTGGGAAGGAGAACAGATTCCTGCAGAGCCTTTCCTGATCTGCCCCAGCTACTGTCTTTCATTCTCTTTATTCTGAGCACTTGCCATGTGATAGTCTAATGGGGAAGAGAGATACGAATTCAAAGACTAATAGAATTGCACTGAGACAGATGCTGTGAAGGGGAGATCCACGGTGCTCTTAGAACCTGTGTAGGGGGATTTGCTCTCATCATAGAAAGCTCCTCTGCTGAGATATGGATTGACCTGAGGTCTGAAAGTTGAGTAGGAGGGGATAGAGTTTTCCAGGAGGAGGAAATGGCATGTCCAAAGGCCCTCTGGTAGGAGAATGTGGCAGTTCTCTGGCCCGAAGAAGGCCATTGTGTGGTGTGCACAGAGCACATGTTTGGGGCCCATTTGAGATGAGATTGCATACAGGTGGGGTCTCTGACCAAAGATAACCTTGTAGGCCCAGGGAGGAATTTAGTCTTCAAACAGGGACTGAGATTTTAGGACTTAAGCACTTTCAGCCTGGGTGGACAGGTTTGAGCCTGTAAAGCAGATAAAAAGAAGGATTGGCTAGAGAAGGCCAACTTCTCTTGGTAAATAAAAAAGAACAACCAGGGAGCATATTTTACCAAGAAGAACAAGAAGTGTTTTGAGAAAGGAGGAAGCGGTTACCAGAGCCCAGTGCTTCTGAGAGGCTGAGGGTGATGAAGCCTTTTGGGGTTTGTCAACTAGAGGTTATTACTAACCTTATCAAGAGAGCTTGTTTCAGTGGAGTAAAGGGGCTGGGGGCTGGATGTGAGGGGTCTCAGTGTGTGAGAGGGGAGGGAACCCTTATCTCCTTGCAGCCCCTCCCTCAATTCGATGTCCTGGCTCTGTCGGACTCTTTGTTGTCCTCCAGGGCCATCAGCTGTCTCTTCACTGAGAGCCTTTGCCCGTTCACCTCCTCCTCCACCCATTCTCTGTTCCCTCCTACTTCTGCATCTTCTGCTCTTACCTCACACTGCATCTTTTCTGGGATACCTGGTTCTCTCAGGTTGAATTAGGTACCCTTTTGCTCTGCTTCCATGGTACTCTCTGTACTTTCACTATTACCATGGTTTGTACCCATTGGCATTATTATCACTTGTCAACTTGCCTGTCTCTTTCTGTTGGGCTGTGAGCTCCTCAAGGCAGGGCCAGCACTGTGCTCCTGTCGTGTCACATATGCCTTTTGCATCACTGAGCGGTTAGGAGGCATTCAGTAAATGTTTGTGGAATGAACAGTGAATGAATGAATGAGCGTATAATTCAGTTGTGGCTAGAGCGATGTCTGTGGTAGGATCATTGTCATGTATACTCCTATCATGTATAACATCTTGTTACTGACTATATGACAATATACCATTGTTATATAGCTGGTAATACGCGTGCTCTTAGCCATTCAGGACTCTTTGTAGAGGTGAAACGTCATGGTTCCCGTCTTTTCTAATACTACTTCCACTCACTTAACACGTAACTATTGAGTATATCCCATGTGCTAAGAAGAACAGAGGTAAATAAAGAAATGTGAATTTTGTTTGCCCTCTGAGGACATGTGCTTAAATATCAAATACATGGCAGAATATGACAAGGCTTAAAGACTAACTTAGGCAGTGTATGTGGAGTACAGGGGCAGTGGAGATTACTTCCAGCTGGGTGTATCAAGCAAGATGTTCTGAATGAGTTGGCAGTTAAGAGGAGGGCTCAGGTCCATCCACCTAGAGTCTGTCTTACAGAGTGATGTAAGTCAGAAAGAGAGAAACAAATACCGTATGCTAATACATATGTACAGAATCAAAAAAAAAAAAAGGTTCTGAGGAACCTAGGGGCAGGACAGGAATAAAGACTCAGACGTAGAGAATGGACTTGAGGACACGGGGAGGGGGAAGGGGAAGCCGGGACAAAGTGAGAGAGTGGCATGGACATACATACAGTACCAAACATAAAATAGATAGCTAGTGGGAAGCAACTGCATATCACAGGGAGATCAGCTCGGTGCTTTGTGACCACCTAGAGGGGTGGGATAAGGGAGGGTGGGAGGGAGACGCAAGAGGGAGGGGATATGGGGATATATGTATACATATAGCTGATTCACTTTGTTATACAGCAGAAACTAACACATTGTAAAGCAATGATACTCCAATAAAGATGTTTTAAAAAAAATAGAGGGCTCATTTCTTCATTTATCATCATGTCTCCCATGAACCAGGCTCTGTTAGGTTTCGGCTGTACAACAGTGTATGTGATAAAGTCCCCAGACTCTTGAAGGGATGGGAAAGGAGTGGAGCAAGAGGGCTGAGCAAGTGATCACATGTGCCAGGTACTGGGCTGGTCATTTTCATATTCTTCACGTCATGGAGTGTAGTTCATGTGTTATCACTCTAATATACCAAATAAATGTAATCTCTCTATTTCAAACAGTTTATCCACTCTTCCTTATTATGATATCTGGGAATGGGGCTGGAAAAGGGCATTTCAGTTTTAAAAGCCAGTCAGTAAATGTCGAGTGCCTATGTAGGAGATGCTGTTTTAGGCTCATGATGTAAAGTAGTGAGAAAAAAACCAGGACATCCTGCCCCTTATGGAACTTCCATAATAATAATAAGAGGAAGATAATAAGCAAGTAAGTAAACTAAGTAGTTTGTTAGAAATACATAACTATAGAGAAAGATAAGCCAGGTGAAGGGGATAGGGAGTGGCAGCAGTTGCAGTGTGAAATGTGGTGGACAAGGAAGTTTCACTGAGGAGGCGCCATGTGAGCAGAGCCTTGGACGAAATGAGGGAGTGGTCACATTGGTGGCTGAGCAGAGTGTTCCCAGCAGAAAGTACATGGAAGACAGAGCGTGAGCCTCGGTGTGGAAGGCATGGCAGGGCTGCCAGTGTGGTGGGGAGTGAGCAGGAGTAAATGTAGAGGCAAATGGGTGGCCAAGAGAATAGGGGGGCATTTTAAGGGCTGTGGATTTTATATTTGCTTTATGAATTTTAAGCTCTGCTACTGCGTGCACACTCATTGGGGAGTATTATACTTTCTTGATGAAGGAACCATTTAATCATTTTATAATGATCCTCTTTATTGTTAATATTTCTTGTTCTGAGGTTTATTTTGTCTAATATTAATATAGTGAATCCAGCTTTTTTTTTTTTTTGCGGTACACGGGCCTCTCACTGTTGTGGCCTCTCCCGTTGCGGAGCACAGGCTCCGGACGCGCAGGCTCAGCGGCCATGGCTCACGGGCCCAGCCACTCCGCGGCATGTGGGAACTTCGCGGAGCGGGGCACGAACCCATGTCCCCCGCATCGGCATGCGGACTCTCAACCACTGCCCCACCAGGGAAGCCCCTGCCAAGGCCGTTTTCCTCCTCCTCAGGGATGTTCTGGCAGTGTCCCCAGTGGCTGTGTTGGTTTTGCTTCCTCCAGGCCCGTCGCTGGCTGTGGCTGCTATGGCCGTGCTCTGCTCTTCAGCGGCAGGAGACTTGATCACTGCCGTGCTCAAAGCACCCGCTGCGGTGCCTCCTGCCACCCCTGCCGTCTCCACCTCTGTCGTTGCCCACGATGCTGACGCTTTGCCAAGCCCTGTAGTAGGTTTTGCTTTCGCAGTGGCCACATCGGGCATGGTATCGGGCTTGTGGGAGTCCAGTTGGATCCCCTCCCCACCAGCAGAAGCTGCAGGCATGGCCCCGGCCACCTCAGGGCACGTGTGGAGGCTGCTGACGCTCACCTGGTCCTGATGCCCCTTTCCTTGGAAATCCTCTACGACCGGGCTCCTCCCGTCCTCCTCCTCGAACACAGGCATGCAGGTCATGTCCCAGACTGGAACGGCATAGGTGTTGCTTTCACTGTCCACTGGTGGTCTCAGGAGGTAAATCAGCTGTTCCCACTCAGCGAAGAGGTCTTCCCGCGCGTCCAGAGGGGGACACAGCTGCAGGTAGAAGCAGCGGCCAGTGGCAAGCTTCACGCGCAGCTGTTGTTTCTCACGATTTTGAGTGGAGATCCTCACGAACTCCCAGGGAAGGAGCCTGGTGAGCTCTAAGGTCTTTGCAGCCTTGTGGCTCTTGCCCCTGGTGGCCTGGCTGCGCTCGGCGTGCTTTTCACAGCCGGTGGCCGGTCGGGCCAGCAGCATGATGTCTGGGAGTGGGAGGACGGGGCTGGTGGATGTGATGCCCATGGTCACCATGCCGCCCCAGTTGTGCACGTCAATCGCGTCTTCCCTCTTCGTGACCTGGATAAAGTCGCTCTCGAATATTGCTGCGTACTTGAATATGTCGTATTCGCCCTTGTGCAGATGCTGCTGCAGCTTCCCCGTGGTGGTGTTGAACAGGTCCACCCAGGTGCTGCTCCGGGCCGTGTGATACGGGAGCAGAGAGTCCCCACTCATGGCTGTCTGTGATCACGACAGGCAGCGCGGTTAAGGCGGGTCCCTGGCTCTTCCCTCCCTCGGCCTCACTGGCAGAAGAGTGAGCTGCGGTGCTCCTGTGTCACACAGGTGGCCACCTATGGCAGGTCTTGCCCGTCCCATAGGCCCCCACGTTTGCCTCAGGGTCTCCCAGAGGCAGGGGTGTGGGTAGGGGCCCAGATGATCACAGCGGGGATGCTGTAGGGCGCCTGGAGCCCAGGCTGAATCTCTTCAAGTGTGTCGAGAGGTACGGTAGGCTCCCCTCTGCCTCACCTCACTTCTGCTTCTGGGTTTTTATCTCCCCAAGAGGCTGTGGTGAACTTCAGTCCTAGTGAGAGAAGTAACCACTTTGTCAGCCTAACCCCCTGGCACAGCCTATTTATCCTCTGATGCCCTTTGTGACCTATCACTGTCACAAAGCCCTTTGTGACCTATCACTGTCACAAAGCCCTTTGCCTCATCCCCCAGCTGCCCCCTCAGGGCAGGACCCCCATCCTCTCCCAAACACCCCATTGCCCCCGCAGAGGACAGGCCCATCCTGCCAGGGACTCAGGTGTGTTGCCAAAATAAAAATGTCTTCAACTGGGAAAGTTTTGTGTGGGTCCTTTTTCTTTTCCTCCCCCAAATTCAGCTACTGGATGAAATCTATGGGAAGGTAAGATGATGGGATCAATTTGAACCATTTAAACTCATGGTTTAATTGTATCGAATAAGGCAGAGTTGGCAGTGGCGATCCTTAGTCTGTCCTTTCATAAAATCTCAGTAAACGTGGACGATGGTGATTTTTAATAATAACATTAAAATTTGCTTCTCTTAGGCACCATGCTGCATTCTTCACATATGGTGGTAAGAATCCACTGAGTTTGCTACTGTTAACTACTGTTCCCAGTTTATAGGTGAAGAAATTGAGGTTGTATCTCCTGTTTAAATTCCCAGAGCTAATGGTAGCAGAAGCACTATTTGAATGTAAGTCTACCTGATTCTAAAGCCTTTGTTCTGAACCACTACAGTACTTAGCCTCACAAAGAAAGCTTGGCCCAGCCAAATGTTTTCAAACTGGACTGATTTAACTACCTTTAAGAAGACCTATTTGGTGCCTTATGAGAAGTTGCATAATTAATTTAAATGTGTGTATATATGTTATGGAGAGAACCCAAGACAGCAATTGGGCTGATGTGGGGATTAAATTATCCAGGGGATCACTCAGATCCTCCCTTCCTTTATGCTTGTGCCAACAGCCTGTGTGTGGAAACCTAGTTATTCTTATGATGTCCTCCCCCAGTGAAATGGGGGGTGAGTAGCCTGAGATGTAAGCTTTGATTCCAAGAGCCTGCCAGATGCTGTCCTGTAGTAACCTCCCTACCAGGCAGAAGTGGTTTGGAAGCCTTGACACCTGTGGGGAGCATGTGCCATTAGACATCCTGCCTCATTGCCACTCCCACAGAGCTAGTCACAGAATAAGTGATTTCTAAATTGTGACTTGAAAGTTCTGAGAAAGGCCCTTGCTCTCAACTCTCTTATCTCCAGTTTGATGTTATGCTTGAAATCCCACCATAGAGATTCATTCCTTGAGGGTAAAGGCTATCTTTCTGTTAAAATACACACACCTTTCCCTCAACAGATGACTGGATAAGCAAAATGTGGTCTCTCCATACAGTGGAATATTATTCAGCCATAAAAAGGAATGAAATACTGATATATGTGACAACGTGGATGAACTTTGAAAACATTGCACTCATTGAAAGAAACCACATATTGTATGATTGTATTTATAGGAAATACCCAGAAGAGGCAAATCCATAGAGACAGAAATTAGATTAGTGGTTGCCTAGGGCTGGAGGGAGCAGAGAATGGGGAGTACAGGATTTCCTTTTGTGGTGATGAAAAATTCTGGAACTAGATAGTGGTGATGCTTACACAGTATTGTGAATGTACTGAATGCCACTGAATTGTATACTCTAAAATTACAGTGGTGAATTTTATCATACACACACACACACACACACAGACACACACACACACACACACACTCCTGCTCATTTAATAGATGGGTTAAGAGTAGTTATCTTTTCATTGTTCCCTCTCTCAGGGGAAATCATTCAATCTTTCACCATAAAGTATGTTGTTAGCTGTAGTTTTATTTCAGAATTGCCCTTTGTCAAGTTTAAGAAGTTCACTTTTATTCTTAGTTTTCTGGGCAGTTTTATTGTGAAGGATGATTGATTTTTTTTCAAATGCTTTTTCTGCATCTATGGAGTTGATTATTTGATTTTTTTTTTTTTTTTTTTGCAATACGCGGGCCTCTCACTGTTGTGGCCTCTCCTGTTGCAGAGCACAGGCTCCGGATGCACAGGCTCAGCGGCCATGGCTCACGGGCCCAGCCGCTCCGTGGCATGTGGGATCTTCCCGGACCGGGGTACGAACCCATGTCCCCTGCATTGGCAGGCGGACTCTCAACCACTGCACCACCAGGGAAGCCCAACCTTGTGTGTTTTTATAATTAAAATAAGAGTTTTTGTAGACAGCATAGAGTTGAGTTTTACTTTTTTATCAAAACTGACAGTCTGTGCCATTGGGGTATTTATGTTATTATTGGTGTGGCTGCATTTAAATCTACCATCTTGATAATTGTTTTCTGTTTATTCCATTTGTTATTTGTTCTTTTTTTATGCCTTCATATCTACCCATCTGTATGTCTGTCTGTCTATCTATCTTGGTAACATACACAATTTAATATAAAATTTACTTTTTGTAGTATGAGGAGCTCACATTTATTGAAGGTTTCCTCCATGTCACTATATAGAGCTATGTATTTTTCAAAGGTTATAGCAATGCCCACAATATATCTCTGAAGAAGAGTTTATTTCCCTAATGAACAAGTAAGTAATTTGGAGTTTATAAATTTTATCACCTAAGGTCACTATACTAATGTGAACTTGAATGCAGATCAGGTCAATAGCATCATCTGAGCTCTTATCAGTACTTTCCTTTTCTGTGATATTGTCATGCCCTTCAGTTACTGAAGTATCTACATTTTTTCCCTTAACGAGATAGGAAAATTTACCATTTTAATCATTTTATTTTATTTTATTTTGGCTGTGCTGTGCAGCATGTGGGATCTTAATTCCCTGACCAGGGATCAAACCCATGCCCCCCTGCATTGGAAGTGCAGAGTCTTAACTACTGGAACACCAGGGAAGTCCCTTAACCATTTTACAGTGTACATTTCAGTGGCATTAAGTACATTCATATTATTCTGTGATCATCACCACCATCCATCTGTGCAACTTTTTCATCTTCCCAAACACAAACTCCAGACCCACTAAACGATAACTCTCCTCCCCAACCCATTTCTCGTACTATTAATTTCTTTGTATAAATCCAAATATTCCATTTGATATTATATTTCTTTCTGCCTGAAGAACTTTCTTAGCCTTCTGGTCTGCTGGCAATGAATTATATAAACTATTATTTCTTTCTTTGGGGGGAAATGTTCTTATTTTGTCTTCATTTTTTTTTTTTTTTTTTTTTTTTTTTTTTTTTTTTTTTTTTTAGAAGATGTTGGGGGTAGGAGTTTTAATTAATTTATTTATTTTTGCTGTGTTGCGTCTTCGTTTCTGTGCGAGGGCTTTCTCTAGTTGTGACAAGCGGGGGCCACTCTTCATCGCGGTGCGCAGGCCTCTCACTATGACGGCCTCTCTTGTTGCGGAGCACAGGCTCCAGACGCGCAGGCTCAGCGGCCATGGCTCACGGGCCCAGCCGCTCCGCGGCATGTGGGATCCTCCTGGGCCAAGGCTCGAACCCGTATCCCCTGCATCGGCAGGCAGATTCTCAACCACTGCGCCATCAGGGAAGCCCCTGTCTTCATTTTTGAAAGATATTTTTACTGGATATGGAATTTTATGTTGACAGTTATTTTTTTCTTTCAGTGTCTTAAAGATGTCTTTCCACTATGCTGGCTTGCATAGTTTCTGACAAGAAGTCTTATATAATTCCTCTGTGTGTTATATTTCTTTTTTTTCCTTCTGGCTGACTTCAAGATTTTCCCTTTATCTTTGGTTTCAGCAGTTTGACTGTGATGTGCTTAGGTATAGTTTTCTTTGTTTTCTGCCTGGAGTTCTCTGAGCTTGGATCTATGGTTTATTTTCTTTCATTAATTTTGAAAAAATTTTGGCATTATCTCTTCAAATATTTCTTTCCTACCATTTTCTCTTTTCCTGCTGGCATTCCAATTAGACTGTCTGGTATTATCCCACAATTCTTTGATGCTTGGTTTGTCTTTTTTGCCTCCCAATTCTTTTTTTTTCTTTTTTCTTTTTCCTTTCTGTGTTTTGATTTGGATACTTTCTATTGGCTTATCTTTAAGTTCATTGCTCCTTTCTTCTGTTGTGTCCAGTCTGCTTCTTCATGTCCCTACCTAAAGTAGTAAAGGAAGATGAGGATTGACACTGGAGTTGCCCCTATGGAGGTCACTGGTGACCTTGACAGAAGCAGTTTTAGTGAAGTGGTAGGGGCAAAAGCCCCATTAAAGTGGACTCAAAGGATAATGCGGATCTTATCTGAGCCCCAGGAACCTGTGCAGAGTCTAATGCGAAGAAGCTGGTGAAGCTGGCCCAGACTTCCTCTCTTCCTGACTCGGCCTCATCCCAGTTCTTTTGATTAGGAATACCCCTTTGAGTCTCGGCCAGGCCCTGGCAAAGCTGTGCACTACACTTTGCAGTGTACTCACCTTGCCATTCATCACAGGTGTCCCTAAACCAGGTTTATTGGCTCTCATCTTACTACCTTCCATGTGGAACTTCTGAATCTCTTTTGCCATAAGGTTGCTAAAGGAGGCTCAGCAATGCAGCTACACTCTCTCCTTCACTCTGCCTAACTATATATCTTCCAATATGCCCACTTTTTGTTGTAGAGAGCATCCTGCAAGGTGGTCTCTCAGAGTTCCAACCAGAAAGGAAAGCCGGAGTCTCTCTGCTTGGGTTTTTATCTCCATCTGTATAATGGACTTCCCTTTTAGGGTGTCATGGGGTGGGCTGATGGGAAGAGGAGCCGGGACAGGTTTCTGAATTCTTCCATCCTCTTTCATCCCTTCCTCCCCTTCCCAGAATCTACTGAGTCATAAGGGGCAGGTTTTCTATCTTCTCTTTTGACATATTCTTCTCCTCTAGGGCAGAGAGCCTTGTGGCCCAGGTATTATAGGTAGAAGGGGGTATTCTTTATTAATATGGAGAAAAATACCCTAAGATCCAATTCAGTTAGACTTAGTGCTAAATTTGTGAGCAGTTGGACAACCCGGAAGTAGGGATTGCTGAGAACAAAATACATTGTTTTAGTTTTAAAAAGTCCCCTGTTAGAACTAACTTATTTTTTCTTGTACTATTGTTGGATAAGGATTTATATATCATCGTCACCATGTAAGAACTAGAGATGTAAGTAATGTTTCCAGAGTCACATAGGTAGTACATTCTAATTGCATTAAAATCTAAATCCTAATCCTCTTAATAAGAAAGGTTTAGATGCATAATGCATTTGCTTGTAGATGAGTATGTGAAAATTCATACCTTCACTAGCACCACGGGTATATAGGTTTCCTTTTCCCGTTATACCAAGAAGAAGTGCAAAAATATTTGATGTCATCCACCTTATGAGTCCTGAGATTTCAGACTACTTTAGCTCCAGACATATTACCTGCCATCTTTATTCGATCCACCTGACTATAGTAGGCATTCAAAGATTTTTCTCTTGGTGTGCTAATAAAATTCTCTGATACTGTCCAACTACTTATCTAATGAACAAGATGAATACTGTCTCATCCTGAGTACTGTACGCTATAGATAACCTGCAGGGTAAAGTTAAGACTAATTCTCTAATAATATTTCATTGTTAAGCATGACATACAAACCTGGCTCCAACCTACCATTTCAAATGCTTTTCACTCACCTTATAAGACAACGGAGCAGAACTGGTCACTGTTCCTCAGTCGAGCCCATCCAGTTCTCTCACAAACCTTCATGACCCTGGTGCTGATGTGCTAGTTTTGCAGGGCTCACTGTCATGCTTCTCCTTCTATCAGGCAAGATACCACATAGTCTTCAAGTCAGTCCCAGCTTCAGTGTCTGTCAAGCTGTGCTCAACCCCCCAGCAGAGGGATTGCTCTCTCCTCTTTACTCCATGGTACATGGTTCATGTATTTTAATACGTATACGTGCTCTTGCAGTCATTGTGTCTAGCTCACTGAGCTTTTGGAGGCCAGGGACTACCATACCTTACTTATTTTGTATTTGTTTATTTTGTATTTTTGATATTTAATACAACCAATGTCTGTATTTAGCAAGAGCCATGCTAGCCCAAGTATGATCTGGGGAATAGCCTCTTCTGGGAGCTTGTTAGAAATGCAGAATATTGGGTCCCACCCAAGACCTACTGAGTCAGAATCTGATTTTTAACAAGATCTCCTAAGAACATTGTGTGCACATTAAAACTTAAGAGGCACTGGGCTGGGCTAGAGGACTCCTAAGGACTCCTCCTTGCTGACATGCCATGACCGTAGACTACCTGGAGGATGGCCTTGGGTGACTGTAAGTATCTGTGAACGTTCAGTATCTTACATTCACATGGGTCACAGGGACTGGGCCCTGGAAGACCTCCAGCAGGAGCTTTTGCTGGTGTTCTCAGAGGAGGGGGCCACAGAGGGACTAAAGAGATGGGGGGGAGGGTGAACTCAATCAGCCCCAAGGTAAGGAGGGGCCTGGGGGGTAGCTCTTGATGCAGAGATAAGAAATCAGTCAAACCAGACTTGGAGCCACCCAAGCAAGATGGAGGCCACTGACCTACAGTCACAAAAACATAGGAACAGTGAGCCACCCCGATTTGTGTCCAGGATGCGTTTGTCCTCCAACTTGTTTTTCCTTCACGTGGACTTCTCCCTTTCTCTGCCCTCTTCCCTCAGTTCTCCTAGAATTGTTCCTCTTTTGTAAGAAGCCCATGGGTGAGGGAATGTGCCATCCAGGAAGGAAAGTCTGACCTCTCTCTCCTGGGAGCTGACTGTGTAGCTCCCTTCTTTGGATTTTGGAGGGCTTCCTTCCTGCTCCCCATTGCAGGGAGGGGCATGGCTTTCCCTATGAGACTATTTACACAGGAGATCTGGCCCACCAGACTTCTGGAAAGCAATGCCTGCGGACATGACCTTACTGTTAAAGTCGAGATGATAGATACAAGTAGTCATTATGTTTCTGGGAAATGTTGCTAGCAGCAGTGTATAGAGGATTTGCTAAGAAGATAATTAAAATATACATCATGGGTATCCTACAGGTGCCAACTGGGTTGTGAACAGTGAATGAGTTAGCAGCAGTCAGACGAGGTTGCTGGCTTCCTTATTACAGTTGAGGTTCTTCTGCTGTGGGTGGGAAGCAGGGTTGTTATCAGGGGGACAGGAAAAGGGACTCACAGAGGCTTGGTGGTGATGTAGCCCAAATCCCATTATGATACATTGTCATCCTAATGTTATCGAATGGGGGTCCCGCTGATCGCTGCTTACAAAATCATTACTCACACATGGTAGAAAGGAAAGCTGCCTTTAATCAGAATGCCAGCAATCTGGGGAGATGGTAGACTCAGTGTCCCCCAGAAACAACCTCTGAAGATTCTGCTCAGCCATGAAAGCATGTAAAGAGCAACAGGGAAGTAATTTCAGTTAAGCATTGAGATGGGGGTCAGAGTCGAAGCCACCCGCCAGTGTATGCAGGCTTGTGGACTCCTCATGATCTTCCTCCAGATATTATCTTGTTCACACGCTTTGTTCACGGCTTGTTCCCGACATTACTGAAGGGGAAGCTAGGGAGGTGATCTGGTCATCTGTTACTTACTTATTCTTCATTTCCACTTCTTTGATCTATGGAAAGAACCAAGAAGTTAGGCAAGGTATTGTGTGGTTAAAATATTTGAAAGCTGTGCTTGGGCTGGAAATGAGTAGAGCATGCAGGTGCCTGGTTTGAAAGTTAGTTACAATATAGCTTTGCCAAAGTGACAAGAAAAGGGGCTTCCTGCTGAGGATGGTTTCCTGTAAAGAGCTGCTTACAATAACATAAATCTGCATACAAAGATATTACTTGCCTAGTTGGCAACTGACTTCATTGGTAGCAGTAATTGTTGTAGCAATATATTTCCCAGACTACTTATATTTTTGTTTCAGCTGGGATTAGGTACCCTTCTTGCAGTCTGCGGTTTTACTGCAAAAACTGAGCGCCAAAATTTTAGATTCCCTAGGATTTCTCAAGTGAGTTTCGACAACAGGGTGAGATGTGGTAATTTGAGACAGGGTGTGTTTTCTCCTAATAGTTGTGTGGTCACTCAGTTCCATGAGGTTGGTCCATAAAGAAATCCGAGGCACCGGTTTTGTATGTCAGGTTTTCTGTGTTTCATTTCCTATTTGACAGCAGATTTAATTTCCTAAAGGTTGCTAGCAAGATCGTCTGCCAGAATTTTGTGTTTGACTCAAAATCATGAGCAACTACCATGTGGTCTGTGCACTTTACTTTCTGAAGGTCATTGGTCCCTCAAGTCCTATCAGTAAAGCCAAGAAACTGTGCCATCACCTCTTGTGGGTTTGAGTGGGAGACCTCGGCTTGAATGACCTGAGGGATTTGACTGTGGTCCTTGACTCCTTGGCATGGCAAAAGGGGAGGGTTAGGGCTACCTCTTGTAATCTGGGAAAATCCTTAGTAACCTGAGGTCCAGGTCTCCTGGCTGAGGAGTCAGAGGAGAGGGGAGGGTATGAGGTGAGGTGGGGAAAGCGATCGTCTCCCACTCTATAAAAGCTCTTCCCTGATGGAGCCTGGGCTACAGGGATTTAGTGCTATGTCAGCACAGTGTAGAGGGTTACAGGAGCTGCCCTCGAGAACTCCACACAGGCTGTTCTTGTGAGTTTCTCAAACATGCTGCTCCTCCAAACACAGATGGATACTTGAACTGCTGGCAGCAGGGAATGTGCCTTGATGTTTTTCTGGTATCGAGAATAGTTGTCGAAGCCCCTCCCTCCATAATGAGAGAAGGGCATTTGTGAGAGGATTAGCAGGATGGGGCGGTCTGTCTGCAAAGCCACTTGGACTGTGTGGGGTTAAATTCATTACTGATGGCTCAGTGCTTGGACCACTGGTGGAGGTGCCCAGCAGCAGGGGCAGCAAAAAATCTGTCTGCTTTTCCAAGGCAAGTTTCATCAGCATCTCACTGAGCAGAGTGTCCCTATTGCATGGGCTTATTTCCAAATTATTCTGCAACTTCATATTTGATTCTCAAATATTAAAATGATTGATTTTATTATTATCTTCCACTTACAGACTATTTAAATAAATTGTAAATGACGTCTTAATGGATTGTAACTAAAAGTCCAAATTCTCTTTGTTCAGTATTTATTGAGCACCTACTATGTGCCAGCCACCAATTTATGCATACAGAGCTGAGTAGGGGAGTCTCTGCCCTCAGGGAATTAAATGCCAACAAGTAATGTATCCCAAGACAGACATGACCATCCTTGAGCCTGTAAAGTACTTCAGCATTTAAAAATACTTCCACATCTGTTGTCTCATTTGTGGGTTCAGTGGGTTAGTCAGAGAAGGTCTTACTTTTATTATTCCCATTTTATTGACAAGGAAAATAAAAGCCATAGAGGTTAAATGATTTGCCCGAAGAGGTAAGTAGTAGAGCTGGGACCACACCATGTCCTTTCTCAATAACATGTCTTCATTTACTTAATGTTAGCTTTTAAAAAAAATATTTTAGCAATAATTAGGTTTAAACTGTTATGTCTTTAAGGTGCAAATATCATAGAGTTAATGGACACCATGAAAAATAAATCGATTTACACGAATTCCCTGAAAATATATAAAATACGTTGTTTCATTTGGATAATAGTATGTGACCATTGACATAAAGTTGTTGAGAAAGTACAGCAATTTTTATATCAATTTGTTTTAAAAGCATTTAAAGATTTACATAGTACAGAGAATAAGGTGGAGCTTTGGAGTCTGACAGACCCGACATCACATTCTTTCCTTAGTAGGTCTGTGACCTTGATTAAGTTTCTTTAACCTCTCTAAGTTTTAGTTTCTCCACCTGTTAATGGGCTAATGCTGTGTACATGCTGGGGTGGAAATGAGGGTTTAATCTTTCTTTATAAATTAAATAAGTTTCATGTTCTGGTTGTTACTGAGTCATGCAGGCATTAAAGATGTATGTGGTTGGGGTGAACTGACTTAAATATAAGCTGCACAGCATATCAGAATTCACTTGGGGCAGGATGGGTTGTGGTCACCCTACAGGTGTGCTGACAGCGAGTGAATGAGGATTGGGAGAGGTGTAGCCTGTGTAGTTCAGACTCCACAGGCAGAACACAAGCTGAGTTGTCAAGAGTCGAGCCCCAAGTCAAAAGGTGCCCGGGCAGACACCCTGACCTGCAGCTGTTGATTGGTGAGACAGTCCTTCTTACCTGGGCACCTCTGGAACTTATTCCAGGGGAACCAGCGTCGGCAATTTATTTATCAAGGATTATTAATAATTTCTTTCAGCAGTTCTGCATTGACCATGTAGGGACCTAGGGAACGTTATGGGGGCTCCTGGCGCCCCCTTTCCCCTCCACTTGGAGCTCATTGGGTTCTGTGTCCCGGGTGACCTGCACCTTCCCAGCGGACAGTCCACCTTTAGAAACCTCCTAACTGTCCACCTGTTTCAGCTTCAGAGCCTGCGGGCAAACTTTTTCTGTCCCATCTGGCCTCCACCCCCGTTAGTCCCAGCTGACCCTGAGCTGTTGTTTCTGTCACCTTCCTCTGATAAACCCTATCCAGCCCAGAAGCGCACCGTATGCCTTGTTTCCCTGGATGCCCTCGTGTGTGACTTACCCTTCAGGAACCTACTTGTCCAGACCCCTGCTTCAGGGGAAGTTCTGACTGTCCGTTGATTTGTGTATTCGTTTATTGATCCAACAAATATTTTCTGAGTGCTAGGTGCTAGGGACAGAGTAGTGAACAAAACAAGTGAAAGCATGCCCTCTCACAGAGTTTACTTTCCAGCTGGTGAGACAGATAATAGTCAACATAGTAAATAAGTAATATGGCATGTTAGGACATAATAAATGCTGTGGCAAAACTCGAGCCAGGTAAGGGAGATCTGGAATTCCAGGGGAAGCAGTGCAATATTCAGTTGGTAAAGATTCTGCGAACACTGCATCAGCGAATACTGAGCCATTGCTCCTGGGGAAATACAGGATTAGGTTCCCTGTGAGTCTCTGGTTGCAACATTTTTGTCAGCCAGTCAATATGTAACCTTGTTTTAATGTATGTTTCTGTTTAAGGGCACTTATTTAATATATATTGTTGATTCCTTAGCCTTGAACTCATGGCCAACAGCACTATAACTCATGCCTGAGTGAGGTTGTCTAACATACATGTTTTTTCCGTAAGGCACATCACAGCCTTCTCGTGCTTAGGAACAGTAGACAGAACTTCAGCAGTATCCTTGGGGGCCATTTTAAACAGTGAAATCACTAAAAAAAAAAAAAAAAAACCCACAAAATTACAAAACACATGGTACCAGACAGACTGTGAAAAGGACCCTTGTTTACAGTCTGAGAGCTGAAACAAGAAGGCAGAGTGCTGCCTTGTTCCGTCTTGGCCGGTACATGGGTGCTGGGTGGTTCACAATTTTTCTGCTCTGAGCTTGTTTGTGAATGACTGCACACGTACCTCAAGTATTGATTTGGGGTTACAAATACATTTTAGTGAGTAGGCAAATTCGCAAATACAGAATCAGAGAGTAATGAGGACTGACTGTAAATGGGGTGATCAGGGTAGGCCTCACTGAGAAGGTGACATTTGGTGAAAACTTGGAGGAGACGGTGTGAATCACATGGATATCCGGAGAAGGATTCCAGGAAGAGGGTGCAGCCAGCGCAGAGGCCCCGGGCTGTAAACATGCCCAAAGTGCTCAAGGAGATGCAAGGAGGCCAGGGCAGCTGCAATGGAGTGCGGAGTGATCAGAGGAGATGGGAGTGGGGGGGATGGCAGGTCACATAGGGCTTTGTAAGCCGTTGTGCATTTTATTGCAGTTAGATGATTTACTAGATAGAGTTCTCCAGAGAAACAGAACCAATAATCAATGCAGTTGACCCTCGAACAACATGGGTTTGTATTGCGCAGGTACACTTAAATAGGCGGATTTTCTTCAGTAGTGAATACTACAGTACTACACGATCTTCAGTTGGCTGAATTAGTGGGTACAGGGGGGCCGTATATACAGAGGGACAACTGTAAGTTATACCTGGATTTTTGACTGTGTGGTGAGTTGGTGTCCCTAACCCCCACGTTGTTCAAGGGCTGCCTGTGTATCTATACGTATGTGTGTATATATACATATGTATGTATACGTATGTGTATATATATGTATGTATATGTGCACGTATATGTATGTATACGTGTGTGTAAATGTGTATATATATAATTACGCACATACACGTATAAATAAAATATATGTGTGTGTGTATGTATATGTGTCAGGTAGGGCTTTGTAAACTATTGTGCATTTTATCCGAGTTAGATAATTTACTATTTAGGGTTCTCCAGAGAAACAGAACCAATAATATATGCAGTTGACCCTTGAACAACATAGGTTTGAACTGTGCAGGTCTGTTTATACATGGATGGTTTTCTATAGCAAATACTAAAGTACTACACGATCCATAGTCAGTTGAATCTGTGGATACGGAGGGCCGACTCTTAAGTGATACATGGATTTTCGACTGCACAGAGTGTTGATGGAGCCCCTAAGCCCAACAGTGTTTAAGGGTCCACTATATACATGAGGAGATTTTTTATAGGAATTGGCTCATGTAACTATGGAGGCTGAGAAGTCCCACTATCTGCCATCTGCAAGCTGGAGACCCAGGAAAGCTAGTCATACAATTTAGTCTGAGTCCAAAGGCCCTGAGTCCAGGGGAGCCGATGGTATAAGTCCCAGTCCAAAGGCTCGAGGATCCAGGGCTGATGGTATACATCCTGGTCTGAGTAAGAGGGTCTGGGAATCAGTAGTGTCTATGGCCGAGGGCAGGAAAAGATGGATGTCCCAGCTCTAGCAGAGAGCACATTCCCCCTTCCTCTGCCTTTTTGTTCTATTCAGGACCTCCATGGATTGGGTGATGCCCACCCACGCTGGTGAGGGTGGATCTTCTTTACTCAGTTTACTGATTCCAATTGCTCATCTATTCTGGAAACACCCTCTCGAGCACACCCAGAAATAATGTTTTACCAACTATCTGGGCGTCCCTTAGCCCAGTCAGGTCAACACATAAAATGAACCATCACAGATGGGCAGACATGGAAAGAATTTGAGCTGGAAGTGACACTGTACTGTGTTATGGGACCACCAGTCCTTAGGGGTTAGGGCAAGAGCAGTGAGCAGTTAAGAGGGTGTTGTAGTAACCCAGAAGCAGGCCTTGATGTTGTGAGGCTCACAGCTTACAAGAACTTTCCAGCCCCTCCTCTGCCCCTAAACCACTCTCAGGTTAAAAAAGGGAGCACAGCCTCAGGAGGAACTAAAAGAGAGCTGAACCACAGGATTGCTGTACCCAGTGCTACTGGTGCCTGTCTGAAGATGTGCTCCAGCTTGAAATTGAACTAATTGAAGCTTTCGTTTGTATAAAGCAATTTGGCAATCTGCATTCTTAGTCTTGCATGTTCAAATTAAATACAGGACGCCAAGTAATTAGATAGAAAAATACTCCATTGTTTTTCTTAATGAAAGGTACGGATGTATCTTTACTGTTTTGACTTTCCTTTTCACAACCACAATCACATCCCTTGAGAACCACATCTCATTCACCTTGACAGGGAAGGAGAACGTGGCCAGACAGATTGCCTGCGTGAAGATATTTGTACCCAGAGTAGAGTGTAGAAATAATTCACGTCACATTGCTGCATGGCTCAAATGAATACAGAAAAGACTTTGGGTAATGCATTATTAAAGGCACGCACGGCAGAGCTGCCTTGTATACAATTTAAGTGTGAACTTATTAGCATTTCAGGCTGATGCCTCTTTTAGATTTAATTCGATTTCAGGCTTCAGTCGGTTTATTAAATGAATTTCTCACTGCTTAAAAGGTGTAATGTGCTCACGATGGTAGCTTTTCATCACTCTCTCCTCATTTCCTCACGCTCTCAGGCGGATCTTGGCTTCCCGTCTTGGATTCAAAGCCAGGGGTTATTTTCCAAAGATACTGTGTTGTATTGTGTAGCCACTTTTGTGCTTCCAGACACTGGGGCCGTGTGGTGGGCTGTTTTTTACCCACATTGTCTAATGTGAATGCACCTCTTATAGATTTACCACCAGTAAATTTAACTAATGCACAAATAATAGCACTGTTTTCTGTTTCGATGGCCCTTTGTCACTGTGAATCTTTCTAGTGTTACTTTGGCACCGAGTCCACAGACCTTTACTTCTAGTGCTGTGAGGAGAGCACTGAGACTGTTCAAATGGTGGGAAATTAAAACTAATGAATCAAACCATATTAGTGATTCTCAAGATGAGCCGGAGAGCTAGACTGTGAAATGCAATAATTTATACTGATTGCATAAATTTGTTTAGAAGAGTACAGTGAATGCTTCTTGGAGCCTCTGGCAGATCCTAACCCCATAGTTAGTGTTGCCTGCTTGCATGAACTTAAGTCAGCTGTGATTGCCTCATCTGTGAAGTGGGGCTCCTGATATCTTCTCATCCTAAGACAGGGAGAGGTCTGCTTGATTTCTAATGGCTCCTTCCAGCTTTAGGTTGTGTGTGTGTGGCGGGGGGGCAAGGGGAAGTGGTGTGAAAAATAGATAAGCTTCTGGTTGTGTTCAGTAACGATGATCTAGATAAATAGTTCTATAGTACAAAGTCGAAGAAGTGATGTATTTTAGATTTCCAGCTGAACTAGGACCTCAGCTCCCAGAAGAAAGTTGTTTGTATTACATGTACTGTATATCTTCAAATGTGCTGCATTTTGAAAGTTCAGTTGGAAAGGGGATTAAGACATAGCAACCAAAGTAGGATAATAGAAGTATAAATCCACCATTCTATAGTATAAATCTATTTCTGTAGTATAAAGATAAATCCATTTTTTTACCACAAAGCAAAAGCTGGGTTCAGAATGCTGTGAATTCACAGTTCAGAAAAAAAAAAAAAAAGAGTTAAGAAGCAAAGCCCAGAGACAAAATGGGATTGTGGCTGATTGGCAGGCTCATCTTCGAAGAGAGGGCTAACTTTATTTATTTTTGCAAGATTCAGTGTGGGCTAGGTTATGTAAGAGGTCTGTGAATTAAAAAAAAAACAACTTCTGATTTTCCACCCATTCATTATTCATATAGGAATGATAAACCCTATTATTAACTCCACGCCTGATGTCTTTCAGAGGAGAGAGTGGAAAGTTCTGGGCTACCATGGAGCTGTGGTTGTAGGGTTTCCTCACACCTGGAAGATTTTCACAGCCCTTCTGTCTTTTATGACATTGAAGAGTGTAGTTCCCCCTTATTTAATAGAACATTCCCCATTGTGAGTTTGTCTGCTGTTTCCTTGTGAGTAGATTTAGATTGTGTCCTTTTTAAAAAAATTTATGCATCCATCCATTCATTCATTTATTTATTTTTGGCTGTGTTGGGTCTTTGTTGCTTCATGCGGGCTTTCTCTAGTTGTGGCCAGCGGGGGCTACTCTTCGTTGCAGTGTGTGGGCTTCCATTATGGTGGCTTCTCTTGTTGTGGAGCACGGGCTCTAGGCTTGTGGGCTTCAGTAGTTGTGGCACGTGGGCTCAGTAGTTGTGGCTTGTGGGTTCTAGAGTGCAGGCTCAGTAGTTGTGGCGCATGGGCCTAGCTGCTCTGCGGCATGTGGGATCTTCCCGGACCAGGGCTCGAACCCGTGTCTCCTGCATTGGCAGGCGGATTCCCAACCACTACAATACCAGGGAAATCCTGATTGTGTCCTATTTAGGGCATCACATCTGGAAGCAGATCATGAGCAACAGTCTCATTGGTGATGTTAGTTTTCACCATCCTGGAAGAGAATACTGAACACTTCAGTAGATAAGGATTTATCTACTGTATAGTTAGTACTACTTTTTTGGCCTTGTAACTCATAAGCATTCTGTAGGAGACACTTTAGTACGATACAAATATTCTGCTCTTCTTCAAGACGTTCCCCCCAGATTTAGCATTATGGGTGATCGTTGCCTGAGCCAGTGTTCACTGTGGTGTTTGCAAAATGATGATTTTCCAACTTTGGCGCTTACCAGTTGGCACTTGGCATTCTATTGTAAACAGCAGCCTCTCCCCCATTTGTTTAACTCACTATTATCTGTATAATTGCACCACTTCCTATTTTCCAGAGGTTTATAATTTATTTCTGTACTTCATTTTTTAGTGCTCACATTGTCCCAGTCTTAGCCAGTGGGGCCCCCATCAACCTGCCTTGGACATGCTCAAATGGTATTTGGGAAGGATACTCATATGTGCAAACCTCTGCCCTGCCAATAACCTTTCTCTCCTCTGGTCCCAGAAATGTCTACAAATAAGTCCAGGGTCATGGCTATGTGCAGAGTACTAGTAAGATGAGGTTTTTGGGGTCTCTTTGCTCATTATTGGACCTAAACTTGAATTTCAGTGTCTTGCCTCATGTCAAGTGACTCAAGAAGAGCAAGAGAAGAGGGTATGTGAGAATGTGAGTGAGGAAGGAGAAAGAACAAAGAGGCCAGACCTCCCCCCGTGTAAGAGGGGGCCCAGGACGTAGATGGGAATGAGAACAAGGAACACACCTGTGTGCTTGACTTTTAACACAGGAACTCCTCCCTCTAGTACACGTGGCACAGTTAGAGTTCCAGAATATGGTCACTCGGAGGCTGGTCCTTCTCTGTGGGTTCAGGGTCAGGCTCTGTAGACTTGTTCACCAGTCATATCCGCTCAGAGCTATGGCCTCATCCTTGTGTTCACAGATGCTTAAGAACAGGGGCTATTTAATTGCCTCCTTGGGGGCTTCCAGCAGAAATGACATGTGGACCTCTCCCGCCAGCAACTCTTCATGTCCCAGGGCCACTTTGACCATGGGATCAAAGACTGCATGCCCTATGTTGTCTTGTGTTTCCAGAGGGCATCTAATAAGCTGTCATATTGGGCCTCAGTTTCCTTTAATGCTAAAAGAGGGACTAGAATTAGGGTCTTTGAAATCCTCCTCAGCTTTAAAATTCTCTAATTCTGAAAGTTGAGGTAGGGATTTTATGTGCTTGAATTGATACTCTCACATATTTGTCCGTACCCATCAACCCTACAGATTCTGCTCTTGGGTCAAGCAAAACAGGCACTTTGCATAGGTTACCTTCTTTAATAATTTCTTACCCTCCAAATTATCTCTAATGATAGAAGTATAATCAGGATGTTAATGAATACTTTTGCTAGCTATAACATAGAGATGCATAGACACAAAGTATTCTCGAAGGAAGGGAGGTGAATTTCTGTAACAGTCTGTGAAAGGGCACATTTCTGAAATCCTCCTGAGACTACATTTTAAGTTAACGCTTACCTATAATGAAGCCAGTCCAGTCAGCTTCTCATTTCTTCTTTGCTCATTCTGAAGGATTGTTCTGGAGATGCTGAAAGTGCTATTCACATTGTTAATAACTAGAGCTTTTGTCTAGAGATTGGGTGCTCTTCTAGGTCCTCTGACCGTCTGCAGCTCTGTGTCCTCATCTGCTAGATGATGGTAGAACTGGCTGAGGGTGTGTCCATTTAAGGGGACAGCCAGAATCCACACACAGACCTTCAGTGCGGGGAAGGAACAGTGGTTCCCATACGTCACACCAGCTTCTGAGGTGGTTCATTATAGCGGATTTGTCCCAGTACTTTTTCTGTAGGTTTTGTACTTCGAAAGTTAAGGGGTTCTGCAAACTCAGGAGTCAGGAGCATCCAGCTCAGGAGCCAGTGTCATCTAAGAGCAAGCCCCTTGGTTCTCTTCTTATTGGCTTCGGTGACAGGCAGGCAAGTGTCCCCTCCTCCATGTCATTAAATCCTGCACAGGCTGCTGGCCTAAAGGAAAGCTTGGTTTGCTGTTTATACTGTGGCTTTGAAAGCCTCATCAGCTCTTTTTTAAAAAGGAGGGAAAAATCTGCCTCTGAGGAAGGTAAAAAGGAGGGATAAGAAAGTCCCCAGTCCTTCTCAACCTAAAGCCATGTAATTATTTTAAATCATTTTCATTGTCTATGCTTCCTACCTATGATGTGATTTTTCAGGTTTCACTCCTAAGAAATCCAGATCTTGGGGCAGAGGGTGGGAGAAGACAGAAGAGAATGGGGGCTGCCATGCATCTGTGTGGCTGTGGAAGAGCTTGAGAGTCAGCCAGATGGCAACGCAGCAGGTGTGGATGGAGGGAGGGGCTCAGGACCACGGGTGAGAGCACGGGGCGGGGGGCGTTGCAGAACTGGGAGGGTATGGTAATGGCTAGGAATGCCTAGGATTAGTTAAGACTTAAAAATAAGGGAAAGCTACCAAGAAGGCTTTTTAGCAGTGGAAGAGGATAAACACGGTTTCCTGCAGAGCCACACAACACAACACCTATTTGAGTTTCTTCCCGGACTTTAAAGAGAATGATCTTTGGGGCATCCAGCTGAAAGATGAAGATCAAGAGCGTTCTGAAGGAAGGTTCACGGTGGTCGCCACAGAGCACCATCCTCCTGCACATTTGTTTTGATGACCGGGAAAGATGGGTTTGTTTCATTGTGATGAGACATGAGAGATGGATAGTGAACACCTTGGAAAAGAGGTCCAGAGTTGCTGGAGAACTTGACAGTTCAGGGCAGTAGTTCATAATACAGAGGGACACCTATAAAAGTCACCTGGCTCTTCCTTTCTTTCTTCTGGCCTTCCCCCAAACTTCTGTATCACACATTCCCTCATCTCCTTCAGGTCTTGACTCAGGGGTCGCCTTCAACATGAGACTCACCCTGACCATCCCCACCCATCTCCCTTTCCCCGCTCTACACTTTCTGTTTGCTCCAGCGCTCACCATCCCCTGACACACTATACGGTCTACTTACCTGTAGTGCGTGTTGATTATTGTTCTCTCTCCCTGTTGGAACAGATCTCCATGTTTGTGTTGTTCACTGATGTATTCCAAGAGTCAAAACGATGCCTGGAACCTAGTAGGTGTTCCGTTATTATTTGTTCAACGGTTGAATGAAATGACTAAGACAGAAAACATTCACAGGTAGCCCAGAAGCCAAATAGGGTCCTGGAGGAATCCCATTATCAAGTTTGGTGTAAGAGGAAAAGGGAATTTCCATAACAAAAGGTGAACAACAGAAGCAACGCTTTCCTGAATGGTTTACGATAAATTCTATCAACTGATATGTAATGGGTTTTCTGGTGCTTGTTCATTCAAGATTCAATCTCTTTGACAAAAAAGCAAAGCAGGGGGTCCGGGGGTGGGGTGTGTATGATGAATTGGGAGATCGGGATTGACATATATACACGAATATGTATAAAATGGATAACTCATAAGAACCTGCTGTATAAAAAAATAAATAAAATAAAATTCAAAAATTCAAAAAAAAAAAAGCAATGATATTAAGCGCTAGACTAAAAGATACTACCTGGAAGGAACACCTAAGACATTCTAGCCTTGAAAAACAGTAGATGTAACCAAATTTCACAGTAATGCACATAGTGTGTTCTCAGATGACAACTCAAAAAAAAAAAAAAGGCATTATTTTGATTATTCATTTTTGGTACAGCTGAACTTGAATGCAATATAAGTTATTTCTTTCAAATATGACAGTCTTGCAAAAGGTTGTGTTACTGTTGGTAATAGTTTTCTGCTGGCGGTGAAGAGCCAAGTGTGGGGAGTGCGATTAGCCAAGCTGGAGGGAAGAGAGTGGAAGAGCGGAAGAAGAAACCTGGGGTCAGGGCCGCACCAGGATTCTTTAGGAGAAACGACTCAGGAGTCATTTGGAGACCCTGTCAATTTAACTACATAATTGCTCTACATAGTTAAATACAGAAATGTTGTGGACACGCTGATTAAAGTCTTCATGAGAGAGAAGCAGGCCTGATTTGAGGATCTTATTATGTGCTCCTTGGCTTGTGTTTGTAATTGTCCCCATAGCATTATTTTGTTTGTTCTCAGCCTCCCCAAGTTTTTTGGCAGTTTCTCTTGACCAGGGTCTCTTTTTATAATGTTCTTTGTCCATGGCAACTGGTCTTCAGTGCAGTCTTGGTAACTATCAGCTGCTGTGTTTCAGTTTCTTATTTGGAGCTTGTAAAGCTGAGGTTGTAGGTCAGGTGTCCTACATGTTGACTAATCTGGAGAATCCAGGAAAACTGCCCCTGACCATGTTAATCAGAGCATACACCTCTCGAATGCATGCCTTTAGTTAAAGAAGGGTTCAGTGGAAAGTTTTGGATGCTTATCCCATGTTACTTGCAAGTATTTGCCTCCAGTGGCCTATGGTGCTTCCTTTGGGAAGGTCATTACATCACGTACGGTTATTTCAAATCAACTAAGTGGGCTTATCTGTCAGAGGCATAGTCCTTAACCATTTTCCCATGTCCTAACATAGAGCCTCTACTAACCACTGAGATGTAAGGAAGCAAAGAATCTTATCAGCCCATTTTATTTTTTTATTTTAAAAATTTTATTGAAGTATAGTTGATTTACGCTGTTGTGTTAATTTCTGCTGTACAGCAAAGTGACTCAGTTAGACATATATATATTCTTTTCCACGGGATACTGAATATAGTTCCCTGTGCTATACAGTAGGACCTTGTTGTTTATCCATCCTATATATACTAGTTTGCGTCTGCTAATCCCAAACTCCCAGTCTTTCCCTCCCCCACCCCTCTTTCCCCCTTGGCAACCACAAGTCTGTTCCTTATGAAACCATTTTAGAAAGAACAGTAACTTGACAAAAGTCCACAATGTATCTGAAACACACCATGTTGAGACCTGGTAACCAGCCAAGAGGCCCCTGAATCAGCCCAGGTTTGGCATCTGAGCTTGGCTCCCTGATGTCTGATAAGGGAGCTGGACTCCGGGCCCATAGGCTGTCAGACCTTCAAGTTACATTGGGCCTCAATGAAGTGATGGGCCAACCAATGTTTTAGAAGAAGGGGAGGCAAAGAGACTTGTTAAATTAGAGGAAAACTGGCCTTTAACACATTCTAAAGAAAGAAAATGTATCTCTGAGCATCTCAGAGATTTCAGCCCCCTGCAGGTGCTCTGCCAGAAGTAACGACCACAAATTTCAGTGAGTGAGGAGGTGTTTCTACTGATTTTCTTGAACCATCTTCATTTGGTGTTGACACACCTTTACTTAGACCTGGCTCCCAGGAGAATTCTCTAGAGGAGAACCCCTCTGGACATGAAAATTGAGGCTCAAACACCAAATCTGAGAACGTTCATGTTCACCCAAGAGGTGGTATTCTGGTTGAATCACATGCCTCAGAAAAGTCCCCAGGTTTGACATGCCTGCGTGTCCTCAGGCAAAAATCTTTAATAAGATTATTAGTCAAAACTAATGTTCTCACAAAAGGAATGAAACAGGACCCACGGACCTGATGGTGGCATCATACTAGAAATTGAAATTAGGTCTGTGGCATTTAACCTGGGTGTCAACATCTTAATTTTCGTCGAGTCTAAGCTGAGTAATAGGGAAAGATTGTGGAGACTTTCATCTACTAAGAAAAACATTCCACAGGAGAGATTTTTACTTTGCATCTAGAAGAGTACTTACAATATGAAATTACAAAACCATTTTATTCACGCCAGAGACAAAAATAACACATTGCAAGGAGCACCAGGCCAAACCCAGAAGTCCCATAAAGAAAAAGTTGAAAACAGCCAATGTGTGAAGCTTTTTTATTCTGTAACCATCTCATGGAACCTGCCCAAAGACGCCATTTTTTTTTAATGATGTTAAATAAAGCCCTTGATTGAAAGTGGGAAGAGATGGGAGAGGGTCAGGGATTTCTTTATGTGCTGCTAAATCCTCTGTGACCCTAGTCCATGCTGGTGCAAGCCCGGTCCAGGCACCTCGGGCTGATCTCAGCAGGACCACCACCATCTCTCAGAACTGGCCTCCCCACCTCCTCCGTTCCCTCACTGGGGCCACGGTGGGATCTTTGGTAGAAGACGAATCTCTGGCCAGTCATTCCTTTGCTTGAATCTGTTTAATGGCTGCCTAGTGCCCTTAGGATAAACTGCAAACTCTGATGTGCAAGCTTGTTGAGAGAGGCAGTGTGAAGGCCAAGCTCACTGCTGTGGGTTTGGAGCCACACCTTCCGGGTTAGGATTTGCCTGTGCCGCTTCCCAGCTGAGAACCCTTAGGCAAACTATTTACCTTTCTGGGCTTCAGCTGCCTCAACTGTAAAACAGATGATAGTAATAATAGAATCCTTTAGGGTTGTTGTGAGGATTAAATGAGTTCTAACACATGCCAAACACCCAATAAATATTCACTATTATGATGATTGCTACCTAAGGCAACTTCATGTGCCCAAAGCACAGTGAAGGCCAAACAAACCAAAACGGTAGAGTTTGGAGCAGAGAAAGGTTTATTGCAGGGCCATGCAAGGATACAGGTGGCTCATGCCCCCAGAATATCCCCAGCTCCCTGAAGGGGTTCAGCAAAGCTTTTTTTTTTTTTTTTGCGGTACGCGGGTCTCTCACTGCTGTGGCCTCTCCCGTTGTGGAGCACAGGCTCCGGACGCACAGCCTCAGTGGCCATGGCTCACGGGCCCAGCCGCTCCGCGGCATGTGGGATCTTCCCAGAGCGGGGCACGAACCCGCGTCCCCCGCATCGGTAGGCGGACTCTCAACCACTGCCCCACCAGGGAAGCCCCTGCCAAGGCCGTTTTCCTCCTCCTCAGGGATGTTCTGGCAGTGTCCCCAGTGGCTGTGTTGGTTTTGCTTCCTCCAGGCCCGTCGCTGGCTGTGGCTGCTATGGCCGTGCTCTGCTCTTCAGCGGCAGGAGACTTGATCACTGCCGAGCTCAAAGCACCCGCTGCGGTGCCTCCTGCCACCCTTGCTGTCTCCACCTTTGTGGTTGACTGCGATGCTGACGCTTTGTCAAGCCCTGTAGTAGGTTTTGCTTTCGCAGTGGCCACATCGGGCATGGTATCGGGCTTGTGGGAGTCCAGTTGGATTCCGTGCCCCCCAGCAAAAGCTGCAGGCGTGGCCCCGGCCACCTCAGGGCACGTGTGGAGGCTGCTGACGCTCACCTGGTCCTGATCCCCCTTTCCTTGGAAATCCTCCACGGCCGGGCTCCTCCCGTCCTCCTCCTCAAACACAGGCATGCAGGTCATGTCCCAGACGGGAACGGCATAGGTGTTGCTTTCACTGTCCACTGGTGGTCGCAGGAGGTCAATCAGCTGTTCCCACTCGGCGAAGAGGTCTTCCCGCGCGTCCAGAGGGGGACACAGCTGCAGGTAGAAGCAGCGGGCAGTGGCAAGCTTCACGCGCAGCTGTTGTTTCTCACGATTGTGAGTGGAGATCCTCACGATTGTGAGTGGAGATCCTCACGAACTCCAAGGGAAGGAGCCTGGTGAGCTCTAAGGTCTTTGCAGCCTTGTGGCTCTTGCCCTTGGTGGCCTGGCTGCGCTCGGCGTGCTTTTCACAGCCGGTGGCCCGTCGGGCCAGCAGCATGATGTCTGGGAGCGGGAGGACGGGGATGGTGGATGTGATGCCCATGGTCACCATGCCGCCCCAGTTGTGCACGTCAATCGCTTCTCCCCTCTTCGTGACCTGGATGAAGTCGCTCTCGAATATCGGCGCGTACTTGAAATGGTCATATTCGCCCTTGTGCAGATGCTGCTGCAGCTTCCCCGTGGTGGTGTTGAACAGGTCCACCCAGGTGCTGCTCCGGGCCGTGTGATACGGGAGCAGAGAGTCCCCACTCATGGCTGTCTTTTACCACGACAGGCAGCGCGGTTAAGGCGGCTCCCTGGCTCTTCCCTCCCTCGGCCTCACTGGCAGAAGAGCGAGCTGCGATGCTCCTGCGTCACACAGGCGGCCCTACGGCAGGTCTTCCAAGCCCGCCCCACAGGCCCCCACGTTTGCCTCAGGGTCTCCCAGAGGCCGGGGTGTGAGTAGGGGCACAGATGATCACAGTGGGGACGCTGTAGGGCGCCTGGAGCCCAGGCTGACTCTCTTCAAGTGTGTCGAGAGGTACGGTAGGCTCCCCCTCCGCCTCACCTCACTTTTGCTTCTGGGTTTTTATCTCCCCAAGAGGCCGTGGTGAACTTCCGTCCTAGTGAGAGAAGTAACCACTTTGTCAGCCTAACCCCCTGGCACAGCCTATTTATCCTCTGATGCCCTTTGTGACCTATCAGTGTCACAAAGCCCTTTGTGACCTATCACTGTCACAAAGCCCTTTGCCTCATCCCCCAGCTGCCCCCTCAGGGCAGGGCCCCCATCCTCTCCCAAACACCCCATTGCCCCTGCGGAGGACAGGCCCATCCTGCCAGGGACTCAGGTGCGTTACCAAAATAAAAATGTCTTCAAGTGGGAAAGTTTTGTGTGGGTCCTTTTTCTTTTCCTCCCCCAAATTCAGCTACTGGATGAAATCTATAGGAATATAAGATGATGGGATCAATCTGAACCATTTAAGCTCATGGTTTAATTGTATCGAATAAGGCAGAGTTGGCAGTGGCGGTCCTTAGTCTGTCCTTTCATAAAATCTCAGTAAACGTGGACGATGGTGAGTACCAATTCCCCTGTGAAGGCTTCCCTAACCCAGAACTCCTTCCCATGCCCCAGACCCCCTCCTCTGAATAGATCCAGTCCCCAAACACACGTCTCTCATTGTATTTGTCACTCAGAGTTGTGATCATTACTCGTGCTGTCCTGTCTCCTCCACCATCTGTGTACCTCTGTGCGGGACCGGGGTGGCACACTGTCTGAAAGTCGTTGCACCGAGGTAGCTCCCTCTCTGCACCATCACCTGCCACCTTGAGCAAGTCCTTTAAATGCTCTGAACTTCCGTTTGCTTCTCCGCAAAATGGAAAGACGTGAGAATCGGAAGGGGGCACAGACATTCAAGAACTTTATAAACAGCTAAGGGCTATGCACGTGTTTTTTTTTTTTTCTGTAAATTTATTTTATTATTTATTTTTGGCTTCTCTTGTTGGGGAGCACAGGCTCTAGGCGTGCGGGCTTCGGTAGTTGTGGCTCGCGGGCTCTAGAGCACAGGCTCAGTAGTTGTGGCGCACGGGCTTAGTTGCTCCGTGGCATGTGGGATCTTCCTGGACCAGGGCTCGAACCTGGGTCCCCTGCGTCGGCAGGCGGATTCTTAACCACTGCGCCACCAGGGAAGTCCCTGTGCACGTGTTTTTAATGCATTTTCTTCCTTCAGACTAGTGTTTCCCTGCACTTGCCTGTGTGGAAATCATAAGATCAAAGGAGTGTGATGTGATCATTTTGTAATTTCTCCTCCTTGGGTCCAAGGAAAAGCTGGTGGAGAGTAAAGCATTAATTGCGGCTCCCTGCAGCTCCTAGTCTTCTGGGAAACTCTGGGTTAATTCTGGGGTCAGGAACCTTGTTTGGCCAGGGGAAACAGTGCATATGTGTAGGTCTTGGGCTGGCTCCCTTTCTCAGCAGTGCTCCCCACCAAGTGCCCACCGTTCCGTCCACCAACAGAAGAGACCTCTCCCCAGCCTCCCGTGATGAGGTCTGTGGAAGTCACAAACTGGAGGTCCAATCAACAAGGATGCTCTGACCTAACAAATACTCTCCCTCATGTGAGGTTTAAGGATTTGGTTTTGGAGCCCCAGAAGAAAAAAGTGCCTGCAGATTTGGTGTGGAGAAACCCTTCTGAGCAGGGCATTCAAAAGTTGAGTTAGTGGCTGGAGGAGGACTGGATGCTGGACGTTCCAGGAGTGAACGCTGGAATTCCAGGTGGGAGCCTGTTTCTGGCTGCATCCCGGGTCATGCCAGAGGCTAGAGGTAGAAGCCTGGGAGCCAGACACAGCTCAAGGGTGGACTGGATGCTCTCGAGATAAGGCCAGCTAAGAGCTGTGAGCTCACTGAAGTTCGAAAACCGGCTCCCAGCCCCCACCCCTCCCTCCCCTCAATCTAGTAAAATTCATGCTCATCTCTGTAGTTTTGGAACATGATGGTAAGAATGGTGGTGCCTCGGGTTCTTGTGCTGGTCCTATCTCAGGCTTGTTTGCTTGTTTCCTTCGCATACTACAGACAGGGATTTGCATAAAGAAGTGGGCTGGTGGATCACTGTTCTGCAAAGATCCCATTGTGCGACTGGAGCAGGTTACCTTCTCTGAGCCTCAGTGTTCTCATCTGTAAAATAGGCATATCGTTCCTTCTTTTCCTAATAACCAAACAAGTGTTGTACTTTACCTTAAATAAATGTACTTTAAAGATGCCAAGCCTTTCTGACATCATTTTTGTGCATAAATACAAGTGATTAAAAGAGAAAGGCATTGGTCAATAACTTCATCACAACTGCCACGGTGATTGTAGGACCATCCTGATTTCAGAGTTAGTAAAATGTGAAAACTACAACACCTGTGTACCTACCATCTTGCTTAAGAGACAGAACAATTCCCAGCAGCACTAACAGCCTTGTGTCAACCTCCTTGACCTAGCCTTTCCACCCTAGAGAAAACTGTCCTCAATTTTGTGTTTACTCTTCCCTCAGTTTTAGCTACCGTTTTTTTAAACATGTACCCTATGCAATCCGTTGTTTGAGCTTGTTTCAGAATGGTTCCATGAGTGGAACTGTATCCCATTCTTCTGATGTTTTTAAAAATCATGAGAAGTTGATCTATGCTAATGTGTGTAGCTCATTTATTTTTCACTATTGAATATTCCAATCTCATCCTATCCTGCTGTATGAATTCTGCTGATGGAAATTTGGGCTGTTTCCCGTGTTTTGCTGTTAAGTTATTTTTGCTCTAAACATTCTCAGAGTTGTTTCTTAGAGCATGTGTGTTTCTCCAGGGTATATACCTGGGCAGGGAACGGCTAAGTCTAGATGAGAGTGCTTGCTGTTCTGATTGCTAGCTAATACTGCCGCCCTTATTTCTGTCCACTGAATAGCCCGAGGGGACATGAGTCCTGTTCTGGCTCTGTTTACAGACCTTCAGGGGGAATAAGCGTTTATAAAAAGAATAGGAGGGGATTCCCTGGTGGCGCAGTGGTTGAGAGTCCACCTGAGGATGCAGGGAACATGAGTTCGTGCCCCGGTCCTGGAAGATCCCACATGCCGCGGAGCGGCTGGGCCCGTGAGCCATGGCCGCTGGGCCTGCGCGTCCGGAGCCTGTGCTCCGTGACGGGAGAGGCCACAACAGTAAGTGGCCCGCGTACTGCAAAAAAAAAAAAAAAAAAAAAAAAATAGGAGGATAGTGAAGGAGAGCTTCCCAGACCATAGTCTGACTTTGAGCCATGGCCCTGAGGGGCAAAGCCAGAAAGGAGTGGAAGCCAGATGGAGCAGTGCTGTTGGCGCTGAGCATGCGTGTGAGGTGGGGCTGCCCTTGCCTGGACACTGGGTCTCAGACTGTGGCACAGCTGACATCACAGAATCCACTGTGAGGCTACGGCTGGACTTCGGGACCTAGAAATTCAGACAAAACACTGCATGCGTTCTCAGACTGTATGTTTTTTTATTTAAATTGCAGTAAGGAAGCTGAAATGGGCTCTCCAGGGATATTTCCCAGAGCCCTGGTCCCCTTTGCAGCTCCCAGCTCTAGGTCCTATTGATGGGCTTCAACGGTCACTGGCTCCATGGTCTCAGATGTCACACTGGTGATTTCCAGCCCCTGGCCACTCTCTGCTGTCTCTGTGATGGCCTCCATTCGGGTCCCTTCCACTGGCTTCGCCAGGATGCTCCCATGTTTATTTCGTGATGAGGCCACTGTCTTTTTTGTAAGTCTGGCTCTCACATTCCTGAAGAAAGAGCTGATCCTGCTGAGTATGTTGGTGGTGGGACCTGAATGCACTGGAGATAAGCTCCTGCCCGATTTGTGTGAGGTCTTGGACTCACTGGTGATGGGAGCACGGCTGATGCCTTTGGGAGCAGTGCCCTGCTCGCTGCCCCCTGGGCTGCCATGGCCTTTGGCCTTTTGGTCATCTCTAGTGGCTCTGCGGCCGCCTGAGCACGGGCCAGCTGCTTTGGGGATTGTCTTGCTCCCCGCTGCCTTGTGGTGGCTTTCCACAGAACTGCAGAGCGAGGGGCTCGTAAGAGCTCTGTCCTCTCCCCAGTGCTCCCTCCTCTCCCTTCTTCCCTTGTGGGCCTGGGACACTCTCTGTGAGCTGCCATCCTGTTCGCTCACTTTGCCTTCCTGTGGCAAGCTTGAGACGAGGGTCCCGTCATCGTCCTTGTCGGCTTTTCCTTTGACAGTCTTGCTGGTAGGTTCTGCTCCGACCACAGTCATGCCGGCCTCTGGGGAGAGGCTGGTGGACGTGCTGGAAGCATACTCTGAACTGTTCTCAGCACCTGCCAAGGCCGTTTTCCCGCTCCTCAGGGATGTTCTGGCAGTGTCCCCAGTGGCTATGTTGGTTTTGCTTCCTCCAGGCCCGTCGCTGGCTGTGGCTGCTATGGCCGTGCTCTGCGCTTCAGCGGCAGGAGACTTGATCACTGCCGTGCTCAAAGCACCCGCTGCGGTGCCTCCTGCCACCCCTGCTGTCTCCACCTTTGTCGTTGACCGCGATGCTGACGCTTTGTCAAGCCCTGTAGTAGGTTTTGCTTTCGCAGTGGCCACATCGGGCATGGTATCGGGCTTGTGGGAGTCCAGTTGGATTCCGTGCCCCCCAGCAAAAGCTGCAGGCGTGGCCCCGGCCACCTCAGGGCACGTTTGGAGGCTGCTGACGCTCACCTGGTCCTGATGCCCCTTTCCTTGGAAATCCTCCACAGCCGGGCTCCTCCCGTCCTGCTCCTCCTCGAACACAGGCACGCAGGTCATGTCCCAGACGGGAACGGCATAGGTGTTGCTTTCACTGTCCACTGGTGGTCGCAGGAGGTCAATCAGCTGTTCCCACTCGGCGAAGAGGTCTTCCCGCGCGTCCAGAGAGGGACACAGCTGCAGGTAGAAGCAGCGGCCAGTGGCAAGCTTCACGCGCAGCTGTTGTTTCTCACGATTGTGAGTGGAGATCCTCACGAACTCCAAGAGAAGGAGCCTGGTGAGCTCTAAGGTCTTTGCAGCCTTGTGGCTCTTGCCCTTGGTGGCCTGGCTGCGCTCGGCGTGCTTTTCACAGCCGGTGGCCCGTCGGGCAAGCAGCATGATGTCTGGGAGCGGGAGGACGGGGATGGTGGATGTGATGCCCATGGTCACCATGCCGCCCCAGTTGTGCACGTCAATCGCTTCTCCCCTCTTCGTGACCTGGATGAAGTCGCTCTCGAATATCGGCGCGTACTTGAAATGGTCATATTCGCCCTTGTGCAGATGCTGCTGCAGCTTCCCCGTGGTGGTGTTGAACAGGTCCACCCAGGTGCTGCTCCGGGCCGTGTGATACGGGAGCAGAGAGTCCCCACTCATGGCTGTCTTTTACCACGACAGGCAGCGCGGTTAAGGCGGCTCCCTGGCTCTTCCCTCCCTCGGCCTCACTGGCAGAAGAGCGAGCTGCGATGCTCCTGCGTCACACAGGCGGCCCTACGGCAGGTCTTCCAAGCCCGCCCCACAGGCCCCCACGTTTGCCTCAGGGTCTCCCAGAGGCAGGGGTGTGGGTAGGGGCACAGATGATCACAGTGGGGACGCTGTAGGGCACCTGGAGCCCAGGCTGAATCTCTTCAAGTGTGTCGAGAGGTACGGTAGGCTCCCCCTCCGCCTCACCTCACTTCTGCTTCTGGGTTTTTATCTCCCCAAGAGGCCGTGGTGAACTTCCGTCCTAGTGAGAGAAGTAACCACTTTGTCAGCCTAACCCCCTGGCACAGCCTATTTATCCTCTGATGCCCTTTGTGACCTATCAGTGTCACAAAGCCCTTTGTGACCTATCACTGTCACAAAGCCCTTTGCCTCATCCCCCAGCTGCCCCCTCAGGGCAGGGCCCCCATCCTCTCCCAAACACCCCATTGCCCCTGCGGAGGACAGGCCCATCCTGCCAGGGACTCAGGTGCGTTACCAAAATAAAAATGTCTTCAAGTGGGAAAGTTTTGTGTGGGTCCTTTTTCTTTTCCTCCCCCAAATTCAGCTACTGGATGAAATCTATAGGAATGTAAGATGATGGGATCAATTTGAACCATTTAAGCTCATGGTTTAATTGTATCGAATAAGGCAGAGTTGGCAGTGGCGATCCTTAGTCTGTCCTTTTATAAAATCTCAGTAAACGTGGACGATGGTGATTTTTTTTTTTTTATTAGTTTCTGCTTTATAACAAAGTGAATCAGTCATACATATACATCTGTTCCCACATCCCCTCCCTCATGCATCTCCCTCCCTCCCACCCTCCCCATCCCACCCCTCCAGGCGGTCACAAAGCACCGAGCTGATCTCCCTGTGCTCTGCGGCTGCTTCCCACTATCTATCTACCTTACGTTTGGTAGTGTATATATGTCCATGCCTCTCTTTCCCTTTGTCACAGCTTACCCTTCCCCTTCCCCATATCCTCAAGTCCATTCTCAAGTAGGTCTGTGTCTTTATTCCCGTTTTACCCCTAGGTTCTTCATGACATTTTTTTTTTTTAATTCCATATATATGTGTTAGCATACGGTATTTGTCTTTCTCTTTCTGACTTACTTCACTCTGTATGACAGACTCTAGGTCTATCCACCTCATTACAAATAGCTCAGTTTCGTTTCTTTTTATGGCTGAGTAATATTCCATTGTATATATGTGCCACATCTTCTTTATCCATTCATCCGATGATGGACACTTAGGTTGTTTCCAGCTCCGGGCTATTGTGAATAGAGCTGCAATGAACATTTTGGTACATGTCTCTTTTTGAATTATGGTTTTCTCAGGGTATATGCCTAGTAGTGGGATTGCTGGGTCATATGGTAGTTCTATTTTTAGTTTTTTAAGGAACCTCCATACTGTTCTCCATAGTGGCTGTACCAATTCACATTCCCACCAGCAGTGCAAGAGTGTTCCCTTTTCTCCACACCCTCTCCAGCATTTATTGTTTCTAGATATCTTGATGATGGCCATTCTGACTGGTGTGAGATGATATCTCATTGTAGTTTTGATTTGCATTTCTCTAATGATTAATGATGTTGAGCATTCTTTCATGTGTTTGTTGGCAGTCTGTATATCTTCTTTGGAGAAATGCCTATTTAAGTCTTCTGCCCATTTTTGGATTGGGTTGTTTGTTTTTTTGCTATTGAGCTGCATGAGCTGTTTATAAATTTTGGAGATTAATCCTTTGTCAGTTGCTTCATTTGCAAATATTTTCTCCCATTCTGAGGGTTGTCTTTTGGTCTTGTTTATGGTTTCCTTTGCTGTGCAAAAGCTTTGAAGTTTCATTAGGTCCCATTTGTTTATCTTTGTTTTTAGTTCCATTTCTCTAGGAGGTGGGTCCAAAAGGATCTTGCTGTGATTTATGTCATAGAGTGTTCTACCTATGTTTTCCTCTAAGAGTTTGATAGTTTCTGGCCTTACATTTAGGTCTTTAATCCATTTTGAGCTTATTTTTGTGTATGGTGTTAGGGAATGATCTAATCTCATACTTTTACATGTCCCTGTCCAGTTTTCCCAGCACCACTTATTGAAGAGGCTGTCCTTTCTCCACTGTACATTCCTGCCTCCTTTATCAAAGATAAGTTGGCCATATGTGCGTGGGTTTATCTCTGGGCTTTCTATCCTGATCCACTGATCTATCTTTCTGTTTTTATGCCAGTACCACACTGTCTTAATTACTGTAGCTTTGTAGTATAGTCTGAAGTCAGGGAGCCTGATTCCTCCAGCTCCGTTTTTCGTTCTCAAGATTGCTTTGGCTATTCGGGGTCTTTTGTTTTTCCAAACAAATTTTGAAATTTTTTGTTCTAGTTCTGTGAAAAATGCCAGTGGTAGTTTGATAGGGATTGCATTGAATCTGTAGATTGCTTTGGGTAGTAGAGTCATTTTCACAATATTGATTCTTCCAATCCAGGAGCATGGTATATCTCTCCATCTATTTATCTCATCTTTAATTTCTTTCATCAGTGTCTTATAATTTTCTGCATACAGGTCTTTTGTCTCCTTAGGTAGGTTTATTCCTAGATATTTTATTCTTTTTGTTGCAATGGTAAATGGGAGTGTTTTCTTGATTTCATTTTCAGATTTTTCATCATTAGTGTACAGGAATGCCAGAGATTTCTGTGCATTAATTTTGTATCCTGCTACTTTACCAAATTCATTGATTAGCTCTAGTAGTTTTTTGGTAGCATCTTTAGGATTCTCTATGTATAGTATCATGTCATCTGCAAACAGTGACAGCTTTACTTCTTCTTTTCCAATTTGGATTCCTTTTATTTCCTTTTCTTCTCTGATTGCTGTGGCTAAAACTTCCAAAACTATGTTGAATAAGAGTGGTGAGAGTGGGCAGCCTTGTCTTGTTCCTGATCTTAGTGGAAATGGTTTCAGTTTTTCACCATTGAGGACAATGTTGGCTGTGGGTTTGTCATATATGGCCTTTATTATGTTGAGGAAAGTTCCCTCTATGCCTACTTTCTGCAGGGTTTTTATCATAAATGGGTGTTGAATTTTGTCGAAAGCTTTCTCTGCATCTATTGAGATGATCATATGGTTTTTCTCCTTCAACTTGTTAATATGGTGTATCACATTGATTGATTTGCGTATATTGAAGAATCCTTGCATTCCTGGAATAAACCCCACTTGATCATGGTGTATGATCCTTTTAATGTGCTGTTGGATTCTGTTTGCTAGTATTTTGTTGAGGATTTTTGCATCTATGTTCATCAGTGATATTGGCCTGTAGTTTTCTTTCTTTGTGACATCCTTGCCTGGTTTTGGTATCAAGGTGATGGTGGCCTCGTAGAATGAGTTTGGGAGTGTTCCTTCCTCTGATATTGTTTGGAAGAGTTTGAGAAGGATGGGTGTTAGCTCTTCTCTAAATGTTTGATAGAATTCGCCTGTGAAGCCATCTGGTCCTGGGCTTTTGTTTGATGGAAGATTTTTAATCACAGTTTCAATTTCAGTGCTTGTGATTGGTCTATTCATATTTTCTATTTCTTCCTGAGTCAGTCTTGGTAGGTTGTGCATTTCTAAGAATTTGTCCATTTCTTCCAGGTTGTCCATTTTATTGACATAGAGTTGCTTATAGTAATCTCTCATGATCTTTTGTATTTCTGCAGTGTCAGTTGTTACTTCTCCTTTTTCATTTCTAATTCTACTGATTTGAGTCTTCTCCCTTCTTTTCTTGATAAGTCTGGCTAATGGTTTGTCAATTTTGTTTATCTTCTCAAAGAACCAGCTTTTAGTTTGGTTGATCTTTGCTATTGTTTCCTTCATTTCTTTTTCATTTATTTCTGATCTGATCTTTATGATTTCTTTCCTTCTGCTAACTTTGGGGGTTTTTTGTTCTTCTTTCTCTAATTGCTTTAGGTGCAGGGTCAGGTTGTTTACTCGAAATGTTTCCTGTTTCTTAAGGTGGGATTGTATTGCTATAAACTTCCCCCTTAGAACTGCTTTTGCTGCGTCCCATAGGTTTTGGGTCGTCGTGTCTCCATTGTCATTTGTTTCTAAGTATTTCTTAATTTCCTCTTTGATTTCTTCAGTGATCACTTCATTATTGAGTAGTGTATTGTTTAGCCTCCATGTGTTTGTATTTTTTACAGATCTTTTCCTGTAATTGATGTCTAGTCTCATAGCATTGTGGTCGGAAAAGATACTTGATACAATTTCAATTTTCTTAAATTTACCAAGGCTTGATTTGTGACCCAAGATATGATCTATCCTGGAGAATGTTCCATGAGCACTTGAGAAAAATGTGTATTCTGTTGTTTTTGGGTGGAATGTCCTATAAATATCAATTAAGTCCATCTTGTTTAATGTATCGTTTAAAGCTTGTGTTTCCTTATTTATTTTCATTTTGGATGATCTGTCCATTGGTGAAAGTGGGGTGTTAAAGTCCCCTACTATGATTGTGTTACTGTCGATTTCCCCTTTTATGGCTGTTAGTATTTGCCTTATGTATTGAGGTGCTCCTATGTTGGGTGCATAAATATTTACAATTGTTATATCTTCTTCTTGGATCGATCCCTTTATCGTTATGTAGTGTCCTTCTTTGTCTCTTCTAATAGTCTTTATTTTAAAGTCTATTTTGTCTGATATAAGAATTGCTACTCCAGCTTTCTTTTGATTTCCATTTGCATGGAATATCTTTTTCCATCCCCTTACTTTCAATCTGTATGTGTCTCTAGGTCTGAAGTGGGTCTCTTGTAGACAGCATATATATGGGTCTTGTTTTTGTATCCATTCAGCCACTCTGTGTCTTTTGGTGGGAGCATTTAGTCCATTTACATTTAAGGTAATTATTGATATGTATGTTCCTATTCCCATTTCCTTAATGGCTTTGGGTTCGTTATTGTAGGTATAGTCCTTCTGTTGTGTTTCTTGCCTAGAGAAGTTCCTTTAGCATTTGTTGTAAAGCTGGTTTGGTGGTGCTGAACTCTCTCAGCTTTTGCTTGTCTGTAAAGGTTTTAATTTCTCCATCAAATCTGAATGAGATCCTTGCTGGGTAGAGTAATCTTGGTTGCAGGTTTCTCTCCTTCATCACTTTAATTATGTCCTGCCACTCCCTTCTGGCTTGTAGAGTTTCTGCTGAGAGATCAGCTGTTAACCTGATGGGGATTCCCTTGTGTGTTATTTGTTGTTTTTCCCTTGCTGCTTTTAATATGATTTCTTTGTGTTTAATTTTTGACAGTTTGATTAATATGTGTCTTGGCGTATTTCTTCTTGGATTTATTCTGTATGGGACTCTCTGTGCCTCCTGGACTTGATTAACTATTTCCTTTCCCATATTAGGGAAGTTTTCAACTATAATCTCTTCAAATATTTTCTCAGTCCCTTTCTTTTTCTCTTCTTCCTCTGGAACCCCTATAATTCGAATGTTGGTGCGTTTAATGTTGTCCCAGAGGTCTCTGAGACTGTCCTCTGTTCTTTTCATTCTTTTTTCTTTATTTTTCTCTGCATCAGTTATTTCCACTATTTTATCTTCCACCTCACTTATCCGTTCTTCTGCCTCAGTTATTCTGCTATTGATCCCATCTAGAGTATTTTTCATTTCATTTATTGTGTTTTTAATCGATGCTTGATTCATCTTTAGTTCTTCTAGGTCCTTGTTAACTGTTTCTTGCATATTGTCTATTCTATTTCCAAGATTTTGGATCTGGGAGATAGAATCTTGGATCAGCTTTACTATCATTATTCTGAATTCTTTTTCAGGTAGACTGCCTATTACCTCTTCATTTGTTAGGTCTGGTAGGTTTTTATCTTGCTCCTTCACCTGCTGTGTGTTTTTCTGCTTTCTCATTTTGCTTATGTTACTGTGTTTGGGGTCTCCTTTTTGCAGGCTGCAGATTCGTAGTTCCCGTTGTTTTTGGTGTCTGTCCCCCGTGGCTAAGGTTGTTTCAGTAGGTTGTGTAGGCTTCCTGGTGGGGGGGACTAATGCCTGTGTTCTGGTGGTTGAAGCTCGATCTTGTCTTTCTGGTGGACAGGTCCACGTCTGGTGGTGTGTTTTGGGGTGCCTGTGGCCTTATTATGTTTTTAGGTAGCCTCTCTGCTAATGGGTGGGGTTGTGTTCCTGCCTTGCTAGTTGCTTGGCATAGGGTGACCAGCACTGTAGCTTGCTGGTCGTTGACTGAAGCTGGGTGCTGGTGTTGAGATGGAGATCCCTGGGAGATTTTCGCTGCTTGATATTATGTGGAGCTGGGAGGTCTCTTGTGGACCCGTGTCCTGAAGTTGGCTCTCCCACTTCAGAGGCACAGCACTAACTCCTGGCTGCAGCACCAAGAGCGTTTCATCCACCCGGCTCAGAATAACAGTGAGAAAAAGTAGAAAGAAATAATTAGTAGAAGAAAGAAAGAGAGATTGAAAGAAAGGAAGAAGGGAAGTAAGGAAGGAAGGAAGGAAGAAAGAAAGAAAGGAGGGAGGGAGGAAGGATGGAAAGAAAGGAAAGAAAGGAGGGAGGGAGGGAGGAATGAAAGCAAAAGGAAGAGTGAATGGAAGAAGAGAGGGAGGGAGGGAGGAAGGAAAGAAAGAAAGAAAGACAGGAGGGAGGGAGGGAGGGAGGAAGGAAAGAAAAAGAAAGTGGAAAGAAGAAGGGTGGGAGGGAGGGAGGGATGGAGGAAAGAAAAGAAAGAAGGAAAGGAGGAGCGGAGGGAGGGAGGGAGGAAGGGAAGGGAGGAAAAAAAGAAAGAGCAGGTAAAGTAAAATAGAATGAAGTATGAAATATAGTAGCGTTATTAAAATTAAAAAGTAATTATTGAAAAAAAACACGGACCGAAAGAACCCTGGGACATATGGTGGAAGCAAAGCTATACAGAGAGAATCTTACACAGAAGATTACACATACACATTCACAAAAAGAGAGCAGGGGGAAAAATCAAAAATCTTGCTCTCCAAGTCCACCTCCTCGATTTGGGATAATTCGTTGTAAAAAGAGGAAAAGGGCGAAAAGTCTGAAATCTTGCTAAGTCCACCTCCTTAATTTGAGATAATTCGTTGTAAAAAGAGGAAAAAAAAGGGGGGGGGGAAAGTCTTAAATCTTGTCCTCAAGGTCCACTTCCTCAATTTGGGATGATTCGCTGTCCATTCATGCACTCCACAGACGCAGGGCACATCAAATGGACCGTGGAGCTTTAATCCGCTGCCTCGGAGGCTGCACAGAGAGATTTCCCTGTCTCTGCTCTCACAGCTCCCGGGTCTCAGCCTTGGACCTGGCCCCGCCTCTGCGCGTAGGTCGCCGGAGGGCGTCCGTTCTTCGCTCAGACAGGACGGGTTTAAAGGAGCCGCTGATTCGGGGGCTCTGGCTCACTCAGGCAGAGGGGAGGGAGGGGAATGCCCTCTCCTCGCGCACCAGGCAACAAAAGGGAAAAAAGTCTCTTGCCTCTCTGGTAGCTCCAGACCCTTTCCCCGGACTCCCTCCGGGCTAGCACTAACCCCTTCAGGGTCTCTTCCTGCCGCCAGCCCCAGACCTCTCCCTGCACTCCGACTGAAAGCCGATACCCGAGCCTCAGCTCCCAGCCCCGCCCGCCCTGGCGGCCGAGCAGACAAGTCTCTCGGGCTGGTGTGTGCCTGAGGGCACCGATCCTCTGTGCCAAAATCTCTCCGCTTTGCCCTCCACACCCCTGTTGCTGTGCTCTCCTCCGCTACTCCGAAGCTTTCCCCCTCCGCCACCTGCAGTCTCCGCCCTCGAAGGGGCTTGTAGTGTGTAGAAACCTTCCCTCCTTCACGGCTCCCTCCCACTGGTGCAGGTCCCGTCCATATCCTATTGTCTCTGTTTATTCTTTTTTTCTTTTGACCTACCCAGGTATGTGGGGAGTTTCTTGCCTTTTGGGGGGTCTGAGGTCTTCTGTCAGCGTTCAGTAGGTGTTCTGTTGGAGTTGTTCCACGTGTAGATGAATTTCTGATGTATCTGTGGGGAGGAAGGTGATCTCCGCGTCTTACTCTTCCGCCATCTTCCTCCGGCTCACGATGGTGATTTTTAATAATAACATTAAAATTTGCTTCTCCTAGGCACCATGCTGCACTCTTCACATATGGTGGTAAGAATCCACTGAGTTTGGTACTCTTAACTACTGTTCCCAGTTTATAGGTGAAGAAATTGAGGTTGTATCTCCCGTTTAAATTCCCAGAGCTAATGGTAGCAGAGGCACTATTTGAATGTAGGTCTACCTGATTCTAAAGCCTTTGTTCTGAACCACTACAGTACTTAGCCTCACAAAGAAAGCTTGGCCCAGCCAAATGTTTTCAAACTGGACTGATTTAACTACCTTTAAGAAGACTTAGTTGGTGCATTATGAGAAGTTGCATAATTAATTTAAATGTGTGTATATATGTTATGGAGAGAACCCAAGACAGCAGTTGGGCTGATGTGGGGATTAAATTATCCAGGGGATCACTCAGATCCTCCCTTCCTTTATGCTTGTGCCAACAGCCTGTGTGTGGAAACCTAGTTATTCTTATGACGTCCTCCCCCAGTGAAATGGGGGGTGAGTAGCCTGAGATGTAAGCTTTGATTCCAAGAGCCTGCCAGATGCTGTCCTGTAGTAACCTCCCTACCAGGCAGAAGTGGTTTGGAAGCCTTGACACCTGTGGGGAGCATGTGCCATTAGACATCCTGCCTCATTGCCACTCCCACAGAGCTAGTCACAGAACAAGTGATTTCTAAATTGTGACTTGAAAGTTCTGAGAAAGGCCCTTGCTCCCAACTCTCTTATCTCAAGTTTGATGTTATGCTTGAAATCCCACCATAGAGATTCATTCCTTGAGGGTAAAGGCTATCTTTCTGTTAAAATACACACACCTTTCCCTCAACAGATGACTGGATAAGCAAAATGTGGTCTCTCCATACAGTGGAATATTATTCAGCCATAAAAAGGAATGAAATACTGATATATGTGACAACGTGGATGAACTTTGAAAACATTGTACTCATTGAAAGAAACCACATATTGTATGATTCTATTTATAGAATCAGGAAATACCCAGAAGAGGCAAATCCATAGAGACAGATTTTAGATTAGTGGTTGCCTAGGGCTGGAGGGAGCAGAGAATGGGGAGTACAGGATTTCCTTTTGTGGTGATGAAAAATTCTGGAACTAGATAGTGGTGATGCTTACACAGTATTGTGAATGTACTGAATACCACTGAATTGAACACTCTAAAATTACAGTGGTGAATTTTATCATACACACACACACACACACACACACACACACACACACACACACACACGCTCCTGCTCATTTAATAGATGGGTTAAGAGTAGTTATCTTTTCATTGTTCCCTCTCTCAGGGGAAATCATTCAATCTTTCACCATAAAGTATGTTGTTAGCTGTAGTTTTATTTCAGAATTGCCCTTTGTCAAGTTTAAGAAGTTCAGTTCTATTCTTAGTTTTCTGGGCAGTTTTATCGTGAAGTATGATTGATTTTTTTTCAAATGCTTTTTCTGCATCTATTGAGTTGATTATTTGATTTTTTTTTTTTTTTTTTTTTTTTTGCGATACGCGGGCCTCTCACTGCTGTGGCCTCTCCCGTTGCAGAGCACAGGCTCCGGATGCACAGGCTCAGTGGCCATGGCTCACGGGCCCAGCCGCTCCGTGGCATGTGGGATCTTCCCTGACCTGGGCACGAACCCGTGTCCCCTGCATCGGCAGGCGGACTCTCAACCACTGCGCCACCAGGGAAGCCCGCCCCCTCCCTTTTTGACCCCCAAGTAACTTTTCTGCACATTTGTAGTTGGGGAGGTCTCCTTAACCTCAGGAGTGGGCATCTTATCTCTTTACTCCAGCAGAACTCAGCTCCTCCCATTAACTTTGTCCTTGGAGTGTCCAGGGAAAACAAAGCTCCAATTTTACTCCACTTGACAAACACCAGCTGTTGGATATGCTAAGTTTGAAACTTCTTTTAGACATCCAACTAGAGATGTTTTAAAAACACAGGGAGATGTGTGGGTCTGGAGGATAAGAGGGAGGTCTGGGTCGGAAATACCAATTTGGGAGTTTTGGGCATACAGATAGCATTTAAAATTTGGATATAGGTTGGCGGGACTGCCAAAACAATGAATATATGGGGACGAGAAGAGGAGCGAGGACCAGTGAGCCAAGGCTCTCTGACCTGACAGGTTGGAGGTCGGCAAAGGCATCTGAGAAGGAGCAGCCAGTGAGTGGTGAGGAAAACCAGGACAGTGTGGTGTCCGGATGACTAAATGAAGGGCAGGGGAGATATTGATATGATAGATTACAAACAATATCAATATAATCATATGTAACAGTTAAGATGAATATGTAATAAATACTTCATATAAATACAAATAGATTAGAAAGTATATGTAATGGATTACATCTGGGGGAATTACCAGGAATCAGAACACCTGGGTGTTGGGCTCAGTTCTCTTGTTCTTAGTATTTTGACTCTAGACAATTTAAATAGCTATTTTGAGCAACATTTTTTTACTCATCTGGAAAGTGGGGATTTTAATCCTGGTCTTACTATCAGAGTTATTGTGAGAATCAGTTGAAATAATTGATATAGATATGGTTTGTTAGCACGTACTCCCTCTCTCATATCTATATTCTCTATCTCTATCCATATACACACATGTATATATGCATGTATACTTATATGTGAATATATGCATTTATGGGATTCCAGATATTTGATATATTATTAATGTCTCATGAACACTCAGGTTTATGACCTATTGGTGGGTCATAATCATTTTGGTGGGTTGCAGACAGCATTTTGAAAAATAGAATAGAAAGCATCACTATGAATTGCTCAGAGTAAAGGTAAGTCAGATTTCTTGAAACTCTCTGTTTCAGTTATATACCTGTAGTAGTTATCTCTTCCTATGTAACAAATCACCCCAAAACTTAGCAGTTTAAAACAACAAGCATTTATTATTTCTGAGGGTCAGTGGCTTCCCAGCTGGATGGTTTGACTCAGGTTGAAGACAAGCTGTCCTCCAGGGCTGTGGTCATCAGGAGACTTGACTGGGCTGGAGGAACCACTTGCAACCACTCTTGTGCCCATTGGCTGGAGCCTCAGCTCCTGGTCATGTGGGTCTTTCCTTAGGGCTACTCATGACATCGTAGCTGGCTTCCCCCAGGGCACATGACCTGAGAGAGAGGGCAAGAGAGCATCTCCAAGACAGAAGCCACAGTCTTGTTTATAACCTCCTCTCGTCACGTCTGCCATGATTCTCTTCTATTCCGTTAGTCACACAGACCAATCCTGGCACAGTGGGGACTATACAAGGGTGTGATGCCAGGAGGCAAGGGCCGTTGAGGACCACATTGGAGCCTGGCTACCACAAGCTCTCTAGATATTTGTGAATACTGGGTTGAGATATAAACTACATTTCTTAATGTGGGTCATGTGAAAAAATGTTTAAGAAACACTGTTCTACGATGTCTCATACTGTGTGCCATTGGACAGAGGTGTACATTAGCTGGCAGAAGCCCATTTAAGAAGCTCTGCTCTTTTATACCCATGGTTAGTTACCAGTGACTTTCAGACCATGAATGTGAACACCAGTGATTTTTGCAATGAAACAATACAACTGAAGTCTTAACATTGTGTGGGTCTGTTTATCCTTAAATAAAATGAGCCTGTGCTTGTGTCCTTTCCTGGTCCCCCATCTGATTTCTGTAGTGCTGCATCACTTACCCATCTGGTCATCTGCCAACACATCTGCTGTTTGTGGGTTCTCACTTCAAATCTGTGGCCATATTTTATGCCAACTGTGTGACTTGTTTCATGTATCTTGTGGAATATGATATCTTGGTTTGTGATAGTAATTATACTTTCTGCCTTTTTTTTTTTCCTGTTTGCTTATTGGCCTGTGGGTGTGGTCTGAGTAATGAGCTAGTGGGAAATTTTACCTGTAGATAAAGGGGTTTACCTGTAGATAAAGATGTAGGTTTATAATTAAACTTTTATATTTTGTGAAGAAGGCTTATTACATACATAACAATGTGCCCTATTTAAAGGACTCTTATAGAATATTTATAGCTGCGACTTTTAATATAGCTTAATATACCCTCTGTGAAATACAAACCTGTTTTAGCTTTCCTAGCCGATTTTTAAAAAAATTAACGCTAAGTGACTGAAAAAGAACAAATGATCTTTGAAGCACTAATAGACTCTAAGCGGGCTAGGAAGTCTCTAGTTAAACAGTTAAGAGACCAGTGGAAAGCACAACGCTAAGTAAAAAAATATGGCCATTGGCTTTTAACTTAAAACTGTGGGAGTTTCAAAATGGAGTAGTTTCTTAGGGGTAAAGGGAGTGCTACCAATTAATTGGAAAACAGCTGTTTTACAAGAAGCCTTGTGGTTTGCTGTTTACTCTTTGTGCTTCAGAATGCTCATACTGCTTCTCAGCCCTGCAACCATAGGTTTTTTATGACTTGTTGAGATCTTGTGACTGAGGGCTTTTCTCCTTCACAAGTTGCAGGGGAGGATCAGAGGAGGACTGTTATTCTCAGCAGGCTCCCAGGGACAGAGAGGCCCATTTGGTTCTCAAAGAGGGGCTCTCCTACCGATCTGGGCTTACTGTATTTTTTATTTGTGTATTAGTTGCCTCCCTAACCAGTAAACTCTTACAAGCAGATACTGTCCTCAGCACCTGCCAGTAACTGGCCCAAGGCAGGGACTAGACACACATTTGTTGAAGGGAGGAAGAAAATTCTTTATTCTGTTGAATGGGTTTATGTTTAGTAGAACAAGGTTTGTGGTACAATATGCATATGATGCTACTTTTTCTCAGTGCTTCTATTAAGTGTAGTAAAATTTGATTTTCCCTGAAATATGTGAACTTTAAAATGTTGAAGACTATTTACAATATCATTTTTCTTTCTTGAAGTAAGATCTTTTTTTCCTTTGAAGCCTATCTCATTCTCGGTAACATTCAATGGCAGAAGGGCTTAATTTTCATAATGCAGACATGGCCCACTGACAGTGTGAGTGAGCAGGTTGAGGACTGCTGAGCTAAAGAACTGAAGGTCTCTTGAGGTTCAAAGCTGTGTACATCCCTGAAGGCCAGAGTCCTTGTGGACCAGGCAGCATCATCAGTCAGCTGTATGAGATGCCTTCCTCTCTATCCATGTTACTGAACCAAACTTGGGTACTCTCCCCCCATGCGCAGTAAAGCCAATCTACTGACATTGGGTTGTGGTGAAGGAAAGTGCAGTGTTTATTGTAAGGCGCCAGACAAGGAGTCCTGGAAAGCTAATGCTTGAAAAGCCCAAACTCCGCGATGGGTTTCAGCAAAGCAGTTTTAAAGGCAAGGTGAGGGAGGGTATTTCTAGGTCATGTGATCAACCCGTGTCCAATTCTCTGATTGGTTGATGGTTAGGTAACAGGGTGGTGTCACAGGGGTTAACATTATCCATCTTTAGGCTCTAGTAGGCCTGGAGACTATGTGCTCATGGTCATCAAGTAGTTAACTTCCATTTGGTGGGGTTTTTCTGCATCTGTAAAACAACTCAGGAAATGTGCATCAGATACTGTTATCTAGGTACTTCAGAGAGGAGCGAAAGCAGAGGATATGAGGGGAGGGGGCTGTCCCTGGAAGGCCTCATAGGGTCCTGCTTGGTTACATCCAGAACACGGAACGAAGGACCACTAATGTGGTTGACATAGGCTTGGCCCACTGACCTGGCTTTGGCATTATAACTATGAAAAACAAAAGCAAATGTCTGCATGATGGTTTGTGAAAAGTCAAGAGCTTTTGTGTGTATTAGCTCTCTGCCTTGCTGTCTCTTGATTTTTCCTCGCTGGCTGTGCTGGGCTGATCAGTCCCATGCAGTATGTCCTGTCTGGTTTGCATAAGACCTTCTGTATCATGCTGCTTTAAGCCTCAGGTCTTGCACCGTGATACAGTCCTGCAAAGTCCCAGCCTCATCTGTGCCCCTCTGCTCCGTGCTCCCCATTCCCTATACCTGTATCTGCTTTATTGCGATGTGAGTTATTTTCCCTTTGACAAAGGTTGCTGTGTAACCTCTTCTATTTTTTTCTTCTGAATTTCAATAAAGAGAATTTGATAGAAAGTTGCAGAAGGAAAGATAGTCATATTCACTTTGATTAGCTGGAGCCATCTAGGTAAAAGAGATGCCTAAGGAGAGACTAAGAAATTTTGCTAGTAATTAGCATAGGAGAGGCCACAAAGACTTGGAGACCCATTGTTTTAAAACCCTGGAACTCTACTTACATCTTGGACAGTCAAGTAGGGAATAAATAGCAAAGGGGCATTCTTATCAAGGCTCCCATATATAATTAGTATGAAAATAAAACTGAAGAGGCAAAGGGTACAAATTAGTGAGAATTGACACTAATATCAAATTTATTTATAAAATTTATTATCAAGTATCATTTTTATTTATAATGATATATATTTCATTTTTTTGAAATTCCAATTATGATAATGAATCATTTGTTTCAGTATAAAAAAGAGGAAGAACCTGTGTGCCTCACCCCAGTTAAACATACTTGAGTCTTATTTCTGTCTTTTCAAACCTATTGGCCTTAGATTATTAATAGTGGCAGAACCAAATGTTTGACTGTCCCAAGGAGTGAAACTAGATCATTGATGATCATGTGATGCAATTTTTCAGACCATAATGAACAGCTTCATCAGGCACATGGCATGAGTGATCACTCATTGTAATGTTGTATGCACAAGGGAAATGCTTTATGGTGGAACACGATTTTAATCAGATGACTGATTGTAAATATGCATGTACAGGGAAGACTTTTCAACTTTTAAGACTGTGTTAACATTTGCTCTGTGTTAAATTCCTGTGTTTTGGTGGCATTTTAGGGGTAAGTATTGACTTGTTTAATTGCCTAGTTCCCAATCCCAACCTTCTGAGGCCTGACCTACTTTGTCGAGGTTCCTGAAACACTGAGTATCTTGGGTCCAGTTTACTTTATAAACAGAAGCTGAGGCCCATGTCTCTATATATCTTCCCTGATGGGGGAATAAAAGGCAAAGATCAGATATTCTCATTCTCTATTTGGAGATAATTCGGTAGTCAGGTTGTCAGGGGCAACCTGGGCAGAAAGGTCAGCAGGGCCGTATCAGCAATTCCATGGGGGTATGTTTTCTCTCCTTTTATCTTGTTGCTTCTGGTTGCCTTCTGGGCATCATCACTGCAAGTGCTGCCTGGGAGAGAGAAGAGTACGTCTATCACCATCTCCTATGGCTCTGGAGCCAACTCTCCTCCTACTCAGCAATATTTTAGATTCCAGCCCATAGTGATGTTCTGTGGGGGTCCTAGTAACTGGCTTCCAGGGGGAGGAGCCTAAGTACCGTGGAATTGACATGCTGCCTAGATGGCACTTCCCACCCTAGATGGGCCAACTTCTATTTATCCTACAAACCCCAGCTAGAAAATTACCTCCTCTGGGAAGCCCTTACTGCATGCCTCCCCTGCTGTTATAATGTAAATACCTGTTTTGTGAGCGGCTGGACACTGTGTTTGTTTTTTTGGGTTTTTTTTTGGTTTGTTTGATTTTTTACAAGACCCTGTCCATCCCATCAGTAGGTGCTTTAATTTTATTAATGTGAGGGGACCCCCTCTTCCATAGTCCTACCTCAGCAATTAATATCCCCTATTACTATGTTTCAGGTGTCCAAACCCAGTGTATTCTTCTTAAGGATAAAAAAAGAATCTGTCCTAGTCCAGAAATTACAAACACAATCTTTTGATAAGCATATCTCATTTGATTTATAATATATGTCACTTTAAAAGCCCTGAATTTTTCTTTTCCTGTCTTGCCTCTAGGTTTTTCTGACCATTTTCTTTCTTTTTTTGTTTTTTTTAGATTCCATATATATGTGTTAGATAACGGTATTTGTTTTTCTCTTTTTGACTTACTTCACTCTGTATGACAGTCTCTAGGTCCATCCACCTCACCACAAATAACTCCGTTTTGTTCCTTTTTCTGGCTGAGTAATATTCCATTGTATATACGTGCCACATCTTCTTTATCCATTCATCTGTTGATGGACACTTATGTTGCTTCCATGTCCTAAAGTCCTGAATTTTTAATGAGGAGATCTGAGTTCAAGTTGAAGTTGGGTTCCTTATTAACTATATAATTGTAGGCAAATCATTTAACCTTCATTCATGCATTTATTCATTCATTCACGTATTTATTGAGCCTGTGGGCCAAGCCCTGTTAGGCACCCTGCATTGGCTTCCTTAGCTAGCAAATGGGCATAATATACGAGCCCTAATTTTCCTTACAGTTTGTTAAGAACTGTTTGTGACAGTGCTTTGTAAATGTAAAGCTCTATTGAGACATTATTTATTATTATTTTAATGGACAAGGACTTGTGCATTAGGAATAGAACAGAACAAAGAAGCAGAGAATTGCTTCTTTAGTAGAATTTGTTGTAGCCACATCAGAAAAGTGTTATGGACATATCAAAGTGCAACATCTGGGGTGGATCAGACTTAATTCTTTTTTTTTTTCTTCCTTGCTATCTCTACATTTGAAATATAATCCTGAGAACAAGAATCCCATTGGCTTAGCCTCGGTGTCTTTCCTATCCTCCTCAGGAAGGCAGAAACAGGAACTGACTACCTCACTAGAACTGGACACAGTGGGTGAGAGGGAGGTCCCCAGAAGGACGTCAGACTTCCCCCAAAATAAACAAGCAAGCAAACAGAAGCAGCAAATGTCTACCACATAACTCTTATCCATTTTTCTCTCAACGGATGACTTTGTCTCATACTCTGTTAAAAGACCTCCCTCTACTAATTCTGCTGGCTTCTGCACCCATCCCTTGGCACAGTGGAAAATTTCCCCCCAGATAAACCAAAAAAACACCTCTTACCCTTCTGAAGCTATGACCTTCCCTTCTCCCCTTTAGGACCACACTGTATACCCAACATGGGAGTTATTTATACCCACTGTCCCTGCTTCCTCTCCTTCCCATTCACTCTTCACTCTGGCCTGGCTTCCATTTCAGCCACTCAGTGAGACTGCGCTGGTCCAAGCTGCCAATGACCTTTCATGTTGGCCAGTATGTCTAGTGGATAGTTTTACATGAAGAAATGAAAAGCAAGATGAACTTAGATCACCATGCACAAAAATTAACTTCAAATAGTTTAGTGACTTAAATATAAAAGCAAAATTTAAAGCTTTTAGAAGAAAACATAGGAGAAATATCTTCAAGACTGTGGGTTAGGCAAAGATGTCTTAGCCATGACACTGAAAGCATGATCCATAAAAGAAAAGTTGATAAGTTGGACATTTAAAAATTCAAAATTTTTGCACTTCAAAAGACAATTTTAAGAAAATAAAACGACAAGCTACAGACTGCGAGAATATATTTTCAAGTCACACGTTGGATAAAGGACCTGTTTCTAGAATGTACACAAGCGTAGGAACTTAGCTTTCTTGTTCACTGTTGTATTCTAAGCATCTTTTGCAGTGCATGACATTTGGAAGGGGCTCCATAAATATTTGTGGGATAAATGAATGAATATAAATAGCACTCATGCAGTTTGGAGAAGAGTTTTTAGGAACATAATAAAGACTGAGGAGGAGAGAAAATAATCTTGAACATTTGTAGAATGCACTTGTACCCACTACATTTATTCCTTTTTGGCACTGTAGGTATCATCATCTCCATGCCACAGTGAAGGAAACTGAGACATGCAGGGATGATTTATTTTTTTGCCTGAGGTCAAATTATATTAAGTGGGAGAGCCAGAGAGCAGACCTTGAATTTCTAATTCCACATAAAGAAACATGGGACGTGGTTTCCACTGTAGTTTAGGAAAGCTCTTCACTCCCAAGCCACTTATGCCTGGCACTGTGCCTTCTCTTCTTGTCTTTCTCCAACAGTATGAGATGTCCAGATCTCTAGGCTTTGGGGTTATTTTCTCAGAATTTTCTCCCTGATAATCTGATGGCAGACACACTTGTCTGATGCAGTGAAAAGCTGTCATGTGAAAACCTGGCACTAGCTTTCACTATGTTTGTTTTTGAGAATTTGTCCTCCCAGGGCTACAGTTCCCATTTTCTACCTTCCCGTCAAACTGTATTTCACCAAACATGTTTTGGCTGCCAACTGGGATCTGACTGGCCTAACTTCACTTTCACTTTTCCCTGTTTTCCCCACATCACTTTCTGTTCGTGACTGTGCAGGCTCTAATCTCAAATTGATAGGCAGGTTAGATCCAGACTGGACCAGACTGTGGAAGAGCATAAGAAAGTGAGGGAATGGCATGCTGCAGACTCTATACACGTGACGTTTACAGGTGGCGATAGAGATGGTGTGACCTGATGCCAGTTATTATATGATGTCAACAGGAAGCCTGTTCTAAGTAACAATATTATGTCCTGAGCATTCTCAGAAAATAAAGACGCTGATTGAGGCCGAGAGGAGGGCGGTATTGTGACACTTTGAATAAATTAGAACTGGGGTCTAGGGGACCTGGACTGTTAAGCCTCAGCTCTGCTGCTCATTGTGTAGTTGTGTTTCAAATTATTTCATCTTCCTTATCCTTTCTTTCCTAATCTGTCAAGTGAGGAGGTTAGAGCCGATAAACTTTAAGGTCTTTTTCACTCTTTGAAATTACGTTAGGTAGCCCAACCAGAACTAGTCAGGGCTTCTTGAGTCTGGGTGTAAACTTTATTCTCCTAGTGATCTGATTTTGTTTTTACCTCCAGCCCTCTAAGTCAGTCTGCAAACTTCCCAGGTAGGAATGTGAGAGCTAAACTTTGGCAGCCCACTCATGGGATAAACAGGTCTGGAGATGAAAAACTGTGAGGATTGTACATTGAAGAAGGCGAGGCAAGGATTGAGATCTGAATATGGTACCTCACCAAATACTGCCCCGCATGTGTCATGCTAAGTGGCCATAACAACAGTGGTTCTAAACCAGTGGTCCCCAACCCCTGGGCCATGGACCACTACTGGTCTGTGGCCTGTTAGGAACCGGGCCACACGGCAGGAGGTGAGCGGCGGGTGAGCGAGCGAAGCTTCATCTGTATTTACAGCCGCTCCCCATCACTCACATCACCGCCTGAGCTCCGCCTCCTGTCAGATCAGCGACGGCATTAGGTTCTTACAGGAGTGTGAACCCTACTGTGAACTGCGTGTGCAAGGTATCTAGGTTGCGCACTCCTTATGAGAATCTAATGCCTGATGATCTGAGGGGGAGCTGAGGCAGTGATGCTAGTGCTGGGGAACGGCTGCAAATACAGATTATCATTAGCAGAGAGGTTTGACTGCACAGAGACCATAATAAATCAATTGCTTGCAGACATATCAAAACCCAATCAGTGAGTGGCAAGTGACAACAAGCTCAGGGCTCCCACTGATTCTGCAGTATGGTGAGTTGTGTAATTATTTCATTATATATTACAATGTAATAACAATAGAAATAAAGTGCACAGTAAATGTAATGCACTTGAATCATCCTGAAACCATCCCCCACCCCATCCCTGGTCCGTGGAAAAATTGTCTTCCATGAAACCGGTCCCTGGTGCCAAAAAGGTTGGGGACTGCTGTTCTAAACCATACCTCACTGATTATATGACATTTGCAGCTTCTGGCCACAGTTCATTGCTTTTTTTTTTTTTTTTTTTTAAAAAAAACTCTAGCTCCCAACCAGCCAAGATCAGCCTGGGAGAGAGGACCAGGACCCCAAAAGGCAGGCAGCCTGGCAGAGCAGAACAGATCCTGGATCTAACTGTGGGCTCTGGTCTGAGTTCTGCCATGGACATGCTGTGTTGGCCTGACCCTTCCTTTTCTCAGAGGGCGTTCTCTGTGCTCTGTGAGTAAATGTAAGTGCACACCACTCTGGCAGGTGGTACGAACCTAATTTTGATGCACTGTGAGGCCCCAACAGGAACAGCAGTCAGAATCGTGATAAATAAACTGTCAGGGTTGCAATGGAAGCGTTAGCCCAGGCACAGTCTACTAATTTGCTCATGGTTATCAGACACGAGCTACTGCTATGGAAGTGAGGCTTCATACTTAGAGATGCTTCCTGAAAGTGACTGAAACAGGGAGTCGGAAGCCTGAGGCTAGGTGACAGCTTTAAGTTCATCCATTCTGGTTTTCTATCTGATGGTTCAGTCTCCTCTAAACACCCTTTTAACCCATGCTTGAACTCATCTTGTGATGGGAAATTCACTGCCTTGTTAGGATACTGCAGCTTGTTCCAAATTTCCCTCTCCTCTATCAAGCTGTTGCTGCTATCAGGTGATGTTCAGACAACAAAAATGTCCATGTCACATATGCACACAGGAGATTTCCCATTTTTATTTTCCTTAAGGAACCAGGAATAATATGCACAGGACCACTGCTTCTTATGTCTCCTCATAAGGATATCTTGGTTTACTGTGAGCTGGTAGCTGTGAGAGATTACTTTCTTAAAAGGTGATCAGAATAATGGTGCTATAGTTTGGTAGGTATCTTATTTCAGGAGAGAAGCCCCATTTCTATCTGTGGGTATTTATTTTATGTATTTACATATAGTAATGGATGTGTTAAATAATTACTTTTGAGCATCTGCTATCTGCAGTGTACTATGCTAAGTGCCAGAGCAGGCAGAGGCGTTGGTGCCTTATTACAGCACATCAGTCACACGTTGATTTGTTACCCATCTGGGTTCTTGGACTCTTTAATCAATAGAAATTGATAAGAGGCCAGACGAGACATTCAGGCAAGGCTTTATTGGGACTCCTGTTGCAGCACGAGGGGGCGAAAACAAGTAAGAGGTTCCCTTGCTCGCTCCCGAGGAGGGGCCAGCTGGTCCCTTAAATGGGGTTAGGGTTGGGGCGGACCGGTGGGTTGGGCTGGAGGAGTGGCTTGAGCGATCTGTCCATCCCCTTGTGGTGCTCTGAGAGTGTGTGGGGGGAGGGGATCGTGTGCAGTGTCCTGCTTTTGCTCCAGGCACCTCAGAAGTGGCAGTTGGGTTTTGGCCTTTTTGTGTCTTGTTCATAATTTGCCCCAGCTGTGCATGCATGCGTGCATTTATTTTTAGTCCCTTATAGTCTCTTTGTATTCTGTTGCTCAAGGAGACGTTTGTCCAGGTACAAGCATTGCAGCAAAGAGTCCCGGGTCCCAGGTCCCAACCTGTCTCAGATTCACCCAACAGATACTTACTGAGAATCTACTTGGTGGCTGCCTTTGGTTCTTGCCCTTAAGGAGTTTGCAGTTCACCGAGGGAGACAGTGTTTGATATCGATCACACTGTATTGAATTATTATTGTCTTTGCCACCTCTTTACTAGGCTCTGCTCTCCTTGAAGCGGGGGGTTATGTGCCATGCATTACTGAATCCCCACCACCTGGCACATTGTAGGCACAAGGTAAATATTTGTTAAATGGGTCAGTAGCTAAATGCATGAAGGGAATAACACAGACTTTGGCATCTGGTGCTCTGAGCTAGGTCTTGACTCAGCAATTTGCCAGCTAGGTGGCTGGGGATAAGGCCATGCAGCTTTATGAAATAGGGGCCTATTTTGCAAGGTGGTTGCGAGGATTAAAAGAAGGAATACACAGATTGCCTAGCAGTGCCTGGCATACAAATCTAAAAAAAAAATAGTATTCTCTTCCTACTCTAGCTCCCTTAAGGCACCTTTTCCATCTATCCAGGAAAACCAAGGAGAACATATTTCTAGAGTTCACTGGTTTGCTTGTGTTTTGAAATTAAAGACAAAGCCCCGCAGGGGAGACCCCACCCCAAACCCTTTGGAAGGAGCCCAATTCAGCTTTTCCATGGTATAGAGGAAACCCAGAGTGTCACTTGAGGAAGATGAAGTTCTGGAGATGGATGGTGGTGATGGTTTTACAACAATGTGAATGTACTTAATGCCACTGAACTATACACTTAAAACTGGTTAAAATGGTAAATTTTATGTGATGTATACTTCACCACAATAAATTAATACAACAAAAAAAAGAAAAAAATATTGCTGTGACTTACAGCTCTCACAACATGTGGGCCATTTTTAAGTGTAACGAATCACCGGGCCATTCTCATTCCCTTAATCTTCATGTGGGTCACCAAGCATTATTGAGGTGGTAGTTCCCTAAGAAGCCAAGACTTTGAGGCTGCTTGGTTTGAAATTGAGTGATAAGAGGCGCTCACACCTATTTTGCAGGTTATGTTTCCCTTTCCTTTATTTGCTCCACCCTGCATGAGTCTGTCAACAAGTCTTTTTGACTCTACACAAAATCCTGTTGGAATCCGTCCCTGTCTCTCCTCTCTTGTTTCCGGTATTTCCATCTGGGGGCTGAGCCCCCATCATCTCTCACCTGGACTGCAGTGGCTGTTTAAGTGGTCTCCCTGCCCTGCTGCTTCTCTGACCGTCCATTCTCTTCAGGACACCCAGAGTGTTCTTTTTAATATGCAAACCAAAGCATACCACAGCTCTACCGCTGGAAGAATGAAATTTAACTAAAGGAAAAAATACCACTCCTCTGTTCCTATCAGTGTTAAATTAAAACCCAAACTCCTTATCAGGCTTGCACAGTCCTTTCAGATCTGGTCCCTGCCGCCCTCTCCCAACCTCTGCTGTCCCCGCCTCCCCTCGCTCACCATTCTCCAGTCACGCTGGCCTTCTTTCTCCATCTCTCACCTGCCCATTCCTTCCCAACCTGGGCCCTTTCTCTGGATGTCCTACTGCCTGGAACACTAGATCCTCTGATCTTTGCATAGCTGGCTCTTTCTGACCATACAGATCTCAACCCAAATGTCACCACCTCAGAGAGCCCTTCCGGGAGTGCCTGTATGGCCTGTCCCTCTGTGCTGTCACTGTGTGTGCATTCTCTGCCCTCTGCTGTTATCTTCTGTATATAAGTGCTTATTTGTTGTTTACCTCTTCCACCTAGAATGTGAGTGCCATGAGAAGTAGGTGCCTTGTTATGTTACCCTCCCCTGCATCCTCAGGACTAGATCAATGCCTGGCCCATAGAAGGCCCAGATGGAATATCTGTTGAATGAATGAATATCAGATGAATTAATGCAGCAAAGGATAAGATATGTTTACCTCTGAAATAGTTCTGTTTTTGTCCTCTTACATTTTTCCTGTCACGTTTTCTGATGCAAATCCCCATCCCACCCTCACCTCGACCATCTCCATTCTACTTGTTTCCAGGTAATTATTAACCCTTTATAGCAGGGGTCCCCAATCCCTGGGCCTCAGGCCAGTAGCAGCCCACGGCCTGTTAGGAGCCCGGCTGCACAGCAGGAGGTGAGCGGCTGGTGAGTAAGCGAAGCTTCACCTGCCGCTCCCCATCGCTCCCCATCACTTGCATTACCGCCTGAACCATCCTGCCCCCCCGCCTGCCCCCCGGTCCTTGGGAAAATTGTCTTCCACAAAACTGGTCCTTGGTGCCAAAAAGGTCGGAGACCCCTTCTTTATACTGTTCTCCATCCTAATCTTGCCTGTCACAAGGATGCTGAAAGTCCTCCACTTGTCCCAGCCTCAAATTCCATCCGCCACCAATCACACGTGTATGGGAAGAAACAGTCTGAAACACAACCTATGTCACAGTCCCTCACTTCTGTACATTTAGACCCTGACTTTTAGGGCCGCCATAGCTACAGGTGAAGCTGGGTGTACACTGGTGTGTATTGGTGTGCCAGTATGAGATGCTGGTCAGGAGCGGGGCAGGCAGGGTGAGGCTCCCCGTGCCCCCAGCCCTCACCCCCACACTCAGCTTCAAGGCTCTTTGTGGGACACTGATCCTCCGGCTCGCCTGCCTATGCCCCGAGCTTGGTGCTCGCCCCTCAGAGTTCCAGCCCTGCTGCCGCCTTCTCCAGGGCTCAGGCCCTGCCCGTGCCCTTGATTAAGTAGCCTCCCTTTCTGGGCTGCATTGTAAGACAACTTATGTCCTTTTTAATGTGGCTTGCTTCTCCCGCTGAGTTATTGGGAATGGGGCTGCCATTAAAACAACTCTTAAAAACTGGAGGAAAGGAGACTACTATTTATTGAGTACTCGTGGTGGACCAAGCACTGTGCTAAGCCCCGTATCTCTATTTTCTTGCTTAATTCTCATAACCTCCTTATGAGTAAGGGATCTCTATTTTTCCCAGTGGGGAAGCTGGAGCCCAGAGAATCGACACAACTTTCCAGAGCCTGGCTGACTCTAAGAACCGAGGAGGTAGGTGGCGCCTGCAGAGCCGGTGTGCTAGAGGGAGCGAAGCTGGTGGGCTTGCCCGGAACAGGGCAGCCACTTTGGGGGAAGCAGAGGTCAGGTGGAGGTGGAAAGGAAGCGCTGATTTAAAATCAATAGCCATTTTCAATTAGTAATAATGAGGGGGCAGTGAGAGCCTGTGCTTTTAGTGGGAGGAGCACGTAATTCGTGGCTATCAGGGCTCAGTTTGACTCCCAGCCCTGTCCTCTCCTAGCTGTGAGCTCTGTGCCAGTTACTTAGCCTCTGCACTCTAGTTCCTTCACCGATAAATGGGGATGCCAGTACCTACCTCGCCGGCAGCCACATACGTGCGTGAGTACTGAACAGAGTAGTTGCCACCTTCTAGATGCTAAGTGAATAACAATTTCTATGAATATTATTAGGTTTTTCATTGTTGCTTCAGGGTCTTCTTCCCCTACCGCACCTCTACACTGAGGGTCTCTGTGATTCGTTTCATGTCTGTTTCATCCTCTGATTCCTGGAACAGAGTCTGTTGCTGGTGTAATTGAAAAGACAAATCTTTCTTTTAATCCATACATACTTCTACCGCCCATATTGCTGTTCTGGCAAACATACAATTGCTGTCTGTCATATGAAGGTTTTACTTATGTGGCTGAGCAACGTAGCCTTGGTTTTGGTTGAGAGGAGGGATCATTTCTGTTTCTGTTTCTTTTTTCTTTTTTTAATCTGTGTTAAATATGATTATAGGAATTGACCTTATCCAGGTCAATGTAAAATCAGCTGAAACCAATCAGCTATCCCTACAGGTATATCTCCCTCTAGAGCTCTGTTCAGAGGCTTATGAGTAGATGGAATTTACGCACAATACCTTGACTTTGAGTTTCCCTGAATTATATAAGTATTTCAGGTAAGTGATATAATAAATGAGGTACCTCATATTTTGGCTTTGTTTCTTTATTCTCACCTACCCTGTGTCTATAATCTATAAACAGATGCTTGAGCGCATGAAAGAGTCTTGTCATTTAAAGGTATCCCACAAGGAATCTTACTTAATATCTATAATCACGTGCTATATGTCAGGGACGGTGGGGTGCCAAGTAGGCTGAGATGTTCCAGGGAAAGGGCTAGGGTGGACCCGGATGCTAGGGACAGTCAGGGCCTGCCTGGGCAGTTGGACCCCACTCTAGGGGGAATTTCTGAGTCCACTGCTCACTGTCTTTAGGGACAGAAGTCCCTCGGGCTTTCCCCAGGCTGCTTGCTAACTGGGGAGGCCAGTCCAGTGGGTGGCACATAACCACCACCATCCAGGTGTTAGGAGTAGTGATTATACCTGGTGGGCAGCACCATCATGACGCGGGCCACCCAGTCTTTTTACTCATGGCCAGACCCAAAGGTGAGAGAAGGACACCGGCTAAGCGGGCAGAGGTTTAGGGGGAACAAGCATGCTCATTAGGGCAACCAAGGCAGTCCCACTCATATGGACTGAGCCAGTCTGGTGGTGTCAGAGGGAGGCTGTGACTGAAGGGGTCCACTACCGCCCAGGGCCTTCTGGATGCTGGTGTGACGCCCAAGCACAGTGCAGGCTCACCAGCGAGTGCGTGGAACTGCCTTCTCCCTTCCCTGCTAGAGCGGACCCGGATATGGGTGGGTCGTTCTCTCCTGCGAAAAGCTCCAGGGACTATGGCCGGGAGGAGATGGAAGAACAGAGCTGACCTTTCCCCACCCCTCTTCTTCCCTCTGGCCAGTGTGGATTCATGCTTTTAAATCATAATTTCATTTATGTTTGAGTAAATGAACATCAGAGACAACTAGTGTTATAAAATGACTCCCCTTTTGGAAAAGTGATGAAGTTCACTTTTCTGGCTTCTGTTTCTAGAGAGAGAGAGTTTAGGCTTGCTGAGATACTTTTGCTCTCATGAAGCAGTGGTTCTGCATCAGAATCATCTGGCGGGCTTGTTAAATCTAATTGCTGGGCCTCATCCCCAGAATTTCTGAATCAGTGTGTGAGGGTGGGGACTGAGAATTTGCCCAGGGAATGCTGCTGTGGCTGCTCCAGGGGTCATACTTCGAGAACCACTGTCATGGAGTAATCCATATATTCACCATGTTCCAAATGTGAATGATATATTTTTGGTCAAGTCCACCACTGCTGTGAATATCTTCTATTGATATGCTTGTCTTTGTCTCCCTTCAACAGGTATTTTGACGTTGGACTGCATGATTTCTTAGTTAGGTAAGCCAATAGTTTTTATTTTGGGTATCATTGGAATAGCGTGTCTATTATGGAATACTGAGATGAAAATAAAATCCCTGTGAAATATCTTGATAAATAATGGCAACCATATATTTGAGAAGAAAACACCACTAGCACTGTTTTTTGTGCCTCCCAGAATCACACAAGAATATCCTTTTTAAACAATCAAAGGAATTTATTTTTAAAGGGGTTTGTATCTGAAATGATAGTTACCCAACTATTGGGCTACTGGAAAGACAAATAGAAGAGTGAAGAGGGGACTTTCCTGGTGGCGCAGTGGTTAAGAATCCTCCTGCCAATGCAGGGGACACGAGTTCGATCCCTGGTCTGGGAAGATCCCACATGCCGCAGGTAGCCCCCGCTCGCCGCAACTAGAGAAAGCCTGTGTGCAGCAACAAAGACCCAATGCTGCCAAAAATAAATAATAAAATAAATAAATAAGTTTATAAAAAAAAGAAAAGTGGAGAGAGCCAGCTTGCATTCATACATTAAACAACCCTCTTGATCAATTTTCCCTCCGTTGAATTTAAGCTTTTTTTTTTTTTTTTTTTTTTTTTGCGATACGCGGGCCTCTCACTGTTGTGGCCTCTCCGTTGCGGAGCACAGGCTCCGAACGCGCAGGCTCAGCGGCCATGGCTCACGGGCCCAGCCGCTCAGCGGCATGTGGGATCTTCCCAGACCGAGACACAAACCCGTGTCCCTTGCATCAGCAAGCGGACTCTCAACCACTGCGCCACCAGGGAAGCCCCTAAGCTTTTGAAACTGAATCCACTAGTTGTTTCACAATCATGAAGATACAGTCTTGTTCATAATTGAAAGAGATCACAGATGGCAGTTTATATCCTAGTATATTGGTGATTTTTACCAGAGTTGGCTTATGGGACATATTAATTCCAAATAGCTATTAAATCAAACAGAGGTTAAATGGAAATATACCAGAAGATTAACAGTGTTAGTAATAATATGCACGATATTTTTCCTGCTATAAACTTCGCTATACTTTTTAGATTTTTTATTATACTGAGCACGTATTTATTATTCTAATAATGGTGGAAAATGGTCATTAAAAATACCTATCAAAAATATATGTGGGGAGCAATAATGGTTGCTGAGGGACTATAAGCTAAGATCACAAGGAAACCAGACATCATGTAGTGTGATTTACTTTCTGCAAATATGTAGCTCTAAATGCTGATTAATTCTGAGTCCACTAATAAACAGTATTGTAAATCACATGTGATTTCTGGGTAGATGTTATAATAGTAGTTCAGTTCTCCACAATGCATGGCCATCTCCCTGTGGTTAAGATGCTGTCTGAGGGGACATGTACATCTTTGGCATCACCTTGATCCTAAACCAGCAGCATTTCCTCTGTGACAGATTGCATATGGTGGTGTTCCGAGCAAGGCCATACATACCTTGTCCTTTCTCTAGGTCTTTATGCAAGGCTGTGCATGGAAATCTCCTTGGCCTACCCCAGACCCAAGGAATCTGGATTATCCTGGCTTTCTCCAGGATATCACACACAGAAGGCTGTGTGTAAACAGTTACCCTTGACACATCAAGGGTAAATGTATTTTAGTAGGAGGGTTAAAGGGCCAATGGTCATGGGAAAGGCAGGCATGAGAATTCTATATCTAAACCGATCAGAAAAACTGTCTGGGTGTACTTCAGGGAGTTGTTTGGATTTTTTGAGTTAATGTCTTTGGTACTTTGTATTACTCCTGTGCTACTGTTCACATAATTGCTGTGGTAGCTGCAAGTTTGTACTTTTCTTACTTTCTCTAGTAACTTTCTTGAGGGCAGGGAACACCCCTCAATCATCTTTCCATAATTAAACTGTATGGAATCAACCTTCAACAAACATTTGTGTATGGGAATGTAAATTGATACAGCCACTATGGAAAACAGTATGGAGGTTCCTTAAAAAACAAAAAATAGAACTACCATATGACCCAGCAATCCCACTACTGGGCATATACCCAGAGAAAACCATAATTCAAAAAGAGTCATGTACCACAATGTTCATTGCAGCTCTATTTACAATAGCCCGGAGATGGAAACAACCTAGGTGTCCATCATCGGATGAATGGATAAAGAAGATGTGGTACATATATACAATGGAATATTACTCAGCCATAAAAAGAAATGAAATTGAGTTATTTGTAGTGAGGTGGATGGACGTAGAGTCTGTCATACAGAGTGGAGTAAGTCAGAAAGAGAAAAACAAATACTGTATGCTAACACATATATATGGAATCTAAAAAAAAAAAATGGTCATGAAGAACCTAGGGGCAGGATGGGAATAAAGACACAGACCTACTAGAGAATGGACTTGAGGACATGGAGGGGGGAAGGGTAAGCTGTGACGAAGTGAGAGAGTGGCATGGACGTATATACACTACCAAATGTAAAATAGATAGCTAGTGGGAAGCAGCCGCATAGCACAGGGAGATCAGCTCCGTGCTTTGTGACCACCTGGAGGGGTGGGATAGGGAGGGTGGGAGGGAGACACAAGAGGGAGGAGATATGGGGATATATGTATATGTATAGCTGACTCACTTTGTTGTAAAGCAGAAACTAACACACCATTGTAAAGCAATTATACTCCAATAAAGATGTTAAAAAAAACAGAAGAACCCAACCAAACAAACAAAAAAACAAACATTTGTGTAGAAGTGACTGAATGAGTAAATGAATGAAATGAGGCAGAAAGGACACAGAGGGTGAGGATTAAGAAGAAGCTGTTCATTTATTCAACAGATAATTATTAAGCCTACCATGTGCCACTTCCTTGGTTCCATCTTGGGAATACCACGGTGAGGAAAATAGACATTTGATTTAAAGCTTTCCCTGAGCTCATCTCTGGCCAGCCTTGTGGTTTGAGCAACTTGAAGTGAGGAGGAGGGTGGTCTGCCTCTGGGACCCCTCCTCCCTGTCCTTCTTCTGGGCTCCAACCGTGTTTCCTATGTTGGGTGCGGAGGAGGCAGAGGGAAGGGTTAAGTGCCTCTAACGTAACTGGAACAGATGCTGGGATGCCCTGGCCCTGGCAGGAGGCCCTTATGGGTGCGTGCTAGTAAGATGCTCAACTAGTCACCTTAATCGGTTGTTCTGTGAACCAAGCTGAAATGGGGCTTCTTTCTGCCCTGCTATCTTCCTGAAGTTTTCCTTTCTTTTACTCTGGTAGGGGCAGGACAGATCAACGTGCCCACTGTTATCCACTGTGGGAGTAGAAGTCTCCCCTTCTTGCAGGCATGCCCAGTCTCTGGATGAAGTCTCTTCATCCCCTCCCCCAACATACAGCAGCACTCCCCATTAAGCCAGGAACCTGGGGGCTCGAAGGAGTCTCTTCCTCGGTCCTCTTACCAGCTTGGGGATAGGGTGGGGCAGGGCGTGGGGTAGGGAGGTGGTTGGGGGAGCAGTCAGTTCTCCATCTCTTAGTAATCCCAGGATGGGGTGCAAACCCCTTTGTTTGCAGCTATCTTTAGAAAATGGGTCCTTTCTGCTCCCAGTTTGGGAGGTCATGCCTGGTGGGGACTGAGCCCTGTTGATCTTTGGGCACCTTAGTGAGAACTGTTTCATCTGCATGTCAACCCCAGAAGCCAGCGGGGTTGAAGAAGGGTGTGGGCACAATGAAAGTGGGAGGTGAGGGAATGGCAGCCACAACTCCTTTAAGAAGTTAAGCTGTGATAGGGAGGAAAGAAAGGCATGGCAGCTGGTGGAGGAGGTGGTTTGAGTGGGGATTTTTTTTTTTTCTTTTTAATTGGAGGAGCTCTTGTATTTAGCCACCAGAAGGTCTTAAGTGCCCTTTAGACTTAGAGAAAGTGTCTTCAGTTGGGTGGAGAGAAGCAGCACACGATTGCCGGGAGAACGAAGAAGCAAAGCAGTGAATGGTGACTTAGTGACTCCAGTGGGCAATGGCGCTTTCCTGGAAGTATACCGCTGGAGAGCACCTTAGAGGTTGGAAGAATGTGGGGTCGTACTTGTGGGACCCTTCTTGTTCTGTGATGGCCAGGAGAAGAAAATATATTTCCCTTTGTAAAAGAGGAGATGTTGGAGAAATTGGCATAGTTTTTTTTTTTTTTTTTTTTTTTAAATTAACTGCATTTATTGGCTCCAGTAAACTCATAGCATGTACTCTGGGTTGTCACACTGTATTGAGTGCTTAGCGTTTGGAAGGAAAGAAGCTGCAGCATGCCTGAAATTAATCAGCTGCATCTTTTACGTTGATGAAAGCAATGTCGACTTCTCTGGGATTACATCAGTTTCCACAAAGGCAAGAGCCCTATCTGTGATCTCAGCCTGGGCAACTGCAGGGAGGGACATGTTTCCTTTTAAGTTGTTGGAGTGCTTCACTGAGCTATGGGGCAGGAAGGCGCTGTCACGTTTAATGAAATGTGAGCATTTTTGGTATTGGCGTTTTATGATGACTGTGGGAAAACTCAGTGTGTTCAGTCCTTCTGCATCTGATAGAAACCAAAGGGAAGACTTTCAGGAAACAGTAATCACAACTCACTTAAGAAATAGCCTCAGAAGAAGAGTATTGGCTGGAATTCTTAATGTGATGCTACAAAAGAAAAAGGAAAAAAGTGACCAATCTAGGAAAAGAGATTACAGAAGAAACCAGCTCTTTGATTTTAGATAACAGGATGGCTTGTTTAAATTTAGCTTAGTTAAGTTTTGGCAAGAAAGTAGAATTGACTAGTGATGTTCGGTTTGATTCTTGCTGACCGAGGCGTATTTCTTTTTACCCAGAATTGTAGCCAGCCCTACCCCTTTTATGAAAGGTGTATTATAATTGCTTTGTACCTACCTCCCTGCCCCCTTCTAAGTTCCTCAGGTTGGGGAATCGGTTTAAGTAATACAGGATGCTCTCGTGACTTTTAAAAGAAAGCCTGGAGACATCCCTCTTACATATTGTCTGAAAGATAAAATTTGTCAGTGTTTTTTTTTTTTTTTAAACAGTTGCTCCTATGCTTATGCATGTAAAAAACAGGAAAATATTCACCTGTGTTTTCGTCTTATTTTCTGTATTGTTTATATTTAGCTATTTAATCCATTTCAAATACATATTTCAAATAAGAATCTAACTTAAAAAAAAATAGCAGGAATTCCTTGGTGGTCCAGTGGTTAAGTCTTGGTGCTTTCACTGCCGTGGGCCTGGGTTCAATCTGTGGTTGGGGAACTAAGGTCCCACAAGCCTCGTGGCACAGCCGAAAAAAAAAAAACAAAAAAAACCGCAAAATAAATTTTCTTTACCATCACTTTCCCTTTTTATTCTAAAGTCCATGTGTGAGTGCATCAGAGCCATTACTTTTGTCCTTAGGAGACACTGTTTTGATATCCTGTCAGGACCAGCAGAAGTGCAGTGTGGCGGTGATGCCATGGGTACTTCTTAGGCAAACAGAAAAAGGCAGTGAGCCTCAGGCATGGCCCTAAAGCTATTTGAGAAGCTCTCTGGAGTTAATACACTCATCAGAAGATAAATTCCTTTGCATAAGCAAACAGATTCTGCTTAGAGAATGTTCAGTATAGTGCAGATTCAATCCTGTACAAATGCTAATGTGTCCATGAAACAGCACAGCTGTGCCCTTTTGAAGCGTGATTTGGTTCTGGTGAGAGAGAAGGTAGAATGGGCCAGCTGCTCACTTCTGTAGTGTCTTTTGCTCTTCTTCTAGAGGTTGATCCTGGGATCCCACCATGGTCTGGAGGGTCTTTGAATTGTCAGAGGGCAGCACATTTCAGTGATGTGTGAATTAATGGTTCACTGAATTCTGAAATAAGCAAAACGGTTTTTGGTTTTCCCTTAGTGACAAAACCAGCCCCACAACAGGACAGAAGCTTCATGAATCACAGGGTAGTTTTTCTCCACCTCTATTCTGAGCACCCTGAAGTTCACCACCACATTTGCTATAGTTAACGGTGCTGATAAAGAAGTCATTTGAAATATGTCTTGGATTGTGTGTTGTCCAAAATGTTCAAAAGAGTCTGCCTTGCATCTTTAAGAAGTCTAGTAGTCAAAAGCGAGATTCATTTCGGGCTGAAGGCGTCCTCCTGAGAAGGAGAAGGAAGAGTGCTGGGGATAAGCCTCTCTCTTTCCTGTGTCTCCTCAGGACAGTTGAGACCTGCTTAGGCTCTGAGCTGCTCTGGAAGCAGAGACATTGAGGAAGAATGTGGGCATTTAGTAGCTTAGAAACAACTTAAATACATACTTGAAACCATTATGTGTATATATATATATATATATATATTATATATATATACATATATATATATATATTTTTTGCAGTATGCGGGCCTCTCACCGTTGTGGCCTCTCCCATCGCGGAGCACAGGCTCCGGATGCGCAGGCTCAGCGGCCATGGCTCACGGGCCCAGCCGCTCCGCGGCATGTGGGATCTTCCCGGACCGGGGCACCAACCCGTGTCCCCTGCATCGACAGGTGGACTCCCAACAACTGCGCCACCAGGGAAGCCCTATGTATATTTTTATAGACAAATATAAAAGGAGGGAAGATAAAACAAATATGTATCTATTTTTCAGCACACAGAGGTGATAACCCAGAGGCCAAATACCTGATTTGTTACATAGGATTTTGAATTTGTTATTGTGTGACTATAACACAGAAGTCAACTTTTGTTTGTCTATGTAGATAATTTTTTAATAGTGGTATAAAAAGTAAATGAGCTGATTAAAAAGCTGCCCCCACCTGAGGGAGCCTGAACTCTGCATTTCTGCCCCTGATTAGGCACTGCTGATCCCCTCTTAGTGGCAGTGGGAGGAGAGATGTGGCACTTGGGTCGGAGCCACCAAGTCCCCTTGGTCCCTGGCCACTGCAGACTCCTCTCCTTTGCAGGGACTGCAGCCTCCCAGCCTTCTTTTTAAAGCTTCCTTTCATTCAACTTGTGGAATATGAAACCAGCAGCTCATGAGCTGTGTGGTGTTCCAGTAACAAAGTGTTTTCAGTAAAAAGCGAGGAATATGTGCGTGAAGAAAGCCAGCTCCCAAAGGGGCCCCACAGAGGCAGATCATAGGATGCAGGCAGGATGCTGAAGAGAAGGTGACTGCAACCACCGTTGCTCCCGGGCCCCGTCAGCTTCCAGATCCTGTTGAGTCTGTCTCCTCACCATCTCTCACATCACCCTTTCCTTTGTTTCTGGAGGGAAGATGCGCACCTTTGTCAGTAATTTGGGCTTCTTACCTCATAGGGCTGTAGTGAGGTTTAATATTGTATGCAAAACACTTAGCTCTGTGCCTGGAAACAGTGGGGACGTAGTAGGGGTTAGTTTTGTCCTTCCCCCTACCCCAATTCACCTCTGGAATCAGGGTAACAGGGTTTGAGTCCTGGCCCCTCTCCTACCTATGTGACTTTAGGCAGCTCACTATCCCTTTCTGAGCCCTTGACGACTTACCTGATGTGTCTCTCCCTACTCAGAACCAGTCAGTGATTCTCTTTCCTCTGTCAGAACCAGACTAATGCCCCCCCCCCACCCCGCCATGTCCTGGGTCCACCACAGTAGGTCTCAGGCTCCCTTTCCATCTCATCTCACCATTCTTCTCCTTTGGGTCACCGCCAAATGGGTCTAAATGCTGCTTTCTGTCTTTCCCCCATTCCTTGGCTTCCTTTCTTGGCTCATGTGTTCCCTGTGCATGAAGTGCCCACCCTGCCCCCATATCCAAGTCCTGCTGCTCTCAGGTCCATCTCAGATGCGACCTTCTCCATGCTCAGCATAAGTGTCTCCATATTGGGTCCATTGTCTTGTTTTTAATAGGCTATATGTCAATTATATCTCCATTTAAAAATAATGTAATATTTATTCCATTAAAAAAAAAAGAGTAGAGCAGTGGACTGAGAAAGTTCCTTTTCTTGGTGACAGAGCTGAACCAGTATCTCTAGTCTGACTAACCCAAGGACATGGAGTGTAGGGAAGTGGCCGCCTGAGCATTTGGCACCATTAATTTAAAAAAATGTTTAATGAATACGTTTTATTTCTCAAAAATTTAACATGACTTAGTAACCATCTCCTTTTTTCTTTCTTTTTTTTTTTTTTGACTCGTGAATTTGTTTTTATTTTTATTGGGCTATAGGGGATGGGCTGGGAAATATCTCTGTAAGTTATGCCCTACTAGGGAAATGTCCATTCTAATTTTCCTGGGATAGCTTTCGGAGCTTTTTCTTTTTCTTGGAGCTGCTGCTCTTGCTGGCAGCAGCCTCTTCAGGTTTACTGCTGAGAGGCTCCTCCTTGAAGAGAATTTCCTCTTTTTCTTGGGGACCCTCTCGTTTCCTGACTCTTCAGGGTCACTATCTGGTTCCTCTTTGGGGAAAGATTTCTTCCTCTTGGTAAGAGTTCCACTGCCAGCTGTCTCTTCAAGATCACTACTAACCAGCTCCTCCTTGGAAAAAGATTTCTTTTTTGGGGGTTTGGAGGAGACAGATGGGTCTTCCACTCCATTCTCCTGAGGAGCCTCCTGGGGCTTTTGCTTCTTCTTCTTTTTGGGTCTTGCACTTGTCTCCTCACATTCCTCCGGGGTCCTACTGCTGTTTTCTGAAGATGCCAGGGCAACCGCAGTCAGCCTTTTCTTTTCCTTCTTCAAGCGTTTCTTCTCCTGTTTCTCCAGCTTCCTAGTAATCTCAGCAGCCGCTTTCTCTGCCTGAACCATTGCCTCCTTCATGACATCCAGATTCTATTGTGGAATCTCTCCAGTCTCATAGAACAGCCTCTCCTCAACTTGTTCTCGAAGCTTCTCCCCAAATACACTGGTAGGTACCTCAGAGAAGCAATCGATTCGTGAGGCAATACTGCATTTGTTTGCCAGGTATCGGGAGATGCGGCCTTTGTTCTTGGCAGCTGCTCGGCCAATGAAGGTAGAGTGGAAAATGAGTCCCTATTTTGGGGTGTTACCCCTTGTCTTCAGGGCTCTGGAAAGTTGGTCCCTGTGCTGGGCCCAGGGAATCACTCAGACACCAGGACTGGCCATCACCCCCATAGCAGAGGCCTGTACAGGTCAGGGAGCCCTGGTCAACCTTTTTTCTTTTAATCCATTTATTTATGCAACGAATTAAGTGGTCTAAGCACTATTCCAGGAGCTGGGATAAAAGCAGTGACGAGTAGACTATACCCCTGCCCTCCCTTGGCTTGCCTTGTGTGGGTGAAGACAGAGAAAACAAGTAAGCAAGCCCTGTAATGCCCGTGACGTGATGGAGAAGCCAGGTGGGAGAGCTAGCTCCCTTCGATAGCATGGGCAGGAGGGGCCTTTTGGAGGCGGTAGGTGACCCTGGGTAAGAGAAGGGTGAGTGGGAAGAGGCTTCCGGGGGAGATCTGAGGCTGGGCTGTTTCAGGCAGAGGGAAGGGCAGGCGCCAAGGCCCTGAGATGGGAAGGAGCCCCTTGAGGAAAGGAAGGAGGGAAGCCCGTGGGGCTGGAGGGTGTGGAGCATGGAGCCAAGCGTGCAAAATGATTCTGGAGGACGAGGCGATGGCCAGACCATGAAGAAGAGCAGGGTCTCTTTTAGATGCAGTAAGAGCCATTGGAGGGTTTTCAGTAGGGGTGTAACAGGGTCTGTGTCAGGCTTAGCTAGGAATTTAGTGAAATTGTGATCTTTGAACCTCAGCCATTACCATGCTGCTCTACCGTGAGCTGGAGCTTGGTGACCCAGGCCTGTCCTTGCTCCTCAGGGAAGTTTCTTTGACAACCAGCTGCTGTGAAAGCTACTCTGTGTTGAGTAACAGTAGCCCTAACTATCCTTTAATTTCCTTCTGTTTACGTTTGCTTGATGTGTTGTAAAAGGTGTGATTATACATGTGGACATGAACCTGGAGGCAGTTAAAAGATGGTGGAACCTGGCAATAGGCATTTGGAGACCGTGGCTTGGCTCTGGGAAGGCCACCTGGGGTGGTGTTCATAGCTTTCTCACAGGGACAAGTAACCATCTTGTCTCGTGAGCTCTCGCTCCTTCACTGTGGGGTCTCTGAAGGTCCAGTTCCGTGCTCCTGTCTTTGTGCCGCTCCCCTTGGATGTCGGCCACCCTCAGGACAGGAGGCCTCCCTCCTCGATCTAAGTACAGCACTGGTGCCCCACCTTGGGGCTGCCTGGAGGAGAACTCCATCTGGTTCGCTCATGAGAGCTGTTGCATAATGAGCTGGTATATTCTTCCCTCATATTCTTGGTTGGTACATTCTCAGTTTTTGTCACAGACTGAACCCCTTCCTGGCTTCCCCCATCACAATCACTGTCCAAGACAGCATTTCTCTTCCCCCAGACTCCAACACCTGGAGTGATTTGTAGTCTTTTCCTTTCCTTTGTAGAATCTTAGGATGGAAGAGCCTTGATGATTAAGCCTCACATTACAATACTTTTCAGTTCTTAGAAGATTTCTCAGATCCACTCTTGCTTCCTTCCTACTGCTACCACTTCTGAGGAAGAACTTTCCAGAATTGTTCATCTTCATGGCCGTGCTATATCGAGTTTGTTAATTAGAAAATCCAGATTAAAAAAGAAAAGAAACCCTTAACGCTCCAAGAGTCAAAATGCATAATTCACTTCCCACCATACATAGCTTCTATCAATATAGATGTTCTGGTGAATAAATGTATCCTTTAAAAGATTGAAAAGAGCCCCTGGTGAATTAATTGAGAAAAATTGCAATATAGAGACATAATTTTAAGTGTACAAAGCTCTGGGTCAGAGAAGGATGCTGCTGAGTGAGATGGGCTGTAAAATCCATGGTCCAAACCAGTACAGATGGGGTATTTATTCAACAGGGCATTTGTTAAGTGGTGGTGGTGTTGCCTTCTTTTTTTTAATTTATTTATTTTATTTTGGCTGCTTTAGGTCTTCATTGCTGCCTGCGGGCTTTCTCTAGCTGTGGCAAGAGGAGCGGGGGCTTCTCTTGTTGTGGAGCATGGGCTCTAGGCACGTGGGCTTCAGCAGTTACAGCATGCGGGCTCAGTAGTTGTGGCTCACGGGCTCTAGAGCACAGGCTCAGTAGTTGTGGTGCACGGGCTCTAGAGCACAGGCTCAGTAGTTGTGGTGCACGGGCTTAGTTGCTCTGCAGCCTGAGGGATCTTCCCAGACCAGGGCTCAAACCCGTGTCCCCTGCATTGGCAGGTGGATTCTTAACCACTGCACTACCAGGGAGGCCCGGTGCCTTTTTAAAAAATTCTTTTCCTAATTCCTGGGGATTGTTCCGACCTGTGGGGCTTCTGCACCAGGTAGAAGCCAGAAACTTGCTTTCCTTTGTCGTAAGAGTCTCCTCCCCTCTATTTAGCTTCTACTGAGAATGACATGTGGAGGGAGGGGGCTGTGGAATGCATTCTGGTGATCCTGGCAGCAGTGCCGTCCAGCGTGGAGAGGCAGATATCTGGCTGGCTGCTCCCCTGAGCACAGTGGCAGGCACAGTAGGATCCCCATCAGAGCAGTGGTGGTGTGATTTGACAACAGTACCTGACTGCATAGCCTCCAAGCCTGGCTTTGAGACCCTCTCTCAGAGATTGTGCAAACTGCTGATCCTTCCTTAATCAATTCCTTTCATATTAAAACTAACCAGAGTGGGTTCTGTTATCTGCAACTAAAGGATCTGATGTAGCTACTTACCCAGTGGTGTTTGGGATGTCTCGCTCAGCAGGGGGAGTACATGATCTTTACTTGGCTTTGCCCATGAGCCGCATCGATTCCACACACCAGATTTAAATAAAATTGCAGTTATTTTTTGCATCAGTAACAGAAGCAGCCTGTGAAATGGAAAGGGCATTGGATCAGATACAGAAGGCCGTGGCTCTAGCCTGCCTTGCCACTCTCTCGCTGCAGTGATGTTGTGCAAGTCACTTCTCCTGTTGGGGCCTCAGTTTTCTTATTTGTAAAATGAGAAAATTATACCTGATAAACTCTAAGGTCCCTTCCAATCTCGGCAGCCTCTGATGAGCAGCTTTGGTGTTTTTATCCTTAGAGAGCAGCTCCTGTTGTCCAGATCTGCGCCCTTTAATACAGCAGCTACCAGCCACCTGTGGCTATTTAAGTTTAAATGGTTTAAAGTCCGACAAAATTACAAATTTTGTTGTTCCTCAGTTGCACTAGCCACATTTTAAGTGCTCAGTAGCCACGTGTAGCTATCATCTTGGACAAGGCAGATATAGAACATTTCCATCATCACGAACATTCTCCTGGCTCACACTGGTCTATGTGATAATGCCATGTGTCTCCTTCCTTTCTAGAGGCGCTGGGTGTTCAATTGTATTTCTGCCTCCTTAGTTGAAAGATCAACATCCATCTTATTAGCCATTCAGCTTGCCCCCAAAGGAACTCCTTATCTACTCTTACCCCCTCCCAACCTCCCCTTTGTCCCATCCCTACTCTCCCCCCATCCTAGGGATGGCTCCCCACCCATATTAACCAATGCAGAAACCTTGGGGTCGGTCTGGAAGTGCCCTTCGTCACCACCCTTCACATCCCCCATTTTGGTCCCTAAGTTCTGTCAGTTCCTCCTGTTAAATATGAACCGAACGTGCCCTGTTTTCCTCATTTGAACTGTGTGCCCCGTAACCGAGGCCCCTCATCTTCCATTTCCCTTCTATTGTGAACCTCACCTTTACTTTCTTCCTCATTCCGCCTGTCCCCTCAGTCCAGCCATTGAATCAAAACACAGTTTACAGACAAACCAACAAAAGGCAGTTTTAATCAGCCATTTTCCTCCCTCCACAGCCATGTATTCAACTGCCTTTTCCAGACTTAACTCTTAGCCCCATGAGCAGCAGCATTAACTTCTTTCTGTTCCCTGAACAAGACTCGCTCCTTCATTTTCTTCTTTCTTTTTGTGCGTGTTTGCTTCCCTCTTCCCATATAGGCCTTCTCAGCACTGGGTCCAGAGGTCACCTCTCTTGCAGAGCTCTTGCTGGCTCCCCCGGAGGAGTTAGGTGCTCCCCCTGGGGCACTCTGCCGTCTTGAAGGTCACGGTTGGTGGCTTGGGGTTCAGGCTCCGGTGTTGGGCTGCCTGGGTTTGAATGCTGGTTGCATCACTGTTGATTCTGTGACCAACTTGACAGCTCTGTGCTTGACTTTCCTCATCTCTACAATGAGTATTAGTAATAATATCTAATTCACAGGCTTTTTTTGAGGATTAGGTGACATTGATATATTTAAAGTGCTTAAAATAGCCCTCAGCATGGAGTAAGCACTTAATAATTGTTCATTGTTGTCACCGTCATTATACTTCACTTGACTCCTTGTTCATCTGCTGGGGTGATAGCAGACTGAATGGCAACACCAATTTTTTTTTTTTTTGCGGCACGCGGGCCTCTCACTGCTGTGGCCTCTCCCGTTGAGGAGCACAGGCTCCGGACGCACAGGCTCAGTGGCCATGGCTCACGGGCCCAGCCGCTCCGCAGCATGCGGGATCCTCCTGGACCGGGGCACGAGCCCATGTCCCCTGCATCGGCAGGCGGACCCCCAACCGCTGCGCCACCAGGGAAGCCCCCAATTTCTTTTTTTAAAGAGAAATCTAGGATGGTGCTTTCTCTTCGGTTCGATGATTGACATGTAAGCTCCGTGAGCTTGCTTTCTCCTCCATTTTCCTTTGAACACCTGGCAACAGGTGGTGTGTCCACAGGATGGACGTGAACAGGTGGAGTTGGCTGAAGCCCAAACCCAAGCCAGCTCCGTCACTTACTAGCAACGTGACTTGACTAGCAAGTTTTTTCATATCACGGCTGCTGTTTCCCCATTTGTGAAATGCTGCTTTTAGGAGGAAAGTCAGGCACTTCAAAAACATGAGTTAAATCAAGCAAATCAATACCACATGGGTGAGATAAATTATTCTAAATGCAGGGATCCACTCATTTATCATCTGATCATTTTAGTACCTACTGTGGGCTGGAACACAGTAGGAAGCAAATAGAGACATGGCTCCTGCTCTCATGGAGCTTAGGGTTTGGGAGCAGAGAGCTGTCTGTGGGAGATCATACACGTATGTGGACAAGGATAGTAGCCAGTAGTGCCAAGAAGGAGACACATGGTCCTACAAGTGCGTAGGGCACTTGACCCAGGAGTGGAACAGGAGCTTCCCGGTGGGGGGGGAAGGCTCCCCAGGAGGCAATGCTGAGGTGGAGGGAAAAGTATCCTCAAAGAGCAGGGTGCCAGGAGGAAGGACAGAAAGAAGGTCCTAGTGGTTGAAACGCAGAGTGACGGGGGCACAGGGAGGCTGGGAGGTTGTCCTGGACCAGGCCATGCAAGGTCTTGAGTGCTGTTTGTTGTTGTTGTTTTTACTTCTGTTTTTTGTATTTTTGCGGTACGCGGGCCTCGCACTGTTGTGGCCTCTCCCGTTGCGGAGCACCGGCTCTGGACGCGCAGGCTCAGCGGCCATGGCTCATGGGCCCAGCCACTCCGCGGCATGTGGGATCTTCCCGGACCAGGGCACGAACCCGTGTCCCCTGCATCGGCAGGCGGACTCTCAACCACTGCGCCACCAGGGAAGCCCTGTTTTTACTTTTGAACTGTATGCCCTCCTCCTCGCTCTCCTCTGCATTGATTCAAGTCCTTGGATGGTGAGAATGACTACCTTAGCCTCTGTGTGCATCCCTGCGTCTCGCCTCACCCTCCTCAAATCCACCCTCTACTCTGCTGCCACAGATGCCTCAAAAAGGAGGTTGGGTCCTGTCATCTGTTGAAATCCGCCTGAAGCTTTCTCCTCATCAGGCCACACAAGCCCTGTGAAGGTCTGACCCTGCCTCAGCTCCCCCCACTTTCCCTCCTGCTGCCCTGGCACCAGCCATAGTCACGCCGAGCAGTGTCGCCCTAACTGGCGATGCTCTCTTTGGCTTTTATATCCTCTCCCAAATGTTCTTCCCCTTCCCCCTTGCTTCCAGGCTGTTTCCTACTCAGCCCTTCAGTCACAGGCCATCCATCACCTCTTCAGAGTTGCCTCCTTGCTCTCCAACATGTATCCACAGCCTCTTGTGATTTCTTTTTTTCCTCACAGCTCTTACCCCACCACATCATCATGGCACACTTCCTGTCTCCCCAGAGAGGCAGTGAGCTCCATGAGGACCATTTGTGATATCATTTTTGTCTATCAACATCTCCTGAGACAGGACCGTTAACTGGCGGGGGGGGGGGGAAGTGTTGATATATGTTTGTTAAAATAAGCTCCACTGAATGCTGTTTGAAAGATCAAAGTCAGGCAGGGAAACAACCTAACTGTCCACCAACAGAGGAATGGATAAAGAAGATGTAGTACATTTATACAATGGAATATTACTCAGCCATAAAAAAGAACGAAATAATGCCATTTGTAGCAACATGGATGCAACTAGAGATTGTCATACTAAGTGAAGTAAGTCAGAAGGAGAAAGACAAATACCATAGGATATCACTTATATGTGGAATCTGAAATATGGCACAAATGAACCTATCTATGAAACAGAAACAGACACACATAGAGTACAGACTTGTGGTTGCCAAGGGGGAGGGGGAATGGGGGACGGATGGACTGTGAGTTTGGGATTAGCAGAGGCAAACTATTATATATAGGATAGATAAACAACAAGGTCCTCCTGTAAAATACAGGGAACGATATTCAATATCCTGTGATAAACCATAATGGAAAAGAATATAAAAAAGAATGTACATGTGTGTATAACTGAGTCACTTAGCTGTACAGCAGAAATTAACACACCATTAACACAACTATACTTCAATAAAAAATTTTTAAAAAGCAATCAGTCAGGCTCAGATTCTAAGCAGTAACTTGGAAATGGGTGACTAAAGAGTTTGCTGGGAAAGTGTAGCTGTAGTTAAAAATTACTTACGCATACGTATTCTAACATATCTGAAGTCCTCACTTAGACAATGGAATTGATGTACTGAAGGGAAAAAACCTTCAGTAGAAAATGCATAGTGTAGCCTATTAATTAATGTACTAGAGTGGGAGGATCTTTATCACTAATATGTCAATAATACTAATAACACCAACATTTAAAATGATGAAAACTTTTGTATCAATTAGAGAAGATTCATTTGCATTCAGAAAACCTGTACCCAAATGAGAAGAATGTGTGACGGGACAGTCAGCGAGCTGGGAGTTGGGCATACCATGCAGTCTGTAGGAATGAGGAGCTGCTAATGTACCAGGGAGGAGGTATGATGCTGTGAGTCAGTGTAGCGATTTTCTTCTCCATCATTTCTTTTGGGGATTGTCAAAATCCTGGTGTGCTCGTGGGAATATGTTACTCCTTTGAACATGACCTGTTAATAAGTGCAGCCTTGGAATCTTGGGGATGTTTCCAAATGTTAGTCAACATACAAGATCAAGGTCTGTTGCAGTGAGGATGATACGTACTGTTGAGTTGGTGGACATCAGACAGAACATTGAAGCAAGCACACCTGTGAGGAAAGGGGTCGACTTGCTATGGGGCAGGGGCTTGGTAGGGCACCAGCCTAGTACCAGGAGATCAATGTTTGCCGAGAGTTGGGTAAAATTTGCTTCCTAAGTAGAGTGGACATTTGCTCCATACTCTGGCTACTCAGTAAGTACCTTTTGAACATCCTTCTGGCTTTGGGAAATGTCTGGCCTTCTGAACTCTACCTCCTCAGAGTACAGATAAAAAAGTCACTTTCTGCATCTCCCTGGCAGCTAGTGCCAGAATATATTATAGGCTCTGCCAGTCACATGCATCAAAGGGGTAACTTTGGGGCTTCCCTGGTGGCGCAGTGGTTGAGAGTCTGCCTGCCGATGCAGGGGACATCGTGCACCGGTCTGGGAGGATCTCACATGCCGCGGAGCGGCTGGGCCTGTGAGCCATGGCCGCTGAGCCTGCGCGTCCGGAGCCTGTGCTCCTCAATGGGAGAGGCCACAGCAGTGAGAGGCCCACGTACCGCAAAAAAAAAAAAAAAAAGGGGGTAACTTTGATTCAGAAGGCAGTTAGGAGAGGCATCCCACTGCAGTGTTTCTGGAGAGGGTGGTAGTAGCATCTGCAGTAGGGCCTGCAGGGGCTCTCTGGTGAATCAGTCATCTCCCAGCCTGATTCACTGGTCCACCCAGATGTTCTGTGACCTAATGTCCTTAAGAAGTTTCTATTCTGCTTCAGTTATCTAGAGTGCATTCTGTTGTTTACAACTAAAACCTCTGAATGGTATGGGAGCCTATATAAATGGACATGGCCAAGGCAACTCTGTTCTCACAGCAACTCAGTGCTGACCAGAGACCATGGGAATCTTGAGGAAACTGGATAGTTTCATGCTTTTGGTTGTGCTGCCAATTCAAGCTGTTTCTGGTGTAATGCGAGGCACACAAACTTGACAAATCTCAGGTTATATAAAATGGCACACAAAAAGATAACAGGACTTACGGAAAAATAGAGTTGGTTAGATCACCCCAAATCTATGAAACTCCATCCAGAATGCTAAGAAAAACAACAATCCTAATAAGGATATCAGCTCAACTGGAAAGTCACACTGAATTACTAGGAAATAAATATTCTAGGCAGTATCAGCCTTTACCTTAAAAGGTGACGGTACCTTGATGGAAGGGGGATAGAGACTGCTGAGTTCTGAAGGCAAGGTTAGAGGGAGGTGGGGAAAAGTACTTGCAGGCTTTACACAGATTTCAGTGATGACTGAGGTGGATGGCTCTGGATCCTTGTTTTGTGATGTTCTTTTACACTGCATCTTTTTTTTTTTTTTTTTTTTTTTTTTTTTTTTGTGGTACACGGGCCTCTCAATGCTGCGGCCTCTCCCGCTGTGGAGCACAGGCTCCGGACGCGCAGGCTCAGCGGCCATGGCTCATGGGCCCAGCCGCTCCGCGGCATGCGGGACCCTCCTGGACCGGGGCACGAACCCGCGCTCCCTGCATTGGCAGGCGGACTCTCAACCACTGCGCCACCAGGGAAGCCCAACACTGCATCTTTGAGATGCTGTGCATTATGTCTGTGACAGAGCATGTGGCTGTACTAGGCCAACAGGTAAAAGGGGTGGGATGAATGGGTACCTGGTACAGTAATGTAATCAGCTCTGTTAGTGAGCTTTGTGTTCAGCTGCTTTTACTTGCGGCTGAGATTAACAAGCTAAGAAAAAAATACATATAAACTGACACAATTTGTGTTTTGTATGGACATTGTTCTCCTATTTATTTACCAGTGACATATGTACTATGGTATTTAGGGAAACGTGTGCTATAGTAGACGAGAGTGTATTTGAAAGTGTTCCATAAACCTGAAAATATAGAAGACCCTTGGTCTGTAGATAAAGGGACTGTGGGATAAAGGATCTCCAGCATTATTTAAGAGGAGGAACCCCAGGAGAAGAGTAGACTGTCTTATTGCTGAAGAGATATGGCCTGGCATAGAAGTTAGAGGCACAGGCTGTGGACAGACCACCTCTATATGAATCCCTCCTCTCCCACATGCTAGGTCTGAGCCCTAGTTTGATCATTTGTAAAATGGAGATAATGTGTTAATGCATGTGAAATACTTGGGGCAGTTCCCTAAATGATGGCTATTGTTGTTGACTTCTCATCTATCTGTCTACGATCCGATCTGCTTCAAGGTTAAGGAGAGAAAGCTCGCGTGAAGTACTTCTCACAGGGTCTAACATATAATAGGCATTCGGTCCACATTTGTTGAATTTGGATCTAGTGAGAAATATCCACATAGACTGCAACCAGCACAGTTTCCTTTCCTCCTCTTAAGTCAGTGTGGACACTGCTTACTGGCAAGGACCGGATGATCTGTATTGAAAGGACAGATTCAGGAGCACATTCTGGACTGGAGGGCTGTGTGTGCATCCCGGGTGCTTGAGGGTAGTAACATAAAATCCCAAGGGAAGGTCAGACCTTCAGAACAGAGCCTGAGTAGAAAGAATTTGCCTCCAGCCTGATTTCAGTTGCAACCAGGCCATTTCAATTAAAAACACTTTAGATACTGGAAGCCACAGCGTCTGTTTCTAATTGAAAGGTTATTTGCAGACAATATGTTTTTCATAGAGTGACATTTGTATGTGTTTATTAATACAGAGTCTATTGCAGTAAAATCCATTTTGGAAATGGAAATAGATAATTATTTTTGAACCTCTTAATCATTTTTTAAGCCAAATAGTGAACTGGAAAGCATTTAGCCGAGGAAGTGCATCTGATTACGCAAGCAAATTATTCAGTTGGGATGGGATGCAACTATATACTGTCTCCTTCTGTTCTATCAGGGTAGGCAGAGGGGAGAGGTTCCTCATTTTATCTCTAGGTTCTGCGACATTTTTTTACTCACATCTGATGCTTTAGAGGCCCGCGATTCTAGTCCTGGCTTTTCCATTCATTTCATGGTCTTGGGAAAGTCACTTTACGTTTCTGGGCATCACTTACTCATCTGTAAAATACCTTATGATTTAAAAGATCTCTTCTAGCTTTGACCATACGTAATTGTAGGATTCTGTGCCTTGGTGAAAGTGGACAAATTCCTGTGAGCACTTGAGCCATCCAAGAACTCTGGTCTCCTTGAGGCCCCAGACTGGAGTTAAAGATACTAGATTTTCTGTTTTATTCAGCACCATGCACAGAGCTTCTACTGTATGCAGCGTACATTAAGGCCAGTGAGGGAACAGAAGAGTAAGCAACTGCTTAAATTTCCTGTGGTCTAGTTGCAGAGGGAAAGCAAACATTTATGACATAGTCAGGAAGATGAAGCCGGTTAGAAATGCCAGTGCTCAAGCTTTCCCAGTTGTTCTGGAATATGGAAGGAAGAGCGTCCTAGTGGGAAATCTGGGGAATTAGACAAATTCCTAAGGACAATATTTATAACTGAATGATGGGATTTGGTTTTCTACTCTCCTTGCTGAGCCAAATCTAAGCTATTTATTTTCTTTCTTTTTTTTTTTCTATTTTTAAAAATTTTGAAGTATAGTTGATTTAAAATGTCATGTCAATTTCTACTGTACAGGAAAGTGACTCAGTTACACACATAGATACATTCTTCTTTTATATTCTTTTCCATTATGGTTTATCACAGGATATTGAATATAGTTCCCTGTGCTATACATTAGGACCTTGTTGTTTATCCTAGACTATTTATTTTCTTTCTATCATTTTTTAAAATATAGTTGGGTGGGTCTTCCTCCCTTCTGCTTTTTCTTGAGTGTTTGAAAAACCCATGGCATGTAGTACAGCACTTTGTTTAATATAAATGTCTTGAATGGTGGAATGCCCCCCGCCACCGTCCCTCCTCACCCTGGGGAGGACTGGGTTAGACGATCTGTGCGGAAGAATTTGGTACCCTTGTAAAATATCGTTAAGGTTAATTACCAGCCCGTTGTTCTAACCCACTGGGTTGTAATCTTGTGGGGACAGGGGACTAGATAATGTGGCAGTCGGTTGCCTCTTGCTGTTTTCTAAGGTGGAAGAAATGTGCCCTGCTTTCAAGGATCTAAGAGAAACAGATACATAAAAATAATCGATGTTTTGTAGCTGATGATTCTCTGGACATTGGTTGGAATCCCTGTGGCTGGGGGAGGGAGAAGAGCAGGAGAGGGAAGCCAGCGAGCTTAGTGTACAGAAAGCTCTGTCCACACATCAGACTTCAGACCTGGACTGGCCTTTTATAACAGAAGCTACTTTGAGGGATGCTCTTGCTGATGTGTGTGAGGGTCTGTATCTCCTTATGCTGCATCTGCATGGGAAATACAGCAAAGGTTTTGGCTGATTTTTTTTTTTGGAGGTGGGGAGAATCCCTGTTTCTAGCATACCCACGGGTGTATTTCCAAGAGCCAAAAAACAGAGACACAAAATAAACAATGTTCCAGATCAAACCAAAGTGACAACCACAGAAAACATGTAAATATGCTAAGAGCATTGCAACCAGTAGCATTACCCCCTGTGGTTCTGAATTACAGAGCCCGGAAGAGCATCTTGGCAGTGGGCTTTGAGGTCTAGAGGCTAATTCCAGCAATTACTCAGCCAGCAGCCAGCTCCTTGACTCAGAGAGAGCTGCTGCAGGGAGGCCTGGAGTACCAGCATGTCACGTCCAGCCCGTGCCTCATGGGTAACTGGTCTGGTTCTCTTAAAGTGACAGAGTTTTTAAAAAATGTTTTCTTCCCTTTAACTGGGGAAAATACTTTTAGAGCTTTCGTCAGGTAATCACTGAAGCCACTGCTGTTCAGTATACAGATACCTATCTGAAGGCGCTGAGACAGCTGTATAAATGTAGCCCATTCCTGCATGCAGACCCACACCGTCCACCACCCATGCAGCCCAGAGGCTCTGACTCCTGTTGGTTCAAAGCTGCTGCTAGTATTCTGAGTGTGAGTTTCGGAGCATCTTTCCAGTGCTCTTTCAACACCGTTTGTCTAATTAGACAAAATGTGTCCTGTTCGCCCCAGTTTCCCACTGGGGAACCCAGCTGTCTGCTGTTTTTGTGTGTGTCTACCCCAGTCATGCTGGGTCCGTCGCCACTTTACTGCTTGTGGCCTGGGGGCTTTTAGTGATTGTGTGTCTCTCCTGCACTGCATCATCTGATGGGAAGACCAAAGAGGGCAAAAGCTGTCCTTTCCCATCTCAGCTGGAGAAGGATTTGTGTATTCTAATCAACAGAAAATTAATGTAGCTGGGGCATTCAGATAAGGGATGTGGTGCTAATACAGGTGATCGGGAGAGTAGCAAAGGCCTCTGTCAAATAGTTCCCCCAAGAGCTACTGTCTAACTGGACCCTTGCTAAAATATAAAGCAGGATTTCTCAACCTTGATACTAGTGACATTTTGGATCAAAAACATCTTTGTTGTGGAAGGATGCCCCGTCTACCATAGATGGTTAGCAACATCTCTGGCCTCTAGTCACTAAATACCAGTAGTAGCCTCAGTTGTGACAACCAAAAATGTCTCGAGACAGTGCAGAATGTCCCTGAGGGTGGGGTGGGGAGAGAAGAATTGCTCTTGGTTGAGAAACGTCTATAAAATAAAATACCAGCGGGCTTCCCTGGTGGCGCAGTGGTTGAGAGTCCGCCTGCCGATGCAGGGGACACGGGTTCGTGCCCCGGTCCGGGAAGACCCCACATGCCGCGGAGCAGCTGGGCCCGTGAGCCATGGCCGCTGAGCCTGCGCGTCCGGAACCTGTGCTCCGCAGCGGGAGAGGCCACAACAGTGAGAGGCCTGTGTTCCGCAAAAAAAACCCCCCAAAAACAAAAAAAAAAACATGTCTGGTTTTGAACTGTACCTAAAGAGGATGTGAAAAAGGTGGCTATAAGGGCTTCAAGTTTAAAATGATGTCTGCCTCTGGCTTCTGATACAGCCTCACTCATTTACCCATGATGATGCCTAGAAAACACTGGGAGAGATGAAAATAAATACTGGAAAGTAGGGCTGGAATTCAGCTTGTTGTCAGAATCAATGAGAAATTTCCTTTCACACGGCACACGGCGCTGATCTGAAGGAGGAGCTCAGTGGCTCCTGCACACTGTGCTGGGCAGTGCCCTCGCCCCCTCCTAGTATTTGTTCCACCAGTTTAGAAACACATGGTCTGTCCCCACCAGAAAAGTAAACTGCCCTCTGCCAGTCCATAGCTGTTGTATTTTGTCCCAATACAGTTGTTCTGTTCCTCCTCCCTTCATAAGCACCTCTCTTTCTGCATCAGTATGGAGACTAACTCTGATGGTAATAAGTTAAGTAGGCAGGAAGTGGGCAATGTGGGATTGGACTGGCAGAGGTGCATTTCTGCTGGAGGTGAGAGTGGAGACGGAGGGGCCCTGCCAACACATTGGAAATCATCATTTTAATGTGTCATATTGGTTGGTTGATTGGATGAGCAAGGAAGTGGATTGAGGAAAGATGAGCCATATCAGAGAAATACCCATTAGAAATTGGAAATGGACCGGGTGCTGACACCTCATTATATTCTTCATGTGCATTGCCTGAGAAGGAGCTTGGACTCTTGTTTGTTTAAAAAGACAGAGAACATTCTGAGGGTGGTCTTTTAGTCTTGTTTGTGGGCTCTTTGCTGTGTAAAAGCTTTTAAGTTTCAGTAGGTCCCATTTGTTTATTTTTCATTTTATTTCCAGTACTCTAGGAGGTGGGTCAAGAAAGATCTTGCTGTGATTTATGGCAAAGAGTGTTCTGCCTATGTTTTCCTCTAGGAGTTTTATAGTGTCTGGCCTTATATTTAGGTCTTTAATCCATTTTGAGTTTATTTTTGTGTATGGTGTTAGGAAGTGTTCTAATTTCATTCTTTTACATGTAGCTGTCCAGTTTTCCCAGCTCCACTTATTGAAGAGGCTGTCTTCTCTCCATTGTATATTCTTGCCTCCTTTGTCAAAGACAAGATGACCATATGTGCGTGGGTTTATCTCTGGGCTTTCTATCCTGTTCCATTGATCTATGTTACTGTTTTTGTGCCAGTACCGTACTGTCTTGATTACTGTAGCTTTGTAGCATAGTCTGAAGTCAGGGAGCCTGATTCCTCCAGCTCCGTTTTTCTTTCTCAAGATTGCTTTGGCTCTTCAGGGTCTTCTGTGTTTCCATAAAAATTGTAAATTTTTTTGTTCTAGTTCTATGAAAAATGTCATTGGTAATTTGCCCTCAGAATAGGAGAAAATATTTGCAAATGAAGCAATTGACAAAGGATTAATCTCCCAAATAGACAAGCAGCTTATGCAGGTCAATATCAAAAGAACAAACAACCCAATCAAAAAATGTGCGGAAGACCTGAATAGACATTTCTCCAAAGAAGACATACAGATGGCCAAGAAACACATGAAAAGATGCTCAGCATCACTAATCATAAGAGAAATGCAAGTCAAAACCATGAGGTATCACCTCATGCAGGTCAGAATGGCCATCATCAAAAAATCTGCAAACAATAAATGCTGCAGAGGGTGTGGAGAAAAGGGAACCCTCTTGCACTGTTGCTGGGTATGTAAATTGATACAGCCACTATGGAGAACAGTATGGAGGTTCCTTAAAAAACTACAAATAGAACTACCATAAGACCCAGCAATGCCACTACTGGGCATATACCCTGAGAAAACCATAATTCAAAAAGAGTCATGTACCCCAATGTTCACTGCAGCACTATTTTCAATAGCCAGGACATGGAAGCAACCTAAGTGTCCATCGACAGATGAATGGATAAAGAAGATGTGGCACATATATACAATGGAATATTACTCAGTCATAAAAAGGAATGAAATTGAGTTATACGTAATGAGATGGATGGACCTAGGGTCTGCCATGCAAAGTGAAGCAAGTCAGAAAGAGAAAAACAAATACTGTATGTTAACGCACATATATGGAATCTAAAAAAAAACCAGTACTGATGAACCTAGGGGCAGGACAGGAATAGAGATGCAGATGTAGAGAACGGACTTGAGGACACAGCGAGGGAAGGGGAAGCTGGGACTAAGTGAGAGAGTGGCATTGACATATATGCACTACCAAATGTAAAATGGATGGCTAGTGGGAAGCAGCTGCATAGCACAGGGGCATCAGCTTGAAGCTTTGTGATGACCTAGAGAGGTGGAATAGGGAGTATGGGAGGGAGGCTCAAGAGGGAGGGGATATGGGGATATATGTATACTTACAGCTAATTCACTTTGTTGTACAACAGAATCTAACACAACATTGTAAAGCAATTATACTCCAATAAAGATATTAAAAAAAAAAGACAGAACAAAGTGAAAGGCAAAGGATTGTTCCCTTTATCTTTTTCAGTTGAAGAAAAATTTTGAGGAACTATAGTCATTTGAAGTCCTACTCCATTACTAATTTTTTTTTTTTATATATATGTGCCACATCTTCTTTATCCGTTCATCTGTCGATGGACACTTAGGTTGCTTCCATGTCCTGGCTATTGTAAATAGTGCTGCAGTGAACATTGTGGTACATGACTCTTTTTGATTTATGGTTTTCTCAGGGTATACGCCCAGTAGTGGGATTGCTGGGTCTTATGGTAGTTCTATTTTTAGTTTTTTAAGGAACCTCCTTACTGTTCCCCATAGTGGCTGTATCAATTTACATACCCAGCAACAGTGCAAGAGGGTTCCCTTTTCTCCACACCTTCTCCAGCATTTATTATTTGTAGACTTTTTGATGATGGCCATTCTGACCGGTGTGAGATGATACCTCATTGTAATTTTGATTTGCATTTCTCTAATGATTAGTGATGTTGAGCATCCTTTCATGTATTTTTTTGGCAATCTGTATATCTTCTGTGGAGAAATGTCTATTTAGGTCTTCTGCCCATTATTGGACTGGGTTGTTTGTTCTTTTGATATTGAGCTGCATGAGCTGCTTGTATATTTTGGAGATTAATCCTATGTCAGTTGCTTGGTTTGCAAATATTTTCTCCCATTCTGAGGGTTGTCTTTTCTTCTTGTTTATGGTTTCCTTTGCTGTGCAAAAGCTTTTAAGTTTCATTAGGTCCCATTTGTTTAGTTTTGACCTTACTTCCATTTCTCCAGGAGGTCAGTCAAAATGGATCTTGCTGTGATTTATGTCATAGAGTGTTCTGCCTATGTTTTCCTCTGAGAGTTTTATAGTGACTGGCCTTACATTTAGGTCTTTAATCCATTTTGAGTTTATTTTTGTGTATGATGTTAAGGAGTGTTCTAATTTCATTCTTTTACATGTAGCTGTCCAGTTTTCCCAGCACCACTTACTGAACAGGCAGTCTTTCCTCCATTATATACTCTTGCCTCCTTTATCAAAGATAAGGTGACCATATGTGCATTGGTTTATCTCTGGGCTTTCTGTCTTGTTCCATTGATATATTTCTGGTTCTTGCCAGTGCCATACTGTCTGGAATACTGTAGCTTTGTAGTATACTCTGAAGTCTGAGAGCCTGATTCCTCCAGCTCTGTTTTTCTTTCTCAAGATTGCTTTGGCTATTCAGGGTCTTTTGTGTTTCCATACAAATTGTGAAATTTTTTGTTCTAGTTCTGTGAAAAAAGGTAATTGGTCATTTGATAGGGATTGCACTGAATCTGTAGATTGCTTTGGGTAGTATAGTCATTTTTACAATGTTGATTCTTCCAGTGCAAGAACATGGTATATCTCTCCATCTGTTTGTATCATCTTTAGTTTCTTTCATCAGTGTCTTATAGTTTTCTGCATACAGGTCTTTTGTCTCCTTAGATAGGTTTATTCCTAGGTATTTTTTTCTTTTTGTTGCAATGGTAAATGGAGGAAGTTTCCTTAATTTCTCCTTCAGATTTTTTATCATTAGTGTATAGGAATGCAAGAGATTTCTGTGCATTAATTTTGCATCCTGCTACTTGATGAAGTTCATTGATTAGCTCTAGTAGTTTTCTGGTAGCACCTTTAGGATTCTCTACATGTAGTATCGTGACATCTGCAAACAGGGACAGCTTTACTTCTTCTTTTCCGACTTGGGTTCCTTTTATTTATTTTTCTTCTCTGATCGCTGTGGCTAAAACTTCCAAAACTTTGTTGAGTAATAGGGGTGAGAGTGGGCAACCTTGTCTTGTTCCTGATCTTAGTGGAAATGGTTTCAGCTTTTCACCATTGAGGACGATGTTGGCTGTGCTTTTGTCATATATGGCCTTTATTATGTTGAGATAAATTCCCTCTGTGCCTACTTTCTGGAGGTTTTTTATCATAAACGGGTGTTGAATTTTGTTGAATGCTTTCTCTGCATGTATTGAGATGATCGTATGGTTTTTCTTCTTCAATTTGTTAATATGGTGTATCACGTTGATTGATTTGCATATATTGAAGAATCCTTGCATTCCTGGGATAAACCCCACTTTATCATGGTGTATGATCCTTTTAATGTGCTGTTAGATTCTGTTTGCTAGTGTTTTGTTGAGGAGTTTTGCATCTATGTTCATCAGTGATGTTGGCCTGTAGTTTTCTTTTTTTGTGACATCCTTGTCTGGTTTTGGTATCAAGGTGATGGTGGCCTCGTAGAATGAGTTTGGGAGTGTTCCTCCCCCTGCTATATTTTGGAAGAGTTTGAGAAGGATGGGTGTTAGCTCTTAACTAAATGTTTGATACAACTCGCCCATGAAGCCATCTGGTCCTGGGGTTTTGTTTGTTGGAAGATTTTTAATCACAGTTTCAATTTCAGGGCTTGTGATTGGTCTGTTTTATATTTTCTATTTTTTCCTGGTTCAGTCTCAGAAGGTTGTGCTTTTCTAAGAATTTGTCCATTTCTTCCAGGTTGTCCATTTTATTGGCATAGAGTTGCTTGTGATAATCTCTCATGATCTATTAATTTTATAGAAAGTAATTTTATGGGTCCTTTTTTGAGTAATTAAGTGCTGTAAGAATTTTTAGTGGTTTTCTTTTCTTCATAGTTAGAAATAGTGATTAGAGTATCTTTTATATTATGTGGCATTTTTCCTTTCAACAGTTGTATGTATTTTGTATTCTTTGCTCTTCTCCATATAGACTTTAATCAGAATGGATTCATTGTGTGCTATAATCTGCTATTACCCTACATCATGAAAATGAGTTATTTCCATCTCTGAAACATAATGCTGAATGTAATATATAAGAAAGTAAAAGGCAATATAGTTTTTGTTGATAGATATCATGTTGTTGGTAGATGCAAAGTCTGAATATAATTTACTTCATCTAGGGATTTATATATATAAAAAAAAATTTAGCAATTGAAAAACAATCCCATTATAAAATAAAGGCCACATCACCCTACATCTCAGTGCAAGAGCAGACCTGTAAGGTGATTTATTGTAAGAAACAGGAGAAATATTTTAAAAATTCTTTACTCAGGATGAGACAAGAAGTTGGTGGTATATAAGAAATAGGAGTGGTAAGCCATACATAGAGGAGAAGAAGGGACGAAAATGGAGTTAGGGGAAATAAGAAAGGATTATAGGAACAATAAGCATGCAAACACATAATTAAAATTCACTTGAAGAACGTAAAGATCAGAATTGACACTTTTAGAATATTGACTCATATGTGGAAGGCAGTCTTGAGATGTTCTTCCACAATGTAGAAAAAACAGATGAATATTATGAGAGAAAGTAGTAAATATAGAATAGAATTATTGAGGTTCCTGATGATGAAACCAGAACAATGAGAGCAGAAATCATTTTATAAAAGAGAAAAGAAATCTTTTCTGGGCTTAAAAGGACTAACCGTATTACAGACAAAATACACAGAAAGGGAGCCATATGGAGGCACAGTCTGCCATAATTTTAAAATTCCTGAACCAAGGAAGAAAGTGTATAAGGATCCAACCAGAAAACAGAGCTGCTTATAAGGAGGAAAAAGATGTCAGACGTCTGCTTGGTAACACTTCATGCCAGACACAGTGAAATGATGTAACCGAGTACTGAGAGGAGAAGATGGTAGTTCAAGAAGTTTATATCCAGTGGAATTGTTTTAATGCGTGAAGTCAACAGAAGGACTGCTCTAAAGATGCTTTGAGGTGCCTGCTGTGGTCAAGCCCTCTTCTCGTAGAATCACCTTCAACCCTAAGGACGCTGAGGAGTAGGTGGGCCCTTGAGCCATGTGACTTGCCATCTCCAGCTAACCTGGTTGGACTAGGAGTGGACATCTCTCGGAAGTAACCTGTGACTTAAGAGTTGGCTAATGGAGATGAGCGAGCCAATTAGATTCTTCTTCAGGGATTTTGGAGCAGAGAAAATGTTGTGGCTGGTTTGAAGACTGGAGCTGGGAAGTCACAGGGATGAGAGTATTGCTAGCACCGTGGCAAGTCAAACCATGTGCAAACTAACCTTCAGGGAGAAGCAGAAACTAGGAGGATGCAGAGAAGCTGATCAGGGGAGAGACAGGAGAAGAGACCAGGGTCAGAGGGAAGCAGAGAGGCCGTGAAAGGAGACATAGTTGCTACCTCAGTTCCTTTCTTGTTCCCATGAAGCCCTTTCATCTTTCGAGTTTTATCCTGTGTCCTTACAGTAAATCCTCTTGGACATGAGCAAGTGTCTCTTCCTTCCAGTCAAGAAAAGTTCTTACTACAAGGACATTTTCAGATAATCAAGGACTTATGAAGTATGCCACCTTGGAACCTGGAATTGAAAAAGTTGCTTGAAGCAGAATAAAAATTATAAATCAAATAATAATGAAGTATGAAAAATTTGGATTGCTCTGTGGGCCTCTCATCAGGCGTAATACTCAATTTATCACTAAATTCTTGAGGACACTCGTCACCTAGTGAGCCACCCTGATGTCTTAGCCACTCTCATGACAGAAGATGGCAGAGGGTTTGGTGCTTCTTTTCACAGTGGCACCAGGATGAAACTTAAAAAGTAAAGAATGTTGTTAGGGATCATTATTCCTAATTTAGGCAATAATCCTATAATCTGACATAAAGGATCTTCCAGAGCAGCTTCTCTCTGAGGTAGCATTTATCATCAGGACTTTCAGCAAATATTTATTAAGAATAACAGTGTGTAGGCTACTTTGTTAGCTAAAGGTTATCTGTTGATTAGAATGCTTGGTTATAAGAGAAATAATGATCTTATATGTTTATCATAGGGCATTATCTTTTTAAAAAATTAACTAATTAAAAAAATTGAAGTATAGTTGATTTACAATGTTGTGTTAGTTTCCAGTGTACAGCAAAGTGATTCAGTTGTACATATATATATATATATATATATATATATTCTTTTTCATATTCTTTTCCATTATGGTTTTATCATCAAGATTTTAATTGCATTTAAATATAACTACAACAATGTAGCAAACATCTATGACGTAGCCTGGGAAGAAGACTGGGAAAAAACATAGCAAAATATTGACATGATTTTCTTTGATGGTGGGACAAGAAGTGATTTTTTTCTCTTCTCTCTCTCTCTCTCTCTCTCTCTCTCTCTCTCTCTCATACACCACATATCCACACAGATGTTTGTGTGTATATGTTTGCTTCAGTGAGTAAATGTTGATTTTTAAATGAAAAGATAAACTTTATATTATTAAAACATTTGAAAAAATACTGAGCAACATTTCCAAATAAAACCGTAGTAATGACTTACTAAGAGCCTGCTATTTGTGGGTACCATGTTCAAGGTGTTTATAAGCATTGTCTCCCCAAATGTTGTGAACCCAACAAAGAGAAGGTGGGTTATTGCCATTTTCTAGAGTAGGAAACTCATGCTCTTTGAGGTTAAAGACTTGACAAGGTCTCACAGGCAGTAATTGGCAGGTCTGGGAATTTGAATCCAGATCCCTTCCACTCGCGAGTCCTCTCTCTACCCCACTGCACTACATCTTCTGAATAAGCCAGGGATTGAGATGGGACTTGTAAACTTGTGTCACTGCACTGGGATGAAGAGGAATAGATGTTGGGGAGAATCCAGGTTTTTGAAGGAAGGTTATTTAGAGAAACCACCAGGTATATGATATGGAACAAGTCATCGACTCTTCTCCTATTCAAGCTTCAGTTTCTTTGTGAAACTAAGGACTTGGGTCACTCAGTCCCTTGGCATCTTGCCACTCTTATGTTTTTGGGCTTATCTAAACAAGCACGCCAACCAGAATTGGGCTCGTTTCTTTGTTGTTGCTTGCTTTTCGTTTTTGCTTTAGCAGGGATTTGAGATGGGAACGAAAAACATGGGCAGGGTTGTAAAGTACAGTGGAGTTCAGTTAGAGAGTTTTATGGTTAAAGTCCCAGAAAGCAGTAATTATTATGCAGTACATAATATGGGTTGAACAATGATTTGGAAACATGCAATTACTTTTTCATCTGAGTTGTACATTTTTTTTTTTTTTTTGTGGTACACGGGCCTCTCACTGTTGTGGCCTCTCCCGTTGCAGAGCACAGGCTCCGGACGCACAGGCTCTGGACGCGCAGGCTCAGCGGCCATGGCTCACGGGCCCAGCTGCTCCGCGGCATGTGGAATCTTCCCAGACCAGGGCATGAACCCGTGTCCCCTGCATCGGCAGGCGGACTCTCAACCAGTGCGCCACCAGGGAAGTCCCTGAGTTGTACATTTTTTATGGAAAATTCTAGATTTTTCATTCTAACCAGAAATCATGACACATGTTCCAGTACTTTCCTTAAATGACATTAGTTATAGACATATTCACACTATAATGAGTCAATTGACCTAACCATAAGTTATTATCTTAATTTCTTTCTGTTTTTGTACCTGAATACATCATGTTCCACGTGTGTATTAAAGAAAACAATGGCTTAGGAGCCAGGAGATTGCCCCTACCTATCTATATAAAACTGGCCAAGTTACTCTACCTGTCGGGCTTCAATTTTCTCATCTATAAAATGAGTTGAACTATGCCCATTCCAACACTCACGGTAGCCTACAAACTACTTTTTCCTCACTTTTTAAAGAGTTCTGGACTCCACTTGACTGACAAAATCCACAGAAAATATGACAGTAAGAGCCAGCATTTATCGAGTACTCATTAAGTTTCAGGTACTTTCTGAGTGTTTTATATGTGTTATTTCAGTTAAATCTCAGGACATCCTTTTGACGTTAGAGAGTACTATTACTCCACTTAAAGTTAAAAAGCTCAAAGAGTGTCAGTAACTGTATAAGGTTGAACGGCTGAACATTTACTCAAGTAGTTCAACTCCAGGACCTGAGTTCTTGGGCACTTTGGTAATATCAAGGCCACACGGGGGTGGTGGAAGGGCCCCTGAATAGCAGTGCATACGTGGCTGGGGGTGAAGAGCTGCAGGGGTAGGTCTGTGCCTCTGGAGACAGCTTAGGGTAATCCCTTACAGTTGGTATTTATGCAGTACCTGTGAACCCACCCTCTGAGAAAATTTACATTACCCATAAAGGTTGACTGTCCTCAAAAAGAATATCCACTTCGACGGGGAACTTTAGAGAGCTTCGATGGAATCATCTGCATCCTAGTCTGAATGAGTCAGCCCGGGGTCCGCTCAGCATTCTAGGCCAGCCATGCGACTCCTTGGTGATCATCTTCTGAGTTGGCTGGGGGAGTCTGTCAAGGTTTTTTTCAGTGGTTGCCTGTAGTGCCCCAGTGTCTAAACAGGTCAACTGACCAGTTGGTGGATTCGTCTCTCTCCTCCCCCTGCTTTCTCTTCCCGCTCCCCCTGGATGTCTTCCTGGCTGTTTCCTTTGCCTCCAGCCCTACTTTTTGGGTGGCAAAGGAAGGTGAAATTCAAACTGTTTCAAGATGGACAAGACGAGAAACTGTCACTATTGACAGAAATGATGCCTTTGCATCCTTATAGACCTTGACTATTCTGCTTTCCCATCTGCCAGCCTCTCCAACCTGGAGGTGGGAAATAAACAGATAGGGGAGACTGGCTCCAACTGCCTAGATGTCTCTTGCTGTCACTGAACTGTTACCCCTGGATTACCATTGTCATGGTTATCCCACTGGGGTCATTGTATTTGAAAAACAGATCTTGATTCCTCTCTAATCCAGCAAAAGCATTAGCTTCTTTTCCTGTTTTTGCTGTTTCAGTGTTAGGTGTAGGAAATTAATAAAATTCTGAAACTGTTTTTACTGCTTCAGCGTTTTGTGTAAAAGAATCAGTATTATCCTAAGTCATATATGTGTTGTATAGATATTGCATATATGTGTGTGATTATGTATTTTCGATTGTTTTGTTCTACATTTGCAAAAGGTTTAGGGGCTGTTCTCAGATCTGGTTGCCAATAGAGGTGTGTTAATGCGACACTGTTGCTCACAGGCAAGCATCATGGAGAAAATTACATTTACTTCACTGTAATGACCAGAGTTAAGCAAAGGTTTTAATTTTCCTGTTCCAAAGCCTCTATGGAACCTCAGTCCAACTGAGAGGGGGAAGGCACATTTAGTGAGTCCATGATCAGGAAACGACAAAGGAACTTTTAAAAAAAGCAGGTGGGTTTTGAAGGAAAAGAAATTCAGCACATTTCATAAAGGTAGGCTAACTAGAAGGATAGGGGGAGAAGGTGACAGGAAGGGTTAACCTCATGAGTGGGATGGTTCTCCATGCTTTATCTGAAAAACTGAAGGGGTTGCTCAAATAATCTCTTGACACTTCTAAACTCAGGTTTTATGAATTTTTATAATTGCATGTTTTTCCTTCTTTTAATTTGTTGTTAGGCTCTCACCATTTCTTCATAGGACCCTTCCAATAGTCTTCTCACTGTGTTTCATATTATCGCCTGTGTTCTTTTGCCTTTGAGCCCAGCCTTTCCACTGCCTCATTCCCTTCTCAGAACATGGATCAGGGTCTCCTTTGAAAGCTCCCCTCCCTCTGCCCACAGGGTGAGGGTCAGAGGCCTGCCAATCAGAGGCTTTCATATTGGACCCCAGGTCACCTTTCCAACCTTACTTCTCTACACCGGCTTTCCTTACCTTGCACTTAACCTCGGAGCTGAAATGGTTGTTAGTCCAGAACACGTTGTTGACAGTTCTCCCCTCTGTGCCTTTGGGTTGCACATAGCCTGTGGACTGTCTGTAAGATCCAAGATCTGTCAGTTCCATGGTCCTTGGCCTTCTCAGACACCAGTCCCTGATAAAAGGACAGAGAAGGAAGTGGTATGCACTGCCATCCCCTCTATTCTCCCAGCACTGGTCCTGAGGCAGGATCCTCTCAAGCTCTTGGCATCTCCCTGGAGAAGGGTGTAGCCATCAGTGCACACAGTTTTCGTGACTTTTGACTGTGTGGGTTCCTGTCAAGTGACTTTGTCAAATATCTTCATCTAGGGAAAGTCAGAAGGGTCTGATGGGGTTCCAGGGTTCAGTTCTCTTACATGTGGCCCCCTCCTGGTTCATCCAAAACATATTTGTTAACTACAACTCATGACCTTTCCCCAAGATCTGATCTCTTCAAGAGTTGTTATCTCAGTAAACGGTGCTATTACTTCTCCTGCTACATGTACCAGACTGCAGGAGTCATGTCTGATATCTTGTCCTCACCTCCAGGTCAATCCATTACCAGGTCTGTTGATTGTTAAGTCCGTAATGTCTCCCAGATTTGCCCATTGTCTCCAAATCTCCATCGCTACTCTCACCTCTTGTCTGGACAACTGAAATAATTTCTTCTGTGGTCAACCTCCATTCATTCCCCCAGTCCTACCCCCAGTCCATTCTCCATATTGTAATGAGAATGACTTTTTTGAAACACAGTTCTGATCATGGCACCCTTTGCTTAAACACTCAGTGGTTTCCTTGCTTTGAAGATGAAGACAAAATTCTTGAACTGACCTGGAAAGGGCAAAGAAGTTGCTCTTGGCCTCTCACCTTTCTTACCCCTCCAGCCTCAACTTGTGCTGTGCATCCCTCACTCTCTGCACTTCAGCCTCATGAGTTCTCTTTCATTCCTTGCATGCACTCTTTCCCTTCCTGCCACAGGCATTTGCACAAGTTATTCCATCTGCTTAGAATACTATCCCTCTCTCACTTGCTTAATAAACTTTCCTTTAGAACTCAATTTAGTCATTACTTCTTCAGGAGAACCTTTTCTGATCTTCAAGTCAAATACTCCTATTACTTCTCTCTAAATAGTATGTTCTACCTCTTTGGGGCCTCATTACGGTTTTTTATTTATTTGTTAAATGATTCAGTTGCTTTATTTCCCTGTTGGGCTGTAAGCTCCATTAAGGCAGGGATCATGTCTGGTTGTGCTCATTATTAGATCACCAATACTTAGCTCAATACCTGGTACTTAATAGGTTCCTTTAAATATTTGTTGAAGGCCACGAGGAAGGACATTTACCATACACTTAAGTTCATGTTGTTTTCTCACTGACGCTCCTCTTTTTCCTCCTCTTACTTAAGGTTCAGTCTAGATGCCTGATCCTAGATTATACTATCCTAGTCCTCAGCAGCCTGAATTACTCTGTAATTCAGCTGATCAGTTCAGCTAACATTCTCTCAGTGTCTGCTGTGCCTGGCAATGCACTGCTCCTTGGGGATATACAGATGGAAAAGACATGGTCCCTGACACAGGGTGACCCATAGCTTATCAGAATGTGGTGTGACTAAGTGCTGTGCTCAGTGATAACATAAAGTGACAGTGAAATACAGAAGAGGGAGCATCAGCTCAGCCTGGGGAAGCCAGGGGAACGCTTCAGAGACTGTGACACAGGGGCTGGATGTGAAGATTTGAGTGTGATTTTGCTAAGCCTGCTGGGTGGGGGAAGAGGGCATTGTTGGAGAGGAAGCTGTGGGAGCAGAGGTGGGAAGATGAATGTGTTTGGAGAGAACGGGGTTCAGTGTGGCTAGAGCAGAGGTGTCAGGCCCATGTGGAGGACTGTGGTTGTTACAGACCAGGGTTATTGGCCTTCTTAATCAATAGAAATGGATAAGAAGCCAGACAAGAAATTCAGGCAAGGGTGTATTGGGGGCCCCTGCTGCAGCACAAGGAAGCGAAAATAAGCAACAGGTTCCCTTGCTCGCTTGCTTGCGGAGGGGCAGCGAGCTGATTCTTTATATGGAGTGAGGGTAGGCGTGTGTCCACGGGTTGGGCCAGAGGCGGGGCTTAGGTAGTTTGCCCACCCCTTTGGTGGTGGTATGTGCCAGGGACATGCGCAGTACCCTGCTTTTACTCCAACACGGTGCTTTCCCTCCCGCGGCTCTTCAGAAAGTGGTAGTTGGCGTTTTGGTCTCTTTGTATCTTGTTGTCCATAATTTTCCCCAGCTCTGCATGCACACATTTATTTTTAGTCCCTTATAGTTCCTTTGTATTCTGTTGCTTGAGGAGACGTTTGTCCAGGTGCAAGCACTGCAGCAAAGGGTCCCAGGTCACAGCCTGTCTCATGCTGAGAGGCGAGGCTTGAGGAACAGGCCAGGGAGCTGGGGCTTAACCCTACCCAGGCACTGTGGAGCCTCTGCATGGCTTTAAACACAGGATTAACAGGATCATATTTATGTTTTTAAAACGATAGCCCAGTCTTAGTATGGAGAGTATGCAGCAGCTGGTGATGGCAAGGATGGAGGCATAGTGATAGGTAGAAGGTCGTTACAATGGTCTGCGCCCTCAATGAGAAGGGTTTGAATCTTCGCCATGGAAGTGGCAGGGGGCAGGATGGGATGATTTGAGAAACATCACAAAAGTGGAAGAAACAGGACTTGATAATGAATGAGTCTTGATGGGTAAGAATGAGGGGAGAGTGGAGTCAAAGATGGCTTGGGGCTTTTAGTTAGAGGAAAGTGATAGATAACGATGCTTTGAACTGAGCGGGTCAAGACTTCTCTGGACCCTTTCAGATGGTCCCAGGTGGCCTTACTGGTCTGCAGATAGCAGGGTGGGTTGAAATGTAATACAGAGAATTAAATTTAATAGATTGCAAGAAAAAAAAATTTGATTCATAATCTGAGGACATTCTGAGCAGAAATTTGAACTGGTTTTCTATGAAAAAGCAAGCTACCTGACTTGTTAACAGTATTAACAGAAAATGACAGGGGCGTGTGTGAGTCCGTTCAGAATCTGGATCCCGGCTCCTAAGCAGTGCTCTTGCTAGCTGTGACGAGGGCACATTGGTTTTATCTGCTTATTAAGGCAGGTCTCAAAGGGCCTCTATTTAGCAATACTCCAGTAATCTAGTTACCGTTTTTATTTTCTAGACTTATCGGACCCCCATTGTGTATATAGCATTGAGTTGGGAGCTGTGAGGAATACGATTGAGTGAGTTGTGAAAACCTCATTTCTTCTAAAGCCTCTGGTGACTCAGACTCCCAAGTTTCCCCCCAGATAGCTTTATTTTGTAAATCTGCCCAAGTGCCCCAGGGGCTCCAGAGCCTCCCTCAGGGACCCACTTCCCATGGCCTGTACTGAACCTGGGCTACTTGAGCAGGTGTGTCACACCGAGCAGGTGCTGGTTCCCAAGTGTGTGTGGAGAGCTCAGCAGATTGGCTTTGAAGTGCGATGGCTTGAAAAGTCACAATATGAAACTATTCACATAAAAGGGGTATAAAACAACCTAGCGGCAAGATGGTGTTTACATGAAACAGAGTCCAAGAAGGTTTTGGGGGAGACTGATGAGAGAGCTGCGTTTGCTCTCTTATTCCATATCCCGCCATACTTACTGTCACCAGAAGTGATGGGCCGTCCTCGGGAGTCGCTGTTGTCTTATTTGAACGTTTCCATCTGCTTGGTGCCTACTCATGGAACTTGGGGAAAGCTCCCACAGACACCTGGGAAAAGGGCCTGACCCAGTTACTAAAGCCAAGCGAGCCACTGTGAACTCAGGCCTGATCGTGGCCTGTGTTGGTGTTCTCGAGATGGGTGCTGGGGCAGATGGGAGGAGGTACAGAGCTTCTGGGGCTCTGTTTTTTTTTTTGCGGTACGCGGGCCTCTCACTGTTGTGGCCTCTCCCGCCGCGGAGCACAGGCCCCGGACGCACAGGCCCAGCGGCCATGGCTCACGGGCCTAGCCGCTCCGCGGCATGTAGGATCCTCCCGGACCAAGGTACGAACCCGCATCCCCTGCATCGGCAGGCGGACTCTCAACCACTGTGCCACCAGGGAAGCCCCTGGGGCTCTGTTTAAGGGGACGTGATGCTAGGGTTAACAGAAACAGTAGCTGCTTTGAAAGCTTGTATCCCCCCAGCCTACAACAAGGCTTAGAAAATAGTAAATCTTTTTTTTAAATTAATTTATTTTATTTTATTTGTTTTGGCTGTGTTGGGTCTTTGTTGCTGCATGTGGGCTTTCTCTAGTTGTGGCGAGCGGGGGCTACTCTTCATTGAGGTGCATGGGCTTCTCATTGCGGTGGCTTCTCTTGTTGCGGAGCACAGGCTCTAGGCACGCGGGCTTCAGTAGTTGTGGCTCGCGGGCTCTAGAGTGCAGGCTCAGTAGTTGTGGCTCACGGGCTTAGTTGCTCCGCAGCATGTGGGATCTTCCCAGACCAGGGCTCGAACCTGTGTCCCCTGCACTGGCAGGCAGATTCTTAACCACAGCACCACCAGGGAAGTCCTGAAAATCGTAAATCTTTAATAGTTATTTGTAAGTTGAATGAATGAATGAGCAAATAATGAATGAATGAAGAACAAATGGATGAAAGGGTGAATCAGGGTCCAAGCCAAGGACCCAGAGTAGGAGGCAGGGGACTCCAGTGAGAAGGTGGGTAGAGGAGGCTGGAGACAGGAGCCAGGCTGCAGCTTGATGCCCATGCCACATCCAGGGCTCTGGTTCTCCTTGGTGCACTGGGGAGCAGGCAACAGACTGTTCTAGACCCCGCTCACCAGGGGGAAGGTATTCTGTGCTTTACCACCAGCCTCTCATTGGGCGGGGGCCTCCCAGGTGGTAGATGGCAGTGCAATGGTTAAGAACATGGACTCTGCAGCCCGACTCCCAGGTTTCAGTCTTGGCTCTGCCACTTACTGCCCTGGGCATCTAGTGCTTTAGTTTGCTCATCTGTAAAATAGGATTAATAATAGTACCTACCTCACAGGGTCATTGTGAGGGTCAAATGGCATAATACATTCAAAGTGCTAAGTTAGGTATTATTGTTGTTTTTGTTTTCACTGTTATTTTTATTATTGAAAGTAGGGTGAAGGAGGCAGGATCATATGTCATCTCTTTTTTTTTTTCCACCGAGGCTTAGGTTCTCAGAATGAAGGGTCAGTACTGAGCCACTGGCAGTGAGGGAATGCGTTTTGTTGTTTATATATGAAGGATGGACTAGCACAGTGTGGTCTTGCGTGGGCTTTGATATTCAGAGTCCCTGGTCCTCTAGTAAGTCCATGGTAAGCTGGCAGGACTCCTGAACTTGTGAAACTGTAAGAAGAAGAGTGTGTGGAGGAGAACCCAGAGCTCTGGTCAGTTCTCTGTGGCCATTTCGTGGGAAATCATCCATCCCCCTGCAGGGTCTGGCAGTTACGAGTCTTGAGTTTTAGGTTCACCATTAACCTGGGGCAGTTGTGGGGCAGTTACGCCTCATTTTTCCTCTCTTTAAATTGAGCAGTATAATGCATGCCCTGTTAACCCTATGGCATTATGACAGCATAAAAATGAAGAAGGGAAAGGTTTGAAAAGATTAAGATATCCATAAATGCAATTTATTATTATTATTAAATTGGATCCCACTCCTCACATTCTGCCTTTTAAAACAGCATGATGAGTCATCATCTATCCTGGGACACATGTACCAAAGGCTCATTACGGCCAACGAGGAGGAAATTTACTGTCAGTCCCCACCTCCCAATTCCCAGCACAGGCCTTTGTGCTGGTTCCTGAAGTGTTTTCTTTCCTATTTCTCATTATCTAAACATGACTCTGCCTTCATGCCCAGCTTACGTTTCACACTCTGGTCCAAAGCTGTTTGACTCTTCCAGCCACAAAGCGTTCTCTCTTTTCTAAAATCCAAAAATCAGCACTGACTTATGCTTCAGCTAGCTTGGGTTTCTAACGGCTTTGTAGGCGACTTGCCTGTACGAGCCACGGTTATCATGTGTACGTCCAGAAGTACGTTGGAGAAATAGATCTGTCTGTACAGCAGAAAAAGCACTCTCAGTCTTGAGATTGGAATCTGCCTTCCACAATCTGTGTCCTTGGGTGAGTTACTTCAGCTCTCTGTACCTCAGTTTTCTCCACTGTGAAATGGTGATATTAATATCTACTTCAGGATTTCTCTGCAGCTTAAATGATGGAAAGCTCTGAGCACAGTGACGAGCACGTGGTAGGCGTTCAGTAAATGCTGCTTCAGTTCTCTTCTCCCCTGCTGGGAACGGCTTAGTGGGGGAGGGGAGGAGAGGTGAAAAAGATATTTTTAATCCCACTGAAACCCAACATTTACTTCTCAGTGGCTTGTCTCATCTTCAGAAGTGATGATTTCTCAACAGGAATGAGGACATCTTCTGAAGACTGACACGGCTCGGATGCACACATCTTGTGGTGTCAAGAATCCTGACATTAGCCAGAGTGTGGGTTTCAGCAGTGATGTCCTGACTCTTCACAAGTCTTGGGTTCCTTGTATAATGTGACACATACTCCGCTGCACAAATTTAAGTGCCTGCAGAAGTTCTTAGTGCTGCCCTACCGCAACCCCCGGTGGAAGTGCCATCCATGAGACAAGATCCAGAACCCTTGCCCTCCCCCAGCCCTATTCCATGACCAGCTGGGAGGAGGGCACCCAGCCCTCCTTGTCCCCATTCTGATGATCCTGCACCATTTTAGAGACAGCTCAGATTTAGTAATTCTTCTGAAAATTCTAACCCTGCTAGGAGATTGGTAGTTTGTTTTCCTAATTGTGTTTCTGAGTAACCCCGAGGAGAGGCAGCTGGGCTGTTGGCTTCCAGGACCAGCCACCAGTGACTTTAAAGTGATGAATCCTTTCCCCCTTCATTATTCAAGATACAGTTTTATCATCACAAGGAACGACTTAATCAAAATGCCAGAAATCCTCTCGGTTATAAGAAATTTATTGGAATGATTCTTTTTTAATCTCAAGTCATAAAACCATTTTAAACTTTAAATGTCATAGCAACATTATGAATGATTTATGGAGGGGAAAACAAATTGGTTTTTTGTCTCCCAGGCTGCTCTGGTAACCAAGGTACTTTGGAGAAGCTTTTACCTTTGTAAATAGGCGTGCAAGCTTTGCAGAATGGCTGAGCTCCTGAAGGTTTTGTAATGTTGAAGTTTTGGAAAGGGAAGCTAGTTTTCGAATTCACTCTCAAGGCCATTTCAGTTATGCCTGAGATCTGATTTTCTGCAAAGTGGCGAAACTAGGCTCTGATAGGGAAACAGGCTGTCCTTACTGACAGTCAGCTACAATGTGAAGAGTTCAGTTTCCTTTCTTTCTGCTTCAAAATCCATGACCAGCAGTTAAAAAAAAAAAGTTTGCAGTGACATTGTTCCCTCAGCGTTATTGATTGCCTTGAGAGCAGCTTTCCCCCCATTTGTATTCCTCACGACAGCGGTAACATTTTGTTTCTGTGGATAAACAGGGTTGTGAAGAATGAAGAGGGTCCACAGGGAAGCAGGTGGCGGGAATTAAGTTTCGAGAGAACTCCTCCAGGCATTAGAATTTTCCATATAGATTCCTCCAGACATCTCATAACTTTGAGTGCTTTGGGAGAAAGTTTCATCTTTGACAAATAATTAATGCTTTACTTGTTTAAAATGTAAGTGATTTATGCATCAGACTTATCTCCTTCAGAGATGTCTTCCCCAAAAACCTCTGCCTGTGCCCTGTACCTGGCTGAGGTGGTGGGTTATCTGGGAAAGAGATTCCAAGGTAGAGATTTGAGTGCAGATTCTTTGTTTTTCCCCTTTGGGTTTTTAAAAATTTTTATCGAAGTGTAGTTGATTTACAATGTTGTGTTAATTTCTTCTGGACAGCAGAGTACCTCAGCCCCCTCTCTCTCTCTCTCCGTATGTGTGTGTGTGTGTGTGTATATATATATTCTTTTTCATATTCTTTTCCGTTATGGTTTGTCACAGGGTGGATAAACAACAAGGTCCTACTGTATAGCACAGGGAACTATATTCAATATCCTGAGTGCAGATTCTCTTCTGGGAAGTGCTCTTTGGACAAACACCTTTGAGGGAGCGCGGGAAGTGGGTTTAAGCAAAGGGAAGATTGAACTGCTGTCATTCACAAAGAGGCCTCCCTTAGTGAGCCCCACGGGTAGCTCTGGAGCTAGGATGCTCTTCACAGTTGAGACAGAGAGGCTAGACCTTTACAGCCCTCTCCCTCTTGACCAGTTATTGGATGCAGCTGCCTCTAGGAAGCGGCTGGGCCCTTGGCAGCTCTGTCTGACTGAGGGCAGTTCCTGGAGAGAGACTCAGCTATCCACCAGGAAAACAAATGCACGTGGTGGTCGTGGTGGTTGTGTCCTGTCACCATCAACACTCCTTTGAGAAGTGTTCTGTGACTTTCTCCCCCCGCAGGGTGATTCATGCCCTCCTTTGTGCTTGGCTTCTGTGCGACCATAGCTGCCCGTCCCCCCGTCCCCCCATCCTGCCCCCTGCCCGCATCTCTGTAGGACTGTGAGCTCCCTGAGTGCAGGAGCAGGTCTCCTCTACCTCCTCCATTTCTTGTCCCGGCATTTACTGCAGTTCCTGGGCTCAGTAAGCGCAGGTTGAATGAATGACTAAATGCAGTTTCTCTCTCATTCCAGCAACTGTAAACCATCTTTGCTTGTCTGCAGCATCTTTTACTGCTCAAGTAGACTGAGGGGCTGAGGAGAGGAGAGGAAGACAGGTTTCCAGAGGCAGCTGTGGAGGTTTCCTGCCCCCAGGGGCTCCAGGGCTGCCCACAAGGTGGGGACCGAGGCTGGCTTCTCGGTCCACAGCAAGAAGGGCCAAGTCCGGTGAATTTTCAGAGCCTGGCAGCCCCTGCTGCCTGTTCTTCCTCAGCTCTCAGCTGGGGCCCCTCTCTGCACTCTGACTTCAGAGGCTCCCAGAGAGGTTGGGATGGAGAGAGGCTACACGGCTTCCCTCTTCTCGGGAACCTTCCAGGCGGAGGGGAGGGACATTATTCCTTCCATCGAGCTGCTTCCAGGATCATGGAGAAGATAGACACACACCCACGAAGGCAAAAGAGAGAGACTTTAGACACAAGAGCATGCGCAGGGCAAACAGGCTGAAAGCCATCTGCATTTTGGAGTGGCAGCTCGCTTACCTGTGGGGTTTCACAGGCCCCTCCGAGTTCCGTCCCTACACCTGCTACCTGCTCGCAGAGCATCCTACAGAGGCCAGGGTTAAACATCTTGACGTTCAGGACTGGCCTAGTCCCCTGTGGTGTGCGCTTCCCAAATCACCTCTCCGTGGGCCTCGGTTTCTTCCTCTGCAGACGGGGCTGTTGCGGCCACGCTCTGCCTCCTTTCCTCTCTCTGTCTCCCCCTCTGGCCGCCCCCGGCCCTGGCTTCTCCTGGTGCTGGTACTTATCCACCTCATTAGTCTCCATCTCCCTCCTACTCCTGTCTGGGGTTGACGTGTTATTAGAAATGGCCCTGAGATTGTTTTCTCCCCTGGATAAAATATTCATCACTTAGATGTGTATTTTTATGGAAAGTTTCGAGAGGAGCAGGCTCCGTTTATGTTGTCATATATCACGGGCACGTAAAGCCTTGCAGTGAGTGAGTGAGCGAAACCGAGGGCTGACGGCGTTTATGAGCTGTGTGTGTGGAGGGGCAGGGCTGGGGACGGTGAGTGCCTGTGATTTTTCTAGCAGGAATTTTCAGAGAATGTAATAGTAGTAGCAGCAGCAGCAGCAGCAGCGGCAGTAGTAGTAAAAACACATAGGTTAATAATTTTAGGACGAGGACAACCCACTGTTATAATTGTGTAATTAGAGTTTTGTTCACTGCTGTATCTTCAGTACTGTCTAGAGTGTTTATGATAATGTAGGGGTTCAAATATACTGTTGAATAAATGAATGAATGACTTCCAGGAAAGTCATAACTCTCTACTCCCATTCAGCTAAGGGCATAGCCTCATTTTGCTGCTTTGTTCTCCTGGCTTGGCAGACAAGCTTTGGTTCGGTACTGTGCTCTGATGATGCTGTAACTCTGAGGGCCGAGGGAGTGATTTCACTGTTCAGTGAAGTCTCAGTTAGAGCTCAGTGTAGGGCCTAGGCCTTGAAGGTTGAGATTTGGGTTTGGGGATGAAGGCACCATTCTCTACACAGAGAGAGTCATGGGTCTGTGTGTGTGAGTCTGTGGAGGTGCCGTGAGCATGTGCGTCAGTGCGTTGCTGGTGTGTGTAGGGGAGATGCTGGGGAGGAAGGGGGTAGCTTTCAGCTTAAGCCTATAAAGGTGCTGTGGTCCTTTAAGCGGGGAGTTGCCATCCCTAAACCATGGCCAGGAGGGTGGGTTTTCCGGGATTTCCTGTCCTTAGGAATGGATTTATATGGAACCATCTAGTCTTCCTTAGGGTGCCCCATGTGATCAGTGGAGATCTGAGCTAAGGGTGGGTAACTGTTGGAACGTGATGCCAAGAGAGATTTTTCTTTTTATTCTGGGAAGCTGGTGAAGATCCACAGCTGGGACAAGAGGCAGTTAACCCCACATTCTAAGTTCAGAGCGCTGCCAGGGCTTATTGAAAGTCCTGAGTCAGAGAAGCAGCCCTACGTGCCCCTTCCCACCACCAACCTGCCAATATTAAGGGACCAGAAGAGAGGAAAGGGGTTTAGGGAGAGTGAGGTGTTCGTAAACAGATGCTCTTCATTTCCTCCATTCCCTATCCCTGGGGGAAGGAGAGGAGTATTTCCCCTCTCTGACACTGAGAGAAGAAGATCCCAAGAAAATAACTCATAAAAATTTGGGGGTGCCCAAAACTCTTCCCCCTCAGTTAAATCAGGACTAGTGATTACCTTACCTCTGAAAGTTGTCGAGCCACCAGGTTTGCAAAATCCCAAAGCTGCTGTGGTTTGGAGATGGGGTCAGGGGAGAAATGGAGAGTCTGGAAAGGGGTTGCCATCCAGCAGTCTGCTCTGTGGCCATCTGGCAAGGCTAGAATACCTGAGGTTCATGTCTGTTGGATGGGCCTCTTGGAAGGTGCCAGGGCTTGAGCCGTCTTGCTGGCATCTTCTCTTCTGCGCTTCTCTCCCTTTTTCTGCCGAGAAAGCTGTCTACCAGGTAAGGGGTCCCAGAAGCAAGAAGGTGTGGGTTGGGCCTCCTCTGAGAGAGACCAGAGGATGGATGGATGGGAGCTCCTTGGTGAACTTTTGGGTGGACGCCTCATACCCAGACCCTTCTGGAGGGAGTCTCTCCTGAGAACCAATAAAAGCTTGCCACAAAAGATTGGCATTTGGACACATTGCCACAAGGAACAACTAACCATGAGCCAGTTTGAAGAAACAGGGACAGACCACAGAAAGGGGACTATCTCATTGCCATAAGCCCTCACCTGAGAAGAGCTCTCTCTATCTGTTCCTCCCATGATCCCACCCTGACACCAGAAGTGACGCACACACCGGGGGAGGAGAAACGTGTGCTTACAGAACCCGCTTCCCCTTCTCTCTGAGCTGGTAGAACATACAACAATTCCTGCCTGTACTGGGGCGACAGGAAAGAGATTAGTTTTTATTCATGTATGAGATTGGAGTTGTAGGTCACATGGCCTGAGAAGTCCTGGAATTGGGCTGGGATCCTGTTCAGGAAGTGGCACCCATCAGTGGGAGTTTCTGGGAGGGTGGGGATGACGTAGAGTAGCTGGGGCCATTAGGGAAATATCAGAAGAGACCACCAGTCAATCACTGTCCGAAGAAGTTCTCTGGTTTTCTGTTTTCGTAGGGGAGTTTGTGCTGTTTCACACCAGCCAGTCTTTCACATGCCATCCCTGATAACCATCCGATAACAGGACTCAGCAGTGTGGCCGTGATCAGACACCTGGGTTGAAACCTTTAGAGGCTAACCAACAAAAACCAACTGAACTAATGGCACGAGACTCTTGTATGGTTGACAGACACTCAGGGACAGAAATGATGCCCATTGGGCCCCGTGGAAGCCTAGCAGTAAATTCGGTGCTGGTGGCCTCATTAGTATGCATGTGTGTGGACTCCAATCAGATAAGGGCCAGGAAGGGTTATTAAACCCAGCAAGGAAAAGTGGGCCAGCTGAGCCTTATTAGTATTGATTGGAATTTCTTCCCACCAGTAAATCTGCTTATTAATGTTGATGTTTGGAGTCCCTGTTTTCATAAGAGCAGCTATCTTTGTTCTTTTCTCTTTCACCCTTCCTTCCACCTGATTTTTTTTGTGTTTTTTTGCAATGACAGTTTTCATTTGAAAACGTAATTTGTGAAGACTCAGCCCTGTGATCTGCAGAGGGTTTGGTCTGCTCCACACTCTTGCTCCTCTTCCTTCCCCCCAACCCCTGTCTTTTTTTTTTCTTAATTTATTTTACTGAAGTATAGTTGATTTACAATGTTGTGGTAATTTCTACTGGACAGCAAAGTGATTCAGTTATACATATGTATACATTCTTTTTCATATTCTTTTCTGTTATGGTTTATCCCAGGATATTGAATATAGTTCCCTGTGCTATACAAGTAGGACCTTGTTGTTTTTCCATTCTATATATAATAGTTTACATCTGCTAATCCCAAACTCCCAGTCCCTTTCTCCCTCACTCCCCCTCCCCCTTGGCAACCACAAGTCTGTCCTCTATGTCTTTGAGCCTGTTTCTGTTTTGTAGATAAGTTCATCTGTGTCATATCTTAGATTCCACATATAAGTGATATCATATGGTATTTGTCTTTCTCTGTCTGACTTAACTTCACTTAGTATGATAATCTCTAGGTCTATCCATATTGCTGCAAATGGTATTATTTCATTCTTTTTTATGGCTGAGTAATATTCCATTGTATATATGTACCACATCTTTTTTTTTTAAACATCTTTATTGGAATATAATTGCTTTACAATGGTGTGTTAGTCTCTGCTTTATAACAAAGTGAATCAGTTATACATATACATATGTTCCCATATCTCTTCCCTCTTGCGTCTCCCTCCCTCCCACCCTCCCTATCCCACCCCTCTAGGTGGTCACAAAGCCCCGAGCTGATCTCCCTGTACCACGTCTTCTTTATCCATTCACCTGTCAGTGGACAGTTAGGTTGTTTCCATGTCTTGGCTATTGTAAATAATGCTAAAATGAACATTGGGCTGTATGTATCTTTTCAAATTAGAGTTCTCTCTGGATATATGCCCAGGATCCCTCACCCCTGTCTTTTCTCAGCTAGTCCCCAGCTCTCAGGAGGGGTGGGGATAGGGCAGGGTCGGGGGGGGAGGGCAGCAGGTGCAAGTCACAGTCCCACCAACCACCTCCTCATGTCACCCAGCCTTCAGAGAGAGTTTCCTCTTAGGTGGTATCTTTCACCTAGTTTTCTTAAAACAAGCAAAACCCCTAAACCTTCTATAATTTGACTCCATCTTTGCTAAAATGGTAGTTCTACTAGAGCAGCACTGTGTCCCTTTTGCTTATCACTACATGCCTTATCTGTGGTCAGCCCCAGACATTGTTAAGTGCATGAATATGGAGAAGCATCCTCACCCATCCTGTTTCCCACTTCTCCCCGCTGCTTCACCAGGACTCTGGGGGCTTCCCTCCCTGCCATCTTACCAACACGTGGTGCTGCCTTCCTGTCATCACCTTCCTACCCCTGCACGTCCTTTCCTTCCACTGATACACACATAGACCATCTTGCAGGCTCAGAAGTAGTCCGAAGTCCGACACGACAGCTCTGCTTTCGTGCCCACGTTAGATTGATTGCAGTTTGGCAGATGCTGTCGATTAGCATTTTGAGTTGGAGACTGGCACTGATGAGACCAAGACTGTGAAATTTAACTTCATGTAATTTGCCCCAAAATAGCAACTTGTTGACCACAGATGTTACCCCTAAACTAGCCAGTCACTCTCAAATGGGTATGATTTGTTCTGGGAGAGTAAGTATATCAGACTCACCATAATTTAATACCACCAGGAAAACAGCTCAAAGTCAGTGACCTCCTGCAGGGCCAGATAGGCATTTCATCCTTTTACATGAGGGAGGGTGCAGCATTATGGCTGGAGGGGCATGGGAGCCAAATTCATGTGAGGTTTCCTATAGACTGTGCTGGTTGTCGCCCACACTCAGTCCTTACCCCTGAGTGTGTTGAAGAAGCGTGGAGAAAGCCCAGTGACACTAAAGACTCATACATGAGAAAGAGACCTCAGGAAGAGAGGCTGTATTTGCTGGGGCCAACTTTGAGTATATAGTTCATTTAAAGAGTAAAATGCATTACGCTATTAACTGACACTTGGCAAATTGCTGGATAAATGACACAGAAAGAAGGTCTTTCTTATGAGTCAAGGACTGGTTCCTTATAGTAAATACCCCCGCAGATGTCAGAGTTTCCTTAGATGACGGGTGAGTCCCAGATGAGCCAACCTCCCCTCCCTACCCTTCCAGCTCCACAATCCCTGGTTCAGAGAGTTGAGCAGTTTTGTAATCTTCCCAGTGTTGAGATCATAACCCAAGTCACATTTCTGAATGAATGCCTCCTGCTTGGGTAGTAGGTACCCAGGGCCAGTTATTTGTTGGCTACTGTCAGGGAAGAAGTGGGAAAGGTGTTAGCTGATTATTTGGGTGAACAAGAGTATGTAGGTAGAGCAGGCCAGATGACACTGTCTACATGAGCATTCAGACACATCGTCTAGGAGGGCCAGAAGGGCAGTCTTCCTACTTGACCTTCCTCTGTGTCTTGGGCAAGTGGCTACACTTCACATGGGCCTGGATCCCCAAGGATTTTTTCTTCAGCTTAGGTAATAACAATGGTTGACTCCACTTTGTATTTGGGGGAAATACCATATTGCAAGTGGCAGAGACTTTCTTCTTACTCAGGTTTGAATATCCTCTAACACCTAACACTGGACCTTCTACTAGAAGGTATTCAACAAATGGTAGTTGGATGAAAGCTTAAAAAAAATAATGAAATGTGCCTCACAAAGCACAACTATTAGATGGGTCCTAATATTACAGAAGGAATCAGGATAGTGGGAGCTTTAGCTGAAGGCTGGTGACTTTGTTTTGTAGAGTGCTGCAGCAGAGTTCTCCTACTCGGCTGACCCTGTGTTTCTTTCTCTTGCTACTTTATTCAGAGACAAAGGATGCATTTGTCCCAAAGGTCAGACACTTGCCACCTGCCAGGACTTGCCTTTGGGTCTGTTTTTGGTGGCTTGAGTGGTTTGTAGTGTTTAGTGATTCTGGTGGGCGAATTGCTAGGGAAAAGAAATAGGGAAGGGAAAAAAGCTGTCTAGCATTAGGAAATGGATTTAGTAACTTTCTTTTCTTGCTGCTTTCTGGTCAGTTTTGAGGTATTCCTCATAGAAAGGGCTCACATGTTTTGGCAAAATGAGGAAGGAAAATACTTTCCTTTCCATGTGGTTAAACAATCTCTGCTCTTTTCTTCATAGCTCCAGAGCAGCTCCGGAGGAAGGAGGTTTTTCTCAGGATTAGGCATCCGTAGATTGGGGTCAGATGGTTGGTATGTGGTTTGATGGAGCATCCTTGAGGAAGGTGCCCAAAGAAATTGAAATGGAAGGCTAGGCTCTGTCTTGGCATCAGATCAGTTGCAAGGATGAGGAGTATATAAGATACCTCCTAGTCTGGAAATAGTGAGGAGACTGCATTTGTAAAGTTCCTATTTATTTCATAATGATGTCAAGTAGTAACTCATGGAATTAGATAACATCTAACTTGAAGGAATCCTCTTTAGCCAGTTCAGTTTTAGTCAGTTGATAGGGATTTGCTGAACATTTGCTGTGTACTTCACACTCTAACAGATGTCATAGAGCATAAAGAATTTATAGGCATGATTTGTGTGCCCAAGAAGTTTATCTCCTAGTTCAGGATATGGATTAACATACAGGAAAGAGTAGTGAATAACACGATGTCATCTATAGTGAGATTCTAAATTACGCCATCCGACTCTAGCCCCTTATCTTGCTTTATTTTTTCACAGAAAGTATTATTAATTAATTATTGTTAACAAAAGTATAATCAAAATTATTATGGATCAAAATATTTCACCTATTCATTTGTTTACCTATTTAAGTCTCCTCCACTAGAATCCTTCGTGAGAGCAGAGACTCTGTTTTATTCACAATTTTACATAAACAATTTAATCTCTGTCTGCTTGGCCCATATTAGGTGCTCAGTAAGTATCTGTTGAATCAGTGGAGTGGATCCTAAGTGCTAGAGGAGAGGTTTGTCAGGAAAGGTTAATGTGAAGCAGGATTTAGTAATAGGCCTAATTTTTAATTCCATTCAGCATATATTATTCAGCACGGGTTGTATGTAGATTTTCGCTCACTTTGCAGAGTCACGCTGATGTTTGGAGTAGTGGAGCTGGGGTTTGGACCCAGGCCTGTCTGGCTCCTAAAGCCACATCTTCCCGCTACAGGATTCTGCCATCTACAAAAATGGCCAGGTCTTCCCCCCAAAGGTCCTGGGGACCACAGGTCAGAGACAGAAATTCAGATCTGGTCTACATGTGCTCGACCAACCAACCAGGATTTAATTTATATATATATATATATTTTTTTTTAATTAATTAATTTATTTATTTATTCTTGGCTGTGCTGGGTCTTTGCTTCTATGCGAGGGCCTTCTCCAGTTGTGACGAGCGGGGGCCACTCTTCATCGCGGTGCGTGGGCCTCTTACTGTTGCGGCCTCTCGTTGCGGAGCACAGGCTCCAGACACGCAGGCTCAGCAGTTGTGGCTCATGGGCCCAGTTGCTCCGCGGCATGTGGCATCCTCCGAGAGCAGGGCTCGAACCCGTGTCCCCGGCATCGGCAGGCAGACCCTCAACCACTGCACCACCAGGGAAGCCCCAGGATTTAATTTGATTGTGATGATGTGCTGGCAGCTCTGCCATGAGTTATGTAGATGTTGTTCCTTCTTTCAGCTGTCTAGTCATTTTGATACCAGGAAAATGAAGGTATTTTGTGTGTGTGTGTGTGTGTGTGTGTGTGTGTGTGTGTGTGTGTGTGTGTTATAAGTGAAACAATATGTTCCAGGCTCCATAACTTATTATCTAAGAAATTATAGCATTTCCACCCAGAAATGTTTCTAATAAGGCTGAGAACCTGATGAGTCTGAAATAATTTGGGTAGTGGTCAGGGGAGTGAGAGCTTTGGTCCACTCTGACATTAGAAGGCCCTAAAAGGCCATTTAGTAGGATCCAATGTTTGTTTCTTTTGGTTTGACGACCTCGTAGCTCCGCCACTCTGTAAAGTTTTCCTGTGCTTTCCTTTCTCATGAACCTTTAGAATCATGTGAAAATACTCAATACTGAGGTGTTCAGGCCTCCAGGTTCTCTCTGGGACCATTCTAAGGAGTAGGCCCTACCTTCGAATTGGTATTTAGTTCTTGAAGATTAAATTTAGTTCTTGCTTATTCTCTTTTAGAAATGTGAACAAAGAGAGAAAGGATGAGAATGTATCTGACATCTTGCCTCTCTCATACTTGGTTGCTTTTCCCCAAATGGGATTATTCTGAGACATGTTTGTGGTGCAGAGCACTTAACTACAGGTTAGAAAGAGCCAGTAGAAAAAGGACAGCAGTGATATTGTCAGGTAGCATGAGCAGAGGACAGCATGGTGGATTCCTTTTATCCTTTTTCTTTTTTCACTTTGAAAGCTTTGCAGATTAAGAAATGCCAAACCCTGAGCTACACTGACCATGGAGACCGAAGGAAGCTGTCTTAGTCCACTCGGGCTCCTACAACAGCATACCATAGACTGGGCGGACTAGAAACTTATTGCTCACAGTTCTGGAGGCTGGAAGTCTAAGACTCGGGTGCCAGCATGGTCAGGTTCTGGTGAGGGTGCTCTTCCAACTGGAGACCGCTGGTTTCTCATTGTGTCCTCACATGGTGGTAGGGGCAAGAGAGCTCTCTGGGGTTCCTTTTACAAGGGCACAAATCCCATTCATGAGGGCTCCACCCTCATGAACTAATTACCTCCCAAAGGCCCTACCTCCTGATACCATCACATTGGGGGTTAGGATTCAACATATGAATTTAGGGAAGACACAAATCAGTCCATCGCAGAAGTTAATCATTACTGAGGGCCAGATTCTCTACAAGGTTCTTTCATAAACCTTTTCTCAAAGAAAGAACTGAGAGATATGGTGACAGTGGCCACCCTCTTTCCTAGTTTAAATACAGAATCATTTGCCATACTCCAGACCCCAGCTGAGTTTGGGACGAGCTCTGTGGAACCAGGTAATTTCTTTCCTGGCCTATGCTCTTGACTCTTGTTATGGCTTCTGGGTGATCATGGGCTACTTTTTTGGGCAGAGAGAGGAGCTGTTGGTTTAGTCATAAAGAGTTTATAGGATTAAAAGACTAAGAACTCTTAAAAATAAATATGTTCGTAATTTTAAAATATGAGCAGGGCCCTTAACCATTCTATACCTCATTTTGCATAAATTTTATATAAATAAGTTTAGCTGAAGAGGTTGAGCTAAGGGTTAGCATGGTATGGGGACAAAATGCCAGTTTCAGAGACAGATCTGAGTCCAAGTCTAAACTCACTGAGTAGTTTTCCTCTTCTGGAAAATGGGAAGTTTTTAACTTACCTGATAGGTTTAAATGTGGCAAGTGCCCAGCCAGGTGGCTGGCATATAGAAGGTACTGGATGAACGTTAATTGTTATTCCTCTTTCAGAGGCACTCACACTGCTGTCTCTTTCAAGCAGTGATTGTTTAGTCTATCAATCAGATCATCAATTCCGTGGAGGTAAGGAGTATGTCTCTAGCATTTTTATATTTCTCATCGTGCCCAGCACAGTGTCTGATACCTAAAAGCCACTTAATAAATCCTTAATGAAGGTTCACCTAGAGATGGTGAAACAAGAGGTATCCAGTGCCATGACATTTTCAGGGAGACATCATTGAGGTGTGTATATCCCCAACACTTAGCCCAGTGCCTGGTGCATAGTGGGTGCCCAAAATAGGGAATGAATGAATGAATGAGTGAATGAATGAATATGACAGAGGTTAACTGAATATGACAAACTTCATCATATTAAATCAACCACTACAGAGCCCTGGAATTGCAGGGACTAATGAAGCCTTAATTACAGGATTACAACTCACAAATATCATGCAATAAGCCAGTTCAATTTTAGGTAGCTATTGAACTCTTAGGACATTGGGTATTTACTGCTATTTCTAGAACACCCTTTAGTGTAAAATATACTAGGCATGCAAATCACGTAAACACTAATTAGAGAGGGTACTTGGGAATAATGTGTATTTTTCTAATCTGAATTGTTGACATTTGGGACTCCCACTTATCCAGCTTATTAAGGCATGTAATGCTCATAAAGAAAAGAGTGCTTTGTAGAAGTTCTTTTCAGTCCGATCACTAAGGGTGAAGAGGGTGGGTGTGGGTGAAGAATTGTGAAGTTGCTGTGGATGTGAGGACATTAATGCTTTGGAGAGAGGAGTAGGCTCTCTTGCGTTCTCTTCACTCGTCTTCTTCTCAGGTGTGTTTTCCTTGTCACAGCTGACATCTGACATCTATTGGGTGCTTTCTGTATGCCCAGCACTGTTCTGAGCTCTTTACATTCAATATCCCAGGTCATCTTTATGACAAGCCTATGAGGTGGGTTTTATTACCTCCACTCGACCAGTCAGGACCCTGAGACTCAGAGCCTCACAGCTAGTAAGTGAAGGTGGAATTAGAACCCAGGGGAGGAGTCATGCTCTCAACCACTGTACTTTAAGCTCCTTATGTTAATGCCCCTGGGTCAGGTGATTCTGCCTGTGGCGAGCACCTAGAGGGAATAAGGAAGTATACTGGGCATTTGGGGCTGTAGGTTCAAGTAACAGACTAGGTCTCAACCCTATGGCATTCAACTGTAGTCAAGAAAATGAAGCAACTGAAAACTTGTATAGTTATAAAAATTTAAGAATAGCAAAAAAAAAAAATCGTGTTGGAGGTCAGGGATTGTCCTTTGGGTTTGGCAGCTGAATGACGTTAATCTGGGAAGGAGCTGAGAGGTGAAGCTGGGGTGGGTGGGGGAGTGGAAGGCAGTTCCTGAGAGAGTGGGTGGGAAGGTGGGAGACGTGGTGGGCAGGGTTCTAGAGTGAAATACAGGGAGCACTTCTTCAGGGTCACCTCCCAAGGGTACCTGTGCCCAGGGATTCCTGGGGGCTGATCACCCGAGGGGCCAGTTGGGAGCTTCTTGCCCATTCAGTAGTGCATCTCAGCCACTGCATGACAGATCCAGCTCTCAGCAGAGGCGTGAAGGAGAGAGACTGGTTTTGGAGCTTCTCTGTCGTTTTCCCTTCACCCCTTCTTTCTTCTTTTCCTTGCCCTCAGATGGGTCTACTGCTGGGGAAAGTCATGTCCCCAGCAGTACTGCTCACCAGAGCCCTTCTCTCCCTTCCTCTTGCCTTCTGATGAGTGTAGCAGATATTCCTTGAGCATCTTCTGTATATTAGCATCTCCATTTACCTGTTCTATGTGTGGCAGACTAGCTGGCTGTGATAGATGAACCCACACTCAGTGACAGCTTTGTCAGTGTGCCAGTGCAGCCCCCCAGTGTGAGCGCATTGAGGTCTAGGGAGAGAGCCCTGAGAAGCTGCTGACACTTTTAGAACGAGGCAGAGAGTGAGAAGCCTGCGATGGAGACTGAGAAGCAATGGCTCTGAAGGTAAAAGGAAAACAAAAACAGTGGTTTCACTGGAACCAAGGGAGGAAAGAACGTGAATAAGGAAGGTGGAGACACGGAAGGATGCTCATGATAGATTAGGTGAACAGAGCAGTTTCCTGAAGTGGTACATAATGTGTATTTATAGAAAGATGTCAGAGAGAATGTAGACAAAAAGGTCACTGGTGGTTATTTCTGGATTTTTTATATATCTGTTTCTAAATTTTCTATAATGAATGTAAGTAGTGCTGTAACGGTAAGACATAAAGCAGAAATTTATCAAAAGAGGAAAACGCAAGACACAGGCAATGCCAAATGTAGCAGACAAGTCAGAGGAAGATATAAATATATTCATGGGCTTTGGCAATCTGGAGGCCATTAATGATCTTGACAAATGTTGTTTGAATGGAATGGGGAGGGACAGAAGTCAGATTGCAGCAGGTTAGGGATCGATTGGGAGTGGGGGAGCTTAGAGACTGGGTGTAGACTGCTCTTTCAAGGATCTTGAAATACTTGACTGTGAAGAAAAGTAGTTAGGATCAAAGTTGAAGAAGTAGAAGTTGCAGGGTAAAAGAAGGGTGTTTATAAAATAGGAAGGACTGGAAAATATGTCTTTGTGCTAAGGAGGGAACCAGTTCAGTTAAGCTGGATAAGGATACAGGGTAATTGATGGAGCATGGTCCCTCAGGAGTCAGAAGGGGATAGAACAAAAGAGCAGAGGTAACCTTAGTCATGGAAAGGACATCTCTTCCACTGTGGGCACATAAATGAATGAGTGGATAGGTACCGATAGAGATTAAAATGTATGTGATTAGGAAAGAAGTGAGGGCACTCTTATGCGATGGTCTTGACTTTCTCAGAAACATAGTAGGTGCAGACTTTGGTATGAGATAAGCCTGCCTTGAAATAAATGTCACAGCGGGCTTCATCATTATAATAGGTTAGATGTAAGCTCTTTGAGGGCAGTCTTCCATGGCACATTCCTGAATGTCTCCACTGCTAATTGTTGTACCTGGCATATAGTAAATACATAGAAAATGTTTGTTGATGATATGAATATATGGTTAGAAAAAGAATATGGTATTCTGAGTCTCTTCTTCAGTATTCATGTCGTTCCATAAATGTGCAATCTATTTCAGGTATCACGATCCCAGGGGAACACAGACAAATGAGGAAATATCTAGAAAAAGGGAAATTATAACAGGAGATTTGGAACTGGGTGTAAAAGAATGGATAAAGAAACTGAGGATACGTTGTGTCCAAAATCAAACCTTTGGAGAGACATGAGAACCTTCATCAGATGTTTGACAGGCTGCCAGTTGAAGACCCGGTACCCATGTTCAAAATGTTGCTTCAGAGAGGAGAACCAGGATCAGCAGTGAAAAGTACAGAGAAGCATGCTCTCTCCAATCTAAGTTGTCCTAAAAGGGTAGAAAAGACTGTTTCAAAAAGCCAAGAGTTCTTGGTCACTGAGAGCATTGAGGTGTAGACTGGACGGTTTCTGGTTGTGGGTATAGTACAGGGGGAACCATACACAAGATGACCTCTCAGATCCTTACTGTCTCCAGGGTCCTTTGTGCCAACAAGAGGGGATTGTTCTTGACCTCTAGACTTTGAGGTGTTATCATACATTTCTACCAGATTTATTTGAGTGGAAGTTCACTGGATTTTTGTCATCTCATAATGATCTGGACACTTATCTAGAACTGTCATGCTTTGCTGCTACAAAGATAATTTAGGTTCACAGAAATGACTCTGAGGCACCAAAAAATGCTAAAGTGCCATCTAAAGCAAATGTGATACTGTAGAAAGCACTGAATAGGGTGATTGACACCTATTTGGGGCTCAAAAGATAGATAGTATTTAATCTAATATTTCTTAACTATCTTTTTAATGTTAGGCATACAGGTTATTTATGCCTCAAGTCTATAGTTATCGTGGGGAAACCACTTGATCTAGTGAAAAGAGCATGCGTTTTTGGAAGCAGACCTGACTCTCCTTCCCCGCTCCACGATTAGCTGTGTTCCTTTTCTCCTTTCAGACAGCTCAGAGTGAAGAGAATGTGCTTCCCTGTGATTCCTACCAGTTGGTCTGGGTCCTGTTCTCTGATGCAACATAGATCTAGTCTTCCAGTTCTTTGGCTGGGGCTGTAAATAACCTTCTCTGAGCTTTATTTTCCCCATCTGTAAATGGGGAGAGCGGGCAGATTCCCTGGGTAGTTTTGGACATTGAATAACATGTAAAATGTTCAGCACAGTGCCCGCCTTACAGTGAGCAGTCAGTGTTTTCTCTCTCTCTTCCTTATTAAGAAAAATGTTTAATTCATTGGAAATTCCTTCCTTGATTATTATGGATAATGGTAACCCTAATATACTATTATCTATATACTGTTAATATAATAATCATTTGTTTTACATTAATTTTCAGTTCTTTTCATCCCTTTTGCCTTATCTGATGATCATGTACAATCCTATGAGGTGAACTGGACATGGATTATAAATAGTGTGTCTCCTAGATTGACCCTCTGGTCCTGCCTGGGTCACAGCAGTTCAGGATTATGGAGGTGGAGACAGGTCCTGGCATGTACTCAAGGTGCTGCCTGCCAAGCCAGGCTCACCCCCCAGGCAGCCTCATTAACATCCACGTGTGACATCTAGGTGCTCTTGGTTCCCAGGTAACTCGTTAAGAAAGCCTCATTTTATTTCGTGTGTCATGCGCCCAAATATCTCTCTGTAGCCTGCCATTTAGATTTTCCAAAGGGAAATGTAAGATTACATTTTCTAAAGATTTGTCAACTTTTAAGATGTTTGTTTCCTTGAGAGATTTAAGAAGGGAATGATAAACTTTTTCCTCTGAGATTGGCTTTGGGGAGAGTTTGCCAGCCTTATTAGGGTTAACTTGAAATTGATGTCAGCTAGTCAGTAAAGGCAAAATAGAGCCCCCCCTTCTCTCTGTAGTCCCTTCCTTCTCTATCTCAGGTGTGGCCTTCTCTATAAACCCTCCCCTGGGGACCATTCTACAGACCCCTCCCCCTCCCCCCTCCCCGGCACACCCCCAGCACGTGCGTGCTGTTTACATCTCTAGGCTGCATGTATTTCCTTCTGCTTTGACGTGCAGTTTTTAACTGTACCTCTAGATGTCTGATTCTACCACTAGACCATCCACTCCAGGCAGCAGGATGTTTCTATTCATTTTTTTATTATCTCAGTGTCTCTCACAGTGCCTAGACTGTAGTAGTTAGTCGGCATATTTTTTTATAGGCACATGCCTTTCACAAAAGCAAACACACACATGCGTGATTTGGGAGCAAGGAGTCCCTTGGTTTGAGTCTAGTGGACAGTCACTGTACAGTTACGTGATACCAGGTTATACAGGTGCAACTCAGAGTCTCCGTTAGAGTTTCATATGCTTTGTACCCTTAAAGGGTGGCATTTCCTTGGCAGAGTCCTGTGCCCTGCTCAGCGTGTGATGCCGTGGGGTGTCTTACTCCCGAGGGGACTTTGGACTCGGGTCCTCCAAAGAGCTGTGCAGCCCTGAGGGGCTCAGCAGAGACCCTGATGCGAGCTCCCCTCAAGATTGGTGTTGGGCACCTGTCACTGCACAGGGCAGCCCCTGAGAACGAGGGGTTCCTTGAGAGGACGGGAGGTGCTGGATGCCGCAGCTGCATCAGAGGCAGCCACACGTGCAGGGGCTGGTGCTGCCGAGGAAGAGCATAAGCCCCAGACCCGCCCCAAGGCTGTCTGTGGTGTGAGTTGTTACCAGTGTGGGTTGCGAGTCACCCTTGACATCCAGTGTGGGGGAGAGATTTCCATTCTCCCAGCAAACTTCTCGCTGAGGAGCTAGAACACTGAGGACTGAAGTGACTGAGAATTGCAGTCCTGAAACTCCCGGAAGAGGTCACTTAAGGCAGTGCCCTCAAGTCCAGCCTGAGGCCTCAGGGGCCTACTCATGACCATGGCACAGCAGGAACTTGTCGCAGACGTGATGACAACCAGATGGGTGGGGATGTTGGCCCCAGAGTTGAACTCTGAAGAACAGATTGCTTGTCCCCTCCATCTGGTCCACTCCAGCATCCCCCTGGATGGTTCTCGGCTCCTGTCTCCCTAAGAGGAGTTGCTGTTTAAAGCCCATGGCCACACAGCCCGTGTGTGTGCTGTGCTTTGCAGCATGGGCAGCCACCCTCTCTCTCGGGAGGTTCCAGAGGCTCATTCTAGGAGAGGGAATATTTTCGAAGGGGGCTCCCTGTCTCCTAGACTTGGCCATGGAATTGAAAAGGGTCTGTTTATTGAGTTCTCAAAACAGACTTCCTCATCTGTGCCACCTAAGGCGCCAACAGTAAACCGAGAGTCAGCTACCTCCTGCCCTCCACCTTGTCTTTGGGCACGTGACCCAAATAGACTGCATGTCCTCCACGTCCTTTCCTCCTTCCTTGGGGAAGCTGATGATGTTGGAGGCCCAGACCTGCTGAACCGGTTACTGGACCTTAGATTTGTGTTAGTGGCTGTAGCCTGAGCCAGTGAGACTCCACAGGCAGGCAGGAGCTCCGAGGGGACATCCTTGCCCTTTGGCCTCCACGGAATGACTCTGCTTGGGAGCTGCTCTTTTTCTGCTGTTTTACCGGGAGGCAAGATGGTGATGTGGGAGGGGAGAGCTGGCGACGGCACTTCTTTCATTTGGACCCCAGCTGCCTCTCTGCAGGCTCAGACTCAAGATCTGGCTTTTCTCTGCAGCTACATTAGCCACAGGTTGCTTGAGAGAACCTGATTTCCCGTCATCCTCTCCGCCCGCCTTTCTCAGGGATAAGGTAAAAGTCAAGCATAGTACTGTCCAGCCCATAAAGCTTCTTTCTTCATCTCAGCCCCACTTGAGAGGGAGCCTGGTGAGCAAAATCCCATTCTGATGGTCTACCTCTTTCTCCAACCCTTGGGAAGTGACTGTTTCCCAACATGGATGACCATGTTAATATCCAGTTCCATGACTGACATCTTTGAATTTCATATGGTTTTATTGTATAAACGGTGGCATTTTTAATCTGCAGAAGACTCCCTTTTGTGGCACACATTGAATATCATCCTTAGACTGTCTCTGTAAAATGCTAGCTCTTAAAATATTAATCTCTAAATGTGCACTCAAGAGTTCATTCAATTATACCGTAGCATCTTCTGAATAAGCAGCGTCATCTGGGTGGCTCTCACTGCATTAAGGGGAAAATGCTTATGGGGCGTTGTTTCCCGGGCATGGGATGATGATCTTGCTTTGTTTCCATTAAGTGTTGCACTAGCATGGTTTTGTTGGACGCTGCTGCAGATTTATCGTCATTCATGCCCAGACCCAAGCATTATCAGTTTTCCCTTCCAGTGCCCAGCCTTAAAAGGTATCATGTCTGGTAGGGACTGTGGATCATAATTATGATAAATGAGAGGCACTTGAAACAGTTCTGTTAAAGCTGATTTGTCAGAGTACTGATTTCAGTCCAGAGAGGGAGCAGCAGCCTCTTTATTACCACCAGCAACCATTACTCTTTGACTTTTTTTTTTTAGGATAATTTCTTTCTTTTTTTTTTTAACATCTTTATTGGAGTATAATTGCTTTACAATGGTGTGTTAGTTTCTGCTGTATAACAAAGTGAATCAGCTATACATATACATATATCCCCATATCTCTTCCCTCTTGTATCTCCCTCCCTCCCACCCTCCCTATCCACCCCTCTAGGTGGTCACAAAGCACCGAGCTGATCTCCCTGTGCTATGCAGCTGCTTCCCACTAGCTATCTATTTTACGTTTGGTAGTGTATATACGTCCATGCCACTCTCTCACTTCGTCCCAGCTTACCCTTCCCCCTCCCTGTGTCCTCAAGTCCATTCTCTAGTATGTCTGTGTCTTTGATTGTTTTTTTAAACAGCACTTCGTTGCCTGAGACCTTTATTTTTCTTCCTCCTGAAAACAGTCTTCAGTGGCAGTGTTTTGAAAGAGGTACCTGTATACCTGCTGGCATTTTCTCCCATTTTTCTCCCTTTCTGGGCATTGAAACCCATCTATGGCCCGCTCAGCTGAATATTTTTATTACCAATGACTGTTACTTTTTAAGGAAGTCCAGAATACGTATGTCTGAAGTGACGAAGCAGATAAACTGGGGGTGGGGTGGGGGGTGGAAATTTGCTCTTAGGAAAGGATTTGTCACCTTGAGTCAAGATTCACTTCAGGCTTCCTTCAGATAACCCTCTCCTTGTGCATTTTGCTTTAGGTCATAAGTTAGCTTCATGGCAGCAGAGAAGTGGGGGGAATGGGGAACTCAGGAGCATAAGCTATGGTTTTTGGAGCTCTGTGTCCTGAAAATCCATTAGAGAAGACAGATCTTTCTGTTTTAGCAGAGACCAGTAGCAAAGCAGCACACTGTTGTAATTGATCATAACTCTTCAAGACCATTCGTGCTTATGTCCCAAATGTTCCAAACTATATAGACCTCACCCCTAGCTGTCCCATAGCCCTGAAACTTTTACCAGTTGTAAACCAAGGCCTGGAAAAGAGACCATCACTGAAATCAGTGACCCTGGCTTCCCCATCCACACTCCACTCTCCTCTGTGCTCTGAGGCACTCTGTGTGTGTGTGTGTATGTGTGTGCACGTGTGTATGTGTATGTGTGTGCATTCGTTCATGTCCAACAGTGATCCGGACCCCTCACTACTTTTCTCGTGGCCAAAGTACGCATTGGACTTGGAAGTGACATTCACGGCAGAGGAAGAGATTTTGTTAGCAAAGTTAAGCCAAGCGATCCAGCGAAGGGCCAAAGCCACACTCCCTCTTGCCTCGTGAACACCCACGCCCGCATGCATCTGGTACTGAGGAGCGTGTCCAGGATTTTATTTGAGGCTTTTAAAGTTAATATCACAAATCTTAAACCTCCCAATTTGGGTGCTCTAATATTAAAACCATTTAACGCTGAAGTTTTGCTTTTTGGTTAAATCTCCCTTTTGGGTAGTTCTGGCAGCTTCCTGGGGAAGTTGGAGTTGGTAATTGTCCCACCTCTCGGTCCCTGCCAGCTGTCCCCTCACTTAGGGGCACCTCCAGTTGGCATCTGTGATTTAGTCTGACTTTGTAAATATCACCTTCCAAACCCCATAGCACTTTAGAGAAGAAAGTGGTGGAGGCAGACGTGAACAAGGACATTTACTCAGGAGGCCACGCTTTCCAGCTGGAAAATTCTCTTTTGTTCATATAGAGTGACAAGGAAAAGAGGAAGGGAATGAATGAATGAGTCAGAGAAATGAGGAGGATGAGGAAAAGAACAGGAAAAGAAGGCAGTTGATCAGGGTTCATTGAGCACCTCCTGCTTTATAAAGAGGTTGTGGTACTTATGTGGTACTTATGTACTCATGTACAATGGAATATCGCTCAGCCATGAAATCAACGTAAGGTTGAGTTCAGAGTTTAAGTTAGATTCTGGGGGAAATAAAAAGAGAAATGTTATAGTTTTCTGATCTGTGTCTTGACTGTGAGGTGGGGAGTCCCACGTACCCTCAGACTGGATGAAGTAGCTCAGAATTGCTAAGGAACAGCACATCAACAAGTCTGAAGAAATAACTTAGCCCGAGACGAACACATGAATTCTGCAGAGATGAAGAATCATCAGGCCACCCGCATTCAGTGGGATCAGCTGGGGAAATAGTCCCTGAAGTGAATGCCGAGCCCATTTTGAAAGATCAGATGGTGGAAAGAACAGCCAGAGGTCTTACATGATTGGGGGCTGGGCTGGCATGACTGTAGGGCCCACACTTGTGCCAGAATGAAGTTCATTAATTGCAGTGGAGAATCTGTTTTGGAGACTCATAAGATGGAGTTGATGGCATAGGAGGGAGCCAGCGGGAGAATGATTTTAAAAAAGCCAGGCTGGGACTTCCCTGGTGGCTCAGTGGTTGAGAGTCCGCCTGCCGATGCAGGGGACGCGGGTACGTGCCCCGGTCTGGGAGGATTCCACATGCTGCAGAGCGGCTGGGCCCGTGAGCCATGGCCGCTGAGCCTGCACATCCGGAGCCTGTGCTCCGCAATGGGAGAGGCCACAACAGTGAGAGGCCCGTGTACAGCAAAAAAAAAAAAAAAAAAAAAGCCAGGCTGATGGGTTTTAGTTTAGGACGTAATGCGATGTGTATGCACTGTAAGCAGGACCCCCGAGGCTAGGGACTGCCATTCTAAGACTGGATTCTTCCCGAGGACAAAGAATTTGCCTCTTCTTTGCCTCAGCAGTTCATTTTTGTTTTTGCCCGAGTGACCAAGCTACTGGGCTTTATCACTTGAGATACTGTGTCACCATAGGAATGTAGCGTATACACCTGTCAAGGCTGTGGGCCTGCCTCTGTGGGGACCTGTCCAGCACGGCTGTCTCAAAATCATCACACCACCAACCCAGATGGAGAATGAAATGCTTCAGCATTCAGTCAGGCATTTCTTTAGCGTGCTCATCTGCAGAGCACGTTCTTCTAGAGGCCCCCCCAAGGCATTGTACCAGCACAGTCATTTTTGAGTTGTACATGTTCGTTTTATAGTGAACATTTTCCTAACAGCTGCGATAAATGAGTGAGAGGATTAGGACCAGCAGGAGTGGCACTGAATAGGATGTGGGTGAGAGGCAGAACTGAAAAGGGAGCACAAAGGACACACAGGACAGCCGCTGAGAAGAGGAGGCATATGCCCCGGACGGTGGTAATTTGGACCCTGGGTTTGGGATCTGCTGATGGAGCAAAGGCTGAGAAGTGTGTTAGGAGAAGGGGACAATGGGGTCTCTCCCCTCAACCCTTTCCCTCTGACTCTGAGACACAGAATCACACACACCTCCATCCTACAAACATGCAGGTTTGCCTGCAAAACAGCCGGCTTTTTGTACCCTCCCCGTCTTGGTCTGGCTTAGGGCAGCTTATAGATGCTTTCAGCATCCTCTCAGGAGGAAGGTGGGAAGACAGGCAGGCAGCCAGGAAATCTTGGTGGTTATTAAACTGAGGCTTTGAGGACCTTTTTATTAGCAATGAGACTCAACTCCTTAGCACTAAAGAGTGCAAACTCCAGCTCACTCTCCTTTGCCCAGACCTCCAAAGAATCTGTTTTATATGGTGTTTATGTATAACCCCAAATAGATGTGGGCCCAGGAACCCTGGGGATTGCTGAGGCTTCAGTGTGCTCTTAAGCAAAAGAGGGTTAGCAGCCCCCTGGAGGGAAAAAGCACAGGCCCCTTTTTGTGCTCACTCCCCCCTGGGCCTTCCCATCTCTCATTTGTGACTGGAAGCTCATTTTTGAAGAAGGACCCCTTAAAGACTTGTTTGTTTTTTCAGTCTGTCAGCATGAAGGTTGTAATACTGCAAAGACGTAGGCATCACCAAGACTCTAACCTCTGGAACATTAGTAGGCTGCTTTAAACGGGTTGAATGACTAACCCAGTATAAAAGCACTTTCTGGTCCTGCCCACCCAGCAGTCCCCCATTATAAGGAAAGGATTTGGTGAGGTGACTTGTACTCTGCAGATAAGAGGCGGCCTGAGCGGAAGGGCTACGGCGATTTGAAGGTGAGATGTTGGTAACAGACCAAGTTGTGGTAGAGGCTGCTTTGCCCTGATCCGCCCACATGGCCCCTGCAGGATCTTCTGTAGCCTGTATCGGATGTCTGGGTTAAGCATAATCAACAAGTCCATGTGAGTGTTGAACCCATAACTTTGAAGGGGGGGAGCAGAATGTGCCACCCTGCAAAGATGCCACTTTGGCATGTGGATTATTTTGAGCTGAAGGCAATCAAGATCCAGCAGACTCAGGAAAAACTTTTCCCTCTAACTTAACTATCTCAAAGAATTTAGATAGGGGGCCTGTACCAGAAAAAGATCTATTACCAGAGATAACATATTTATCTGAAAGACCTATCTGCAGGGCAGGGCAAACTTCTAATGGCCAAACATCTGCTCTTCTTAATCACCCTGTGAATTCCCTTCCTACACTTTGAAGCCCCAGATCCCTATCCCATTCCGTAGCTCAGGACAGCATATGAGCCTCAACTGCCTCACTTGCCCTTGAGTCTCACTGTCTTTTTGAACTCCCCTGCATATGTAATTAAATTTGTTTTTCTCCTGCTAATCTGCCTATGTCTCTTATGTGGTTAGCCCAGCCAAAGAACCTAGAAGAGTAGGAGAAAAAAATTTTCCTCTGCTCTAGCTTTGACCCCTTAGCACTAAGCGACCTGGTGCCAATGGTGGCATATTTAAGGCTAATGGTTTTAAGTGAAGAACATCCCTGAGCAAGCAGGCCGGAGGTCTTGGTGCCTTGAAATGCTTGTGAAAAATATAGGGATGCTAATCATTATGATAACGGCATCTTGTTTTTTCCTGAGTGCAAGCATGCTGCTGCTGGCCCATTGTTATTAAGTATGCATCCTTCTGTTTACATGGAGTGTTAAAATCTCCAAACTCCTTAAACATGTATTGTATCATCTGATCTTTACAACAACTCATACCAAAGAAGATTTTAACATTCCCAGTATGTGCTCAGTGTACAGACTTAAGGTGAGCAGCCTTGATTGTCAAGGTCAAGGTTACAGAGATTGGTAAGTGGCACAGCAGGACCAAGGCCACACCTCCAGCATCCAGGTGCTGCCCTCCTTCTTGTCCCGTGCCTTGCTGCTGTTGCTGCTTGGGCGTGTTCTAGTGGTAAGGGCAGCTGGGCTGAGCCATTCATGCTCTTTTAGCCTCTTCCACAGGAAGGAAGATAGAGCTTTTGGGGAGCTAGAGTTTGCGTTTTGGTTTATGAGGGTAGAGTTAAATCTTTCTCTAGGATGGAAGTTATAGGCTTAGGTTCATCAGCACGGTACTTCAGCCCACTGAGCTACTGGCTTTGTGGAATGAAAATATTATTAAAAAAAAAAAATGTTGGCATCTAATTACATGAACCTAGAAGTTTAAATGTAGACTAAATATAGCCGGATTTTAATCTCTGTTTTATGAATTCTACAGTATTTTGTTGCCAGATAGGACATAATATTTTTAACAGGCAATTTTTCAGAGTTGCATACAAAACTTTTAGCCAGCATCTTTCAGTAAAGGAGCTGAGAATTAGCCCAGCTCAGACGTGCCCTCTGCTTTGAAAGTGGACCTCTCTTAGCCTTTGGAGATGATAAGGTCTGCAGATGCCCATTAACCAACTGCTGGTTTTTACTTATTAAAATCCCATTATGATCTGTACTGGGCAGAAAGATATTAAAAGTAAATTATACTTTCTGCATGCATCTTCCTTTGAAAACTTTTAATAAGCAAATATATAGTTTAGTTCCTTTGTGAGAACTAAACACCAGACCTTTGTCCACTACCTAGAGGATGAGGATTTGACTGGTGGGTCATCACTGGGCTGTGAGAAAGAGAACTCAGATGTGGGCCAAGGCCAAAGCCAGAGCCAGGGTCGGGTTGCGGGAGCCACTGTCCGTGAGAGCTGGGTTTAGGAGAGCACGGCCACCTCTGCAGAGAACTCTAAGCAGGAACTCATCTCAGAGCCCACGTGAAGCCAAGGTGGGGTCACCTTACCACCAGTGAGACACAGCCAGAAGTCCTCCCTTCCCAACCACTAAAGACTCTAGTGTTTAAAAGGCTGGTACTTGTCATTTTTGAAATCCCTCGAGGTTGGGATATGTCTGGAGCTTTGGGGCTGCATGATTTTTACTTTAATAGGGGAAGTAGGGTTACAAAGTGTGGGGAGACTTCAGAGCCGTCAGGTGTCTGTATTCTTTGGGAATGGGTGTCTTCTGAAGCCTCCCCAATAATGAGAGCAGGTCCGTGTAATCCTTCCTTGTTTCCTAATCTTTCATAATGGGTCTGTGACAGTGTGACAGTTTATCACAAATGTAAAAGCTATTGGAGATTATGAAAAGTAAATGAAAATTATATTGTTAGGTATTTAAATACTGTTGACTAGTAACTATATAATAACGCATGCATGCATACACACACACACACACACACACACACACATATGTAGAACTGCCTAAAAGAATTTTACAGTTTAGCTGAAATGACCATCTTAATAGAAAAGACATCTTTTGATGAATAACTGTTCAATTCAGTGGTACAAACAGTAGGTTCTCTGGGTTAAATAGAGAGTGGGAATATTTAAAAGAGACTTCCTGGAGGAGTTGGGAAACCAGAGAGGATGGAGGATGTGAAAATGGTATGACCAAAGGCACAGAAGTGTGAAAGCCCCATTTGTTCAGGATTTCAGGATTTTTCAAGAGAACTAGTGGGAAATAGAGTAGAAAGATAAGGCAGAGCTGGAATAGGATGTCAGCCACTGCTTGCCGCAGCCCAGCCAAGTAATAGGTAATTGAAGATGGGAAGTCAGCAACTTCAGTTCAATCCATGGGACAGTAAAAACCAAGTCTTTCAGTATCTTAGGTGCCTCATCCTCTTACCTCGCTAGGGTCTGGGGTTCATGGCAAAGGGTTTGAAAATAACATGGCAAGCCAGGAAGCTATTGGGTAGGTCCTGAAAAAAAAGAGAGCATTGTGATTTTAAGAGTAATGTCTTTTAAAAATTTTTTTTAATTTGTTTTACATCTTTATTAGAGTATCGTTGCTTTACAATGCTGTGTTAGTTTCTGCTGTGTAACAAAGTGAATCAGCTATATGTATACATATATCCCCATATCTCCTCCCTCTTGCGTCTCCCTCCCACCCTCCCTATCCCACCCCTCTAGGGGGTCACATAGCACCCAGCTGATCTCCCTGTGCTATGCATCTGCTTCCCACTAGCCATCTGTTTTACATTTGGTAGTGTATATATATCAATGCTACTCTCTCACTTCATCCCAGCTTACCCTTGCCCCTCCCCGTGTCCTCAAGTCCATTCTCCATCTCTGCATCTTTATTCCTGTCCTGCCCCTAGGTTCATCAGAACCATTTTTTTTTAGATTCCATATATATGTGTTAGCATATGGTATTTATTTGTTTTTCTCTTTCTGACTTACTTCACTCTGTATGACAGTCTCTAGGTCCATCCACCTCACTACAAATAGCTGAATTTTGTTTCTTTTTGTGACTGAGACTTACGTTATATTTTATTATGTTTTTATATATAACATAGTATAATTATATATTATATATAATATAGTATATATTATATACTATATTGTATTATATTTATATTCCATTGTATATATGTGCCACATCTTCTTTATCCATTCATCTGTCAGTGGACATTCAGGTTGCTTCCATGTCCTGGCTATTGTAAATAGTGCTGCAGTGAACATTGTGGTACATGTCTCTCTTTGAATTATGGTTTTCTCTGGGTATATGCCCAGTAGTGGGATTGCTGGGTCATGTGGTAGTTCTATTTTTAGTTTTTTAAGGAACCTCCATACTGTTCTCCATAATGGCTGTATCAATTTACATTCCCAGCAACAGTGCAAGAGGGTTCCCTTTTCTCCACACCCTCTCCAGCATTTATTGTTACCACGTAGATTCTCACCACCCCTGTCCCAACTGTCAGACATTCTTGAGTTGTTTTTCAGAGTGGGTATGAGGGAAATAGATACTTTCTTCTCCCTTCACGTATGCCTACTACTCAGCCCCAACCATCAACCTCTTACACTTAACTTCTGACATAGACATCTGCACGATGCCTGCCTGGACAAGATGGTAGGTGGGACAGAAGGAATTTATTTAGTCTGTTTAAAAATGGAACTTGTAACTCTGGCTTTCTGGCACAGAGCTCCTTGGCCTAAACTCCATTGTAAATAATGAGCATCTTTCTTCAGTTAATGAAATACTGGTGGATGTTTCTGTGGAGACTGCTTTGAAGATTTGGTTGAATCAGAGGAACATATCACCAAGAGATGCTCCCATTACAGTAAATGGCTTCATAGAACACAGGCCTAGGGGTTCTGAAAGTAGAACATTCTAGGTTCGGATTCCACCTCTCCCATGTAAAATAGGGCTGGTCCTTGCAAAGTTGTGTAAGTGATTAGAAACAGTTTATATAAAGTACCTGGTACATGGATATTCAGTAGAGGGCAGACGTTATAAATAACATCTACATTTTATGTAGGTTTCTCCTCCTGAGTCGGGGGTTTGCTATGTTGCATTAATTCTGTTAGATGGTTTTAAATTAATAAGGTGGCACAGATGGATGGTAACTACCTCAGGCAACATTCTCTGCAAGCAGTGACCCCACGAAGCCATCCTGGCAGGGGCAGGCCTTGTGCACGCTCAAGCTCACACAGTCACTGACAGGAAAAAAAATCTTTTTATTTTTGCTTTGCTGAGAAGGTGGTACTGAATGTTTTCTTCCACTGGGAAATCAATTTCAGTCTGAAGTGGATCTAAGTAAGTGAGGTCGTACTACTGCTTTTCTAAAAGAGACACATATTTCTGTTTTTATTAATCATAGAACTGACACAAGCCTGGTAGAATTTGTAAAAGGAAACATGCTCGCTCTCCTTCTTGCTGTATCTACTGCCATCTAGAAATTAAGAGAGAAGGGATTTTTGTCTTCCAGTCTAGAAACCATACCCTCCCTCTTCTGGTTTAAAACAAGCAAGCAACCTCATGTCCTTGGAGACCTGCCATATATGAGTTTCTGGAGTAAAAGGAATTTTCAGAAATTTTTGTCGGCTGTCACTTTTGAAGGCAAAGTAACAAAGTCATGATGCCAAGAGATGCCTGAAATAGCTGTGCATGTAATTATGGGGCTAGATGCTTCCTGTCACAAACTTGAAAACATGTTCTTTTTGGAGTTGGATCTAATATTAAGGACCATTGATGTGGACGATGAGAGGTTTTTATTCTATACTGGGGTTTTCTGATATATATAGTGCAGCTCACTTTAATGTAGTGAGATACAACAAAAATCTCAACATAAAACACACCAGTGTTGGATGAGAAGAGTATTAGGATCAGAATTAACTTGTTTTATAAAATGATTATCTGCAAAGTTTCTGTAAACAGCAGTTATTCCTTATCCTTTTGAACTTGGTTTAACCACACTGTTTTTTTTTTTAACATGCAACCTTCTTACACACAGAACTGATTGTATGAAGTGGAGTATAGCCTTATGGAGCTCCATGATGGGTCAGTGGTTACCTTCATGCAGGTAGGAGGCTGCAGAGGTTTGTGGTCCATTTTTTGCCTCTGCTGGGCATTCTACACCAATAACCAAGCAGCCTGTAGGGGGCAGCAGAATGCCAAACAAAACACCTGTTCCTGGGGCTGTCAGGCTTTTCTGGCTCATTGCCCGCCCCTTCTTGGTCCATGATGCAGCACCCACCCTTCTCCCCTTTGCCTGGCAAAATTCATCCTCTAGGCCTTGCCAGGGTGGGGACCTTTACCATTAAGCCTCCCATAACCCACTCGCCTCCACTGACCCTGTTCTCCTCCACACTCTTAAGCCCTCCTGGTATACTTTGTACCGTATCATATAGCAAACAAGTACCATATCAGCTTAATGATGGGACTTGTTTGCTATTGTTTCACAACCAGCTATAACTGTCCTTTGGGCAGGAACAACGTCTTATGTCTCTGTGTTGCTCATAATGCCAGGACTGCCCTGGAGGCCTAAATAAATGCTTGACAGCAGATGGAGGATTCCTTGATCGGTAGTGAGTGCTTGATGCCTATTTGCTAACTTGATTGTCAAGATGGTCTTGTTTGTGCACGAGAGAAAGTATTTTCTTTGCTTCACTTGTTTCTGAAATACCTCCACTCTCACATGCTTTCCGGTGTGTTTCAGATTGGGATGTAAGATAGGAGGGCTTTCAAAATAAACCCAGAGGTGTAATGGAAAACACTAACTCTGGTGCCATGGTTGCAGATTTGCATCTAGGCTCTTCCCCTTCTCAGCCCGTTTTTCTCACCCAGATAGTGGGGCTAGCTAAGCTGATCACATAAGCTACCATCTAACCTGGAGCACCTTTGAAAGTGAGGGAGGACATTTAAAAATACTTACAGTCACATAGTCTCTAGAAGTATTTATTGACTGGGGAATGGTTTTTATTTTGTATTTTTTGGCTTGCTTATAAAGCTGTTCTATTCAAAAATGATTTTAAAAATAATATTTCTGACAAAATATTAAAATAATATATAAACAAGACAACTTGTCCATGGGTTGGCATGCTAGAACAGCATATGGTGTTTCAAAGAATCAAGCTGAGTGATCCATGGAAAGTGTCTAGTGCCGTGCCTGGGACACACTGCGTATTCAGGAAATGATGATTTCCTTCTCCTTCGTGGAAGGAGGTGGGACAAAGAAGCACTGACCAGCAGTAAACAAAGGCCTATGGGCTTTTTTAAAAAGGCTGCTGTAAGGAGGGTGTGTTCCTAGTTGTCCAGACCCTGACAACCCAAGATGTGAGTTTTGCCCAACTCTAGCAGGAACATACTGATTGAAGAACATGGCTCTGTGGGTATGTAGTCAGACAGCTGTCTCAACAGTAGAGAACATACCCAAGGGATGGCTGTACCATTCGGGTGATAAGTCGGCTGCCCTGTGAGCACAGAGCTCTTCTCTTCACTTGCGAGTTCGTACTGCTTCTGGGCAACTTCCCGGGATAGCTGGAGGATCTGGCCTTGGCACCCCTCTTCTGCAGGAGCTGTCCTGCCATTTAGGGGCCTGAATTCAGCAATTGTGCTTAAATACTGGGTTTACCAGAAACTTAATAGTTTGAGCTGTAAAATACATACCTGCCTTGAAGTCTGGTGTCCTCATGGAACCAGAAACTTAATTGCCATCCTGTGAGTGAGCTTCTAGAGTTGGGTGCGTCCCTTTTAGAAACTCTAAATTCAATACTCCTCACCCTGCCTCCTATAAGTGCTGTTTTGCTCCAGTAATGAGAGCTCTTTAGCCTGTGTGTTCATTTAAGCTAAAGCCCCTCAGAGCTGAGGTTTATGTATTGCCACCTCCGTGTGTGTTGGAGAATTCAGGGAGTGCTCTGTGGCTTCCTGGAAGTCAGGAAGGGTCTGCACACGGGGAATAGCAATGTGTGATGGGAGAATCAAGCCCGGGAGCAAGTGGTATTGCCGGGACAACCCTCCGCATGGTTCCTAAAAGCCTCTTCTGTCTCTAGGTATGTGTACATTCCAATGGGCGGGTCCCAGCACGGCCTGCTAGGGACACTGTTTTCCACTGCAATGACGTTTGCGTTTGTGAGCTTCTGGCATGGTGGGAATGACTACCTCTGGTGCTGGGCAACACTCAACTGGCTGGGAGTCACCGTGGAGAATGGAGTCCAGAGGCTTGTGCAGGCGCCGCGTGTCCAGGACAGCTTGGTGAGCTGGGTCCTTGCTTGTGCAGTAGGCGACAGCCACGCTCGGTGGACTGGGTTTGGGAGGGAAGGCGGTCATCACGTTTACCCCATTGTGGGCCATTCCTGCTAGATTGGTTCAAAACTTGTGTGCCCAGAGGTAGGACACCTGAAAAAGAGGCTTCTGTAGCTATTTTTTAAAAATAAATGTTTTAACTATAAAAGTAATACATATTTATTATATGAGAATTAGAAAATTCAGACAAGTATAAGGAAAGAAAAAAGTCTCCTCGAGAGAAACTACTGTTAATACCCATTCTTCTAAATTTTTTTTCTCTCTCTATACACACACACACACACACACACACACATTTAAAACATGCTGTTATACTAGAGATACAGTTGTATCAGGACCCCTTTCTTTGTCATCAAATGCATTTCTAACAACCCTTTTTAATGGCTTCATAGAATTCCATTATGTGGATGTGTCATAACTTATTTAATTAGTCTCCTATTATTAACATGTTGTTCCAGTTTTTTTGCAGTTACCAGTTGCATTGAGATGACTGTCATAACCAGGGTGCATTCTTCAGTGTAACATTGCTAAGTTAAAGGTTTTTCTCACTTTTAAGTTTTGCCATACATACTTGCTTACCTGTTTCTTAACTGCCCTGTAGACAAAGTTTGCCAATTTACATTCCTACCCAACAGTGCCTGAGAATGCCCTTGCCAATACTGAGTAGTACTGGTATTTTTAATCATTGCTATTTTGATAAGTTTTAGTAGCATAAAAATCAGGTAAGGATTTAAGACATATTCACACTCTATAGGCAAATGATTTGGAAAATTGAGCACTTTTCTTTACACACATATTTTAAGTGATTTTAAACTATGAGCAAGTGTTTTATCATGTAAATGTGGCATAGTATGTATTAGAATCTTATAGGAAATCATCAATTCTGAATATGCAGCAATATTCCGATAACCCTGAAAAAAGTATCTAAAAAGAAATATGCTAGCATCAGTGTTCATGGCGGGCAGTAAAACACAAGAAATTTACTGGGAAATGATTAATGTGGGTAAATTCCCACCATATTTGCAAGTAAAGCAAATGTATTTCAAAAAGCCAACATCACCAAAATATAATACATTTGAGTGTTTTTCTATAAAGATAACCACAGTACAAGTGGACAGTTGTTTCAATAAAAACTGGTACAAAGCATAGAGCAAAGATAACACTCCTGAAGGAATTTAAATATGTTTATGTATGTTTACAGATAAGTATTTTATTCAGTACTAGTACCCAGCAATCAGCAGGAAAGAAATGTCAGTGAATTCCAGTAGAAAGTGGAATTTCAATGAAAGTCATGGCTTTGTAACACAAAGAAAAACCATGAAAGGTGGTATCATAAAGGTTACAAACTTCACCTTCAAATCTAAGTAGTCTTCCCTAAAGTGGCAAACCCAGTCATCAGCCATGAAAGCCAGAAGATTCTTTTCAGCCCTGGCTGAAGCCCTATAACACATTTCCATGTTCCTCATGAAGGGTCTGACATTAACCTTGAACTTAATCTTAAGCAGAGCTCCGTAGACTTTGAGCCGTGGCTTACATTACTAAGAAATCGAAAGAATCTAAAATATTAAAGGAATAACCCACACTGTGCAATGTAGTGTCTGGCTTGTTAATTTTGGTTAATAATGAAGGAAGACAGTGAAAAGACATGCTCACGGGATGAAGCACTTGAATGTCTGCTCTGCCCCATCACAGCTCATTCCAGGACCTTCACATGTTCACCTCATTTGAGCTTCCATCCACAATTCAAGCTCCCAGGTGTATAGTAATTTCTGAACATGCATTTTTTTGGTGAGATGTATGTCTTGTATATTGCAAATGTGGTGTTTAGTTTACATATTTATTGAGCAAGAACACATTTTGTAAAACCTATTTTTATCATCTGTCTTGCATCCTGACAGCCTGGTGCTTGGCTATGGCTGTTTAGACTAGGAGCTCCTTGAGCACAAGGTCAGGACCCCATTATCACTTATATCTCCAGTGGTTATCTGCGTGTCTGAGTTAGCCTCAGTAAGTCAGTATGCAATTAATGCTTCCAAATTGGGTTCTTTAGTTCTTCTTCCACTTGTCCACTTAAGGACTTTTTCTCCATTACTCTGCTTCTTATACAGTTCGGCACAGATTCTGTTTTCTTTCAGAAAAACATGGCTGGCATTACAGATGTACACAGCCTTTTGAATAAATCGTTTCCCCACTTGGGTTACATCGTTCCCTCTCTTTCATGAATCCATTTCCCATTCATTTTTAAAATTGAGATACAATATTATTGTACAACATTATGTTACAGGTGTACAACATAGTGATTCACAGTTTTAAAGGTTATACTCCATTTATAGTTATTGTAAAATATTAGCTATAAATTTACCATTCTTTTGTCAAAATCCGAATAAGCACTTAATGCCTCCTTGGTACTTAATTTCATCTGATTTTAGTCTCCCAGTTGATCTGATAGTATTTTTAAAATATGGGCTCTCTCCCCATGCCTCTTATACACTCTCCCCATGCCTTTCATCCTTCATCTGTTTTTTTTTTTTTATTTTTATGATGGATTGAAAGATATCTGAATAACAAGGATTATCATTATTTCTTTTCCCATATCTTCTTCATCTTCAACCTCAAAGCTTTGTCTGGGACACAAAATACAGTAGGATTCTATTTCTTGGTGACAGTTGAACACTCACTGAAAGACCAGTCAGAGCTGACTGTTGTAAATAGGAAGCCCTCTGATGTTCTAGCCAGGGCTTTCCCATCGAACTTTATGCAGTAATGGAAATGTCCATTGTGTTGTCCAATACAAGTAGTCACAAGCCACACTGAGTACTTGAAATGCGCCTAGCATCACTGAGAAACTAGTTTTTAAATTTATTTAACTTTAATTAATTTGAATCTAAGTAGCCCCCTTGTGGCTAGTTGCTCCCATTTTGAACAATACAGTTCTGGAACATACCCCTTTTCTAGAAAAAAAAAAAAAAAGTAAAAGAATATAGTGTTTGACTCTGCTATAATATAGAATGATTTTTATTACTGATGTGGTGCCTTGTATATCCAGCTGGCTACTGAACCTCTCCACTTGAATATCTCACAGATATCTCAGACTTAACATGCATAATACTGACCTCGTGGACCCCTGTCCCCCAATAATTCGAATTAGCTCCTTTGCCTCTGGCATTCTCCATTTCTACAAAAGCCACCGTCATCTTTCTAGTCCCTCACGGCCCAAACCATCAAGTTATCCTTTGTACCTCCCTCTCTCCCAGTTCTACCTGTATGTACGTTCTACCTCCTAGGTAGATCTTAATTTTTAAAAATTGTTTCCATTTCCACTGAATCATCCTAACCCCACTGTTATCATTTCTTGCCCAGTCTACCAAGTAGCTTTGAACTGGTCTCCCTGCTTCCACTTTTACCTTCTTCAGTTCATCATTCTCATAGTACTAAGTGATGCTTCTCAATAAAAACCTAACTAACCATGTTGTTGTCCTTAAAATCCTTAGTGGCATACCATTTTCTTGGGGCTCAGTCCACCATATTTAAGATGACCTATAAGGCCTTGGCTGATCTTGATCTTGCTACCTCTCTCCATCCTCTCTGCCTCTCTCCCCTCGCACTCTGTCCTTCCTTCTCTTCGTTTACATACCTGGGCCCTCCAGCCCCAGCTCCCCTGCACAGGCTCTTCCATCTCTAGAATGCCCTTGCTCCTTTCCCTCCTATTTCATCCTTCAGATTTCACCTTCAATGACAGCTTGTTTGGGTAGCCTTTGCTGACCCTCCTAAGTCAATCAGGTCCCAATTAGTAACTCATTTGGAGCACCTTGTATGTGGTCTCTTCTGTTGTACCTATCACAGTTACAATGAAATATTTTTATACAATAACTTATTTAATCCTTATCTCCCTCACGAGACTGTAAGCCTCATGAAATCAGAGATCTGTATCCTTGACACATATCATGATGCCTGGCGCAGAGTAAACATGCAGTACATACTTGCTGAATGAATGAGTGAATATATTTTCTGACTTTACTGAGGGGCATATAAGAGGAAATAAGCTTACAGAGCACCATAAAGAATATAGATTGAATACTGGAGGAACTCACTAAGGCTGAGGCTTATTGAACATTATATAGAGAGATTGTTTTGTAGCAGGGTAGACACTAATTGGTCTAGTGATGGCAAAACGCTAATTGGTCTAGTGATGCACAAAATATATAGAGAGGAAAGAAAAGGGTAGGGAGGAGTTAGCCTTCCTGGTACCCTACTGCTTTATGAGAGGGGGAATTATTGACTGTGACTCACTGAGGCCCAGAGCTGTAGAAAGCTGACAAGAGGCATTTTCACAAGGCACCAAGCAGGGTGGATGAAGAGGAGTTACTGCTAAAGCAGCATGCTTCTTCTCTGTACAAGTACTCTCCCGGGGAGCTAGAATTTGTGTTCAGCATAGAAATCTTTTAATAAGTGGAAACATTTTGAAGCATCAGTAGAGAGAAACTACTTCTTGCCAATTCTCGATTTGATCGCTCCTTTTTTTTTAAACATCTTTATTGGAGTATAATTGCTTTACAATGGTGTGTTATAACAAAGTGAATCAGTTATACATATACATATGTCCCCATATCTCGTCCCTCTTGCGTCTCCCTCCTTCCCACCCTCCCTATCCCACCCCTCTAGGTGGTCACAAAGCACTGAGCTGATCTCCCTGTGCTATGTGGCTGCTTATGTTTGGTGGTGTATATATGTCATGCCACTCTCTCACTATGTCCCAACTTACCCTTCCCCCTCCCCGTATGCTCAAGTCCATTCTCTAGTAGGTCTGCATCTTTATTCTCGTCTTGCCTCTAGGTTCTTCACGACCATTTTTTTTTTTTACATTCCATATATATGTGTTAGTGTACGGTATTTGTTTTTCTCTTTCTGACTTACTTCACTCTGTATGACAGACTCTAGGTCCATCCACCTCACTACATATAACTCAATTTTGTTTCATTTTATGGCTGAGTAATATTCCACTGTATATATGTGCCACATCTTCTTTATCCATTCATCTGTTGATGGACACTTAGGTTGCTTCCATGTCCTGGCTATTGTAAACAGAGCTGCAATGAACATTTTGGTACATGACTCTTTTTGAATTATGATTTTCTCAGGGTATATGCCCAGTAGTGGGATTGCTGGGTCATATGGTAGTTCTATTTTTAGTTTTTTAAGGAACCTCCTTACTGTTCCCCATAGTGGCTGTATCAATTTACATTCCCAGCAACAGTGCAAGAGTGTTCCCTTTTCTCCACACCCTCTCCAGCATTTATTGTTTGTAGATATTTTGATGATGGCCATTCTGACCGGTGTGAGATGATATCTCATTGTAGTTTTGATTTGCATTTCTCTAATGATTAATGATGTTGAGCATTCTTTCATGTGTTTGTTGGCAATCTGTATATCTTCTTTGGAGAAATGTCTGTTTAGGTCTTCTGCCCATTTTTGGATTGGGTTGTTTGTTTTTTTGCTATTGAGCTGCATGAGCTGCTTATAAATTTTGGAGATTAATCCTTTGTCATTTGCTTCATTTGCAAATATTTTCTCCCATTCTGAGGGTTGTCTTTTCATCTTGTTTATGGTTTCCTTTGCTGTGCAAAAGCTTTTAAGTTTCATTAGGTCCCATTTTTTTATTTTTGTTTTTATTTCCATTTCTCTAGGAGGTGGGTCAAAAAGGATCTTGCTGTGATTTATGTCATGGAGTGTTCTGCCTATGTTTTCCTCTAAGAGTTTACTAGTGTGTGGCCTTACATTTAGGTCTTTAATCCACTTTGAGTTTATTTTTGTGTATGGTGTTAGGGAGTGTTCTAATTTCATTCTTTTACATGTAGCTGTCCAGTTTTCCCAGCACCACTTATTGAAGAGGCTGTCTTTTCTCCACTGTATATTCTTGCCTCCTTTATCAAAGATAAGGTGACCATATGTGCGTGGGTTTATCTCTGGGCTTTCTATCCTGTTCCATTGATCTGTATTTCTGTTTTTATGCCAGTACCATACTGTCTTGATTACTGTAGCTTTGTAGTATAGTCTGAAGTCAGGGAGCCTCATTCCTCTGGCTCTGTTTTTCTTTCTCAAGATTGCTTTGGCTCTTCAGGGTCTTCTGAAATTTTTTGTTCTAGTTCTGTGAAAAATGCCAGTGGTAGTTTGATAGGGATTGCATTGAATCTGTAGATTGCTTTGGGTAGTAGAGTCATTTTCACAATATTGATCCTTCCAATCCAAGAACATGGTATATCTCTCCATCTATTTGTATCATCTTTAATTTCTTTCATCAGTGTCTTAGAATTTTCTGCATATAGGTCTTTTGTCTCCTTAGATAGGTTTATTCCTAGGTATTTTATTCTTTTTGTTGCAATGGTAAATGGGAGTGTTTTCTTAATTTCACTTTCAGATTTTTCATCATTAGTGTATAGGAATGCAAGAGATTTCTGTGCATTAATTTTGTATCCTGCTACTTTACCAGATTCATTGATTAGCTCTAGTAGTTTTCTGGTAGCATCTTTAGGATTCTCTACGTATAGTGTCATGTCATCTGTAAGCAGGGACAGTTTTACTGCTTCTTTTCCGATTTGGATTCCTTTTTCTTCTCTGATTGCTGTGACTAAAACTTCCTAAACTATGTTGAATAAGAGTGGTGAGAGTGGGCAACCTTGTCTTGTTCCTCATCTTAGTGGAAATGGTTTCAGTTTTTCACCATGAGGACGATGTTGGCTGTGGGTTTGTCATATATGGCCTTTATTATGTTGAGGTAAGTTCCCTCTATGCCTACTTTCTGGAGAGTTTTTATCATAAATGGGTGTTGAATTTTGTCGAAAGCGTTCTCTGCATCTATTGGGATGATCGTGTGGTTTTTCTCCTTCAATTTCTTAATATGGTGTATCACATTGATTGAAAATCATTTATTGAAGAATCCTTGCATTCCTGCAATAAACCCCACTTGATCATGGTGTATGATCCTTTTAATGTGCTGTTGGATTCTGTTTGCTAGTATTTTGTTGAGGATTGTTGCATCTATGTTCATCAGTGATATTGGCCTGTAGTTTTCTTTCTTTGTGACATCTTTGTCTGGTTTTGGTATCAGGGTGAGACCCTCGTAGAATGAGTTTGGGAGTGTTCCTCCTTCTGCTATATTTTGGAAGAGTTTGAGAAGGATAGGTGTTAGCTCTTCTCTAAATGTTTGATAGAATTCACCTGTGAAGCCATCTGGTCCTGGGCTTTTGTTTGTTGGAAGATTTTTTTTTTTTTTTTTTTTTTTTTGTGGTATGTGGGCCTCTCACTGTTGTGGCCTCTCCCGTTGCGGAGCACAGGCTCCGGACGCACAGGCCCAGCGGCCATGGCTCATGGGCCCAGCCGCTCCGCGGCATGTGGGATCTTCCCAGACCGGGGCACGAACCCGTTTCCCCTGCATCGGCAGGCGGACTCTCAACCACTGCGCCACCAGGGAAGCCCTGTTGGAAGATTTTTAATCACAGTTTCAATTTCAGTGCTTGTGATTGGTCTGTTCATATTTTCTATTTCTTCCTGGTTCAGTCTCAGAAGGTTGTGCATTTCTAAGAATTTGTCCATTTCTTCCAGGTTGTCCATTTTATTGGCATAGAGTTGCTTGTAGTAATCTCTCATGATCCTTTGTATTTCTGCAGTGTCAGTTGTTACTTCTCCTTTTTCATTTCTAATTCTATTGATCAATTTTATTTATCTTCTCAAAGAACCAGCTTTTAGTTTTAATAATCTTTCCTATCGTTTCCTTCATTTCTTTTCCATTTATTTCTGATCTGTTCTTTATGATTTCTTTCCTTCTGCTAACTTTGGGGTTTTTTTTTTTTTGTTATTTCTCTAATTGCTTTAGGTGTAAGGTTAGTTTGTTTATTTGAGATGTTTCTTATTTCTTAAGGTAGGATTGTATTGCTATAAACTTCCCTCTTAGAACTGCTTTTGCTGCATCCCATAGGTTTTGGGTCATCATGTTTTCATTTGTTTCTAGGTATTTTTTTATTTCCTCTTTGATTTCTTCATTGATCTCTTGGTTATTAAGTAGTGTGTTGTTTAGCCTCCATGTGTTTGTATTTTTTCCAGATTTTTTTCCTGTTATTGATATCTAGTCTCATAGCGTTGTCGTTGGAAAAGGTACTTGATATGATTTCAATATTCTTAAATTTACCAAGGCTTGGTTTGTGACCCAAGATATGATCTGTCCTGGAGAATGTTCCATGAGCACTTGAGAAGAATGTGTATTCTGTTGTTTTTCGATAGAATGTCCTATATATATCAATTAAGTCCATCTTGTTTAATGTATCATTTAAAGCTTTTGATCTCTCCCTTGAAGGAAGACACCTTCAGGGTGCTTGTTAGTTATTCCTACACAAAGAAGAATCTACATCTCAAGCTGCTCACCCACCCTACTCCTGATTTCCATTTCATTGAGTAATTTAAATACATCCTCCTCCCCCAGCCCTTGTCCCTTCTTCTTTGCCCCAAGAGTGTTCTGCTGAGCTGATTTATGTCCTTTCTGAAGCAGTAAAATTTCTATATATAGACTTCATTGAGAAAACATGCCTCTACTGAAAATCATGGACGATCAGTCTAACAGTTCTTGGAGGGACCTGATGCTCTGTTGTGTCAGAAAGAACCCATAGCTCTGTGGTGATGTCCATTCAGTTTATCAGTTATATTGATCAGTTTGATTTTGAAGAGGAGTTTGAGAGATCAGTCAACTTGAAAGGATAATTGATTGTAAAACTATTGACATGATCCACCCAATGGTGTCCTAGTTCTGTGGAACCCTAACTCACCAATTGGCAAGATGTACATGGCAGTTGGCCTGATCAGAAAACCTTTTCACTGGAGGTCGGTGATCATAGCCCAGCTAACTCACTGAAGGAATACAAAGCAAACTGGTCTGAGAAGAGTAATTCTGTTGGACAATGGCTCATGATCTTCTATTCCTCCACCGCTTGCATTCATTTCGACAAACAGAGATCAAGTGCTTCCTGTCAATGGCCCTTTTCTTCAGACCAGAACCCTTCTTAGACTGAGCCCATTTAGTCAGAGTCAACCTGGTCCTTTGTTTCTGAGTTTGCTCATCTAGGAAAAAAAAATTTCAGTGCCCTATATGGGAGATACATTGCAGTTGGGGAACTCTGAGTGAAAGACTTGATCCCTCCCTCCTCATTCCTTTTTTTGCATATTCTTTTGGTGCTTCAATGAATACAGTGTACTAGTCTATCAGTGTATAGTGGTACAGTCTATTATTAGTCGATTTTCTCCATGAATAAGGTATCTCACCTAGCCTCCTATCAGGATGATCATCTTTGCAGTGGCTCCTTTGGATTAGAGAGGCAATAAAACCACGGAATGAGAGCTTTTCTCCATGAGGAGCTAAGTGATTTATATTTTAAAAATGGACTTGTCTTCATAAATACCATAAAATACTAATTGGGCTATTCTTCCCAGGCATTGCTCAGAAGAAAGGTCTGGGCTGGAGACAGATGTTTCGGAGCATGTAGATGATATTTTGGAGCTGTGGAATTGTCTGAGACTTTCTAAAGAGAGGGAGTACAGAAAGAGAGGAAAAGGAGACTGCCCAGGAATGAACCTGAGGACACCAATGTTTAGAAGTTAGATAGAGAAGGAGGGGCCAAGAGCTGGGAGGGAAATCTAGAGGATAATTTCACAGAGACCAAGAAAAAGAAGGTACTTCATGGAGGAAGTCGTCAATGGTGTTGATGCTATTGGGGAGTCAAGTAAGGTGAGGTTATGGCTCCATGTCAGAGTGCTAACAGTGGAAGAGAAGAGCAGTGAGTCATCATCCCCATCTCCACGAGTTTATGATTTGGTTGGAGAGGCAAGACGTGTGCAAACCAGTTGAGGACCACTATAAGGCATTATGTGCAGAGAGACCAGATTGAGTCATAGAGGCAGCTGATGTTCATAAGGGGTGGTGGTCAGAGTGAGCTAAGCTTTTAGGGATGGTTTATTTAAAGATCTGGGGCTTGAGTAGGATTCTGAGGAATTAAGATCTTGCATTTGGATAGGTAAGTAGAGAGAAGACAGGCTCAAGGCCAGGGGAATAGCACACACAGCCTGAAGTCAGGAGTGGGCATGCCATGTTCAGGAGAGGAGGCTGCTTTGACAGTCAAGGGGCTGTCACTGGGGAGAATGGAGGAAAAGACGTTAGAGAGGCCAAATGGTCCCCCCATAAAGAGATTTGAATGCCAGACTTAGAAATATAGAAATGCAACACTTAACCAAACAGGAGAGCATCAAATTAACATATTAATCCTACACGTTAAATTAGCCTTTGTAGTAGCCTGCTAGCCCTCACTTGGGCCCCTCAGTCTCAAAAAAGCAATGCCCGTTTTTATGAACAATGTGTTCCTTGGTGGATGACGATCTCTTGGCGCCCCCCTCATTGTCTCCCACTCCAAAGGATCATTAACAGTGCAGGAAACATGGTGCAGTTCACTGGTTATACATTTTCTTCTCTGTGGGAATCTGAACCCGTGCCTTAACCCCTCTTGGTCTGAGTGGTAGAATGCTGCAAATAATTCCACCTTTTAGTTCAAATATGTTTAGAAAGGCAAAAGCATTTTCAAAGGTTCTTTTTTAACTTTCCATTACTGAGTCTGCTATCTGACAGAGAGAAGGCTTGAAATGGAGGCAATTTTCAGATATTCAGCCCCCCTGGTCTGGTCAGCTCTGGGGCTTCTGCTGCCTTTCCCGTCCCTCTCAGTTTAGGCTTTAGCAAGGCAGGGGCTGCTCTCTTATCATTGCTGCCACCAGGGCACTCTTGTCCATTCTCCCCTCCAAGTGCGCAGCACAAACCCTCACCCTGGGGAACTGTAGCCTCAGGAAAGAATACTGAGCCAAAGATGAGATTCCATGGCTTGAATGTAAATGGTTGAAACGGGCTTTTCTAGGTGGCTTGTGGTATGAGATTCTTTATGTGAGAGACCCTGATTTCTGCTTCTACAGCACAGATAAGTGGTGGTTACTCTAATCAGTCTAGCACATAGCACTGTCCTATAGATGAGCTTAGGAAGAAGCACAATCTTATTATGTACATGCTGAAGCTTTGGATGTGTGTTTCCAAATCTGGGTCTCTTTTTCCTCCCAGAAAGTCCAAATTACCCACTGGAGGTAGCAGACCTTGAGTTTTCAGTGTTCCTATTATCAATGGAAGGGTAAAATAGTCCCTTCATTTCAAAATAATATGCACATACTTAGTGCAATATATTTTTACAGTATGTATTTATTTACAGTGTATATTTATGTATTATGTATGATGTGTGTTGTGTATATATGCTGTGACTGTGTGTAGCATATATATAATGCATTTATATATGTGTATATGTATGTATATGTGTATATATCTTAATTTTATTTGGAATTATATTTTATTTATTTTTTAATATAGCAGGTTCTTATTAGTTATCCATTTTATACATATTAGTGTACATATGTCAATCCCAATCTCCCAATTCATCACACCACCCCGCCCCACCACGTTCCCCTCTTGGTGTCCGTACATTTATCCTCTACATCTGTGTCTCTATTTCTGCCCTACAAACAGGTTCGTCTGTACCATTTTTCTAGGTTCCACATATATGCGTTAATATACAATATTTGTTTTTCTCTTTCTGACTTACTTCACTCTGTATGACAGTCTCTAGATCCATCCCCGTCTCTACAAATGACCCAGTTTCGTTCCTTTTTATGGCTGAGTAATATTCCACTGTATGTATATGTACCACATCTTCTTATCCGTTTGTCTGTCGATGGACATTTAGGTTGCTTCCATGACCTGGCTATTGTAAATAGTGCTGCAATGAACATTGGGGTGCATATGTCTTTTTGAATTATGGTTTTCTCTGGGTATATGCCCAGTAGTGGGATTGCTGGGTCATAGGTAATTCTATTTTTAGTTTTATAAGGAACCTCCATACTGTTCTCCGTAGTGGCTGTATCAATTTACATTCCCAGCAACAGTGCAAGAGGGTTCCCTTTTCTCCACACCCTCTCCAGCATTTGTTGTTTGCAGATTTTCTGATGATGCCCATTCTAACCAGTGTGAGGTGATACCTCATTGTAGTTGTGATTTGCATTTCTTTAATAATTAGTGATGTTGAGCAGCTTTTCATGTACTTCTTGGCCATCTGTACGTCTTCTTTGGAGAAATGTCTATTTAGGTCCTCCATCCATTTTTGGATTGGGTTATTTGTTTTTTTAATATTGAGCTGCATGAGCTGTTTCTATATTTTGGAGATTAATCCTTTGTCCCTTGATTCGTTTGCAAATATTTTCTCCCGTTCTGAGGGTTGTCTTTTCATCTTGTTTGTAGTTTCCTTTTCTGTGCAAAAGCTTTGAAGTTTCATTAGGTCCCATTTGTTTATTTTTGTTTTTATTTCCATTACTCTAGGAGGTAGATCAAAAAGAGCTTGCTGTGATTTATGCCAAAGAGTGATCTTCCTATATTTTCCTCTAAGTTTTATAGTGTCCGGTCTCACATTTAGGTCTTTAATCCATTTTGAGTTTATTTTTGTGTATGGTGTTAGGGAGTGTTCTAATTTCATTCTTTTTTTTTTTTTTCTGCCGTACGCAGGCCTCTCACTGTTGTGGCCTCTCCCGTTATGGAGCACAGGCTCCGGACGCGCAAGCATAGCAGCCATGGCTCACAGGCCCAGCCGCTCCATGGCATGTGGGATCCTCCTGGACCGGGGCACGAACCCATGTCCCCTGCATCGGCAGGCGGACTCTCAACCACTGTGCCACCAGGGAAGCCGTAATTTCATTCTTTTATATGTAGCTGTCCAGTTTTCCCAGCACCACTTATTGAAGAGACTGTCTTTTCTCCATTGTATATCCTTGCCTCCTTTGTCATAGGTTAGCTGACCATAGGTGCATGGGTTTATCTCTGGGCTTTCTATCCTGTTCCATTGATCTATCTTTCTGTTTTTGTGCCAGTACCATATTGTCTTGATTACTGTAGTTTTGTAGTTCAGTCTGAAGTCAGGGAGTCTGATTCCTCCAGCTCGGTTTTTTCCACTCAAGACTGCTTTGGCTATTTGGGGTCTTTTGTGTCTCCATACATATTTTAAGATTTTTTGTTCTAGTTCTGTAAAAAATGGCATTGGTAACTTGATAGGGATTACATTGAATCTGTAGATTGCTTTGGGTAGTATAGTCATTTCCACAATATTGATTCTTCCAATCCAAGAACATGGTATATCTCTCCATCTGTTGGTATCATCTTTAATTTCTTTCATCAGTGTCTTAGAGTTTTCTGCATACACATCTTTTGTCTCCCTAGGTAGGTTTATTCCTAGGTATTTTATTCTTTTTGTTGCAATGGTAAATGAGAGTGTTTCCTTAATTTCTCTTTCAGATTTTTCATCATTACTGTATAGGAATGCAAGAAATTTCTGTGCATTAATTTTGTATCCTGCAACTTTACCAAATTCATTGATTAACTCTAGTAGTCCTCTGGTGGCATCTTTAGGTTTCTCTATGTATAGTATCATGTCATCTGCAGACAGTGACAGTTTTACTTCTTCTTTTCCAATTTGTATTCCTTTTATTTCTTTTTCTTCTCTGATTGCTGTGGCTAGGACTTCCAAAACTATGTTGAATCTTAGTGACCAGAGTGGACATCCTTGTCTTGTTCCTGATCTTAGAGGAAATGCTTTAAGTTTTTCACCACTGAGAATGATGTTTGCTGTGGGTTTGTCGTATATGGCCTTAATTATGTTGAGGTAGTTTCCTTCTATGCCCACTTTCTGGAGAGTTTTTTTTATCATAAATGGGTGATGAATTTTGTCAAAAGCTTTTTATGCATCTATTGAGATGATCATATGGTTTCTATTCCTCAATTTGTTAATATGGTGTATCACATTGATTGATTTGCATATGTTGAAGAATCCTTGCATCCCTGGGATAAATCCCACTTGATCATGGTGTATGATTCTTTTAATGTGTTGTTGGATTCTATTTGCTAGTATTTTGTTGAGGACTTTTGCATCTATATTCATCAGTGATATTGTTCTGTAATTTTCTTTTTTTGTAGTATCTTTGTCTGGTTTTGATATCAGGGTAATGGTGGCCTCCTAGAATGAGTTTGGGAGTGTTCCTTCCTCTGCAGTTTTTTGGAAGAGTTTGAGAAGGGTGGGTGTTAGCTCTTCTCTAAATGTTTGGTAGAATTCACCCGTGAAGCCATCTGGTCCTGGGCTTTTGTTTGTTGGAAGATTTTTAATCACAGTTTCAATTTCATTACTTGTGATTGGTCTGTTCATATTTTCTATTTCTTCCTGGTTCAGTCTTGGAAGGTTATACCTTTCTAAGAATTTGTCCATTTCTTCCAGGTTGTCCATTTTATTGGCATAGGGTTGCTTGTAATAGTCTCTTAGGATGCTTTGTATTTCTGTGGTGTCTGTTGTAACTTCTCCTTTTTCATTTCTAATTTTATTGGTTTGAGTCCTCTCACTCTTTTTCTTGATGAGCCTGGCTAATGGTTTATCAACTTTATTTATCTTCTCAAAGAAGCAGCTTTTAGTTTTATTGATGTTTGCTATTTTCTTTGTTTCTATTTCATTTATTTCTGCTCTGTCTTTATGATTTCTTTTCTTCTACTAACATTGAGTTTTGTTTGTTCTTCTTTCTCAAGTTCCTTTAGGTGTAAGGTTAGATTGTTTGAGATTTTTCTTGTTTCTTGAGGTAGGCTTGTATTGCTATAAATTTCCCTCTTAGAACTGCTTTTGCTGCATTCCATAGGTTTTGGATTGTCATGTTTTCATTGTCATTTGTCTCTAGGTATTTTTTGATTTCCTCTTTGATTTCTTCAGTGATCTCTTGGTTGTTTAGTAACGTATTGTTTAGCCTCCATTTGTTTGTGTTTTTTACGTGTTTTTCCCAGTAATTGATTTCTAATCTCATATCGTTGTGGTCAGAAAAGATGCTTGATATGATTTCAGTTTTCTTAAATTTACTGAGACTTGATTTGTGACCCAGGATGTAATCTATCCTGGAGAAAGTTCTGTGCGCACTTGAGAGGAAAGTGTAATCTGGTGTTTTTCGATGGAATGTCCTATAAATATCAATTCAATCTATCTGGTCTGTTGTGTCCTTTAAAGCTTGTCCTTCCTTATTAGTTCTCTGTTTGCATAATCTGTCCATTGGTGTAAGTGAGGTGTTAAAGTTCCCCACTATTATTGTGTTCCTGTCTATTTCCTCTTTTAGAGCTGTTGCAGTTGCCTTATGTATTGAGGTGCTCCTATGTTGGGTGCATATATATTTATAATTATTATATCTTCTTCTTGGATTGATCCCTTGATCATTATGTAGTGTCCTTCCTTGTCTGTTGTAACATTCTTTATTTTAAAGTCTATTTTATCTGATATGAGTATTGCTACTCCAGCTTTCTTTTGATTTCCATTTGCATGGAATATCATTTTCCATCCCATCACTTTCAGTCTGTTTGTGTCCCTAGGTCTGAAGTGGGTCTCTTGTAGATAGCATATATATATGGGTCTTGATTTTGTAGCCATTCAGCGAGGCTGTGTCTTTTGGTTGGAGCATTTAATCCATTCACGTTTAAGGTAATTATTGATATGTATGTTTCTATTACCATTTTCTTAATAGTTATGGAATTGTTTTTGTACGTCCTTTTCTTCTCTTGTGTTTCCCACTTAGAGAAGTTCCTTTATCATTTGTTGTAAAACTGGTTTGTTGGTGCTGAATTCTCTTAGCTTTTGCTTGTCTGTAAAGCTTTTGATTTCTCCGTTGAATCTGAATGAGATCCTTGCCGGTAGTGTAATCTTGGTTGTAGATTCTTCCCTTTCATCACTTTAAATATATCATGCCACTCCCTTCTGGCTTGTAGAGTTTCTGCTTAGAAATCAGCTGTTAACCTTATTGGAGTTCCCTTGTATGTTATTTGTCGTTTTCCCTTGTTGCTTTCAATAATTTTTCTTTGTCTTTAATTTTTGTCAATTTGATTACTGTGTGTCTCGGCATGTTTCTCCTTAGGTGTATCCTGCCTGGGACTTTCTGCGCTTCCTGAACTTGGGTGGCTATTTCCTTTCCCATGTTAGGGAAGTTTTCGACTATAATCTCTTCAAATATTTTCTCGGGTCCTTTCTCTCTCTCTTCTCCTTCTGGGACCCCTATTATGCAAATGTTGTTGTGTTTAATGTTGTCCCAGAGGTCTCTTAGGCTGTCTTCATTTCGTTTCATTCTTTTTTCTTTATTCTGTTCTGCAGCAGTGAATTCCACCATTCTGTCTTCCAGGTCACGTATCCGTTCTTCTGCCTCAGTTATTCCACTATTGATTCCTTTTAGTGTATTTTTCATTTCAGTTATTGTAATGTTCATCTCTGTTTGTTTGTTCTTTAATTCTTCTAGGTCTTTGTTAAACATTTCTTGCATCTTCTCGATCTTTGCCTTCATTGTTTTTCTGAGGTCCTAGATCATCTTCAGTGTCATTATTTGGAATTTTTTTCTGGAAGATTTCCTATCTCCACTTCATTTAGTTGTTTTTCTGGGGTTTTATCTTGTTCCTTTATCTGGTACATAGCCCTCTGCCTTTTCATCTTGTCTATCTTTCTGTGAATTTGGTATTTTGTTCCACAGGGTGCAGGATTGTAGTTCTTTTTGCTTCTGCTGTCTGCCCTCTGGTGGATATGGCTATCTAAGAGGCTTGTGCAAGTTTCCTGATGGGAGGGACTGGTGGTGGGTAGAGCTGACTGTTGCTCTGGTGGGCAGAGCTCAGTAAAACTTTGTCTATCTATTCATTTTTAAATCTCTGAGATGTCAGAAATGTGCAGAACTTCCAAAATATCTCACATTCCTTTCAATGCCTAGAAATAAATGTTGCTTTAAAAAGCATATCAAGCAGCTGCTGGCCTTTTTTGATATGAGCTGGGTTGGAATCAATGTACTGTTGATCACCAGCATGTACTGAAACACACAATTTAAGGTTGCTCTTGCTTTCTCCTCTGGTGTCAACTCTGTAATCCACTCAATAGGCCAGAATGAGTGTTGGAATGGCCACTGTTTAGCCCCTGAAGGGTGACAGGAAAGAGTATAATATAAACGGTGCAGGTCATCTGTCAAGCCAAATATGCAGCTGTTGAATGTGATGATGTTGAAATAGTTTCACTGTGAGAAGATGAAAATAAAGAATGTGAAATAACAGGTATAATAAAAATGCATTTTTATTTTGAAATTGAAACATAGAAAAGCGTATGGAAGGTTATACACTAAAACGTCAATGGTTGGAGTATTTATGATGCATGTTTTCTTGTTTTGGCTCATTTATATTTTCAACCTTTTCTATAGTGAATAAGTATTGTTGTCTAATCAAACGTTATTGACAGAAAAGGGAAGAGGGTGGACTTACCCACCGGTTTTGCTTAGCTAACCCTGGATGCTTAGTTTATGTTAGAAATTGAAGGTTAAAGTTGTCATTCTCAGGAGCAGATGGATGTGCGACTATTGTAACTGTCATCCTGTGCTGTAGAAGGAACTGCACCAGACACTGCACAAAGACCTTTCACGTTCGTTATATTATTTACCCATCACAACAACCCTTCAGGGCAAGTGTTACTACCTCCAGTTTTACAGATGAGGAACCTAGAGATGAGGAATGTATAAGTAATCTTTCTAAGAACAGATGATTAGTTTGATAGAAAGAAGTCAAATCCATTTTCTCATGATCTATTCAAGCCTCCTTGATTTCAGACTAGGAGTCTTCCGTGATAAACCCAAGCCACTTAGATTACTCATCCATGTCCCATCTCCTTGCTGCTTGTGCACATTTGGCATTTGATGAATCGACAAAACAGCCCTCAGTTCTTAGACAACTTGTGTTTTAAGTGTGGCTCCACACAACTTGTCTCTGGAAGAACTCTTCTGAAAAATTGGTCCAAGAGAAGTGAGAATGTTCCCCAAAGCACTTTTACTGCATTATCTCGTGTGATTTTAATAGTAGCTTGATAGGTAAGTAGCATCATTATCCCTATTTTACAGTGCGAAAAACTGAAACCCAGGAAGTTTAAAAAAAATAGGTTCATGGTTCAAAAGTCAAATATTACACAAGGTTTCATTTAGATAAATAAATAGAAGAGCTATCTCCATTCCTCCCACGTTTATGTTCTTATCTCCATTAGCAACAATTTTTTTTGAATTTTATTTTATTTATTTTTTATACAGCAGGTTATTAGTTATCTATTTTATACATATTAGTGTATATAAGTCAATCAAAATCTCCCAATTCATCCCACCACAACTTTCAATTCTCTTAGTTGTTTCTGATATTTACCTCTGTCTTTTTAAAGTGTATTCTATTATTCTTCACTTATAGATTATAAATATTGAGTGATTTCTACATGAGGTTTAGCCTCTTAGATGTACTCCCCACTTCTCCTCCTAATGTAATAATATCTCTCCCTTTTGTTAAATCAGAACTCTATGTTTACATTATCATCACTATGTTAAGTGTGGCTCCCTGCCAAACTAGTTAAAGTACTATAATTGAATTTTCTTTCTTAGTCAACTGTTTCCCCAACTCAGATTAAGAATTGCCTTGCCTATTTTGTTTGATTAATTGGTTTACTGTCATCACTTCTTTCCAAACTCCCTAATAAAATTGGAAAAATCCCTCAGAATAGTGTTTTATTTTCCATGTGGTCAGATATCTCTGGTAATCTGTCAGTTCTCTTTACCTGGAGAATATTTCTTGAAGACCTTCCATCCTCCCTTCCCATCTGGATTATTTCTCTTCAGATCTGCTCTGTGGCTGTTGTCCTGACATGTCCCATTTCCTCTCTCCTAGGCTGAATCTCTGTGTCTTGGGTCCCAGATCTCCTTGTTTCCCCCCCCACCCCGGCCTTTGATTTGCTGGGGCACATCCTTTAGTAGCTTCCTTAGAAAGGGATCATGGGTGATACTATTTTTTTTTTGAGACCTAGTATTTCTAGAACTCTCTTTATTCTACCCTCACATTTAATTGATTATCTGAGCATTGAATTTTAGGCTGAAAAGTAATTTCTCCTGAAAATTTTCAAGATATTATTTGTCTTCTAGTTTTTAGCTTTACTGTTGAGAAATGCCATTTAATTCTTGATTCCTTGTATGTACTCTATTTTTCTCTCTAGAAGCTTAATGCAGATACCTTTGTTAATTCTGAAATGTCATCGTGCTTATTGTCCCTGACTTTAGAATCTCTTTGACGGAGTTTATTTATGGAAAAAAAAACTTCATCATGGGTGGGGGTGGGGATGGGGAGAAAGGAGGATCTTTATCCTTGTGGTCCATATGCTCATTACCCAGGTTTTCAACCAATTTCTGTTTTTTTCCTCCATGGTTTACTGTTGTCACCTGTGGTATGTGGTATCTCTAATGCCTGGGACTTCTGGGGACCTGGTATATGAGTGACTTTTCTTCTCTTTGGCATCTAGTAGTATTCAAGTATCTCAGCTCTGCTAATTCATTCATCTGCTTTCTATCTTATAAAGATGGTTTGACTTTGCTCACTTGCTGTTCACTTCTCTTCCATTCCTGTCTGTGGATTTATACCTTTTCAAATGTTTACTTTTCATTTTAATGGGGTTTGTGAAGGGAGCAGAGATGTCTCATCTACTATGTTTAACTGAATGTCACTAGAAGAGTTTTCTGTGCCATCATTTGGTGAATTATTTTGGAATGCTTTACCTGTTTGTCAGTTTTAGATTTTTAAATGTCAAGTTTGCTTTAAAAGCAGGCCTTGCCCTAAGCTGTTGTTTCTGTGTTTGAACAGGATATAGCTGAGGCCATAGCTGTGACATCCTAGGCTTATTTAATAGTCCCAATGGACCTCAGTGCTGCTTAGAGCGGGAGGACCCCAGTGCCATGAGCAGCCACGACTTGGGTGTGATGGTCGTCTGGATTCCATCTTTCCACCCGTGTGCCTTGACTCTCTATACTCAGGGGAGGTGGCCAGGCTCTAGGGTCATTTAGTGGAAAGATTCCTAGACTTCCTTTTTTTATTCATTTATTCTTTATAATTTATGAAGTCATTTATGACCATATGATCTTGAAAAAAATACAGATAAGGCACTCATCACCCAAACAGACACACTTGTTCACTTTCCTCCCATGAAAGGTAGCCATTGTTATCAGGTTGCAGTGTAGCCTTGCATACCTTTCATACTTTGTATGTACATATATGTGTGTGTGTGGTTTAGAAATATATAAATATTTTTAAGTTCTCACCTTTTTCCCTCCTCATATTATGTTTTGAAGATGTTTCTATATTAGAGTATGTAGATCTGCATAACTGGACATAATATGGATATGTGATAATTGGCTTATTCTATTGTTGAAAATTATTCTATTGAAAATTTAAGTTGCCTCTCATTTTTTTTTTCTTTTGCAAATGCTGCTGCAGTACATTGCCTGTTCATGCCTCCTTGTTCATAAAGTGCTTCTTTAGGGCATTACCGAGAATAGAATAGAGCAGGAGTTGGCAAAAGATGGCCCAGGGACCAAATCTGGTCTGCTGCCCATTTTTGTATGGCCTGCAACAAGAAATCTTTCTACATTTAAAAATTGTTTTATTCAGTAATCTTTCCCTCACTGATTTGAAAGATCACATTTAATATATTGTAAATATCCAAATACACACGGGTTCATTTGTGGGCTCTCTTTTCTGTTGCATTGATCTATTTAATTAGTCCTGTTTAAAATCTTAGAGTTTTGAATATCTTGATTCCCAGTAAGGAAAGTCCTGTGCTCCTTTTTGTTCTTTTTTGGAGCTACATTGGCTGTTTTTGCACATTGCTTCTTCTATATGAATCTTAGAATTCCTCAAAAGTGAAGTTTCTCGAAACTCCCTTTGGTATTTATATTGGAATTTATTAGATTTGCTCTGAATTGTATCTTTGAGTAGAGTTGACATGTCTGTAATGCTGAGTCTTCCCAGCCTTGAATAGTTATTTATTCAAGTCTTCCTTTATGTTCTTACATAAAGTTTTATCATTTCTTAGAAGTCTTGTGCATCTCTTTTTGAATTATTGCTATTGTGTAGGAAAGGTATTGATTTTTGTTTTGAGTTGATCATTTTGCATCTACTTTAAATCTTTTTTTAGCTCTAGTGATTTGTTGGTTGTTTCTTTTGAATTTTCTAGATTGATGGTCATATCATCTACAAATAATGACAGTTTTGTTTTTGCCAACAATTTTAACTCTTGCTGCATTTAATTGTTTCACTATACTTGGTCCTTTGGTACAGTTTTGAATGATAGAGGAAAAAAATGTCTTTTTCTTGAAGCTAGTGGGAATATTTTCTCTGGGTTTTTGACATACCCTCTTTATCAACTTAAAAAAGCTTACTTTATTGTCATCTATTGAGTGATCATATGATTATTCTGCTTTAATTATTTAATCCCATGAGTTACATGGATTTCTAATGTTTCTAATGTTGAATCATCCTTCCATTCCTGGGATAAGTCTTATTTGATCGAGAGTATTCTTTGAACCATTCCTGTATTTGATTTGCAGCTATTTAATTTAGAATTTTTAAGGTAATTTCTGGAACAAAGATTGACTTCTGGTTTTCTTTTCTTGTTTTGGCTTTTTATGACTTTGGTATCAGAATTATGCTGGCATCCTCAAATGAGTGGAAGCTTCCCATGGTTTTCTATCCTCTGAAACAGTTCCTATGAGATGGAAATTATCTGTTTCTTGACCATCTGGTAGAACTTGCTCATTAGGAATATCTGGGCAGTTCTTCTTTGAGCATAGAGCTTTGACCACTGTTTCAATTCTTCTATGTTTATGCTTTTTTTTTTTTTTAGTCTTCCTACTTTTTCTATGAGAGTTTTAGGTAGTTTAAATTTTCTAGATAAATTATCTTTTATCTAGGTTTCCAAATATATCGCTATATACTCTCCAAAGATTTTTAAATGTCCTATGTATTATTTCCTCTTGTTGTTTATTTTACCTTATTTTCTTAATTGATCACACTTGCCAAAGTTTATCCATTTTATTATTCCTGCAATAAAAACTTTTAGCTAAAATGAATGAAATTTAAAGTAATTTACTGGTGTGTTAATTTTTGCTAATATTTGTTGCTGGTGAGCATAAACTTCATGATAAAATTTTAAAATGTACTTATATTCCTTTCCTGGCTTAGTACACGTTCAGTTTGATTATGCCCCACATGTGTATGAAAATTGCATGTATTCACTATTCGGCAGATCTGTCTATTAGATAAGGCCTAATAATTCTTGTGATAAAACATATATAACAGAAAATTTACCAGTTTAACCACTTTTACGTGTAAAATTCAGAGTCATTAAATACATTCACATTGTTGTGCAACTGTCACCACCATCAGTCTCCAGAATGTTTTTATCATCCCAGATTGAAACTCTGTGCCTACTAAACAATGACTCCTATTACCTCTTCCCCCTAATCCCTGGAAACCACTATTTTACTTTCTTTTTCTATGAGTTTGACTATTCTGGGTACTGTATATAAGTGGAATTGTGCAGTATTTGCCCTTCTGTGTCATGATTATAACTGAGCCTAACGTCCTCATGATTCATCCATGTTGCAGTGTCTGTCAGAATTTCCTTTCTTTCTAAGGCTGAGCCATATTTCCATTTTACATATATACCATAGTTTGCTTACACATTTATCCATCAATGGACATTAGGGTTGTTTCTATCTTTTGTCTATTGTGAATAATACTGCTATGAACATTGGTATACAAATATCGGTTCTGTCCCTGCTTTCATTTCTTTTGAATATATACCTAGAAGTGGGTTGCTGCATTATATGATAATTCTATTTTTAATTTTTGAGGAACTGCCATACTGTTTTCCACAATGGCTACACCATTTTGCATTCTCACTAGCAATGCACAAGGATTCAATTTTTCCACATCCTCATCAACACTTATTTTCTGTTTTTGATTATAGCCATTTTAGTAGGTGTAAAGGTGTGGTTCATGTGGCTCATTATGGTTTTGATTTGCATTTCCATAATGAATAGTGATATTGAGCATCTTTTCATGTGCTTATTGACCATTTGTATATCTTCTCTGGATAAATATCTGTTCAAGTCCTTTGCCTATTTTTGAATTGGGTTGTTTTTCTGTTGTCAGAATTCTTTATATATTCTGGATATTAATCCCTTATTGATATGTGATTCTAAATATTTTCTCTCATTCTTTGGGTTGCCTTTTCACTTTGTTGATGGTGTCCTTTGATGCACGAAAGTTTTTAATTTTGGTGAAGTGCAGTTTATCTATTTTTACTTTTGTTGCCTGTGCTTTTGGTGTGCTATCCAGGAAGTCATTGATAAATCCAATATCATGAAATTTTTTTCCTATGTTTTCTTCTAAGAGTTTTATAGTTTCAATTCTGTTGTTTAGATTTTTTTTTTTTTTTGGCCGCACCACGCAGTATGTGGGAACTTAGTTTCCAGACCAGGGATCGAACCTGCGCCTCCTGCATTTGAAGCGTGGAGTCTTAACCACTGGACCGCCAGGGAAGTCCCTGATGTTTAGATTTTTGATTCATCAACTTAATTTTTGTATCTGGTATAAAGTGAGGGTTCAAATGCACTGCTTTGCATGTGGTTATCCTGTTTTCTTAGCACCATTTGTTGAAGAGTTTAACTACCCCAGCCTTCTTTGGTTTACATTTTCATGAAATATCTTTTTCCATCCCTTCACTATGTGTGTCCTAAAAGCTAAAGTGAGTCTCTTGTAGGCATCGTATAGTTGGATCTTGTTTTTTAATCCATTTAGTCACTCTGTGCCTTTTGATTGGATAATTTAGTTCATTTACATTTAAGGTAATTATTGATAGATATGAACTTACTAGTGCCATTTTGTTAATTGTTTTCTGTTTGTTTTGTAATTCCTTTGTGTTTTGGTTCCTCTTTTGCTCTATTTCTTTGTGATATGATGATTTTCTGTAGTGGTATGCTTTGATTCCCTTATCTTTGTATATTTACTGTAGGTTTTTGCTTTGTGGTTGCCATTATGCTTTCATAAAACATCTTATACTTGTAACAGTCTATTTTATGCTGATAACAAGTTAACTTCAAATGCATACAAAAGCTCTAGGTTTTTACACTTCCACTCCACACATTTTATGTTTTTGATGTCACAATTTACATTTTTTTTACATTGTGTATTCATTAACAAATTATTGTACTTGTAGTTATCTTTAAAACTTTTTGCTTTTAACCTTTATACTAGAGTTATAAGTGATCTACCCACCACAATTACAACATTAGAGTACTCTGAATTTAACTATATGTTCACCATTACCATTAGGCTTTATACTTTCACATGTTTTCCTGTTACTAATTAGCATCCTTTTGTTTCAACTTGAAAAAAATCCCTTTAACATTTCTTGTAAGGCTGGTCTAGTGGTGATGAATTCCTTCAGCTTTTGTTTTTGTTTTTGTTTTTGTTCGGGAAAACTCTTTATCTCTCCTTCAGTTCAGAAGGACAGCTTTGCCAGGTAGAGTATTCTTGGTTGGCAGTGTTTTTCTTTGAGCAATCTGAATATATTATGCTGCTCCTTCTGGCCTACAAATTTTTTGTTGAAAAATATGCTGATAGTCTTATGGGAGTTCGCTTGTATATAACAAGTTGCTTTCTCTTGCTGCTTTTAAGGTCCTCTCTGTCTTTAACTTTTCACAGTTTAATTATAATGTGTCTTTGTGTGGGTCTCTTTAGATTTATCTTATTTAGTACTGTTTGGGCTTCCTAGATATAGATGTTTGTTTACTTCCCCAGGTTAGGGAAGTTTTTAGCCATTATTTCTGTGCATAAGTGCTCTGCCCCTTTCTCTGTTTTCCTTCTGGGACCCCCATAATACATTGGTCTGCTTGATGGCATCTATAAGTCCCTTAAGCTATCTTCACTCATATTCATTCTTTTTTTTTTTTTTTTTTTGGTTCCTCTGATTGGATGAAGTCCACTGCCCTGTCTTTGAGTTTGCTGATCTCTTCTTTTTTTTTTTTTTTTTTGAGTCCAGAAATATATTAGTCAGAAACAATCTCATTTAATAACACAGAAACTAATAAAAGAAAAGTATTCCAACTGATTCAGAATTGAATTTATGAATATTGCTTTAGCAGGATTAATGATCAAAACCCCAACCTGTTTGTCACGTTATAACTGACTTTTCCATTTAAATGCAAAACCAGAAGTCAATGAGTCCGAAGGATTGTATATTGCTTTGAAGAAAACCAGTTCATTTTACATGTAAGCTTCCAAATTGGCAATAAACTTTAATTACAGGGTCAGATAATCAAATTATAATCAAATAGCCTCACATAAAAATCTATGTTTGAAATTAATGAGATACAGGGCTGCCACTTGGTATCAATGCACCTCTGTAACTTACTAGCAGACATTTCATTCTCATTTAAAAGTCACCTTAAGGACTTTCTCCTCAATTTTCACCGTGTAGCTTAATTTGATTTAGAAAACATTTCATTCTCAGATCATACAGTCCTTTGGATTTTCATACTCATCTCTGCCTTTCCCTCCCCCTCTCACCTCGGGGGAGGTCTGTATGAGATTAGATCATTCCCTAACACCATACACAAAAATAAGCTCAAAATGGATTAAAGACCTAAATGTAAGGCCAGAAACTATCAAACTCTTAGAGGAAAACATAGGTAGAACACTCTATGACATAAATCACAGCAAGATCCTTTTGGACCCACCTCCTAGAGAAATGGAACTAAAAACAAAGATAAACAAATGGGACCTAATGAAACTTCAAAGCTTTTGCACAGCAAAGGAAACCATAAACAAGACCAAAAGACAACCCTCAGAATGGGAGAAAATATTTGCAAATGAAGCAACTGACAAAGGATTAATCTCCAAAATTTATAAACAGCTCATGCAGCTCAATAGCAAAAAAACAAACAACCCAATCCAAAAATGGGCAGAAGACTTAAATAGGCATTTCTCCAAAGAAGATATACAGACTGCCAACAAACACATGAAAGAATGCTCAACATCATTAATCATTAGAGAAATGCAAATCAAAACTACAATGAGATATCATCTCACACCAGTCAGAATGGCCATCATCAAGAAATCTAGAAACAATAAATGCTGGAGAGGGTGTGGAGAAAAGGGAACACTCTTGCACTGCTGGTGGGAATGTGAATTGGTACAGCCACTATGGAGAACGGTATGGAGGTTCCTTAAAAAACTAAAAATAGAACTACCATATGACCCAGCAATCCCACTACTAGGCATATACCCTGGGAAAACCATAATTCAAAAAGAGACATGTACCAAAATGTTCATTGCAGCTCTATTCACAATAGCCCGGAGCTGGAAACAACCTAAGTGTCCATCATCAGATGAATGGATAAAGAAGATGTGGCACATATATACAATGGAATATTACTCAGCCATAAAAAGGAACGAAACTGAGCTATTTGTAATGAGGTGGATAGACCTAGAGTCTGTCATACAGAGTGAAGTAAGTCAGAAAGAGAAAGACAAATACCGTATGCTAACACATATATATGGAATTAAAAAAAAAATGTCATGATCTCTTCTTCTGCTTTATCTAGTTTGTTGTTGAACTATTGAACCCTTCTATTGAATTTTTCAGTTCAGTTATTGTATTCTTCAGCTCTATGATTTCTGTTTGATACTTTATTATATTTTATCTATTTATTCACAGGGAATTGCTCTATATATAGCTGTCCATTCAGTGCCTCCATGGGAGGAGTGGAGTTCAGGACCCCCTTATGTCACCATCTTGATTGACTCTCCTGTTCTTTTTCAAGATTGTTCTGACCACTCAGGGGTCCCTTGAGATTTCATGTTAACTTTAGTAAGAATTTTTCTGTTTCAGCAAACAAAAATCTTTGGGATTTTGATAGGGATTTCATTGAAGCTAGAGACAGCTTTGGGTGGTAATGGCATCTTAACAATATTCAGTATTCCAGCCCATGAATATGGATGTCATACCTACAGTGTTTTGTAGTTTTCAGTGTACAATATTTTGCCTCCTTTGTTAAGTGTATTCCTAAGTATTTTATTCTTTTTGATGCTATCGTCAATGGAATTATTAATTTCCTTTTCAGATTGTTCATTGTTCATGTATAGACATACAACTGATTTTTGCATGTTAATTTCATATACTGTAACCTTTGCTGAATTTCTTAGTTATAACTTTTTAAATAGAATCTTTAGTGCTTTCTACATATAAGATCATGTCATTTGTGAACAGAGGTGATTTTTCATCCTTTTCAATTTGGATGCTAGGCCTATTAATTTCTATTCAGCAGCTCTGTATTCTTTCTTACTTTTGGTCTGTTAGGTGTCATTTTCTGGAGAGATATACTAAACCCCCTTCTGTAATTGTGAATTCCAATTGCTTTTTAAAAGTCCAATGTCATTCTAAGCCATATTGTTCTTGAAAATATTGAGGTCCTGAAATTGACACTTGGTGGGTATCTATCAACCATTGCTAAAGGAACACATGCATGAAGTATCTGTGGAACAAACATTTCTTGAAAATCTACTTTGTATCTGGCACTGAAGAGATAAACTTCTTGAAGATTCCAGTCTAGAGGAGGGGGATAATCACTGTTACACAGACGTGAAGTTGTATAATGTAGTGGGGGGTAGGAAGACATTGAGTTAGAGAAACCTGTGTGAATCCTGCTCTGTACTTACCAGTGTATATAACCTGGGGCCAGTTACTTAATGTCTGCTCCTCTAGTTCTTCCTTTGTAAAATGGGAATAATTTAACCTACTTTTCAGTATAGGTAAAGCTCCTCACATAGTGAAATGTTTTACATTAAAAACTGTAGCTCTCTAAGACCTATAGATTGATGCTCTCTATCCCATCCATAGCTTATAGAACCAGAAAATAGGTGATCAACACTCCCAGGTTTAGGGTGGCCTACAGTTATCAAATACCAACTGTGAACTAGGTAGATGGGGAGCCTGAGCTTGCTCTGGGCAGCACAGTTAAAAGGTGGAAAGCCAGAACCTGAACCCAATTTGGGCTGGTCGAAGGCCATTGCTCTCCTGAGCTGACATTGGGCTAGAGCTTGAAGAAGGAATAAGGAGGGCACATTCTAAGTAGAGAAAACAGCTTGTACAAAGGCACAGAGATGTAAAAGTGCATGTTATGTTTGGAGGGCAGTGAATAGAGCTATACCATTGATAAAGAGTGGTAGGAATTAAGGTTGGAAAGTGAAATGGGCTCTGATTGTAAAGTGCCTTCCCAGTTTGGATTTTTGTCTGTAAGCAACAAAAAACCACTAACATACTTTGCATAATGGAGAGTCCTAGTCAGTGTGCTTGATGAACTAGAGGGGTAAAGGCCAGAGTAGAGCATGCCAGTTAAGAAAGAGGCTTCTGCGAAATCCAGAGCAGAGACGTACAGACTGGAGGTGGGTCCATGGTAGTGGAAAAGTAAAAACACAGGGTGACACGGTTCTGTTGGCCATTCCAGAACTTTTAGCAGGACCCCAGGCACTTAATATATGGCTTAAGCTTTCTAAATGTAACAGGAAACAGCTGTTTGCTTAGTTATTTGAAAGTTCTCTGAAATTTTTTCATATGCTGCACGGATTTGGATCCTAAGTTATAGCCTCTGCTGTTTTTAACTGAACTGGACTTCTAAACTATGGAGCAGGTAACTGTTCCGTTTAAGCAAAACCAGCTTTGCCTTCATCACTGCAGGTATCTGACTGTCTCTTAGGAGCATGCATTGCTTAGATCACAGTAGCAAACAGAGATTGAAAAATTTAACTTCATTGGCCAGAGATTTTTTGATGCTCCATACGTGTACAAGAGGGAAGGAAGTGTTGCTTTCTGAGTGCCTTCATGTATTCATTTGGCTTGGATATAGCATGGGGATGGAATAGTAAGGAAGTCAGGAGATTCCATAACTTACGTAGGGCAATGGGAGGAACAGGTGTAAGATAATTATTGAGCGCACACAGAGTATGCGTGGGCCTTGGGTGATACAGATTGAAGAACAGGCCACGCTGTCCCTCAGGAACTTACCATGCTGGTAGGAACATGAGAGAGATGGGTAACTGGTAAAACAGACTTCTAAGTGGAGATGACCCAAGTGCCTTGAGAAAGGAAGCAAGGGGAGCAGTGTCCTGGCAGGTTGGTACAGAGATGGGACAGGGACACTGGAATGACTTTGGGGTTTGGGTCCTCCTGACCCTGAGCGTTTCACTCTGACCACCCTTCTCTTTCACGAGAGCTATAATTGTTTCTTTTGTTGTCTTTGGTCTCATCTTTATGGCCTGTGGGGTGTCCACCCCTCGTTTGCTCTCCCTGGTCTGCACTAGTCTCTCCCGTTGCCATGTCCTTGTTTATCCTCTCTTTCCCTCTGGTTAGTGTTTTTATTAGAAAATGAAAAACTTCAGTGATTATATGGAAGAACTGTGTCCAGCTGCTCAAACCCACCCAGTTTCTTTTTTTAGCTTCTCCCCCACTTAAAAATAAACAGCATCAGGTCCCACTTGCCAAGCCTTTGTCACTGTCTCCAGCAGCCGTTCCTCCGGCCCATATGCTCCCCCAGATGCTCAGCCCATCCCCTCCTCCTGTCTCAGCCCCACGTGCAGGCCCTCCATGGACAAGTGCGGGGCCCCCAGAGCACAGCCACCTGCAGCCCCACCACACCATCTGCTTCTCACCCCCATGGCCACTCTGAGCATCACTTCTGACCCAGATTCCATGGACCGCACCCCCCCAGGCCCTGGCTTGTTTGCCTGGCCAGTCCTGTGATTTCCAAGGACAGGATGTTGACTGGAAAAGATAGAGGGGTTGCCATGGAGATATGAATAAACACACTTGAAGACACCTCGCAGCAGGAACTGCAAACTCTTCTGACAGACGTTTAGTTCAGCCCCAGTTTTCCTTTGTTTGGGTTACATGCCTCCCCTTTGGAGTTAGTGTCTTAGAGGGAAGTTTAGAGCCATCGCTAAACTGTTAGTTATAGCATTTCCACTTCTTGTTTCTTCTTTCAGAGACAGCGAGCTCACCCAGAGGAATTAGAGGGTACTTGCCCTTGGGCCTGAAGAGTGGGTTATATCGACACTAACATGGAGAGAAACTGCCCTAACCTGTCACATGAGTTAAGAGTCTGTGTGGGAGCACTGGTCACCCCTGTAGGGGAACAAAATGGTGCTTTCCAACGTGCTCGGCCTCCCATTCTTCCTTTCTCCTCCAGGTCTCAGGGCTGTGAGGGTGAGGAGGTTGCTACGTCTTGCCTGAACATAACTGGGGACACAAGAGGCTCCCCCTCTCTCAAATGTGATACCAGGTGGTAGTGGGGGGGGAAGCGAGGGGGCCTAGCACTGGGACACTATAAACGAATGCTTTCCCTGCCCTGGGGTGCATTTTTCTGGGCCCCAGGGGGAAAGGGGCATGTTTTTGCCATTGCTGCTAATGAGAGAGGAAGGGAGGTTCTGTGCCCCATGGGCCGAGAGAGAAGTTAGCTCTATAATGAAAGTAGAAGAAAACCTTTGACCCTTTCTCAAGAGGGCGCTGTTGACATTTTGGGCAGGATGGTTCTATCCCACACATTGCAGTATGTTTATAATCCCTGGCCCATCAAATGCCACAGTTACCTCCTGCCAATTGTGTTGTCCTTGGGACAACCAAAAATGTCCAGCGAATTTCCAAACATCCCCTGGGGTTTTTTGCTGCCAGAATATTGGATGGCCACAGACTCATCTATCCTCTGGGAAGAGACCATGACCAGACCAGGGCTCTTTTGTATCCTCATGTAGTCATGTTAATGAAAATGAAAATCTGTTTACTAATCAGTGCCTTATCTGATCAAGTTGGCAGTTCTTTTCATACCTGATGGCTCTTCATTGCACAATGATTTTTTTTTTTTCTCCCTATTTGGTTTACAATTCCTCAACCTTTCAAGCACCTGAGCCAGGAAGATGGGTGACTAACATGTGAGGCTTGACCCTGCACGTGAACAACCTGCATCCTAGATGTGAAGGACCACAGGAGTGATGACAGTAATTGCAATAGGACTTCAGAAGAGACAGTGCAAAAGATACGAAGTGTTTAAAGTGGGAATTTTGACCCTGTGGCCCTAGGGGCTCAGAAAGTCATATTTATTGACGGAGCTGGCTGGGCCAAGGGAATATACTCTTCCAGCCTTGCCCAGATGGCATTTTTTTTCTCCTGGGAACCCTGAATTTGGTGCTTACCTCTAGAGTTCCTGTAAACCAATGACTAAGGCCAGATGGTTCCCAAGATAGAAAGAAATCCCTGATGTCAAATCTGTCACCTTCTACAATGAGGCGAGGGAACCCAAAGAGGAAAGATGAGTTGCAGCCAAGACTTCCATCCCCTTTGCTATTAATTATTACCCTCCTGTGGATTATCCAGACAGGTCCTCTTTTTCCTTTCTTGTGGCCCATCATTCTGCCTTCCCACTGATTCACAAAGAAGAGAGACAATGTTCTGTCAAGTTTGCTGCGTGTTGGCAAGGCTAATTTTGTCAGTTCAGAGGATGGGGCTATTAGTTTAAAATTAGGCTTTGGGATTTTCTTTATCATCATCTATTTTGTCTTCCACCTACTCACCCCGGGGTGGGGGGCAAATAATCAAGAATTGCCTATAAGCATCTTGATTTCTCCTTAAGTTTTTCTAGCCTATTGATTCCAACAGCCTGTGCCTTTAACATTCTTGTTAATTTTAAAAAAATAAATTAACTATTTCTAAAGATTAACTTGTAGTCGGTCATTTCAAATTTTAGATCTTCCCTCCTGTCTCTGAGATAAGAGGCTCCTTTGTATTTGCTCTTACTCTGACTTCTGTTTTTCCTGAGCAGAAATAGGAATTTATTGAATCATGTACCTGAGAGAGATACTGGGGTAATCAGAGAATCAAAGGAAGAGCAGTAGGAACCAGGGTCTCAGGTGCTGGAGAGAGGATCCCTGTGCCTCCAGCCCTCACTCTCTGCTGCATCTCTTCCCTTGCTCTGCCTCCTGCCCCTCAGCTTTGCCTCCCTCTGTATCCCGGCCCTCGCCATGTACCAGGTAACCTGGCACCACAGCCCCGCTTAGCAACCTAGCGCAAGCAGTGTTTTCCTCTCTCGTCATCTCTGTGTTGATTATTTAATAATTGTAATCATTTCCCACAAAAGGAGAACCACTTTGAGCTTTAACCAAGCAATGTGCGCTCTCTGTAATTGGCATTAAAAAGGGAAAGATCAGTGGGGTCTTTGAACTCCCCTAACAGGATATAAGGTTAGGGAAGACTGATAGGGTTTGAACAGAAGTTCCTCACGTTCCTTAGAAATCAAATGTGTTATCAGTGACCCCTGTACCTGGAGAGAATTATTTGGGCACATTTATGTCAATTACAACAGTTCATATTTTCTTGATTTATTATTGTGGATTTTTCCCCCTATCCCCCTGCTTCCTCTCACCCCACCTCCTGAGTCACTGCTAATTGAGTCAGTAACACTCCGAAAGTATCTTCCTCTGCTCGAAAATGCAGAAACTGGCAGATTAATGTCTCCTTATTCTCGGAGGTGAAGAGTGCTGAATTACAATCCTGCTTCATCCCTATTTCTCTTTCATTACCAGTTTTTATGCTGTGTAGTTATCCCTTATCTGATCTTGTTTGGCAGCATCCCCTGTGCATGCTTGTGGCCTCTCAGAGGAGGGGGAGAGACTAGAGGTCATCTTGTCTGGTGGCCTCTAACCAGGGCCATGTCAGCATCACTTGAGAGCTTTCCAGAACAACCATGTGCAGGCAGACAACTTAGTCACTGCCTGCTACACAGCTTATCAGAGAAAGCCACACTCTCACATAGGGTGGCAGTAAAACCCATGCTCCAAAATGATGCTGGAGGAGAGAGCCATGGATGGGAAGCTATAGGGTAGCAGGTATATCTGAGCCTACAGACCAGACCTGGGACTGGCAGGGGAGAAACGGGGAGGGGATCAGGAATTCATTTCTCTAGGCTTTCAGAGGACACTGACCAAGGCTTACAGAGTAGCCACAGATGATCCATAGTAGGGTCACCAGGAATAAGTAAATCTCCTATTTGAGACTCACCCTCTAGCTTAGTCCTTTTTGCTTGTTAATTCAGAATTCTGTTTGTAACAGGAGCACAGCTGAAATCAAGATGCAAGTGACCCCAGAGATGTGCAGGCTTTAGGAAGATATTCAGGAATGATCTCTAGAACCTCTGCTCTCTCTCTTTTCTATGTCTTTGTTTTTTTGTTTTTTAAAAAAAATCTTTAAAAATATTTATTTATTTGGCTGCGTCGGGTCTTTTTGCGGCACGCGGGATCTTTTCGTTGCAGCCCATGGGCTCTCTAGTAGCAGCGCACGGGCTTAGTTTCCCCACAGCATGTGAGATCTTAGTTCCCCGACCAGGAATCGAACCCATGTCCTCTGCATTGGAAGGTGGATTCTTAACCATTGGACCACCAGGGAAATCCCTCTTTTCTGTGTCTTTGGATTAGGCTGAGGTATTTGTCAGAAACCTTGGGTTGAGCCGTACCTGGTTCTCATTCTGAATCTGCAGTCCCGAAGGACAATCCCTGTGCACATACTGATGGGGCGCACATACTCCAGCCACAGCATTGTGATCTCACTCAGTAGGGCACCAGAATGATCAACGCTGAGAAATAAACACTTTGTTTAATTTATGAAATCCCTGAGAAAATATTAGAAGGGGAGGAAAAGTGCAGTGAAGACCTTGGATGGACGAGCAGAATTTTTTATCATCATTACTGGAAAACATCTCTCCAGTTCCTGCATATTTCAGGCACTGTGATAAGCTGACATTCTCTGATGCTGCTACAAGTTCACTCTCGGTGGGGCATGTACCCGGAGCTCTGATTCCAGGAAGGGGGTTGGCTTGTACTGATTCTCCTGAACCCTTTTAATGGGATTCCTTCTAATAGTGGGTCAGATTTATGGGGGTGCTTCCCGGAGTCAAGTTAACTGGCCCAGAAGATCGCCCTGAGCTTGACCTCATTACATAGAGTTGTGCTTGTTATCATGGAGAGGAGTCTAAACAGTTATTGTACCTGTAGATTTATGTGCAGAAAGCATGTGGAGACATTTCAGCTAGATCCTTACTAGGTTCGGTGCTTGTGTTACACATGTCAGAGGGAAGCCCATTTTGGCAATAGGAAATAGCAACTTGGGAGTGTGTCACTTCATTCCTTAGACCAGAATGAGCATCTTGCAGGAACAGAAGTTTTGAGTGCTGTTTAAATATCAACCTACCTCAGGCTCTGCAGGGAGGCATCCTGAGCTGGTAACAGAGAAAGGCTGTGTGATGTCTCAGCCCGATTTTTTCCACCCTTGTGATGAGATGCCTTCTACCTTTTCCCCATAGGCCCAGTTCCTCTCCCCACAAGCTCGCCGTCGACTCCATGCTGCCCTTGCGTCTTGTTCCACCTCCATGCTGATCCTGTCCAACCTGGTGTTTCTTGGGGGCATTCAAGTCGGGAAAATCTACTGGGATAGGATCTTCATACAAGGTAAGTTGCTATTTTCAGACAACTTCTTGTTTTCCGCATTTGTGCAGCTGGTATCACGTATGTGACGGCGGGGAGGCATTCCTTGCTCTATGCATGGTGTGTGACCTATAAAAATAACCAGCCAGGAGCAAAGTCCTGTGTTTAGCTGTGGTTTTAACTGTTCCCTATTTTGATGTACATCTTATCTGCGGTGTGTGATACTCATCATCAAAATGTACCATCCCAAATCTCCCAAACTCTTATCATTCCCTTCTACTAAGTTACCTCTCCAATTTTTGGATTTTTCCTAACCTTCCCTGCTATCTTTAGATCAGCCTTCACTATACTGTAGAGTCTTAACCTTGTTCCACTTACTACTCTGAATGTCCTACCAGGAGAATGTCCTAGAAGCCCCATTGTGCTGCTGCTATGGGCATGGTGCCTGGTTTGCCACACCTCTTTGTTGTGGATGTTTTTTTTCTGAACACTGGCTTGCCAGCATCAGCAACCAACCTGATGTTTAATGTACATGTGTTTAATGTCTTGTATGTCTCCATGTCCACAGCGAAGTCACCCCTGCAGCAGGTAAAATTGCATTAGTAATTGCATTGCATTCATAATTGGTCATCATTTATTTATGGTCATCATTTCCTTTGGGCTAGAACTGAGAGTTACATCACGTCCTAAGAGTATTGGGAGAAGGGGAACTACTCACAGAGCACATTACTCAGCCAGTTCACTGTGTGTTCAGAGCCAAGGTCCCCTGTTCCGTTTCCCTGACCAGTGACCTGGTTTTGTGTTTTTGGTTTCGGAAGTTTTGCCAAGTGGTAATGGTCATGGCTAGGCTGTTACCTCTACATCTGGGTCCCCGACAAGCCAGCGATGCTTTGGCTGCAGCTCTTTTCACAACAGAAATAATCCCAACACAGCTGCATGATCCCAGGGTGCCAGGTCATGAATCTAAACTGTGGCAGGCTTAGGTGAGCCAGGCTCAAAGGGACCATGAGAGAGCCCTGTTCTGCTTTCATCTTGTCACAATAACCCTTTGATCTTGCTTTCTGAGAAATGTTTTAGCTGATAGTTCCTGAAAAGACCATGTACTTTTTTAAGTGGAAGCTGCCCTTTAATAAAGATGGGAGGTGGACTGTCCTGGTGGCACAGTGGTTAAGAATCCGCCTGCCAGGGCTTCCCTGGTGGCACAGTGGTTAAGAATCCGCCTGCCAATGCAGGGGACACGGGTTCGAGCCCTGGTCCAGGAAGATCCCACATGCCGCAGAGCAACTAAGCCCGTGCGCCGCAACTACTGAGCCTGTGCTCTAGAGCCTGCGAGCCACAACTACTGAGCCCACGTGCCACAACTACTGAAGCCCGAACGCCTAGAGCCCGTGCTCTTCAATAAGAGAAGCCACTGTAATAAGAAGCATGCACACCGCAACGAAGAGTAGCCCCCGTTCGCCGCAACTAGAGAAAGCCCGCACGCTGCAACAAAGACCCAACACAGCCAAAAAAAAAAAAAAAAAAGATGGAAGGTAATGGGGTGCAGAGGACCTAAAGATAAAAGAATCCTCCTCGAAGTGGACAACACAATGTCGACCTTTCTTGCCTCCTCCCACCATGCCTAGCACAGTGCAAAGAACACGATGACTCTGGAAAATGCTGACTTGGGCTTTGCTGGTCACATGAGCAAGAAGACTCTAATCTTTGCTTCAGTAAATAAACACAGCGGGTGTTTGCTACTTGTAAGGCTCTGAGAAGACAAGGGTAGAGAAAGAAGCACAAATATGGGAGCCAGACATGCAGACGTGTCAACAGAGTCAGGTAAATGCTGTGCCAAAGGCATACGGGATTGCTGGACATCACAGCATGGAGGGCTGGCCTTCCCGTGGAAGTTGAACTTCACAGAGGAGGTGACATCTGAATTGGAGCTTTGAGCAAGAAGGAGGAACTTGCTAGGTGAAGAAGGCAGGGGCATGGGGTTATTGATCACTAACAGCTACGTCAGACCATCCCAAACTCTCAGCAATTTTTCCCCATAGAAGTGTATTCCTCTCACAGTTCAGTGAAGGTCCAGTGTTTTTTTCTAAGCAATGACTCCAGGACCTAGACTGTTTCTGTTTTGATTCTTCACCTTGTTGTCCCGGCATTATGGAGGAGAAGAGAACACGGGGACAGTGTCACCAGGTACTAAACACCCCCACCAGAAGCAACACTCCGCGTTTCTGCCCACATTCTGTTGGCCAGCACCAGTCATGTGACCACCCTAAATGCAGTTCAGGGAGATGTGGGGAAGCACACAGGTACCGACAGGGCACATGAGGCAACCGGCTGGAGGCACCCAGGAGGCAGTTAAAAATGTGACCTGGCACTGGGGAGGAGGATGGGACGGAATGACTGCGAGACAGGGCATGGAGGCGGTGGGTGAGGCCGTGGGAGTGGATACAGTTCGCCGAGCATCATGCACAGAGTGAGAAGAGGCAGCTGGGAGGTAAAACCTGACGATGCTGGCATTTAAAGGGGCAGAGGAAAGACAGCAGCTATAAGATGTTCTTTCTGCTTCTCAAAGACATGAAGATCAAAGCGTGATTTGCCCTGCACCCGGTGGAGCTAACTAACATCAGGCACCCGGGGTGCGGGGATCAGGGCTCTGAAATATCTGGTCTGCTTCTGCTGTGTGGGTCCTATTATGATCTACGACTGGATATACCTGTGTCCTCCTTGGAGCCAGGTGCTGGAGTCCCGAGCGAATGATTCTCTGAATATGGGGGGCGCTGGAATCATTTCTCTCTGGGTTCTGAGGCCAGGGAAGCTCAGCTTAGAAGGCATTTTCTATGTCAGAGATTCTTCACATCAGCCTGGTCCCGTCTCAGCTGGTCTGTCCCATGGGTGCCCTCAGTCAGGGAAGGTTTCCTGGGGTTTTGGTGGTTACCTCATTTGTTCCCTGCTGCGGGTCTTTTATCCCTGAGTGATTGAATTTACATATATCTCTTGGAGGAAAGTGAACCAGATGGTGCCAAATCCACCATCCTTGAGAACTCTGGATTTCTTTTCATAACTAATTTGATTGACCTGATAGAAGATTAGTATGAATATTCATGTTTTGGTACCAAAAAGTATTAATGAGTTTATAGGCTGCTTCCTCAGCCGCTGCTGGGGGTGTCATATTAGCTTTCTAAAATTAAAAAAAAATCTGAATTCTGAAAATCATCTGGCTCCAAAGGTTTCAGATAAGGGATTGTTGTGCTGTACCTATAGCTGCTGATGGATGAGCCAGGACTTAGACATTCTGCTTGTCTCTGGCCTCTTCCTTCGGCCACGTGATCAGGACCTGTTTTTCTAAGACCCCTCTCTACACAGGGAGGAAAATGCGAAGGAGTGAGCCAGGAGGTCTGACTGTGGGGAACAGAGAGCGGTTAAGCTCAGTCTCTAGAGTTCCAGCTTTCACGGGAAGGTAAATCTTCCCCCGAGGGTAGCCACCCTTGTCCCTTTGTGCCTTGATGGGCTGGGACTTGCAGTGACAGAGAGGAGCTGGTAATACCACAGACTTCCAAGGTGTCCAAGGAGGACAGGGATTATGGAGGAGATTACCAGTGCCCCACAGTGAATGGGATGTGGATACACACACGCCCTAAAGGCCAGCCTCATTAGTCCTTAGGGAGCCTTTTCCCGGTATCACTGGTGTCTCTAGAAGTATCTCACGATTAGCCTGGAGGAGTTGCCTTGTCTCCCTGACTCCAGTTCACTGCTTTAGACATGGATTTGTTTGCTTTAAGCTACAAAGCTTGTTTTAGTAAATATCTAAATATTTACCTTATGTGAATATCTCTATCCTGGTCTCAACAGGGTTGGTGATGTGAGGCTGTAAAACCAGATCCTTCCCTTTCTGCTTTGCACTCTGCCCAGCTGTCCAGAAAAGTGGACAATGCCAGCCACAGGATGGAAATGCTGAGTGGCTTTCTGGGGGTCTGCTACATGCCACACAGTGTTATCTCTGCTGCAGAGACTGGAAAAGTAATGTTCAGTTAATTCAGTGGAGAATAAAGAATCTAGATCTTTACCTTTAAAAAAAATCCCCCAACTTTTACTATTGAAATTTACGTCAAGCAGCTTGAGGAGTGTGACTGATTAAGCCTATTATATATGTATTTAAAGGAACTTAGCTGGGTCTAGGGATCTGAGAAGGCTGTGGCTGGGGGTTTCGTCCCTAAGCCTGCTCTAAGAGGGACCCTGCTGTGTCATGCTTTGCAGAAGCAGACACAGGTTGCTTCTTACATAACTCTGTGTCTCTGAAAAGGATTTGTTGTTGGAAGGAGCTTTCTCATGTCTGCCTTAAAATCTCGACATTGAAGTGTAAGTTAATTTCTTGAACAAGCAGTTGATGACTGCTCTGTAACTCAAAAATATCAATGCATTATAACTCCAAATCTCCAAATCTGTGTCTTAAGCATCGTTGCAGTGCTCTGTCGTCCTGGGACAGTGGGGAGAAAAGGCAGTCAGTGGGGATGGGTATGCACTGGGAATATATCTGGCCTTGAGGGCGCTGAGAGCTTTATAGTGTTGTTTGGGTGCAGGGTCGTGTTCCTTCTGAAAAGTCCATCTAGTCAACAGAAGGAATGGATTTTGTCAAAAAGGAACCTAATCATTTCCTAAGTGGTAGAGCCCCAGATCCTGCATCTGTTGGAGGTGGTAGAGACATGGTATCCATCAACCATTCTCCTGCCTGACTCCTCATCTCTCTTACACACACACACACACACACACACACACACACACACGCGTGTTTGTTTTCCCTTCTTCTTGTTGCCTGATCTAGGTTGGCAAACTCCATCTCAACACTTAGCTCCTGACCCTGTGTCAAGGCGAGGAGATTTGGGTTGTTTTCCCACCAGATTGCAGTGAGAGAGGAGCTAGCAATTTTCTTATGCAGGTCAGAACCTTTACACTCCCCATATTTGCTTGCTATCTCTAGCTGAGAAAGGAGACAGTATATTTTCTCCCTGATTACTAGCTTGTCCAGGCGGTTCAGTCATCTCCTGACTCAGATGGCTCTGGACAGGCATTTTATTTAAAGCCGAATTGGGGTGTTGCACTGGAAATTCCTAAAGGCTGTGGTTAAAAAGAAACTCATTCCCCTCACATCTCGTTACATTCTTGGGACTAAAATTTCATCTTTGATGAGGGAAGGCAGAAGGCAGATATCGGTGTCTCAGGCACCTTCTTTGTGATTACTTATTTCACCCTCTTCACTAGCCTTTACCTTGCAATGGAGTTTTCATTGCTCTGATTGATTCTGCTTCTGCCCCACTGGATCCTCTGCAAGTTCTAGAAGAATTTGAGGAGCAGCAGCTTCCCAGCCATCATATTGGCAGTGGAGTTGATACGTAGATATAGGTGAAGTGATTTATCCATGGTTGCACATTGGTCCATTACAGACCATTCTTGGAATCTGAATTTCAAGACTTTCAGATGCCTTGGTTTCTTCTTTAGTCTGTGCCACGTGGTCACCCAGATGTCATGGGCATCAGTTTTCCTAAAATTTCAGCACAAGTCACTAGGCATAGGACGTGAGAAATAGAGAGTGGGAGTTCTTCTCCAGAAGTGTGCCTGGGGGTTATGTTAAAGCTGAGAGAATTTCTAAAATATCTAGAAAGGAGTTTGAATCATCGTGCATTTAAGTCCTGCTTTCTGTGAGGTTGTGTGAAACTTTTTGCTGTTAACTAGGAGTTTTTGTGAATTCATTTGAAAAGAGTTTTATGGAATTTGGGAACATTTTAAAGTGTCTTTAAATAGAATATCAAGTAAAGAATAGTATGGTTAGACACAGTTCATCGAATAAAAAGAAAACAATTTTGATTTTTACTGATTCGAAGTCTCTACTTCTCATTGGCCCTCAATCATATATATGCAGTGTGATATTCAAAAGCATATTACAATCAAATCATTATATTGTACGCCTTAAACGAATACAATATTACTTGTCAATTATAGCTCCATAATTATATGTCAGTTATTTCTCAATAGGAAAAAAAAGCATGTTACAAATTAAAATCAAACCAAAATAATTTTAAAAATTTAAATAAGTTCCCTTTATCCTCTAGTTAAACCTGATATGTGTTCAATATATAAGAGGCTATCTGTAGCCAGATTCCCAAGTCTGTACTCTAAGGCTCAAACCAGGAAATCACGTGGGATTTCTGAAATGAACACACATCCTGGAATTTATATTATTAATTTATCTGACTGCTTATCACTGTTATTATTATATTACCAGTGGGTGCAGAAATAGCTCAGCACCAGCCGCGCCAGTGAATGCCAGCTGACGGTGAAAAGGGAGTGCCCTGGCAGTCTGAAATTGTTATCTCACGCGCTGGAGGCCCTTTTCACCAAACCGTCTCCTCAGGTCGTTACTGAACATTTTTTTCAAGTGTTAACAGTTAAGAATATTTAAATTGGAATTCAGTAACATTTTTGTAACAGAAGGGCAAATCTAGCAAGAGTCATCATTCTCAGGTGTCTCAGCTTTGGGAGCAGATTCTTTTGTGCAGTAGACCCCATCCTTGAGTTTGTTTCTGTTTACTAGCGCACCAGACAGTGACCACTTGCTTTATGCTGCCACTTGCATTAGTTTCCTGTGGCCACTGTAACAAATTATTATGAACTTAATGACTTCAAAGAGCACAATTTTATCTCTTACTGTTCTGGAGGCCAGAAGTCTGAAATCAGTCTCGCTGGGCTAAACTCAAGCTGTTGGCAAGACTGGTTCCTTCTGGAAACTCTAGGGGAGAATTTGTTTCTTTGCCTTTTCCAGCTTCTGGAGGCCAGCTACATCCCTTGGCTCATGGCTTACCTTCTTCCTCTTCAAAGCCAGCAGTGTAGCATCTTTCTTTTTTAATTTTATTTTTTATTTGAGTATAATTGCTTTACAATGTTGTGTTAGTTTCTGCTGTACAGCGAAGTGAATCAGCCGTACGTATACATATATCCCCTCCCTCTGGGACCTCCCTCCCCCTGCCCCATCCCACCCATCTAGGTCATCACAAAGCACCAAGCTGAGCTCCCTGCGCTGTACAGCACGTTCCCACTAGCCATCTGTTTTACACATGGTAGTGTATATATGTATTGACATATAATCTCCCAATTCGTCCCACCCTCCCCTTCCCGCCCCGGTGTCCACATGTTCATTCTCTATGTCTGCATCTCTATTCCTGCCCTGGAAATAGGTTCATCTGTACCATTTTTCTAGGTTCCACATATATGCGTTAATATACGATATTTGTTTTTCTCTTTCTGACTTACTTCACTCTGTGTGACAGTCTCTAGGTCCATCCACATCTCTACAAATGACCCAATTTCGTTACTTTTTATGGCTGAATAATCCATTGTATATATGTACCACATCTTCTTTATCCATTCATCTGTCGATGAACATTTAGGTTGTTTCCATGTCCTGGCTATTGTAAAATCTCCTCCTCTCTGTCCTGTTTTTCTGCTCCCATCATCGCATTGCCCACTTTCTAACTCCTCCTGTGTCTCTCCTATAAGGACCCTTATGATTATTGAGCTCACCTGGATAATCCAGGATAATCTTCCCATTTCAAGATCTTTAACTTGATCACACCTGCAAAGTCCCTGCAAAGCCAGGTAAGCTAACTTGCATGAGTTCCAGGGATTAGGACACGACCATCCTTGGAAGAGCCATTATTTAGCCCACCACGGCACGACTGAGTAACATTTGCTATTACACAGAACATCCGCCACTGGATGTGGCACCACTGCACCACTGCAATAGCTTCTTTCTCAAGAAATTTGATTATAAAATAGCAATTTGGACACACTGCTAGTCTTATTAAAATAAGAATCTGTGAAAAGAAATGATGCTTAATTTCACAGAAGTACACATGTGAGATTTGTTGTCTTGAGGGTATTTAGGGAGCAGTGTAGGGAGAAGCTGCAGTTTTGCTTGTTCAACACTTGCTCCACATTCTTTGGTAACAAATCTCTGTTACCCCACTCTCAGTCTATGTCATACTGAGATCTAGGGGTCAACATGTGAGCAGGACTGGCCCGTCAGTATGGTCCGTCTCCCCACGTGGTGCAATTCCAGAGTTTTTGTTGGCACTGTCAGGGAGGAGAAGCTCTCTTTTGTTGCAGAGGTGTCAGAATATTGGGCTGGAGCTGCTGGCAGCCCTCTTGCTGTCACCAGTGGAGAGCCAAGTAGAGAGGGAAGCCAACTCTGAGGAAAGCAGAACTACATGTTAGAAACTATATTTTGGAGGTAGTATTTTGAGACAACCCACTGCAACATATTCTTTTTTAAAAAATTTTTATATTTGATTTACAATGTTGTGTTAGTTTCAGGTATACAGCAAAGTGATTCAGTTATACATATTTTTTCAGATTTTTTTCCCCACATAGGTTATTGCAGAATATTGAGTAGAGTTCCCTGTGCTATACAGTAGGTCCTTGTTGGTTATCTGTTTTATATATAGTAGCATGTGTATGTTAATCCCAAGCTCCTGATTTCCAGGAGATCTTGAAGCCAACATATACGTGTACTTTTCAATAATAGGAGGCTCTATTCTTTACTCAGTTCACATAATTCTCCAGGGCTCTCTTGTGTTTCTGCATGTCTTTTGAGCAGATATTCTGACTGCTTTTGTTCCAGGCTGTCTTTCCAAGAGTATTTGTACAGCAAACATCTTTGGAAGATGGAGATAGTGTCTTTCTCCAATGTAGAGGGTATTTGATTACTGTCCAGTGTAATAAAAATAATCTCTCTCTCTCTGGGGCAGAGGTCAGGCAGGCTTACTGCCCATTGTAATATATTTAGATTTCTATGTCTGGGGCTTATCTCCTATAACATAACCACTGCACGTGCAGGCATCACCTTGGCCCTCTTCGCATTGCACTGTGGGATCTGGGGCTCAGGGAAACGGCACAGATGCTCTGGCTACTTTTATTGCTATGAGCGAGAAAGTCCTTCGTCTCTGACCTAAGAGTCTCATGTCTTCTGCCAGCATCCATGCAGCTGTGTCAGGCTAATTTGTTGCTTGCAAGTAGAGTTAAATCTCAGAAGATCCTGCACTTATTGACAATCCAGTTTGGTTAGGTTTCTGTAACTTGTAACCAAAAGCATATGATTAATGTAGATTAATGAGATAATGTAGGTGGAATATACCACTGTTACAGGTCCTTAAGGGAAGGATATTTGGGGAGATTCTTTTATACTGAATCATTTTTTTGGTATAATTTTTTTTGGCTTATGTGCCTCCTAATAGAGTAACTTTGAGAAATTATGTACCCGGTTATGTGTTTTAAAGTAGGCATCTAATTTCTTGTATTATAAATTTAAATAATTATGAAATACCTAATTTTTGCCATATTATAAATATTGACATTTAAAAGATAAACCAACACCTCTAAATAATATAAATTATAAATAACTTAGTGATTTGATATCCACCATCATCCTTTAAGAATATAAATGAGCAAGATCTTCTTTCACAGTAACATTTCCTTGATTTCATATTTCTATTTCATTGCTCCTGCAGAATTTTGTGTTGTCTCAAAGTTATGTCCTTTATCAACTATCATACTTCTCTGTGGCACTGGGTTTTTTTGGTTTGTTTTTCTACCACTGTAAGGCTAGAAGTGTAATCATTTTTCTCCTGGGTTAGGTTATCATTACAGTTCTTATTAGTGCATAACTCCTCTTAAAGATGATACCGTTTGATACATAATTATTAAACATAAAAAGTAAAATTTCTCTTGAAATGGATGGAGTAGGAATTTATGGTTATTTGATTAAAGGAATTATCTAATTGTCCCTTTATGTTGTTCCTCTATTGTAAAGCTTTTATTGAAATATAGCCTAGCAAAGTGCACGTATCATAAGAATTTTCTCTAGGCAAACACACAAGTATAACCAGCACCTAGAGGCTCCTTCTCATGACCCCTACCAGTTACTACCTGCCCTATTCTGACGTCTAAATGCATAGCTTTCTGTGAGGAGCTTGTTCGTTTAGTGCACACACACACACACACACACAGATACATACATATTATGTGATTCTATAAAGAGAGAGAGAATCACATAATATGTATTCTTTTGTGTCTGGCTTATTTTGCTCAATATCGTATTGAGAGATTCATTCATATTTTTGAGTGTTGTTATAGATTTTTCCTGCTTATCACTACTATAATGTATTTCATTGTGTGAACATGCCGCAATTTATCCATTCTAATGTTGATGAACATAATAGCTGTGAGCTCCTATGGGCTGTCATGTATATGACCTGTGGTTAAGCTCTGTATGCATTTTTGTTGGGTTTATACCTGGGAAGTAATTGCTGTGTCACTGGGTGTACATATATTCAGCTTTCATAGCCACTGTCAAATAGTTTCTCAAAGTGTTGTACTGATTCCCTTGAGCTTTTTACACCCTGGAGCAATAATCTGAGATAAGAAAGATGAGGAGGAAGTTTGCTTTTTTTTGTTTTTAAAGTGAGATGAAGGATATTTTATGAGAAGAGAAGGGGAAAGGAGAAACTTAGCCTTAGGTTAATTTTTAGGATCTGGAAATCCATTCTTCTAAAGTTTTCCATGTTGTTTATACTTTGGAAAGTCCTGCTGAATACACCTAGTGGTATGCATAACCCAGATTGAAGACTACTGCTCTACTGGGGAGAGAAGGTCACTCTGTCCTTTGAGTCCCACCTCACCATCTTTACTCTAGCCCAAAGGAAAAGAAGTGTTAATTTGGACTGGATAGTGGTTGAGGTTAGCATGTATCAGTTAGCCACTGCTACATAACAAACCACCCCAAAACTTAATGGCTTAAAAGAATAAGCATTTATATAACTCATGGGTCTCTCTGTCAACTGGGGTCTGGCTGGTCTAGGACGGCTGCATGCATCCATCTATGGGTCAGCTGTGGTTGGGCTGGATTTGCTGATCTTAGCTGGGCTGTCACATTTCTAGGGCCTTGACTAGGATGAATTGGCTGAGTCAGGTCTGCTCCATGTTGATTTCTTATCCTTCAGCAGACCTGTCCAGTCTTGTTCATATGGCAGTCATAGTGGTTCAAGAGAAAGGGCAGAAAATATGCAAGGCTTTTCAGGCTCAGAACTGGCACATAATCAGTCTTGTTGCATCCTTTTGGCCAAAGCATGTGATATACTAGCCCAAATTCAAGGGGAGGGGAAATAGATTCCATCTCTGATAGGAAGAGCTACGAAATCATATTGCAAAGGGTGCTGATACGAGTAGGAGTGAAGGAGTGTGACTGACCATTTTTTGCAGTCTACCTCACTTGACACAAGAGTGTGGTCGTTTAGACGATCCCATGAATTTGGTCCCAGTTTGCCGTCTCTCCCTTGACCTCTTCTTCCCAGATTCCCTCCCTCTTCTCCCTGCAGAGAGTTTCTCTGCCTCCCGTGTGGTAACTCAGACCCTTTGTTTTGGTTGGGGAAAGCCAGGAGCAAGCCTGGGGGCTAAGTCCTTGGCCAGCTCTGCATCTTTCTGTGAAATAATCACTAACACTCTGTGTGTGTGTGTGCGTGTGCATGTGTGTGTGTGTGTGTGTGTGAGAGAGAGAGAGAGAGAGAGATCCATATTGTTAAAATCTGGGACATTGGGCTTCCCTGGTGGCGCAGTGGTTGAGAGTCCGCCTGCCGATGCAGGGGACACGGGTTCGTGCCCCGGTCTGGGAAGATTCCACATGCCGCGGAGCGGCTGGGTCCGTGAGCCATGGCCGCTGAGCCTGCGCTCCGCAACGGGAGAGGCCACAACAGTGAGAGGCCCGTGTACCGCAAAAACAAACAAACAAAAAAACCCCAAAATCTGGGACATTAAGACATTCAGGCTGATCTCACTTAAAGGAGCTTCTCTGTGGTCCAGCCTGGCCACGTGGAGTCCGCATAGGGTGTGGGACCAGCGCCCAAGTATTCCTTTCCTTTGCACAGATTTCTAGGCTACCTGGCATTCAGATTTTCCTGAGTCCTCTGACTCAATGTAATTTAATGCCACTTAGTAGCATCCATTGTTACTATTTTAACTCTTCATTGTTGGTTAAGTAATTTCCAGGTCACTAGTTCAGTTGATCTTCTCCACAACCCCCTGTGAGATAGTTAGGCAGACGTCATCACAGTATTACTAATAGCACTGAGGCTCACAGAGGTCGGGAAACTTGGTTATCGTTACACAGCTGGGAAGCAGAGGAACCAGGTGAGTTAGAAGCCCTTTGACGCCAAATCCCATAGCTTTGTATTATACTACACTGACCTCTCTGCTCTGTGAGGACTAAACCGTGCAGGTGATCACAGTTGTCATCACAGAACATGCCTGAGTGTCCTCGTTGGAGACAGAGTCTAGGGTGCCTGGTTTGTTGTCCTGTTTCTGGTAGTTATCAGTAGGCGGTTGGGGCTAGGTGACAGAGATCAGACCTAGAGTTTCTGGAGCTGATGGGCCAGCCCGTGGCCACTAGCTGGATTGGCCGCTAGCTGGTCTGTATCTCTCTACAACTGTAGCAGTACCCATTTATCCTATGTTTCACTTTCCTCAGTTTCAATTACCCTTTGTCAACTGCAGTCTGAAAATATTAACTGGAAAATTCCAGAAATAAACAATTCTTAAGTTTTAAATTGCATGCTCTTCTGAGTAGTGTGGTGAAATCTTGTGCTGTCCTGCTCCAACCCACCTGGGATGTGAATCACCCCTTTGTGCAGCTTGTCCTGCCTGTTAATCACCTAGTATGTGTCTTGGTCATCAGGTTAGTTGTTCACGGTATCCTGGTGCTTGTGTTCAAGTAACCCTTATTTTACTTAATTCTGGCCCCAAAGCACAGGAGTAGTGGTGCCGGCAGTATAGATATGCCAAGGAGAAACCATGAAGTGCGTCCTTTAAGTGAAAAGGTGAAAGTTCTTGACTTAATAGGGAAAGAAAAAAAAATCATATGCTGAGGTGCTAAGATCTACAGTAAGAATGAATCTTCTATACATGAAATTATGAAGAAGGAAAAAGAAGTTCCTGCTAGTTTTGCTGTTATACCTCAAATTGCAAAAGTTATGGCCATGGTGCATTACAGGTACTTAGTTAAGATGGGAAAAGCATTAAATTTGTACCATATTCACATAACTTTTATTACAGTATATTGTTATAATTGTTCTATTTTATTATCAGTTATTTGGTAAATTAAACTTTATCATAGGTGTGTATGTATAGGAAAAAAAACAGTATATATAGGGTTTAGTTTCACGCATCCACCAGGGTCTTGGAACATATCTCCCGCAGACAAGGAGGGACTGCTGTAGTTTTATCCTAATCTTGCTCAGTTGGTGGAGGACTCTGGCTCACCCGTCGAACCAGCCCTCAGGGTGTTGGTTTTGCCTCTTTTAGGCTTACTCGGGCATTGCATTAGCTTGCTGTCTTGTTTCTCATCACCCTTGCTCAGACCAAGAAAGCAGTGGAAGGAGAAAATGGTTCTGTATGGGTGTGCTATCTGAATTACCAAAGAAACGAAACGATCTCAGGAATGGCTATTGTAAGAGCCGAAGGCCTCTGATCGTGATATATTATGTTGTGCAGTGCTGGAAATGCAGCAGAAGGCAGCAGCATGGGCTGCTTGTGGTTCTTTTCTTGCAGTAAAGATCAGGAGCTGGAATCAAGGGGAATGTTACCTTGCCTCAGGAATTCTGTCGGGCGCTGTGGTCACCTCTCTGGAGTGTAATTAAGGCAGTCAAGTATTTATGTGAATATTCAGTAAATGAGAATGAAAACTATGGAGAAAAACCTTTCATTGTCTTGAAATAAAGATAGAGAAAAAGATAGAGAAAAAGAAGAATCCTGTTTTGGGAGCATCTGTTTGGTTCCACACAGGATTGTTTAGGAGGTTAGAGCTTCATGCCGACAGGCACTTGAGCCTCATCTGGACCATTTTTCTCTGCACTGACCCTGCGATTGATTCTTGTAGCCTGCCAGCTGCCCCCGGTCATATTACCTGCTGTTGTGGAGTTTTCTTTACAAGGGGAACCTACTCAGAGAGGAAGGCATGGCAAAGGAGGTGCTATGGATTGAATTGTGTCGCCAAAAAGATAGGTGGAAGTCCTCATCCCAGTATCTCAACATGTAACCTTATAGGGTCTTTACAGAGGGACTCAAGTCAAGATGAGACCATTAGGGTGAGCCCTAATCCATATGACTCGTGTCCTTATCAAAAGGGGAAATTTGGACAGACAGGCGTACACAGAAAGAGGATAATGTGAAGTCACAAGGAAAAGATGACCATGTGAAGACAGAGGGAGAGATTAGACTTGAGCTGCCGCATGCCACGGAAGGCCTGGGACCACCAGCAGCTGCAAGAGGCAAAGAAGGAACCTCCCCTAGAGGCTCGGAGGGACCATGGCTCTGCCGACTGCTTAACTTCAGACTTCTAGCCTCCAGAACTGTGAGACCATAAATTTCTGTTGTTTTAAGTCATTCCGTTTGTGGTACTTTGTTTCAGGAGCCCTAGGAAGCTCATACAGGTTGTGTGGTGTGGGAAGGTGGGTGGAGGGGTCGGATGCAGTACTGAGTTGGGCGGGGAGTGACTCCTTCCCCACTCTAAGAAATGTAGTGCAGAGCATGAGTGCAGAGCTGGACGGTCAGAAATACACTCTTCAAGTGTTGAGATCCACACCTTAGACTTTGCTCTCTGGGCATGGGCCTCAGGACAGGCATCCCAAAGGTCTGAAATGAGGGTGGGAGCACTTACATGCCGGCCACAACAATGTCACATGGTAAATGTAGTCACTCAGAGTAGGGTATTCTGAGCCAGAAGCCCAGTGGTGAGAGCCCAGTGAAGGTGAGAAGCAAGGAAAGCTGACCTCCTAGTTCCTGGAGAAATCTCATCTTTCATGGGTGATCCCTGTCAGGTTAAAGAGTGGTGATGGTTGGTGAAGATGGGCGGGCAGAGGCGGGGACCCACAGTGACCATCCAGGGATGCACTAACTAGCTGGTTTTATTTATTTTGTCCACGCCATGTGGCATGTGGGATCTTAGTTCCCCAACCAGGGATCGAACCCGCATCCCCTGCATTGGAAGCACGGAGCCTTGACCACTGGACCGCCAGGGAAATCCCAAATCAGCTGATTTTAAAACAAAGTCAAACTTCCAACAACCACCTGCCTTAACATTTGTCTCTTGCTCGTGTGACCTTCTCTAACCATGACATTGATTATACAGGAAGCAGCAGATAGAAATAGCTGGTCTGGAGGTATACGTCACCCTACGTCAGGCTTCCAGGGGGGCAGGCAGGGCCGATGCTCCACTCGGGAGCTGCCCAGCATCCAGCCAGCCCGAGGCTCGAAGCCTCTGTCCCCTGGTGGGGGACAGAGCATGCCCGTGGCAGCATGCCTGCGGCGCCTCTCTGCTCCCCTCTGTTCTCCTCTGGGTATTGTCACACTCCAGCTGCTGCCAGCTCTTGCCCGGAGAAGGAGGCAGCTGCTAATTTTAGCCCTATTTAGGTCTCTAGGCAGCACATCTCCGGACTTTTCTTTATTTTTCTGGTGACATTTTCATGTGACCTTGGGGGGACAAAACTGAGAAGATTCACCTGCTGTCAGGAAAATAAAAGGGAAAATCTGATATCTTGTTTTAAATGGTGATTGTATTCCTTTGCTGTTAGAAGACTTCCAGGGGCCAGGGGTATGTACCAAAGGGAGTTACCTATAACCTCTGGCTTTTAGGGGGTGAAGAAAACAGGTAACTGAGGGTTGAGCCAGGGGATATAACACTCTGCCCAGGAAGATGTCTCTGGGCTGTTTGGAGGAGGCCAGGCCACCCAGTTTATGACACGGGAACATGAGATTTCTCTTGATAAACCTGATTTCCCTTTCCCCAATTGTTTGTCGGCACATTGGGTAACAATGAGAGTCGGTCCAAATGAGAGTGGGTCCACTCTCATTTGTCTTGGTTCCAAGTTGAGTTTCCTATGTGAGAAGGTTTTTGACAACATTTGTAATAAGGGACAAGAAGGGACCATTTGCATTCTGAGGGCTGTCAGTCACGAAGATGTCAGATAACATATGAGTGCTGTTATTTGGCTGACTTTCAAATGACAGACAAATGGTGGTCACACAGACCTCTCGTGGGAGCCATGCCTTTCCTCGGAAAGTCATTTAAAAAAAAAAAATCTAGAAGAAAACAGATAACTTATAATAAAATTGTTTCTGCTCCTGTTTTATCATTCTATTTGTGTCCACAGTTACCTATCACTTACTTTTCTCATTTTTGAAGCTTGCCTCTTGATTACTTTTCTCACTTCATGGCTGCCCCAACAAGATTGCTGGAGGGTTGGGTCATACTTTTTGCCTTGCTGTAAAAAATTGCTACCATAGGGAGGATTTTACTAAACGAAGCAAAAGTACCCAGTAAGAAAATAAGAAATGTGGGAAGTGTCTCTGCCTATTTGATTCAGGAAAAAGAGGTACAGTGCTCAGATGAGTCTGGATGAGGCTAAGATCTTTTTTTACAGAGAAAATTGCTTAAAGGAGAGGGCCTTCCTGTATTCCTCCTGGTCATTGTGCTAGGTGCTTGGGAGACAGTGATAATCAAATACGGCAAAGTGTGCCACAGTGCTTCGGGACATAGTGTTTTGGGGACAGAGAGGTGAATGGTTAACTTTATCTTCTGGGTGAGAAATTCACCATGGAGGAGGTGACCTCAGAGTTGGGCTTAAAGGATGTTTAAGTATCAGACCTAGGGGATGGGCACAGCTTGCACAAAGGCATGGAGGCATAAAATTGTACATCCAGGAAACTGCAAGCATCTTAGGATCATAGCAGGAGAAGATGTGAAGTATGATGTCAGGGAATAGGCTGGTTGCACCAGGGGACACCAAAAAGGTAACTTGAAGACAAGATAATGAAGGCCACGCATGCCATGCCATGGAGCATGGACTTCATCCTTCATAGGCTGAAATAGGGGTGGGTCACAGAAAGACTTTTACGAGGGAGTGGCACAAATCTCATTTTTGAAAGGTCCCTGTAGAGGTAATGTGGAGGCTGATTTGGAGGAAAGCAGTACTAGGAACAGGAAAGCCAGTGAGGAAGGCTATGTGAGGAATGACAAGGGCTTCTGGGTGTCAAAGACAGGAAAGATGGAAGAAGGAATCTTCACAATTCTCCCACGGAAAATTTTAGGGAATTGCTTAAGTCTTCATATTTGTACAGTTTAATGGTTTTGGCACCTGAGACAGGGACAGAAATACTTGAGGTTTATCCACTGTTTTTGTAGCTCACATAGATTAATTTCTGAATTTCGGAGAAGGAATGGCCAGTACAGATTTCTCCTCTGTTTCCTTACCTTTGCTCCTGAAATAATATTGGTAATATTATTATGTTATATTATATTATTATATTCTACTCACATGGCCTCTTTTTCTTCTATCAAAAATAGTTTGGTGGATATCCACATACAAAAGAATGAAGTTAGACCTTTACCTCATACCATATACAAAAATTAACTCAAAATGCATCAAAGACCTAAGTGTAAGAACTAAAACTATAAAGCTCTTGGAAGAAAGTAGAGGGCTAAATCCTTGTGACCTTAGATTAGCCAATAGTTTCTTATATATGACACCAAAAACACAAGCAACAGAAGAAAAAATGGATCAATTGGACATCATCAAAAGTAAAAATTTTTGTGCCTGAAAGGACATCAAGAAAGTGAAAATGCAACCAGAGTACAAGAAAAATTTGCAACCCATACATCTGATAAAGAATTTGTATCTATATAAGGAATTATTACAACTCAATAATAGAATAACACATAACTCAATTTAAGGTTGGCAAAGGTGAATAGCCATTTATCCAAAGAAGATATACAAATACCCAACAAACACATGACAAGATAGTCAACATCATTAACCACCAGGAAAATGCAAATAAAAACCACAGTGAGATACCCCTGAGATGGCTATAATAACAAATAAACAAACAAAAAGTGGAAAATAAGTGTTGGAGGGGATATAGAAATATTTGAACCCTCATACACTGCCTGTGGGAATGTAAAGTAGAAAACAGACACTTTGGAACATAGTCTGGCAGTTCTTCAAAAACTTGAACATAGGGACTTCCCTGGCGGTCCAGTGGTTAAGACTCCACGCTTCCACTGCAGGGGGCGCGGGTTTGATCTCTGGCCGGGGAACTGCATGCTGCGCAGTGCGGCCAAAAAATAAAAAATAAATAAATAAGTAACATAAAATAAACAGGACTTAAAAAAAAGTTAAGCATAGAGTTACCATATGACTCAGCAGTTTTACTCCTAGGTATATACCCACACAAAAACTTCGTACATAAATGTTCATAGCAACATTATTGATAATAGACAAAAAAGTGAAAACAGCCCATATGTCTATCAGTTGAAGAATAGATAAATAAGAAGTGGTATATCCATACAATGGAATATTATTCAGCAATTAAAAGGAATGAAGTACTGATTCATGCTACGACATAGATGAATCTTGAAAACTTTAAGTGAAAGAAGCCAGTCATTAAGGCCACATATTGTATGATTCCATTTATATGAAATGTCCAGAATAAGCAAATCTATGGAGACAAAAACTATGTTAGGTTGCCTAGGGCTGGGAGGGATGGGAGTTTGAAGGATGATGGCTAATGAGCAGGGGTTCCTTTTCTGAGGTGATAAAATGTTCTATGATTGTGGTGATGGTTGTACTCCTCTGTGAGTATATGAAAAGCCATTGAATTATATACACTTTACATGGGTGAATTGTATGGTATTTTAATTACATCTCAATAAATCTGTAAAAATAGTTTAGGGATAAAAGATAATTGATCAGACATGGTTCTCTTACATTTTCCTCCAGCCATCTGTTCATCCCTCTTTCCATCCACCCATCTATTTATCATCTATCCATCCATCTATCCATCCATCCATCCACTCTTTATCAGTCCATGCGTTTATCCATTTACCTTGTCTTCCATCCCCTTATCCCATCCTATCTCATTTTCTCCTTCCTTGCTCACTCTATAAATCCAAAAAAATAGATTTATTGGTCATCTGCTAAAGTCCAGGAACCATTCTAGTCCCTGACTTTCATCATGTTAGTCTGACATTTCTGGTGTCCTTATGCTTTGCAACTGCCTAGCATAAGGTGACTTTTCCAAGCTCTCCAGAGGAGATGCTCTTTATCAATCCATCTGGTAAACAGATGGATGCATAGAAGCGGGGAGAGTGGGGAGATTGATACGTAGTCAGGGGCATGCTGAAATGGCAGGAACACCTCACTTCTGGTCACATCTCACTTCTGATGAGTCCTCAGAATGGTGTGTAGGAAATTTTCTGGTTTTGTTTATTTGCTGTGACAACTCAGTGTTAAATGTGTATGACATTCTCTCCTGCCTCCTGTCTGTGGCTCAGTGCAGGTTTGATGCCTGGTTGCTACATTTCTCATTATTAACACAGTGTTGAGTGATTTCAAGGTTGATCTGGTCTAACACAGCTTCCTTAACGAGATTGCTCCCCTTTGTGTCATCACTAATCAGTATGTTGTCAGCCGTTCTCTTGCCCAACCTCCAGGACAGTTGTTTCATAACTTTATTGCCCATCAGAACCACCTGACAAGCTTATTTAAAATGCATAACCCTGAGATTCTCTAAGAGATTCTGATTCGGTAGGTCTAGGATAGCACCCCAACTCTGTATTTTAATGAACACTCTTAATGATTCTAATTGAAATGCTCTCTGTCACCCTTGAGACCTTTGGTTGCATAATTAGGTCTGTTAATACAAGCATTAGTTAACAATATGGGAAATTTCTAGTTTCCCTTCTAGTGTCCTTCTCTTCAAGTGTGTAAGAGTTGCTTTATGGCTAAGAAGGAGTAAGCATTATTCTGTGTGTGAACCTCTCCCACTGAGTTTAGTGGGTAGAATTTATAATGAGCTTTGAGATTCTGGAAGGAGATAAGAACCCAACAGCCTAGCACCTCTAGGCAGCATCCATATATCCAATGATATATGGATAATCCAAAGGAATTTATCCAAATAATCAACATCTACGTTTATTTTTTATAAGATTTATTTATTCAGTTAGTTTCTTTGGTTTGTTTTGGCCATGCCGCATGGCATGGCATGTGGGATCTTATTTCCCCAACCAGGGATCGAACCCCTGCAGTGTAAACACGGAGTCTTAACCACTGGACCGCCAGGGAAGTCCATCATCTGCATTTAGAGGCATATTTTTAGATAACAGATTTTTGTGCCCTCTTCAATTTACTTGATAGAAAAAACAAACTCAAAATTTAGGAGACAGGATGGAGGGGCCTTAGGAAGAGAATGAACCAGGGTCAGGGGGAGTGGAAAGGGGGCAGTGTTAGCTGTAGCAAAAACTCTTCTCTGAACACAGATAACTGAGTGTTGACTCCAACATGGTGGGGAGGAAGCTTTACAGTGTCTCTAGATGTGCACATACCTCCAAATGTTGAGTGGACACATGTTTTCCTGATGAAGACATTAATGCATCAGAGCACCAAATCCCTCATGACATCACCATCAAAATGCCTTTGTGGAAGCCCTAATTACACACGAGGCTGTATAAAAAATCTAGGCTAATGCCAGCCATCCTTGTTATTTGGGATTTTGATGTCCACAACATTGTTGATGTACACCAACAGGGAAAGAGGAGGCTTAAACTAAATTTTAGTTAAACATGAGAGAGAAAATACTGTATCAACACCTTATGCATGTATATCTCTTTACATTCTGCAAAGCACTTTCATTTGCATTACAGTCCTATTTTACAGATTGAACAGAATTATTATACTTATTTAGTGGGTGAGGAAACTAGAACTTAGGTGAAGTGACTTGCCAAGCCCAATTAGCTAGAAAATGGCACAGCTGAGACTTGAATCCATGTCATGTAGTTTCTTCTTCAATGCTATTTTCACCTGGCTAAGAAAATGCTGCAGTTTCTGCTAAACTATCTGTCTGGAGTTGGTAATTTAGGAATCCTCGTTTGTAACTCTTTGGGGTATGAATGATGAACTACTGAACACTGCATGAAAAGAGCTATATAAATGTGACATGAGTGTCAGCGATTAGTGTACCCTGTGTTTTGTGAGGAACTGGATGTCCATACAGTGGGGCAGGAAAATCTCAGTACTTATCCTAAAAGCCCAGGAAGCCTTCCTGAAAAGGGGCAGATTTTGTTTTTCAATTTTAAAAGTTTTTTTGAACTTTTATTTTAAAATATATGTAAATCAAAGTGCATGAATCTTAAGTGTACATCAGGATGAATTTTTATAAACTGAGCATACCTGTTTAGCTAGTACCTAGCGCTCCAGAAGTTTCTCCTTGTGATCCCTCCTAGTCACAACCCACTCTAGGGTAAACAACATCCTGATGTCTAATGTCACGGATTAATTTTGCCTGTGTTTGAACCTTATTTAAATAGAATAATAAGGTACTGTCAGTTCTGCTGTAATGCTTGTTTTGGAAATGCAAATTTCCATCATGATTGATACATAAGGGAACAATTTGAGCATAATGCAGTTTATTGTTTGCTTATGAACAGTGTTGTCCTTAAGAAACTCTAGGTGAATGCAGAAAGCTGCACCCAGCTGAACTGAGCCCATAGGAATACACAATGCGCACACACGCACACACCTCAAAGGTCTACCAGCCACCTCAGTTCAGCTAGCATGTTGTGAGCCACACCCAGCCATGTCTACTATTACAACACTCCATCCAATGTCAGTCAACCCTCCTTCCATCACTTTGTATATAGTAACTTGCAAGCTGCAGCCCTTCTGACACCCACTTCCATAAGCAAACTTCAGATCTTTGTAAACATAAAGTACTGTTTATTTTAGTATTTACTCATTTCTTAATCATTTTACATGTGTAAAACCATGCTACCACTTTGATTAGATTTCTATCTTTTTTTTTTCTTTTGTGGGTCACTGGCAAGGTTTTTGAGTATTATGCCCCTAAGTCTGTTTTTTTTTCCCCTTAGGCCCTATGGTTTTAACTGCATGATTTTGCATAGTGTGGTGATTTTAAGGAACACATACATCATGTTTTAGCAGATCTTACTGTATTTCTCTTTTGTGTCTTACTTCTTCTAACATTATGTTTGAGAGATTCATCAATATCATTACATATAGCTTTAGTTTTTTCACTTTCATTGATGTATAAGATTTCATTGTATGAATATACCACAATTCATGTATCTGTTCCACTGGACTTTATAAGTTGTTTTTAGATTGAGGCTATTACAAATAGCGTTACTGTGAAAAATCTTGTACAGGTCTTTTACTGGACATATGTACACATTTCTATTGGGTGTGAGCCCAGGAGTGGAATTGCTGGGTCTTAGAATATGTATATGATCAGTTTCCATAGAAGTCACCAGTTTTCTAATGTTGTTGCACCAATTTATTCTCTAAACATTGTGCACGAGGATTCCAGTGACTCTATATCCTCTCCAAAACTTGGAGTTGTCCATCTTCTTGATCTTCTGCTGTGTGTGTGTGTGTGTGTGTGTGTGTGTGTGTGATTTCATCATCAATTTACTTACATTTCCCTGATGACTAAAGTGTAATTATCTTTGCATATGTTTATTGACCACTTGTATATTCTCTTTTGTGAAATGCCTTTCTAAGTCTTTTGGCCATTTAAAAAAATTGAGTCAGCTGCCTTTTTTTCCCTTGATTTGTAAGCATTCTTTATATATTCCAGGTTAAGAGTCTTTTGTTGGTTTTATATATTGCAAATACGTTCTCCCTCTCTTTGGCTCCCATATTTTACTCTTTTAATGATGTTTTCTGATGAACGGACGTTTTTAATTTTCATTAGGCCCTGTTTATCAATCTTTTCCTTCATTGTTAGTGGTTTCTGTGTCCTCGTTAAGAACTGTTTGTTTATGCCAAGGTCACGAAGGTATCACTCTATATTATCTTCTAGACCTTTTAATTTTTTTATTTTTCCCATTTACATCTCCACTCCATTTAAAACTAATTTTTGTGTATGATATGATATAGCGATGAAGATTTGTTTTTCTGTGTGAATATCGAATTGACCCAGCAACACTGATTGAAAAGATCATCATTTCCCCAATGATGTGCAGTGCAGTCTTTGTCATAAATCAGATGTCCAGTGGTTTATTTGTTTTTTGGGCCAATTCTGTAATGTCTTAATTAGTGAAGTTTTATAATTCTTGTTGCTGATAATGTAATTTAAAAATTTTTTAATTTATTTATTAATTTTCATTTTTGGCTTCATTGGGTCTTCATTGCTGCGTGCAGGCCTTCTCCAGGTGCAGAGAGCAGGGGCTACTCTGCATTGTTGTGCACGGGCTTCTCATTGTGGTGGCTTCTCTTGTTGCAGAGCACAGGCTCTAGACGCACAGGCTTCAGTAGTTGTGGGTCACGGGCTGTAGAGCGCAGGCTCAGTAGTTGTGGCGCACGGGCTTAGGTGCTCTGCGGCATGTGGGATCTTCCCGGATCAGGATTCGAACCCGTGTCTCTTGCATTGGCAGGCAGATTCTTAACCACTGTGCCACCAGGGAAGCCCTGGTAATGTCATTTTAGTAAGTAGCAGGAGACAGGCTGTATTAAGTTTATGTGGTCATTTCAGAACATGAACTCTCCATTTATTTTTACTAAATATATTTGATTTTTGTTGCAAAGACACTTACGAGCAGCAGGACTTTAAGACTCGTTTGTGAAAACTCCTGAGAATAAGAGGACTATCCATGTTATTATACTATATCAGAAAAAAATTACCCTCACACTCCCTGGCTTGAGCCTCTTGTGCGGGCAGAATAAGTTCATTTTTTTCCAATTTCGCAAGGAACAAATGCATCCTACTACTGCTTGCCCTATTCTAATCCTTTTAGGCCTAATCAGCAGGCTATGAACACATCCCCAAGCCCCAGGATTAGAAGTCAAGACAAAAGCCCATAAGACAAGGCATTGAATCCTTTTTTTTTTTTTTTTTTTTTTTTGCGGTACGCGGGCCTCTCACTGTTGCGGCCTCTCCTGTTGTGGAGCACAGGCTCCGGACGCGCAGGCTCAGCAGCCATGGCTCATGGGCCTAGCCGCTCCGCAGCATATGGGATCTTCCCGGACTGGGGCACGAACCCATGTCCCCTGCATCGGCAGGCGGACTCTCAACCACTGCGCCACCAGGGAAGCCCATCTCTTCAGTTTTTATAAGAATACAAACTAAGGGTAGAGATAGAACTATGGGAAGGAAACAGGTTTGTTTTTTTTTTTCTTAAATTTCCAGATTGAGATTCAGAAACAATTATTGAGTGTCTCTTTTATGCAGCCACTGAGCCAGTTTCCTCTGATATGTGTGACATAATTTATTTTAAATGTTATGCAATTTTTACTGATGAGGAGAGAGTTTAAGTAGGTTGAGTCACACAGTAGGTAAATTTCAGAGTAGGTAGATTTCAGATTTAAATCCTTAAATGACAGCTGGAAGATAGGAAGATGATAATAAATATTCTGGCCCCATTTTGGATGTTCGACTGCTGACAGCACCCAAGCCCCACCCTCCTTCATCCCCTTGTGTCCCATCTCTGGGCAAGCCAACAAGAAAACAGACTCCCTCCTTCCCTGGGTGCTGGTGGCAAACTCAAACCATGCAAACCCAGCCACTGCTCACCATGGCCCTGCCCCCAACCATGACAGAAACCAAAGCCATTTGCCCCTCCCTTTCAGGATGGCTTGGGTGCCTGCTTTCCCTAAAAATCCTCATTATGTGAGTAATACAACTTTTTTTACCCTCTTGGTACACGTGTGGCATCATCATTTCTCGATACCTGAAGCACTTTTGCTGAAGGTGGTGGCGTTCTGCAGGGCAACCACAGATAAAAATATTCAAGCAAATTGAGTGCTGTTGTGCTAATCCTCAGAGGACTACTATGAACATATAGTCAGTGTATGTTTTGCTGTGGAGACTTGAAGCCATTTATTTATTTATTTATTTATTTATAGTATTATTATTATTTTTAACATCTTTATTGGAATATAATTGCTTTACAATGGTGTGTTAGTTTCTGCTTTATAACAAAGTGATTCAGTTATACATATACATATATCCCTATATCTCTTCCCTCTTGCATCTCCCACCCTCCCTATCCCACCCCTCTAGGTGGTCACAAATCACCAAGTTGATCTCCCTGTGCTATGCGACTGCTTCCCACTAGCTATCTATTTTACATTTGGTAGTGTATATATGTCCATGCCACTGTTTCACTTTGTCCCAGCTTACCCTTCCCCTGCCCCCATATCCTCAAGTCCATTCTCTAGTAGGTCTGCATCTTTATTCCCATCTTGCCCCTAGGTTCTTCATGACTTTTTTTTTTTTTTTTTAGATGTCATATATATGTGTTAGCATACGGTGTTTGTTTTTCTCTTTCTGACTTACTTTACTCTGTGTGACAGACTCTAGGTCCATCCACCTCACTACAAATATCTCAATTTCGTTTCTTTTTATGGCTGAGTAATATTCCATTGTATATATGTGCCACATCTTCTTTATCCATTCATCTGTTGATGGACACTTAGGTTGCTTCCATCTCCTGGCTATTGTAAACAGAGCTGCAATAAACATTGTGGTACATGACTCTTTTTGAATTATGGTTTTCTCAGGGTATATGCCCAGTAGGGGGATTGCTGGGTCATATGGTAGTTCTATTTTTAGTTCTTTAAGGAACCTCCATACTGTTCTCCATAGTGGCTGTATCAACTTACATTCCCAGCAACAGTGCAAGAGGGTTCCCTTTTCTCCACACCCTCTCCAGCATTTATTGTTTGTAGATTTTTTGATGATGGCCATTCTGACTGGTGTGAGATGATATCTCATTGTAGTTTTGATTTGCATCTCTCTAATGATTAATGATGTTGAGCATTCTTTCATGTGTTTGTTGGCAATCTGTATATCTTCTTTGGAGAAATGTCTGTTTAGGTCTTCTGCCCATTTTTGGATTGGGTTGTTTGTTTTTTTGATATTAAGCTGCATGAGCTGCTTGTAAATTTTGGAGCTTAATCCTTTGTCATTTGCTTCATTTGCAAATATTTTCTCTCATTCTGAGGGTTGTCTTTTTATCTTGTTTATGGTTTCCTTTGCTGTGCAAAAGCTTTTAAGTTTCATTAGGTCCCATTTGTTTATTTTTGTTTTTATTTCCCTTTCTCTAAGAGGTGGGTCAAAAAGGATCTTGCTGTGATTTATGGCTAAAACTTCCAAAACTATGTTGAATAAGAGTGGTGAGAGTGGGCAACCTTGTCTTCTTCCTGATCTTAGTGGAAATGGTTTCAGTTTTTCACCATGAGGACAATGTTGGCTGTGGGTTTGTCATATATGGGCTTTATTATTTTGAGGTAAGTTCCCTCTATGCCTACTTTCTGGAGAGTTTTTATCATAAATGGGTGTTGAATTTTGTCAAAAGCATTCTCTGCATCTATTGGGATGATCGTGTGGTTTTTCTCCTTCAATTTCTTAATATGGTGTATCACATTGATTGATTTGCATATATTGAAGAATCCTTGCATTCCTGCAATAAACCCCACTTGATCATGGTGTATGATCCTTTTAATGTGCTGTTGGATTCTGTTTGCTAGTATTTTGTTGAGGATTTTTGCATCTATGTTCATCAGTGATATTGGCCTGTAGTTTTCTTTCTTTGTGACATCTTTGTCTGGTTTTGGTATCAGGGTGAGACCCTCGTAGAATGAGTTTGGGAGTGTTCCTCCTTCTGCTACATTTTGGAAGAGTTTGAGAAGGATAGGTGTTAGCTCTTCTCTAAATGTTTGATGGAATTCACCTGTGAAGCCATCTGGTCCTGGGCTTTTGTTTGCTGGAAGATTTTTAATCACAGTTTCAATTTCAGTGCTTGTGATTGGTCTGTTCATGTTTTCTATTTCTTCCTGGTTCAGTCTTGGAACGTTATACCTTATAATCAAAGGTTATTGAGAGAAAAGGGAAGAGCTGTTCACTGCTCTGGGTTAATTACTCATCAGTTAAGGTCTTCAGTCTTGACCTCAGTATCCAATTTGCTTATTCAGTGCTGTTTGGTTATTATCCCAAGACCCTAAATCCATATGCACTTGGTGTAAAGCCCCACAAGCTCATTGATTATGTATACTACCATATGCATTCTCCAGCAGTTTTTTTTTTCCCCTCCAAAGGAGGGTTTATTTGTTCTGTAGAGAAATTAGTGGCTGTATGTATTTGCATGTGTGTTCATACAAAATGCAGGATTAATTATAAAATTGCACAGAGTTCTGAAAGTGCATTATGCAAAATGCAAAAACTGGTTGTATTATGAACATTTGAATTAACATGTCTGCATGCAAAAATATTCAGGGAATTTGTGGTTCAGTTAAAGTGACACCAGAATTGAGCCTTTTAAAAACAGACCATTCCCAGCATAATGATTCTATAATTTATTCAGACTCAGTCATCTACCACTGTTGAATTTTGTGTTAAATAACCCACCTGGGGTATATGAAACAGCTTACACTAATTTAAATCCTTGGAATAAGCCCAACTGTATAATCTTGGCCTCGGCCATTTTAAATACTTGAGGAGGGTACAAGGGATATTTAGCATATATTTGGCTATATATTCAACTCTAGTACATGGAGATTATCCTCAGATAAATGGCAGTCTTCAGATGGCATTTGGAATCCCATTCTGGGTGCCCTCTGACCACCCAGCATACACAGAAGTCCCTTTTCCCCCAGGTTTCAGTGGGCTTAGGAATGTAGACTCATTTCTAGGAGTCTAAAGCATAGCAGAATTACAAAGGAATTCACAAAACAAGCCTGGATTCATATCAGCTCCCAAAGGATAACCTAGGTAGGCCTGAGTGGGTCAGACCGAGGTAGCTCCCACATAGTGCTGGCCACACTGAATACAGCAATGATTGGTGGTACTGGAGGCAAACCTTGCCATGGCCGTGGTAGACCTTTCTGTACAAGGATGACCCTCAGATAGTAGGATGCAGGTAGCACAGAATTTTTCCAGTTATGAGGGTGGGCTGCTTGGAGCCATCCACACTGCCCACACTGTGTCTGAAAGGTGGCTGCCTCAGGTTCCGTGTTATCTCTGGCAGTGACCACGTGGGGGTCAGAGTCACGAATGACCTTGACCTGTCATATGTAGGTGTCAACCAGCTTGTCTGGCTTATGGGAAGTGGGAAAGCAGAATGTTGAAATGTTGGGCATGGGGATCCAAGTTGGTGTTATAGAAATCATGCTGTTGACAAACAGCGATGCTGATGGGATGATAGGTTTAAATAACAGCAGCAAGTTTGGGGTTAGAAACAACGAAATAGCAAAATGTTTATGTAGGCACAGTATATTCAGGGTTTGTGTCTCCATACCTCTACAGGCCAGAAATGGGCTTGTTCAACAGCAGGTTTTAGGCATAAGGAAACCTTTTTGGACTTAGCGTTTTGAGATGTTTTGCTCTCTTCAGGCATCCTATTGAATGCATGGAGAATCATAATGATTTTGTGAGTGGAGATTTTAAAATTTGTTTTTAAAGAAAAGAAAACAAGCGGTTCAGAGAAGTTAGTATATATAGCTAACACGAAGTTAGTATATACAGCTAACGTGAAGTGAAACTCAGACTCCTGAGTCCAAGGGCAGGGCTCCTTACTGGGGCTGAGAGTTCTGGCTCCTGAAACTAGCCCAACCATGGAGGTAGGTAATATTACTCCTTTCTGCTTTGTGGTTCCTCATCCTAGAGAGAGAGGATGGAAGTAAGAGAGGATTTTTTAAAACTTATTTTTAAAGATTCCATTAAACAGGTTGGCGTATAGGTGCATTCTTGGGTGTAACAAAGGGGAGAACATAGTCTGATTATTTTTTCTTTTTATTAAAAGGGCAAACATAATACAAAAGCCTTTTATTTGCAGTTTTGGAATTTAGCCAACTGTAAACACATGTAAGGGAATTCAGCTACAACTCAAATTCTTATCAGAATGATTGGAAGCTCTTGGACATAAGGCAATTTTTAAATTGAAGAATAGTTCATTTATAATATTGTATTAGTTTCAGGTATACAGAAAAGTGATTCAGCTATATATATACATATTTTTTACAGATTATTTTTCAGTATAGGTGATTACAAGGTATTTAATGTAATTGCCTGTGTTATACAGTAAATTCTTGTTGCTTATCTATTTTACGTATAGTGGTTTATCCCATGCTCCTAATTTATCCCCCCACCTCCCCTTCTCCTTTGGTAACCATCAGTTTGTTTTCTATGTCTGTGAGTCTGTTTCTGTTTTGTATATAGATTCATTTGTATTATTTTTTAGATTCCACATATAAGTGATATCATACAATATTTGTCTTTCTTTGTCTGACTTACTTCACTTAGTGTGATCATCTCTAGGTCCATCCACATTGCTGAAAATGGCAATATTTCATTCTTTTTTACGCCTGAATAATATCCCAGTATATATATATATATATATATATATATATATATATATATATATATATATATATATATATATATGTATAATGGGACATAAGTATATCACATCTTAAAACAATCATTTGTTGTTGGGCACTTGGGTTGTTTCCATGTCTTGGCTAATGTAAATAGTGCTGCTGTGAATATTGGGATGCATGTATCTTTTCGAATTAGAGTTTTCATCTTTTCTGGAAATATACCCAGAAGTGGGATTGCTGGATTATATGGTAGCTCTATTTTAGTTTTCTTAAGGAACCTCTGTATTGTTTTCCATAGTGGCTGTACCAATTTACATTCCCACCAACAGTGTGGGAGGGTTCATTTTTCTCTACACCCTCTCCAGCATTTGTTATTTGTAGGCATTTTGATGATGGCCATTCTGACAGGTGTGAGATGATACCTCACTATGGTTTTTAAAAAACATTTTTATTGAAGTATAGTTGATTTCAATGTTGTGTTAGTTTCTGATATACAGAAAAGTGATTCAGTTTTCTTTTTCATTATGGTTTATTACAGGATATTGAACATGGTTCCCTGTGCTATACAGTAGGACCTTGTTTTTTAATCTATTTTATATATAGTGGTTTGTATCTGCTAATCCCAAACTCCTAATTTATCCGTCCCCTGCCACCTTTCCCCTTTGGTAACCATAAGTTTGTTTTCTATGTCTGTGAGTCTGTTTCTGTTTTGTAAATAAGTTCATTTGTATCATATTTTAGGTTCCACATATAAGTGATATCATATGATATTTGTTGTTCACTTTCTGACATACTTCACTTCGTATGATAATCTCTAGGTCTATCCATGTTGCTGCAAGTGGCATTATTTCATTCTTTTTTATGGCTGAGTAGTATTACATTGTATATATATATATATACACACACCACATCTTTTTCTATCCATTTATCTGTCGATGAATATTCAGGTTGCTTCCATGTCTTGGCTGTTGTAAATAGTGCTGCAGTGAACACTGGGGTGCATGTATCTTTTCGAATTAGGGTTTTGTCTAGATATATGCCTAGGAGTGGGATTTCTGGGTTGTATGGTAGCTCTATTTTTAGTTTTTTAAGGAACCTCCATACTGTTCTCCATAGTGGCTGCACCAATTTACATTCCCACCAACAGTGTAGGAGGCTTTCCTTTTCTCCACAGCTTCTCCAGCATTTATTATGTGTAGACTTTTTAATGGTGGCCATTCTGATGGGTGTGAGGTGATACCTCATTGTAGTTTTGATTTGCATTTCTCTAATAATTAGTGATTTTGAGCATCTTTTCATGTACCTATTGGCCATCTGTATGTCTTCTTTGAAGAAATGTCTATTTAGGTCTTCTGCCCATTTTTAGATTGGGTTGTTTATTTTTTTATATTGAGTTGTATGAACTGTATGTATATCTTGGACATTATTAACCCCTTCTCGGTCGCATCATTTGCAAATATTGTCTCCCATTCCATAGGTTGTCTTTTCATTTTGTTGATGGTTTCCTTTGCTGTGAAAAGCTTTTAAGTTTGATTAGGTCCCACTTGTTTATGTTTGCTTTTATTCCTGGACAAAAGGAATTTTTTATCTCATTCTAGAGCAACTGTATATCCCTGTATAGCTATTAATTTAGACAAGATAAGCTGTTGAACCCTTCTCTCCTTATAAGGTGATGGAGAAGGTAGGGAATGAGCTAGAGGTATGTGGGCACTGGGCAAGCCTACCCTTTATTAACTTATTTGCTTCATGGCACACTCCTTCTCTAGTTTGTCCAGGAGGGCCAAACATGGGGGGGGAGGTTGTGTGTTTTTTTTAAACATATTTTCATATTATAAATTCAGAAGGAGAAAGAGAAGATAATTCACTATGAGAAATTTTACTGATTAAATGTTGTGTTGAGAAGCCCTGGATAACTGTCTCCTGGGAGTTATACAGTCTCATCTTTGGCGGGGAGAGAAGAACCAGCTCAGAATGGAGCCTGGAGCAATTAAAAAAAAACTACAACAGATCATGACTCTGACTATGGGAGAAATAAGACTTGGATGAGAACCCTCTAGGTGATTCTCTTTAAATGGTGAACCCCCAGAATCTTGGGTCCCTCCTCTGTGCATGGCAGTCTCCCCCATTCACCTTTCCAGACTCAGCATGATTATTGTTTCTCCTTCTCTAGTCCTGCTGCTACCACAGGGGGCACTCATCAGGCTCTGGGCTAAAATTGGGAGTTAAGTGATGCACAAAGTCAAGGTCTAGTCAGGAAAATAGAGATGATGCAAGGTATTTCAAACAGAGGGATTTAATACAGGGAATTACATAAGTATCAGAAGGCTGAAAGATCAAAAAGGGACCCTGAAGTAACCCAGATATTAGCAACTGTAGAAAGCAGTTACTAAGCCTAGGGCTGGGGAAATAAAAAGGAAGGGGTAGGATCACTGGATTGTGGGAGCTCAGAGAAGAGGCCTCTGGTGTTCAGATCTCGGAGGGGTGCCCTCTGGCTTATGCTTGAACCTCAGACCAGGGGTGCCGTGGCTGGTTCTTAGACCTTAAGGGAGTCGAGTGCTGCTGAGTTTGAGAGTGTGAGTAGGAGCTGGAGTTTGAAGCCACTGCCGCCTTCTGGTGCTGGAAGAATACTGACAAGAACTGGAAACAGAAAGAAGTCCATTCTTCCCCTCCTCTTCCTCCTCCATTCTAGTAGAAATTGCTCAGAATTGAGGAGCAAAACAAGCTTAATGATCAGCCCTGGATCATCCTGGAGAGGAACATAGAAAACCCGGGTTTCACAGTAATAAGCAGATATCTGGACTTGCCACTGGTAGCCTCTAGGCCCGGACTTGGTTGGCGGTAAGGAAAGCCCAGAGAAGGGGCTAGTGGAGCAGTAGATGGGAGGCTCACAACAGCCCAGAACCCTGGCCTCGAGGCCCATTGCATGGTGTGGCTGAGGCTAATTTATATAATCCTTGCTTCCATGCATTGTGATTGGCTCAGAACTGAAGGAAGACCTAATTGTCAAGGAGGTAGAGGATAAGTAATTGGAATAGATGCTAGATATGGTACACATGTCACCCAGCTGTACTGGGAGATGCATGAGAGAAGGCTTAGGGAGCAAAGCCTTGCCTGCCCCACAATTCAGTATTAAGTGAGCAGTGGATGGGGTGGATAGAAGGAAGAGAGGGGAGGGAGATGAATGAAAGGGAGAGAGCAGGGCAGGAAGGAAGGAAGGAAAGAAAGGAGGGAGGGAGGGAGGGAAGGAAGGCAGGCAACAGGCAGGCAAATAAAGCCTTGCCCCAGCTCCCAGCTGAAGGGCCGTATAGAGGGAGAATAGAAGTGTACAGTCTTTCCTGCCTGGCTCACCAAGAACTCTCTGCAGAGATTATGATGCCAATAGTAAAGAACTTTGTCTTGATTTCTTCACTTAATAAATATTCAGAAACAGTGGAACACTGAGCTGCTACAGAAGGTGGAACCTAGTGCTGGCCGTGTTCTTTGGGCAGGGATCCCCTCATGGGGGCCCCTTGATTGCTCAGGGTGACTGTTCCCATCTCAGCAGCTTGTACCCAGGCCTGTCCCTGACTGTGGCCAGCTACCCACTGACTCAGTCAGCACCCTTGACCTCACACTCCTGTTGATGGTTGCAGAACACCCTTCAGGCTGGGCATAGTAATAACCACTCTCACCCCTAAAATTTGTGAGAAAAAAGCACCAACTTAGTAGAAGAGTGGAAAAAGGACTTGAATAGACAGGTCACAGAAAGGTGAAACACAAATGGCTCTGAAAGAAATGAAAAGATGCCCAATCTCACTCTTTTTTTTAATTGATGTGTCATTGACATATAAAATTATATTAGTTTCAGGTGTACAACATAAGGAGTCAGTATTTGTGTATCAGCCCCAATAAGAGAAATGAAAATTACAAGCACCAGATTGCACAGATCAAAAAGTTTAACCTCGGGCTTCCCTGGTGGCGCAGTGGTTGAGGGTCCGCCTGCCGATGCAGGGGACACGGGTTCGTGCCCCGGTTCAGGAGGATCCCATGTGCAGTGGAGCGGCTGGGCCCGGGACCCATGGCCGCTAAGCCTGTGCATCCAGAGCCTGTGCTCCGCAGCGGCAGAGGCCGCAGTGGTGAGAGGCCCACGTACCGCAAAAAAAAAAAAAAGTTTAACCTCATACATTCGTCTTGGGGTATAAAATAGTAACTCCTCTGTAGGGAATGGTTTGGAAATATCTACCAAAACTGACCCAGCAGCAATTCCACTTCTAGGAATTTGTCATTCACATATACTTTCATACATGTGAAATGAAATGTTATACAAAAATATTTATTGTGACATTGTTTGTATTAGCAAAAATTAGAGTGGACATAATACCCATCAGAGGGAGTCAGGTAAATAAATTATGGTATATAAAGTCAGAAATTTCCACAGCCATTAAAAAGGATGAAGCAGCATTACGTGTACTTACATGGAACAATCCCCAATATATAAAACCTTAATAAAATAAGGAAATGAACAGTGTGTGTAGTGTTTGTGTTCAAAATAATACATATTTCTGAATGAAGAGTTAAAAACCATTTTAAATATATATGTGTATGTATGTATTTGTATGTGTGCATTTGTATATATGGATATATATATTTATGCTTCTGTGTGCATAGAATATCTCTGGGAGTAGAAACAAGGAACTGGAAACAGATCTTCTAGGGAGAGGAATTGGGTGGACTGGACATGGGGGTTGGGAGATGGAGATTTACTTTTCCTTGCTTACTCTTCAATACATTTGAATTTTATATTGTGCATTACCCTTTGGTACATTTTAATTTTATATTGTGCGTTACCTGGTCAAAAAATAAACAGATTAAAATCTGGGGGAAAAATCCATTCTAAGTCTTGTTAGATGGACAGTCTTACTGGAGGGCAGGCCTTCTTCCACCGAGGGAGCGTTTATCCAGAGGATGGAAATTACTGGAAGGTATGCGCTTAAAAGAGTGGAATAGCTAGCCATGGCTGGCCCTTCTGGCTCACGTACTGGTGATGGTCAAAATCAAGGCAGTCCACATTTCCTTAGCTCTCTCTGATCCTGTGTCCTCCACGGCCGGGCTTTCAGTGCTCTGGGTTCTCCTTCTCCAGAATGGAGCTCTTTGAGCACAGAAGCCGGTTCTTCCTGTCCAGTTTTACCAGCCTTTGACATTATGTCCAGTGCATGGAAAAATCCTCCACACTGGGAAACACCCTGAGGTCATGACTTATCTTTTTACGTGGAATTCCTGTATCTGTAACTGCAAGTCAGCCTTTTAATTTCTCTAGTATCCCTAGCACTTAACCCAGTGCCCTGTATGTAGTAGGAGCTCAGTAATGTTGAATGATGAGTCACGAAGATGATTAGTTTAAGATCAGATCCTTCCCAGCCCTTACAGCAAGAACGGAGCCAAATCTTCCCAAGTGGAACACAGGGCAGCCCCCTAGGGGAGGGAGGTGAAGGCTCTGCAATGAAAGATGCCAACAGCCAAGGTCAGTCCTCCACCCAGGAGTGTCATGGGAGAGGGGACTGTCACAGTTCCATCACCACTTCAAGCTCCGTTGCTGGGACACAAGTTAGGAAGAACTGGGTAGATGTGACGGGTCAGATGGCGGGGGAGTCCAGATCCACGCCATAGAGCTGACTCGCGGAGACACTGCCTTGTCCCTTTAGAGGAATCCGAGAAAGCGCATTATGGGCTGGTTCCACGCCCTGAGTTGACCCACACCGAGGCAGCATCTGGGAACTCTGCAAGGAGTCCAGAGTGTAATGTGTGCTCTGAGGTCACAAGCAGAACCACGCCAGAAACTGCGGCAACTGAGATCCCTTCCCTGGAGGCTGTCCCTTCCCTGGAGCCCAACAATTAATCCCATGTAAAGACTACCGGGAAGAGAGTAAACAGTGGGATAAGTTTCCTTGAAGGGTCCCAGCCTCCCGCCACTCCTGCTGGCTGGGCAGGAAGCCCAGAGGAGGTGGCGGGGAAGGGTGCTCATTCCTTATTAGTGACTACAGCTAATTACCATTAGTTAATTCCTAACATCCGTGGAGAGATCCAGGCTGCGTTTGCCTTGCTCCTCCTCGGCTCCAATTCAACAGAGCCCTGTCCTGTCTTCTCTGCCCCGTAGAAAACTGGTTCGAGGTGTCTGATTCTGAGCAGATGGGCAGGGAGGAAGAGCGCTTCTCTGTGAGCATCCCCTGTGAGATTGCTGAATGTTTGCTCCCTGCGAAGGTTTGCATGGGATCAGGTACATCCAGGCTGCCCAAGTGAGTAGGGGTGCCAGAAGGGACCCTTGGAAGCGGGGGACAAATCCCGGCTTCTGGCGGTACTGGCCTGTTGTCTCAGGCAGACCCACCCTCAGGATCATGGGCTAGAGTCAGTAGCCTGAGAGGAACACAGTGTTCCTTTGGAATGGGATCTTTAAGGCACAGAAACATCTTTCTCTGTAATCAAAAAAGTGTCTGAGTCACTTTATATGTCAGGTAAATATCTTCATAAGCACCTCACTAAGAATCTGTCGTATCTTGTGACATTTCCACAGTTTGCTAGGACGCTGCTTTCTGTTCCCAGTCCGGACAGGATGCCCCTTCTCTCCCTGCACCTGACTGCAGTGGTCTTTTAGTCTAACTTCAGTCTTTGTACCTTTCCTGGGGCAGGTGGAGGGGAAGATGACTTGAGGACTTGAATTTTACAGGGCTGTAATCTCTTTAAGAGTTGGAAGGGGTCATCTGGTCCCATCGCCCATCAGAGGCAGCCATCCTTAATATGAATGCTGACAGGGATGGGAATCCAGGATGCGGAGGCTGTAAATGTTACAGGCTCCTTGTGGTAGTAGCCAAAATCTGCCTCTGACTTCCATCTCTTGGCCCCAGTTCTGTCTTCCGGAGTGACGTAAAACAAGTCTAATTAATTCTCTTTCCACGTGGCCTCGTGGCCTTTTTCCAGGCTAAACCTAAACTTATCAGCATGCCCACCGTGAGGAGCCCTTCTAGACCCTCCTTGAAGTGGCTTCTGTGTGATCGTGTCACTTGTAAAACATGGTGCCTGGAATTGGTCAGCCTTGCTCGAGTCCACACTCAAACGTGTGTGCTTTCTCTTACTCTCAGGCTGAGAGTAAGAGAAAGTACACACGTGTGAGTGTGTGCATCCCTCTCACTAGCCCCTGTGTGCCCTGTAGCCTGAGGTGACAGCAGCAGTGACCATGGCTACTGTCCAGAGCCATGCTTGCCCCATGCTTGCACATGGCCCCATAGCCTTACCCTCCTGCAGAGGAAAAGCAGCTATGATGTGGGGCTGCTCTGTGCCTCTCTGTTCACCCTCAGCAGAGCCCTGGGTCTCCAGTGTGTGTGGGTTTGATGGGAGGGCCCTATGAAGTCTTCTGTGTTTCTTTTCCCTCCCCGGAACAGTGACCTAAGAGCCCTTGCCCCATCCCATGGAAGCGCTGATTTTTCTTCAGCAGAGAAGGGCCCCGGGCTCCTTGGGACTGTGGCTGGCCGTTCCCTGTGCTGCTTTCACCTGGTGCTCAGGACCACCTAGGTGCTCTGTGTTACTGTGGGATGAGCAGGCTGCTACCCCCGCCTCAAGCTGGCTGGCTGGAGGGGGACATGTGGACGCTGCTGCCAGCAGCACATCCCCTGAGCTTAGACACTCTTCTTACCTCTGTTTCCCACAGCCCTCCTTACACCAGCACCTAGGAAGTGAAGATGCCTTTCCCGAATACCATTTATAGATGTTGGAGCCACATTTTTTCTGAACTCATCTCAGAGCTGTTTTGTGCTTCTGTCAAGTGCCTTTTGAAGAAGGCGAGCAGCAGCTCAGGTGGTTAAAGTCAGCACTAATGAGACCAAACCTCTGGGCTCAGTACCCTTAGAGAGAAACTACATCCTGGCCACTGACTGCGCCCCAGGCACAGCCAGCCTGCCTTTGACCAGGCAGGAGGTGCAGGGAGAGAGAGGGCATGGCCCCTGGATTAAGAGTGGCAGCCACTGAGGATGGTGCATAGACAAGCCCTTTGCTCCGCAGTACCTCCTGTGCTCAGTCTGATCCCGTTCCTCAGCGTGGAGATGAGCAAAATACACTTTTGCAGACACAGTAAGTGGGAGCGGCGAGGTGAGAACAAAGGTGGCTCTGACAGGCAGGAACATTTCCTTCTTCCCGAGGGGCGGCTGGAGTGCCTAGCCCGCTGTCGTCTCCAAGAGCTCCCGGGGAGAGATGCTGCTGCCACCACCGCCGGGAGCTTGGTTTTATCATTGTGTTCTTTGCTGAGAAATTTAAGTCAAGTAATTTGGAGTCATTTATCTAATAACTGCTCTAGGAAAAGAACGTGTCAGCCGGATCTGCTGACATCACCTTTTCAGAGGTTCGCATGATTTAGGCGTCGCTCTCTTTCTCTTCCTTTCCAGCTCTCCCTGGTGTATTCCTTTAGTGGTGACAGGGAGCAGGATGACTGGAGTGGCCTTCCTGCTCCGCTGTCCTTTGCTAAAGTCTAGGTGTTCTCAGCCAGTACCCGCCAGGCGCCTCTTCTCCCAGGCACGCGCACAAGTGTAGATGATGCTTCAACTGCTCAACTGTGGGCACTTCTGTCCATTGGCTGCATATCCCATGGGCTGGGAAGATAGAGGTCAGATGTACATACATAGGGTTTCTTGATCAGGGATTTTGCAGCAACTGTTATTTTTGATTACCTGTAGTAGGGATTTGGGAGTCTTGTGACTGAGTACTCAAAAGTACTCATGTACCCATGTCTGTTTATTCATTGACCATTTTACCATGGATGCCCTGGTCCCAGTGACCTGGGAAGAAAGGAGCCGATTCACAGACTCTCAGACCTGTTCCACCTCTAGTCCAGAAGAGGAATCTCCTTGCCACCTGTCCTGCCTCTGCTGCCTTCCCCTGGACGGGGATGCTCAGAGTGTCCTGAGCTTGTTCCAGTGCTGGAGGGCTCCAGCTTCCAGAGTGTTTCTCTGCCTCCAGAGTGTCCCTCCCCCAACCAGCACCCCCTCTGGGGTGTGCACATGTCTCCTCATCCTGCTTCCAAAGGGTAGACTGTTCTATATTTGCAGGTACTTCTTTTCTCTTCTCCAGAGTCTCCGTGATTCCAGATAAACATTGCCAGGTCTGTTAACCCCTCCTCCCGTGACATGGATCCCAGGCCGCCGCCATCCCATATGTATATAGTTGGATTAGAAAACGAAACAAAAACCGTTAAGCTCAGCCATTTTTATCCTAGTGCAATGTCAACTTACTAGTGTCAGCCCACCATCCCGGCTGGCCCAGGTGTTTGAGAATTTGTCTCTGTCGTCTGTGTTTCCCCAAGCCTTCCGTTACGTGCACGTTTGGAGGTGGAGCTGTAGAGCCAAATCTCAAGGTTAGGTGGAGAGTTGGGGGCCCCGAGCGTGCTCTTAGCCTTTGGGGGCACGTTCTCACAGGCCTCAGATGAAGGCTCAGACTGCTTGTGTGACATGTGTCAAGGCTGCCTGTCTAAACGCTGGGCACACAGTAAGTGCTTCATAAATGCCCAGGTGGGTGAGTGGTTGTCAGGGCCGTGTGACAGGGAGCCTGCCCCACACTGCGCCCCATCCCTTTGTTTGCGGGAAGCCGCTTCCCCGAGCTCATTTGCTAGGCAGTCTCCGCCGTGTTATGTTGCGTGGTCAGGAATGAACGATGAACAATAGCCCTAATCAGCCTATTTAAAACAAAACACATTAAGGAAGAGAAACAGCTGGGAAGCATGATCCGACTGCTCAGCCTCTGGCCCCAGTGGCCGGAGTTGGGGGCATGGCAGCAATGGCAGGGACAGTTTTCTCGGAAGCAGGTCCCCCACCTGCCCTGGAGAGAGAAGAAAATATGTGTTTTCTCAGCTCCACCTTCTATTTACGCTGTCGGGATAAGAAAAAGTGGCTCTGGTTTGTTCTCCCCACTTCCTCAGTTTCACGTGAAATGATTTTGCTTTATGGCAGCGAGTGCTTCAGTAAGCACCAGTCTGCAGGGCTTGTGCTGGGAGGTGGGGAAGGGTGAAAACTACAGCACAGGTTGGCTTCCTCAGAATGTGAAATTGACTGTGAACAACGTGAGTTATTAAAGGCACGCTATTTGTGCCTGTTAAAATGTGCACACAGCGCCCAGCAAATGACTCTTGCTTAGGATGGCAGTAAGCCCTCTGAGGGCCGTCAGTCACCCCTTCCTCTCTGTCTCCCTGCTGGATACCCTGTGTAGGCTCAGCCCATGGCCAGGATCAAATAACTGTGACTCTTACAATTTTAATAAAAGACCATCCAGGCACTGGGAACGTGCTCCATAGTGGCCCCAGTCTAAATTAGGCAGCTGCCACCACGAGGGGTGTAAAATGTTCATCCAGGCTTTCTCTTCCCAATTATTACAAAGATGGGGAAACTGAGGACCCCAGAGATGGGGTGACCAAGCAAGTTAGTGATGATGACGCCTAAAAATATGAACCTGATGCTTCCCACTTCCTGTTGCCTTAGCACCATGAGTAGAGGGATGAAACGAGATTTGGAGGCAGAGGATTTAAAGGAAAGGCACCAGGCTAGGAGGTGGGGCTCTGATGTGAGCCTTTCCCTGATGTGCTCCGAGGCCAGTCAGGGCTTTGGAGCTTAGGCGGCCGAGCACGCTTGGAGCCACACGGTCCTGAGTTCCAAGTGTGACCTGATGACCAGTTGGCTGTCAGACCTCAAGAAAGTTACTCTCCTTCTCTGATCCTTAGTATCCTTTTCTGTGAAGTGGAGCGAATAATACCTCCCTGAGAAGGTGTTTGTGAGGATGTGGAGTGCACCCAGCAAAACACCTGGCGACCTGTAATGCTCAGTGCTCGTCCATCCCCTCTGCTCAAGAGAGAGACCAGTCAGTGTGTGAATGACCGGTATAAGCTCTTCCCTCAGCCCTGTGCAGAGTGCCCTAGAACAGGGGTCCCAAAGGGTGACTCTTGGACCAGCAGAATCCACATCACTGAGGATCGTGATAGAAATGCAAATCTTAGGCCCACCCAGACATCCCGGATCAGGAACTCTGGGGGATGGGACCTAGCATTCTAACATGCCCTCCCGGTGATTCTGATGTGGGCTCGTGTTTGAGAACCAGTGCCCTAGAATTTCATGCTTCAATTTTGAACAAATTAGAACCACCTAGTTCTTCTTTCTCATGCGAGAGTGTGAAAGAGGCAGCTGAGCGTTTTTTGAAAGAACACCGAGGCCTCAAAACCTGGGTTTGAGGCCCTGGTTTATAAATGACTTGAAGGTAAGAAATGGTTATTCTAACCCTAGAATAGCAAGAGCCTGTTCTTTAGACCTTCTGTCCATATGCCCATGGGTTTGAAAATAGACCCAGCAGTGTACAGGCTTGGAAGCCTGGGCAGCTGTGCTCTTGCTGTGTATCCTTCAATAAGGTAGCCCTGGGCTTCCCTGGTGGCGCAGTGGTTGAGAGTCTGCCTGCGGATGCAGGGGACACGGGTTCGTTACCCGGTCCGGGAAGATCCCACATGCCGTGGAGCGGCTGGGCCCGTGAGCCATGGCCACTGAGCCTGTGCGTCCGGAGCCTGTGCTCTGCAACGGGAGAGGCCACAGCAGTGAGAGGCCTGCGTACCGCAAAAAATAAAAAAAAATAAGGTAGCCCTTGGACAGGAAAAGGCTCCTGTCCTATAGCTTTATTAAGATGAAAGCTCTAAATTGAGCTGTGAAGGAAGGTCTGCAGGCTTGGGACCATTTGATGAACGGCTCCACGATATCTCCGGGCTGGGGCTACTAGGGAAAATAAGAGTGAAATAAAGCTACCAAGGCCCTTTTTCATTTCCCCGCATCAGATCTGAGTATTGTTAAAAAATAAAGTGCTGTCAGGAGCAAGCTGTTTTAATGAAGACAGCCTATAAAGTCCTTCTGAATAATTAATGAAATGACAGTAGTGAAGACGGTGGGGCGGTGCAGAGAGTGTCCTGGTGTTTCTCAGATCCTGAGCCAGCCCCTCTGGGACTAGAGTCTGATGCACAAGCTCGTTCTCCAAGCAAAGAAACACTCAGCCTTCACTGGCCTCAGAGTAGAAAATGCCACCAAGGCAGAGCAATATATATGTAGAATGTGGGGATGGTATTCAAAATATCTAACAAATGGTAAGGCACGGGCACAGACCAGTCAACTCAAAGAGGTGGCGGCTAAGTGCTGGAGCAGGTCCTAGAGGCCCCTACAGAACCAGGTGTTACTCCTTTGGATGTTACATATATCAGAGGACAGGTCCTGAGGGAAGGCTGGGACCATGGCTTTTACTAACTAGTAGGGTAGCGCATCAGTCTATTAACGTAAGGTATGGTCTCTCTGATGTGCACCAGCTGGTGTCAGCCCTGAGGGTACTGCCTCAGGGTCAGTGAGAGGGAATGTGTTCTTTGACCCCCAACTCCATCAGTCACCACATCCTATGTCTCTGTCTTCTGCAGCATCTCCTAGAATCCCCTCTTCATTCTATTTCCCTATTGGATATCCTCCGAGCCTGCCCATTCACAAAGGCCCTCTGTAGAGGTTGAAATTCATCAGTCTCACATTCGTCTTCACCCAGATGGTGATGTGGGCTGTTATATATATATATATATATATATATATATATATATATATATATATATATATATATATGCACCTGCATCCCCAGGGATATGGATGGATATGTTGGTGGCCCTTGATGATCATGATACATCCTTCACATTTGTGTTCTAGGCTCCAGCCAAGGCGAGTTTGTCTGGAGAGGTGAGACTTGTTTCCTTTGTAGCCTGATGGCTCTTAGGATGGGAAGCTCCTCTTCTTCCTTTCTTAGAATGGTTGTGAGTCGCTGTGTGACATTGCCGCTTCATGGGGCCAGAAGGTGAGAGTCTATCCATCCAGCTGTAGGGACCCAAGAGCCAAGCTGAGAGGGTCAAGATGTTCTTCAACCCTCAGGAGAACTGTGGCTCAGCAAGGGGACGACTGAGCAGTGGATGAGTGGGAGGGACAACAGGCAACAGGGCGTCAGAGCCTCTGGCTAGAAATCTTGCCTGAGTGGATGGAGGGAGGAAGCTAGGGCATTGTTAATGGTAGATAAATGATAGATAATTGTAGATAAAGCTAAAGGACAGACTCAAGTCCTTCAGACTATTCTCCAGGTAGGATTCAGTCTGATACCCTGGCCTTAGGATGTGGACTCTGGGCCCCTTTGAGGCAATATAGCTTCAAGAAAGAATATTAGTATAGGTTAGTAATTTCTATCTCAAGGTGTTGTGAGGATTCACTAGGACTGTGTATTCTTGGGCTTCCCTGGTGGTGCAGTGGTTAAGAATCCACCTGCCAATGCAGGGGACATGGGTTCGAGCCCTGGTCTAGGAAGATCCCACATGCCGTGAAGCAACTAAGCCCGTGCGCCACAACTACTGAGCCTGCGCTCTAGAGCCCACGAGCCACAGCTACTGAGTCCATGCGCCACAACTACTGAAGCCCTCATGCCCTAGAGCCCGTGCTCCACAACAAGAGAAGCCACCTCAGTGAAAAGCCCATGCACTGCAACGAAGAGTAGCCCCCGCTCGCCACAACTGGAGAAAGCCTGCGCACAGCAACAAAGACCCAACACAGCCAAAGATAGATAAATAAATAAATAAACAAATAAATAAACTAAAAAAAAAAGATTGTGTATTCTTTGTAAACTGTACAGTAGATTGCATATTCTTTGTAAACTACTCACATATGGATAGGGACTATGTTTCTGGTTGACTGGAAGGAAGGATGAGAAGAAGGCTTCACTGCAAAGTTTGTTCACATGCTGGTCACTAGCCATTTTCTTCTAAAAATGGTTAACAGTGGGATGTGGCCTTTAAAAAAGACTTGTTAGAGCCAAGATGGCGGTCACAGGCTCAGCAGCATTGCCCATCCTGACAGCAGAGCAAGCCTTTGATGCGGTAATTGATAGCTCATATACATTTCAGCAACTCAGTTAACTCCTCTCCCATTAGGAAGGATTGATTTCTTCCCCCGATAGGGATTTGTGCTGATTCAGCTGCTGAATACATGGGCATGGCTAAGAGACTTCCTCTGGTTGTCCTCCTCAGAGGCCCCAGCGGAAGAAAGCATGATGAGAGGAGCCCAGCGTTCAGTCCCACACATGGCAAGTCCTCCTGCCCCTAGGGAGGTGAGGGACTGAAGACCCAGCATCATATCAGGAAATGAATTGCATCCCACTACTGGGCATATACTCTGAGAAAACCGTAATTCAAAAAGAGTCGTGTACCACAATGTTCTCTATTTACAATAGCCAGGACACGGAAGCAACCTAAGTGTCCATCGACAGATGAATGGACAAAGAAGATGTGGCACATATATACAATGGAATGTTACTCAGCTGTAAAAAGAAACTAAACTGAGTTATTTGTAGTGAGGTGGATGGACCTAGAGTCTGTCATACAGAGTGAAGTAAGTCAGAAAGACAAAAACAAATACCATGTGCTAACACATATATATGGAATCTAAAAAAAAAGAATGGTTCTGAAAAACCTAGGGGCAGGACAGGAATAAAGACGCAGATGTAGAGAATGGACTTGAGGACATGGGGAGGGGGAAGGGGAAGCTGGGACGAAGTGAGAGAGTGGCATGGACGTATATACACTACCAAACATAAAATAGATAGCTAGTGGGAAGCAGTGACATAGCACAGGGAGATCAGCTAGGGTGATTTGTGTCCACCCAGAGGGGTGGGATAGGGAGGGAGGGAGGGAGGGAGATGCAAGAGGGAGGGGATTTGGGGATATATGTATATGTATAGCTGATTCACTTTGTTACACTGCAGAAGCTAACACACCATTGTAAAGCAATTATACTCCAATAAAGATGTTAAAAAAAATGAATTGCATCTTTTGTTTGAATACCTTGGGGCATATATAGCCTAGGACATTGCAGTAGAGTACTGCAAGCCTGTGATTTGCTAATATTCCAAGAACACCTTTAAAAATTTTTTTATGACAACTTTATTGAGAAATAATTTACACACAATAAAATATATCCATTTAATGTATTTTCCAGTTGTATATACCCTGAAAAACTGTCCCATGATCAAGATGCAAAACATCTTCATCATCCCCAGAGATTCCTAGTGCCCCTTTGTAATCTATTTCTCCCTCTGCTCCAGCCCCAGGCAACCACTGACATGCTTTTTGTTACTATAAGTCAGTTTGCATTTTATATAAGTAGAATAATACAGCATGTATTATTTTGTTGATGGCTTCTTTCACTCAGCATAATTTTTTTATTGTGGTAAATTATATATATAACATAAAATTTACCATTTTAATTCTACAGTTCAGTGGTGTTAAGTACATTCACATTGCTATGTAAGCATCACCACCATCCATGTCTAGATCTTTTTTCCCCCTTGCAAAACTGAAACTCTGTACCCATTAAACATTAACTCCCCACTCCTCCCAGCCCCTGGCAACCACCATTGTATTATCTGTCTCTGTGAATTTGACTACTCTAGGTACCTTATCTAAGTGAAAATCTTGCAGTATTTGTCCTTTTGTGACTGGCTTATCTCATTTAGCATGATGTCTTCAAAGTTCACCCATGTCGTAGCACGTGTCAGAATTTCCTTTTTTAAGACTGATATTGTATTATATATGTAGACCACATTTTGTGTATCCATCTGTCAGTGGATGCTTGTTGCTTCTACCTTGGGACTGTTGTAAGCAGTGCTGCTGTGAACTTGGGTGTACAAATACCTCTTCTAGTTCTTGCTTTTAATTCTTTTGGATATATATGTGGTAATTCTGTGTTTGATTTTTTTGAGGAACCTCCGTACTCTTTTCCACTGTGGCTGCACCATTTTACAACATTAACTTTTTAAACAATATTTTTCATTAGACCTGCTTCTTGTTCTGATTATCCCTTCACTTTCCAGAAAACCAGCTGGACATATCCTTTGACTTCTCATGGCCCTGCATGATAATGGTCTTTTCCTTCAGTGTCCTGAACCTCTGCCTTTCTAGTCCTTTCCTACTGATGTAATTGCTCAGAGAGTGGCTCAGCCTTAATAACCTCAAGTAAAATTACATGGCTCACTTTCTATTAGCTATAGCCATTCCCCTCTGCGTCCTACCTGTCTCTTATTAGCTGTAGTTATTATACAACCCACCAATATCCTATTAACAATATCATGATACAGCCACCTATTAACTCCATATATTATACACCTACCTTGGTCCTCTTAATTGACTTTATTGTGCTAAACATCCTACTGATATGCATTTCCCTCTATCTGTTAAATAATCTGTCCTATTATCTGTATACCCCAATCCTTTGCAACTGTTGTCTGACTCACTAGCACACTGTTCATAATATCTTCAATGCTGCCTCGCTGTTCACCTGTTCAGACTGTTCACCTGTTCGCATCTTGTTAGCTCCAGGTATCAAAAGCCCACCAGGAAGCTGCACGTATCATTGACTCTGGGGGCCTAGCCGTAAATGAACAGTGTGTGCAGGGGACTTCAGCCCTAAAGTAGGATCTTTTCCTTTGACCAGTACAGTACAGCCCACCAGTCTTTATAAGCCACATTAATGATGTGTGTGTGGGTATGCATGCATGCGTTTGAGGATGTGGGGATAAGGGAGTTTTCTGGACACATAGGTTTGGAAAGCCTGGTGAGAAGGGACAACATGGAAGAAGAAAACTTAGTAGGGAAAGGCCAGGGGGAGAGAGGGCTGAAGGATGAGATCCGTGTTCCTTTGGCAGGACAGAATCCTTTCTGATGCCATCTTTTTTGTTAACGGTTGACAAGCCTGGATGACCATGTATCATAGCAACCCTTGGCATGTTGCCAGAATGACAGTCCATTTATTTCCAGTTTTATGATCCTGTGCTTATCTGAGCCCTGATGAAGAGGGGCCTCTGCCCCAAGCACCCTGTCATGCTTGGGCCACATCTGCTTGGTTAGCAGCAGCCGCAGTTGAAGAACAGGGCCAGGCACATAGCAAATGCTCGTCAAGTGTTGGTTGAATGCTGTGGAAGGGTGACTTGTGGAATCTGTCTTTTTGTTGTCATCACATATCTTACTCCTGAGGTCAGGAAAGGAGAACGGGTTCTTGAACGCCATCTGGTACACACTGGGGTTACTGTCTGGAGGAACACTCACGCATTAAAAAGACCAATGAGCTGTGTGTACATAAGAGAATTCTCAGGTAATCCTTTGCCTTTCTGAAATACTTTTTAAAAGCACTTCCAAACCTGTGATCTTATTTCACATGCTTTTATTTATTTTTGACCTCCCATTGCGTAGAGAAACTGAGATCCTGCTAGGGTCTCCTAGTAGCGTCAGGATTACTGCTGTCTAGCTGCCTCTGTGCATGGCATGCAGTAACACTAGGGAGAATTTTCAGGGCCCAGCTGTGGTCCAGACTGAACATGTATATGCCTTACCTCTGGGCAGGGCTCCTTGCAGTTCTGTGTGCTGGGCAGCTTTCACAGGGATGTCCCTTCACAGCCTCGGGGCCAAGCACAGCTGTGCAATGCCCCAGGCCCAGCTTTGTGTAAATGAAACATCCCCATTCTCCCACTTCTGCAGCCAGCCTCTGGTTTCTGTGTTTACCAAACACGTGCTGATGCCTTACCCTAAACACAGCTGAAGTGTGGGTTCGCCTCCTGCACCTGAAGCCCCCTCCCCTCTCCATGCTCCCTGAGGCTACTGAGGACCAGGTGTTGAAAGGTCCCCTGGCATCTGTGTCTGAGCCACAGGGGTGAGGGATCTGAGGGTGCCTCCAGGCAGGATGGGTCTGTCTTGAAGCTTGAAAAAGTACCTGGCTGTACTGGGCTGAATAGCACCCACAAAATTCATATGTACCTAGAACCTCAGAATGTGACTTCATTTGGAAATAGGGTCTTTGCAGGTATAATTACTTAAGGATCTTGAGAAAAAAATTATCCTGGATTTAGAGTGGACCCTATATCCAATGACTGGTGGTGTCCTTATTAGAGAAGAGGACACAGGGAAGAAGGCTTCCATAAGCCAAGGAAGGCCTGGGGTCACCAGAAACTGGAAGAGGCAAGGAATGATCCTCCCCCAGAGCCTTCAGAGAGAGGGGGAGCTCTGCCAACACCTTGATTTCAGACTTCTGGCCTCCAAAAGTGTGAGAGAATAAATTTCTCTTCTTTGAAGCCACTAGGTCTGTGGTAATTTGTTCCAGCAGGTATAGGAAACTCTTAGCCTGGCTGACTGGCAGACGGGAGGTGGGACTGCAGGGCTGGTCCTAGAGCCAGGCTGGTGGGCCTCCTCTGCTGCCCTTTCTTCTCTTGCCTTCAGGGCCTGGGAAAACACTGTGCCAAGCCAGTCCCAGGAGCAAGTCGAAGACAGGAGTTAGGAGGAAGACCAGGGCTTGCTCTCCCTGTTGTCACTCTAATCTTGGTGCAAAAAGACTTCTGTACCCTCTCAATACCACTCTTACATTACTACCTTTCTTTAGTGCTCCACCATGGGCCAGGCACCGTGCAGGTCTTTACATCATTTCACACAATTGTTATATCTTAGCTCAGGCGGCCATCACAACATACCATAGACTGGGTGGCTTAAACAATAGACATTTATTTCTCTGGAAGCTGGAAAATCCAAGATCAAAGTTTTGATGGTTGATGGTTTTGTTCTTGGTGAGGACTCTCTTCCTGACATGCAGATGGCCGCCTTCTCACTGTGTCCTTATATGGCATAGAAAGAGAAGAAGCCAGGTCTCTGGTGTCTCTTCTTATAAGGGCACTAATCCCATCATGAGAGCCCTACCCTCATGACCTCATCTCAACCCATTTACCTCCCAAAGGCCCCACCTCCAAGTACCATCACACTGAGGGTTAGGGCTTCAACATATGAATTGAGGAGTGAGTACACAATTCAGTCCGTGGCACCTTACAAAGACGCTATTCAGTAAGTTGCTCTATCCCTCCTAGTTTTACATTTGAGATTCCTTAAGTTGCTCAAGGTCACACTGCTGGCAAGTGGCAGAGCCAGGATTTGAACTTGTGTCCAATTCCACTTCAGCAACTGCACACTTAACCACTATGCTATATTGACTGAACCTATGTCATATTAATAATAGTAACTAATGGTTGACATCGCAAGGAGAGAGCCTGCCAGAGTTATAATCACCCTCAGTGGCTTCCCTCCTCCTACTTCTGTCCCTACCCTGCCCGCCCCTCCCTGTGCAGTAGTCACATCACAGGATCCCTGTTCCTTGGATGACCCCATTATGGTCACACGTCAAGTGGTCTCTCTGGTAGCTTGTCCCTGGTTCCTTTCCATCTGACATACTCTTGCTCATCCCACATGGTGCAGTTTAAATGTGCTCTGCACACATCATCACCTAGCACACATCACATGGCTTGTAGATCCCACTGGAGTGTGTTTGTCTTTTCCACGCTGAAGTGAGAGCACCTTTGACACAGGACTAAATCTTTCTATTTTGGCATCTGGTACCTTCCACAGCACCTCTGGCTCCCCAAGCTCCCAGTGTTTGAATAAGTGAAACATGTAGAAGACATGGAGATCATTAAGTAACAAGTAGCAGAGAGGGCTGTTATTTTTTTTAAAAAGAAGAAAAAAACATCAGATATTCTAAGACAAGTACTTGTAGAAGGAACCACTAAAAGCTTTGACTTTTGCAACTGAATGTTTAATGTAGGCTCTCTCTTCTGTGTGCTGGCAGATGGCACTCCATTCAATATAATGGTCAATGTACATTTTTGAGATTTACTATGGGTCTCATGGATGTTTCATCTTTTTTGATTATTAACTACGTTAGTCTTCTAAATATGTATTCTTTAAAAGCTCGTCCTATTTCTCAACGTAATTTGCATGTGTGATAGTGCACCCCCTCATTTTATGCTGACCCATTCCCAGTGGGGACATAGGGATCAACTTGCTGGTGTTCCAGTTAGTGCAGACTGTCTAGGAGGCATGTGTCTTAACGCATAAATGGAGGCCCACGTTGTTTCCTGAGTTGCCTTCTCCAAAGGGGACAGTTTGGACCGGTGGGAGGTCCTGCCCCAGACATTACTAATCTTCCTCTATCTCTGTCCTCCCCCTGCAGGCTGGCCATGTGTGACCCTCTCTGTCCTGGGATTCCTGTACTGCTACTCCCATGTGGGCATTGCCTGGGCCCAGACATACTCCGTGAACTAATGGCGCTGGGCCCCGGTCGGACCTTTTTGCTGGCTTCCAAGACAAATAGTGCTTCACCCTGACCTTGCACCTCAAGGTAACCTCCAGGGGACCAGTGCCTGATCTGCTCATCTTTTGTTGAAGTTACCTCACTCCAAGACTGTAAGCTTGAGCTCTCATAACTTTGGGAACTTAGAGATCATCTTCCCAGCCCAATCATTTTCCTGTTGAGTAAGCTGGGGTCCAAAGCAGTAAAATGTCTTGCCTAACTGCACATGGTGACATTGTGATCCAGAATCCAGTCCCAAGGGCCCTTTGGGTTCTTTATCCTTTACCAAGAATGAAATGTAATAGACATTTCTTGACTGAGGCACAGAAATTCTGATTAGTGATAGGCCTGTCCTCCACTGGACAGTATTTCTGAAACATGTTGGGTCAGTGGCATTCGAGTGTCCCCTTCCCCATGTCCTGCAGTGTAGTCTGTAGAACCAGCACTGGGTTTAGCTTCACACTTTAGCTCCTCAGCAGGGAGGTGACAAAGCCACAGCTGTGTTTCTAATTACTGGGTCAGAGAAGACTGATTATGTTCTGTGGCATTGCAAGGAGTCAGTACCCAAGGAGAGCTGTTACTTGAGCTTCATCAGGGTGATCTACATTTGGCTGCTTCTTCCCTAGATTTGCAGAGAAGTATAAACATGGCAGTTCCTTTACCTGACAGTTAACTGTTTCCCAATAAAGAAGCAGAACTAAAAAACCAAGGAATAGTGTATCACAGACAGGTGCTATCAGGCAAGTCATAGAGGGTAAAGATAACTTCCTGTGGTCTCTCCTCTCTTCACACAAGTCCCAGCAGTCATCTTCCCCCTGAGCGATTTACACTCCGTGGTTTACCTTGTTTTGTTTTGTTTCAATAAAATGGAGCCTTTTCTATCACATAGATAATTCATATTTTTGTAAAATTGTTTTGAATATTTTTTGAGGAAAATGTTTAAAATCAAAACACACTTACCGGGCTTCCCTGGTGGCGCAGTAGTTGAGAGTCCGCCTGCCGATGCAGGGGACACGGGTTCGTGCCCCGGTCCGGGAAGATCCCACATGCCACGGAGCAGCTGGGCCCGTGAGCCATGGCCGTTGAGCCTGCGCATCCGGAGCCTGTGCTCCGCAACGGGAGAGGCCACAACAGTGAGAGGCCCGCGTACCGCAAAAAAAAAAAAAACAAGAAAAAACCCACACTTACCTAATTCTGAATTATTCACCTTTCTGGAAAGATGCTGACAGGCCATTAATGGCCCCAAGTGGTAGATAATTCAGAATACTTCTGTTTGGCTTTGGATTTTTTCTTCTGAGGGGGAAGAGGGTAAGTGAAGCAGTTTCAAAATTTGAATCCAGAGTGTACCCAGTTACGGGAGACTAGAACATCTCAAGCACATGAATTAATCGTCATTGAGTGAAAGGTGCACCTGGACCTGGTCTGTGCCCCGCTGTCTCCCGTTAGTCATTTGCCGTTGTGCTTGTGTCCGGGCTGTGGTTATTAGCTCAATGAGGTTTAAACTCCTGGCGCAGGACCATTTTGCTGATGTCCTTTCTTCCTAGCCACTCTGCTTGGAAAAGAGTGGGGAGGGGACCAGCCATGGATCCCAGGGAGGGGCACACACCGTGTTAGCTGCAGCAAAGGACAGAGGCTGGAGGGAGGCAGGCAGACCAGGGCAGCAGTCGCCTCTGCAGCTGGCTTGGTAAAGGACAGTGGGGAGACAGGCAGGTGAGCCCAAGGTGCTGCGAAGTTTTCAGGAGGGGATGAAGTTGAGGAAGATTGAGCAGTCAGATGAATACAGTAAAACTTCATGGACTCTTAACACATTCAAGATTTGTGGTCTGCCAAAACCCTCTTGGCTGAAGTTTATAGGGGAAAAAGTAGTGTGACGATAATTGCAGGGAAATGTCTAATGCATGTGCATATATAAACAGTGCAAAATATTTTCAACTCTTCAGAGATGCCATTTATATAGAAATAAATAGGCTTATTTACTCATTAAACTATATTGGAAGAGTCAGTGAATATATTTGAAAGTAATAACCCTGAATTTCTTTTAAGCTATTCTATGATTTAGAGTGGTTCTCAGGAATGAGTAAATGATTACTGTCTTTAGCTATATATTTGAGCCCTGGTTAAACAATATGTGGATTATCCAGGACCAGTGTTTTCTTTAACCTCTTGCTTTTCTCCAACTGTAATATGAAAATGATGTCTCTTTTCATGCATATGAGCTCAAATCTTGGAGTTCCTTTAAATGAAAGACTCCTGAGGTGTCTGAGAAGACAGAGCAGTTCCAGCTGAGGAGCATCCGATGCATCGCTTTCCATAGTTATCAGCCCTGGGCCACTTCAAGCACAGGGAAGGGAAACAGCTAGACAGATCCCAAGGTCATTTCTAGCCCCAGGATCCTCCGACTCCAACCTAGCTCTGTGAGCAAACCGGAGAGCTCCAAGCATGATCATCATCATGAGCCTCAAGGAGGCAAGTAAAACATCTGAAGGACAGCAAAATATTGGTCATTTTGACTAATTCTTGGGACCATGCAAGAAGACTGAAAAGTATTTATTTCGTTATTTCCTCAGATTAATTTATTTGAAAAGTGACAGCAGAAGCCTTTTGTTCTACTAAAGGCTGCAGACTTAGAAAGAAAATATATCAATCATATATATAATTGTATAATGATCTGCATATTGGGAGAACAGTAATTTAGTGGGAGGGGGTTTCCCCTTTGAGAAATTTAGACTGCTCATTGCTTATTTAGGTAATAATATAATTACTGATTAAGTATAACAAATTAACCATAATATAATGAGTTTCTTTTCTAGCAAATGTACCAGAACACATCCATACAAAAAGGCCAACTGTGGAGAAACCAGATTATCTTGACAGTCCTGGCCTTTCTCAGTGCATGTTGAGATGCCTCTCTGAGACCCTTCTTCAGGGTAATTGTTTTATTTTAAAACCAACCAACAAAATCCCTCTTTTTTATTGTTGAAACCCATTTGTCATCCAAAATGTAGTATCTATTACTTGGCTCTGTGTTACTTAGTCCTTTTGACTAATTATAAAAATCATAGTCACAAAGAAAGATTTTTCATTATTGAGGATATCTAAAGAGTACAATATGTTTAGTGCTTTATTAGGTGAGACTTTTGAAATGAACATCGATCATTTGGAATTTTAAAAAATATCACGCTTAAATTAGTTTTATTATGCTTTTCTGCAATGTAAAAAAATAACAGGGTGTGGGGAGAAAGTCATTAAAAATACTGGATTTATACTGTGGCCCTATGAAATCAAGCAGAGGCCTGAATATGGCTTGCAGATCACAGATTCCTCATCCCTAAGTTGTACTGTCTATAAAAAGAAAAGTGCCATTTTTGAAATGTCCGTTAGTATGAAATAAGGACTCATGTTGGCAGTATTGTGAAGACTCTTGCCATGAGCAGGAAGCAATACCTGTTAAAACCACAGCAGAACTGAAACAGTGCTGGTGTACAGGACTAGCTTAGGGACAAGCGGTCCTCTACCTTAATGGCTTCTGTGACGATTAGTGAATTAAAGCACAGATCAGAACTCATATTGTTGACGCTGAGTCATTCCAAAAAGACTCAGTAAAGTTTTTGACAGTATGTATGTTTTAAAAGGCAGCAAAGCATGAGTACACAAATTTTAATCCAATTGTTCAAGAAAGATTAAAAAGTTCAGTTCTAGGTGGGAAGCCAACTTCAGTTCTGTGTTCAGTCAGTGTGTTGTACCACCATTTTCCAGTGATGCCAGGTTTGGAGGGCATCTCTGTACATTTGTATAGCAGATACAGCTCTAGTTCAAGATCATATGGTGAAGCTCCTTCACAACCATTCTCTTGCTTTGCAGTACTTTGACACACAATCTTGGTGTCTCTAGAATTTTAAGTTCTCCGAAAACCAGAGTTACAGGTGCTATCCAAATGAGAGCTCCCCAGGCTCTTGAAAAGGACTAGAAAGTACCACCTTGTTCTGTCATCATCTTGGGTGCGAACACCCAATTCAATGCCTGGAAATTCTATAAAAGGCAAGGCAAAAGCAATCATGTATGATCATGTATAAAATAGTTTATTACCATAATAAATAAAATTAAACTTTTTTTTAACAAATATCATTTGTGCTTGTTTAAAAATGTTGAGAAGGGAATATCAATGGAGGGGCCCACCTGTCCCTCTTAACATCCCCAGGCTGCAGTCATACAGTGGCGTTCTGTCAGCGTACTCAGCTGACCACACAAGTAGTCTCAGCTCGTTTGCACTTCTGTTGATTCATGCTCCTTTGGACAAAGTGACAGATGCAAAGGAAGAAGAAAAATCCAATGAAGGATTTGGCAGGACTCAACGGCAAGAGCGTTGATACAAGGAGGAGCCCCAGAATGACGAACTGCTCGTGAGTAGACGTGTCCTCGCAGTGTCAGCGAGATGTCAGATGTGGGTCTCCAACAGATGCACAAATACAGCGTCTGAATATTGAGAATACATTCATCGTGGCGGGGGGCGGGTTTGCATCTTTCTTTGCATAAAAGCAGTTCATATCCTGATACAAGATTCGTGAACGTCTCATTGAACAACTAATGGATCTGTTGGCTGACTCAGAAGTCAAAGAGACAGTGGCTCTAAGAAAAGTTTAATGGTGGGCAGGGAGGGCACCCACCGGTCCGGCACCTGCAGGGTATTCAAGTCCAGTTCTAAAGGTTCCCGAATAAGTCTGATATGCTCGCATGAGAATGAAGTTTCATTTGAAACTAATTTAAGCAGGAGGCAAGTTCACATTGATTCTTTTGAACTGTGAGGGGTGGAAATGAAAACATCTCAACAGGAACATGATGGGTGAGAAAATGGTGCTGCCTCTGATGGCTGCGGCTAGTGCTGGGAGGATAGTGAAATCTCGTCCAGTTGGAGGGCACGAGAGCTGGTGAAGGTTATTTTTATCAAAGCGAGCAAGAAGGCAGTACAATGATGGAGTGACAGAAGAGAGGCTGTCCGGGGGCCTGAGTGTGCCCTCAGTGGGCCTCCTCTTTAAGCAACACTAAGTGAGGAGGGAGGAGAGGAAAGAGCATTGGCAGCTCCATCGCAGTTGGAGTGCCATTCAAGGGTCTTAAGGCTAAACATCTTTATTGCAAAACACTGTACAATCTATGCATCAAGCGCACATCCACTTGCATGTCCACCAGGGCTCCTAAAATTTCCCAGAGGGTGCATGTGCTAACTGGTGGTCAAGGCAGCAAGGGGAGACGGGGCTCTTCCTACACCTACCTGATATTTCTAAGGCATTCATTCACTCCCCACAGGCTTGGGCACAAAGCTTAACAGCTGGCTTAATGCTTTCCCCTTCTACCTAAGGATTCAGGAGAGGAAGGTCGCTGGATGGGGTGGTGTGATGGGGGTGCATTTTTACTCTGAGCTGTGCTAACTCCACTTCTGAAAGAGGATTCCAGGAAAGGGCCTGCTGGTTGTCCAGCAGCAGCGCAGAGGATGATCTAGAAGGCTGAGGGTAAAACAAGCCCAGGAATTGGATAACAAGAAATGGGAACAGCTTTGAAACGCTAGGGCCCGTGTTGCTGTAGCATCAGAGTTTTTAGAAGCCATTGGTTGCCTACCACTAGCTACAAACCCTTTGCCCACAGATTTAATCTGAGGTCCAGAATATAAAGAAAAGTCTTAGAAAGAATCAAGCCACGGGGTGTGAGTGCAAGGGAAGGGGATGGATGAAGGTGGAGATACCAAGACTGTGCACTAGACCAAGGCTTCTCAACCAGATGGCTGCCTCCCGTTCCTTCCTATGGGAATCTCGTCATAGCCAGTGGGGGAGCCTTTGTAGGTATATGGAACGGCAGCACTCATTGCTGGAGATGGCGCCTCCACCAAGAACAAGCACTCCATCTTGTTGACCGTCTTATTTCACCGACTCACCCCTCACTCCCACACCTGCAGCCGAGGCGGGGGTGGGAGTGGCTGTGTTCAGCAACCAGCCAAGTGGTAGGGGCAGGACCTCCTACTCTAAATAGCCTGTCAGGGGACTCTGGGAAATGGAGCCTCCCTATGAATGACATTCAAAGTAAGGAATTGATGTAAGAGATCAAGTAACCAGCAATTACTCTGCAATGGTATAACGACATGTCCCCTTCCCTCGAAAAGAAAAAAATAGCTCAGGTAAATCTACATCTCTCGGCGTAACTTTTCTAAAGTCTAAAGGTTGGGTCCAATACCCAAATACCTTTTGTTTCCCTAATCTCTCTCCAGCCACCAGATAACGGTTTATAAGCGGAAGGCTGAGTCAGTGGTATCTGAAGCTCGTGGTTCTTGCTTGGGAAGCCAGAGCAGCATCTGGGCAAGGGTGTAGGTAGTTAGTACAAAGCAGCCCACGGCCAAGTGCATGTCATAACAATGCAAGGTTTGGCTCATTTAAAAATGTTTTTGTTTTTGTTTTTCTTCCAGAGAAAACCATTATAGCAAAAATCCCTAAAATCCTTAAACCCTTAAGGGGAGAAGAATAAAAGCATATACAGCCATACCTGTGGTACGCTGTCACCCCCAGGAGCATGGGTTGCAGGCCCTGTGACCCCAAGATGAGCAGATCCGGGCTTCTCATCACTAGCCCAGTTTGAATCCTAGGAGTTGATCAAGCAGTACATTCACCAAGCATTATTTTCCCCAAAAAACAGGTCTGGACTTCAAAGCCTCACATATTAGCATCTTTGCCCTTCAGAACCAGCTGGGGAGTCATTTCTTAATAGACACCTGTACCCCCTCAGGCAGAGCTGGAGGGAAGGGCCTGCAGGGTGCTGGGCAGGTGCTTCTGAAGTTGGATGTTGCAGTTATCAGGGCCCTCGCCCTGCCTTACAAGTAGTGAGTCCTAAACTCTGGAAGCAAGTTGACGAGCATGTTTAAGGAATGGCAAACTGGAACCATTGAGGGGCAGCTAGCAGATGGGATTCCAGATATTTTACAGCCTCAGCCCCGAAGACTAGTTGGCAGCTTCTCAAGTTAAAGAGGCTGAAAGCCCCACGGCTTACCCAGAGTCATTAACAGTCATGACTCCCGGCCCTGGGAAATTTCACTTCTTCTTTGTATGCTGCCATCTGAGGCTGAATCCAATAATGTCTCAGCCTCGGGAAGTATCGGGGCACCCCTGTAAGCCTCGCGGAAGAAGCTGCATGAGTGTGTGGGGCCTCTGGGGAAGGACTCTCACGTTGACCTTTCAGACTCTGCTCCCCAAGGCTGTCTGTGCCAACCCTGGCAGCCAGGAGAGGACAGCCCCACTCTGCACAGACAACTGAGGTCCAAGTCCTGGGTCATGCCATGGCCACTGAGCAGGACTAAAGAGAGTGGGTAGGCTCAGACAGGAGGCTTTCAGAAACACTAGATATCTTTGGTAGGGCAGGCCGTGACCTGTCGGGATCCCTTCAGTACTGAGGGACATCAACATTGGGATCCAGAATCCCTGCTGCAAAGCAATGCCAGGCAGAGGTGCTAAGGACGGGATTGCCACAGCATCACATGTGCAGAAGGTCAGTGCCCTAGATGATTCCATGCTGTCACTAATCCAGATCACCTGCACTCCTAATTTCACTCTCTCAAAGCTGAATTTTTAGAGCTGACCTTCCAATCTTACTTATCAATTTTTAGGGTCCTGACCCCTCTCTCCACTTTGTCTGGGAGAGATCTCTTTCCTTTCTCAGACACCACTGAAAGGAGCCCAAGCACACAAATAACCTGAACCCAGGGGACTATGAGGCAGTGGACAGTCCCGAGCATCATGGCATAGGGACTTGGATGGCCCGTAGGTGGCTCGGTGATCATCATTCTAAGCTCAGACCTTCCTCGTGGACCACTGCCCTACAGCCACCTCTCTCCATCACTTTACAGAGGCAGTCTGGAAACTCCTGCCTCTTTCTCTTTTTCCAGCTCCTGAAGCCACTACAATCACAGCCCTGCAATCTCATGGTTTCTCTTGAAGTCCTACTGACTTTAGTATGAGATAAAGAGATTAGCTTAAAAATAAGGCCAAGCACGACTCCCGAGTGTCCTAGAATGAACCCATGCCGTGGACAAAATACAAACTCTAGGACAATCCCAACAAGAGTCATAATAGAAACACAGCACTCGCTACAATCATTTTTCTGAGGTCATGTGTGTGTGTCTGCTTTGCTAATAAAGCAAATCTGGGCTCATCACCCTTCCTGCCGATGCCCCATACCCTGAGGAATGCCACAGGAACACTTGGGAAGAGGTCAAGAAGGAAAAGAAGCAAAGGGCCTGTGTGATGAGGCCAGTGGCATGGAGCCGGGCCAGAGATTCATCCGGGGCCTCCAGGGACCTCCCCTTCCACTATCCCATAGGAGCAGGGTGCAGACCATAGCCCAGAGAATCTCTGGATCGCCACCGCCCCTCTCCAGCTCTTACACTTGGCTCATTTCTTTTGGGAAAGGAGACCTGAAGATTCCCGGCTCTAGGTGTCTACAGGAGGCACCCAAAGCACCTCAGCTGCTTTTTGGCCTTAACCATTAGCGACAGAAAATCGAAAGGCTCTACCCTACCCTCCCTGTCCCTCAAGCTCCCCTTGTCCCGAGCTTGTTACAAATGACTACAGTAGGGAAATAGACGGTGACCTCAGACACAGGCTGTCCAAGAGCAGGGAATGCTGGGAACTCCCTGTGCCCACCACAGTCTCCGGCGGTCCTGGCGAAGGAGCCCAGCATGGTAATATACACGAGGGGTTCTCGGTGCTCTCCCACCAATCCCCAATGGCTGCTGTTCTTTCCTGGTAGTTTTCATCTTTTACAAATATCATGGCAGTAAAAAATTAAAAATGAAGGAAAATACCCTTTAGACGGCACGCCTCCTCTTCCAAAATTGTGCAAAGACAGTTCAGATGCAGCTGCCGTCTTGCAGGGTGGTGGCACACTCCTCTTCCCGGATCTTCCCCCAGATAGAGAAAAGGAGAGAGCGTGCCTAAGCGACTGGTCCCACTTGGATTTTCTGTCGGGAAGAGCCTAATTTGAAAGTTGTTGGTCATGTAGGTGTGTGTGGTAGAGGTGATGTTTATAGGGCAGGAGGGCATAGGGTGTTTTGTCTTCGACTTGTTTTTTTCAGCAGACCTCTCAGCTCGCTCCAAAAATGTCCCTCTCTGATTCTGGGGACTGGGGCCTCGATATTTCAAACAGCTCCTGAGGAGACTGAGAGGATCTTCTGGAAGTTAATATCCTGAGTATCTCAGAGAGCTGGTTCTCAATGTTCGTCATTTTGGTGTTCAAGGCCTTGATGTCCTCCTTCAGCTCGTGTTTCACCTCCAGGACGGTGGCCTGCAGTGTCTGCTCAGGGATGGGGTAGAACGAATGCTTGACCTCGGCCAAGATGGGGCTCCGGTCCTGGGGGCTCCTGGCCTCGCCCACGCTGTCCAGACGCAGGTCGCTCTTGGTGATGCCGCTGTCACACGAGTCTGTCTTCTTGAGCGTGGCCTCGCCGCTCGCCTTGGTCCTCTCGGGGAGCGTCTCCATGGACTCGGCCTTGGACACCTTGCTCCAGTCCTCAGCTTTCCCGCAGGAGTCCTTGAAGCGGGCCCAGCCCTTGCGCTTGGCCCAGTCACCCCCGCCGGCCTTGGGGCCCAGGCACTCGGCCCCCGGCGGCGCCTGCAGCCTGGCGTGGTCCAGCCCCGTGGATGCAACGGCCGCAGGGAAGGCCACGGGCGTGGCAGGGCTCTCGCGGACGGTGACGACGCTGGCCTTCACCAGGCCGTGGTGGGTGTGCTCGGTAAGGATGCTGCCCTTCTCCACATCCAGGTCGTCCAGGTCCCGGCCACCCCTCTCCGCGGCCAGCCTGGCCTCCTTCTGCTGCCGGAACCTCTGGAAGAGCCGCCGGACAGGGTGGTCCGGCGGCAGGATCAGGGGGGCCTCGTTCTTCCGTTTCATGCGCTCTTCCTCCTCCCGTTTCACATCGCTGATCTTCCGGAACACGATCTGGAGGGAGACAGAATGACACGCCCTGTTAACCCAGCTGTGGCATCAGCGAAGCTCGGCCCCTCTGCCCATCACAGGCCTGGTGTCCAGCCCCAGCCCTAAGGGAGGGGGCTCACAGTCCAGTCACATCCCTGCAAGGCCTCCAGGTCCTTGCTCAGTGACTGCCATCCCTTTCCTTTTCTGACCCTCATTCCCACCTCTCCAACAGCGAGGAATTGACTCCTGCTGTCATCCTCTTCAACAGAAACAAACCCCCAACCTTTCCATCTCTACAGGCCTAGAGGTTGGAGATGCCAAGTGGCCTCCTCCCAGGAGACTGTCCTGGCCTCTGAGCCTGGGTCCCCTTTAACCCGTTCTGGCCTGCAATTCAGTATCACCTGGTAAGCTTTCCAAAAATCATTTCTCTGACCCCACCTCAGACCTACTGCACTAAAAATCACCAGATGGGAAGCCCTTGAATCTGTAACTTAAAAGGCTCCCCCGGGGCTTCCCTGGTGGCGCAGTTGTTGAGAGTCCGCCTGCCGATGCAGGGGACACGGGTTCGTGCCCCGGTCCGGGAGGATCCCACATGCTGCGGAGCGGCTAGGCCTGTGAGCCATGGCCACTGAGCCTGTGCGTCCGGAGCCTGTGCTCCGCAACGGGAGAGGCCACAACAGTGAGAGGCCCGCGTACCGCAAAAAAAAAAAAAAAAAAAAAAAGGCTCCCCCGGTGATTCTGATGCACTGAAGTTCTACACCACAGTCCTGGGCAAGAAAGTTCAGCCGAGTTCCCAGGCAGGGTGATGGCTAAGACTGCCCTTGTCATCTGCAGATCTGGACCCTAAGTGAATGCAGTTGGCTGTGAAAAGTACACGCTGATCTCACATAGAAACCCTCCCTGTCATCAGGGAGCTTACGGGAGAAGAAAGTCCCGTGACCTTAATGTTACTTCATATATTTCTTACGACGACACTATAAGGTCACAGGGACACATATTGTTATCCCCATTTTAGAGGAGAGGAGATCAAGGCTCAGAGTAGCTAAATGTCACATAACAGATAGGTATCCTCTAAGACAAGCAGTTAAGCCCCAGACCCATTCAATGTCCAACAGGTTCTTCCTGACGATGACAATGCTTCATGCAGTGGATGGACAGCCAGCCAACAATACTGTCACAAGACTCTGGATCTCAGTGCAGCGTAAGCCACATATTACAGGGTTTCCCTTGGGCCGACATCCGATTATGGGAAAGCCCTGTAATTTCTGACTTATGTTGCATGTAGCAGGTACACTCAGGGGCATGTCTGACTCATCCCATACCTGAACTTGTAAGAAAGAAGCAACCTGAAATAGGTCATTTTTAAACTATAAATGCTGGTTTGGGGACCAGAGGGATTGAGATCCTTGAGAAGCAGGGGAGAGGTCTGTGGAAGGGAGAGGGGCAGCTTTTCCATCATCACAACCTGGACAGCCCTGTGTGGGCAGCCTCTGACCAGCCCAGAACCTGCCCCAAAGACTTGCTGCAGGACCCCCAGCTCTTGGGGAGGCACATGTGTTGGCATGCCCAGAGCCTGGGCTTTGGGGTCAGACAGAATTAAGTCCTAGCTCTGCCAATTAGCTGTGTGATCTCAACAGGTATCTTAACTTCTGAGTCTCTGTTTCCTCCTTCAAAAGTGGGAAAAATCCCTCCTTTTCTGACTTGATGTAAAGCCAACAGAAGAGTACTTACGTGAAAGCACTGGCTAACTGTGAACGCTCAAAATGAATCCTCCTGTCCCCACCATTTCAAGGCCTCTGCTTTTTGTTTTTTAACTTGTAGACACATATAATATGTGACTAATTCTACCTCCTCCAGGAAGGCCCCGCCCCACCCCACCCGGGGCTCTCGGATGGCACCACTCATTAGGTTCTCAGATATGACCGACAACATGGTCATTTTATATAAAGTGCCAATAAATACAGAGGAACCCAACCAACACTGAATTGCGTGCTTGATGCCAGTGATCAGTCAGCAGATCGTTGGCAGACTGGAGGCTCACCTGTCATGTGACTTCTCCATCAAAGCTTCTGTCACTGGATGACTTGACACTAACAGGTGGGTAGGACGGAGCAGCCGCCCCTCTTGTCACCTGGCTAAATCTTCAAGCCACATTACTTGGGTCCCAGTGAGTGGCTTTCTGACCTCCACTGGACAGCATTTCTCCCAGCCCTGCCCTTATCCATCCTCTGCCCTGCCCAGGGTTATGTAATTTCATAACCCTGTCTCCCCAGGTCCTTTTCAGCCATACCCCATGTGCTCCTGTAGTCTGGATCCTGCAGATCCAAGCCATGGCACTCAGGAGAATCCCATCCACTCTGAAGAGGACCCTAATTGAAGGCATCATAGGGATGGAGGGATGACGATAAGTAGAGTGATCAGGACCTTGTCTGTCTGTCCTCCCAGTGCTCTGAGTTGGCAGTCTTCCACCTCCATTCTCTGTTCTGGCAATGGACCCTGATCACCAAGAGGAGTCCAAATCCTCCTCACACCAAGGCCCAACTCAAACAGCACCTCCTCCAGAAAGCCTTCTTTGATTCCATGGAGCTCTAAGTCATCCTCCCACCTCCCAACCCCAATGGCCCTTGCTGTGCTCACACCACTCTTCTGCCCTAATTACTATCTTGCATCCACTTGTAGTAGTGATGCCGTCTGTTGCCTCCCCTACTCACATCCCTTCTTAGAGAAGGGAGGAGGGGCAAATGGGATAAGAAAGGAAGGTGGGACAGAGAGGAGGAATGAGAAAAAGAGGGAGGAAGGGAGAACATATGACAATGTAAATATACCCCGAAGAGATGATGGCATTTAGAGCCGTTTGCTCTGGTCCTGCCTTTATTCTGAAGGACATCTGATTCTTAGCAATATCCCCCTTTTTACTTGAGCTCGTTTGGGTGGGGTTCTATTCCTTGCAAGCAATAAGTCCCAAACAAGATACCAGTTACTTACGTCCATACCTTAGCCCCTCTGAAGGCTCCCTGCAGGTCTAGCACTGTACTTTGCATGTCACATTGTGTCTTTTACTTTTTAAAAATTTATTACCTACCCTAAGAGCAGGGATTGTCTGTTTTGTTCACTATTTCAAGCACTTAGAAAGTACCTGACACCTAGGGGGTCCTCGATAAATATTTGTAGAATGGATGAATAAATGAATGGATGAAAAACAGATAAATATGCGCTAATGAATCAATGTTAGAATGTCTTAGCCTGGAAAGATGAAATCACAGAGGTCATAATGTTATAAAAGGAAGGGATTAGCTCAGAACACACAGGGTCCTCTTAACAGCTCTCTCAACATCAAAGGTCAGGCGGCCCTTGAGACCAGAAATGAGATGTTTTAAGACTAAAGAAAAGGAAGTACTTCTCCAGATATTGAGGAGTCAACCCAAAATTTCTTATACCAAGAGGTTGTACGGTGAAGTATGAAGTATACCAGTAGGCTTACAAATGCTTAGTATGTATCCATGGCGGATATTTGTGACAGGAAATGGTAGCTCCTTCTTGAGGGCGTGGAAATACTGGGCTCTTCAACCAAATGCCTCATGGGGGTCAGAAACCTGGACCAGGGGCCAGGGGCCTGGCCTGGGCAGCATATTCAGATGTTGTGGCCCCATCATCAGTGGGGTCAGTTCAGCACTCACGGGCTGGGGCTCTCCTGGGGAGGGGACGTGGGTGTCTGGGTCTGTGCTGACTCTTCTGAAGCTTCTTGGCTTTTCCTAAAGGGTCATCTTGTGTGCCTGGGGTAGCCCCACCTGAACATCACTGGCTCATCCAATGGGCAAGTAAACTAGGGAACATCTTTCTGCCCTGCAGAAATGACTGAGCCTGCCTTTGAGAATCAGCAAGTAAAATTAGCATTCTCCCAAGGGGACCAGAGCTGATGTGGTCTAACAGCTTTTCTAGTCTGAGGTCTAGGCCTCTGCTTACTAGCTTCAGCTGATATTTTGGAGAAGTTAGTCATGGAGTCTTCATCTCCAGAGGCAGCTGTGACCAGGCATTTGACCAAGTATTTTAGATCTAAGGACAACTGCTCTTGAATTTTTCTTTTATGTAAACTTGGATCTTCCTGTGGAAGACAATCCAATGTCAATGGGAAGAACCTGGACTAGGAGTTGGAAGACGGGAGTGCTCATTTCACCCCTGCTGGGCCCTGAGCAAGCCGCCTCTTCGCACCCACCCTCACCAGTGGGACAACCTCCTCCCTCAGCTCCCAGCAGAGTTGTGCCAGGTTTTCTTTCTTTCCATTTTCCTGTTATGTATTGGGCTTCAATGTAAGATTTCATCCCAGGAAAGGATTCTGTGGCCTGAATTATCATTATGAAAACCACTGGATGAGATCATCTCTAAAGTCCCTTTGAGAATGAACAATTAATGATTTTAATAATACAGTACTTTGTGTTGTGTTTTATAGCATATTCCACATACTCAAGTGCATCATCTCATTTAAGCTAAAGTTCCGGGGAGGTGTGCAAGGACTTCCTCCACAATCTGACAGTGGAGGAGACTGGGGTTTAGGTGGTAGGGTGGCCTGCTCAAGGTCACACAGCTAAGCAGAAGTAGAACTTCAGGGTATTGGCCAGTGCTCTTGCCTTGACATCACCTTTCTTCACATCAGCAGTCCGTAGACAGGGGCCACATCAACAGAGAGGTGCCAGGGTCTGTCTGGAGAGGTTATTACCAGGGACCCCAACTAATCACCCACTGGGGAGGCCCAGCCCTAGAGACAGGCTAACACTGGTCCAGGCACCACTGATGGGATAGGTCTGGATCCTCCCTAGCCAGACAGAGTCCTGCCAGCCCACAGGGGTGCCTGATGTGTTGGGCATGGGAGGCCCATGCTGAATGCTGAGCAGCTCATGACTGACTGTATATGGGGAGACAGAGAATGCCCCAGGGCAGAGGTGGCTGCTGTGCCTCCCTCATCTATCTCCACATTCCTCTGAAGGCTCAGCAAGCAATGGCCTAGAGCCTGGGAGGCCGTTAACAAACAGTTGTTGAGCTGAACTGAATTGACACCCAGCTCTTCAAACTGCAGGGCTTCCTGAGCAGTTATTTTCAAGTTTGTCTGAAAAAGTAATCCCACTGGAAGCTGAGGTGAGTCAGGACCATCAATTGCCTCTTTTGGGTTGCATTTAAGGAGGGCCCAGTCCCTCTTAAGCCCCCTTAAGACCAGACCAAGGGGAGGAGTCCCCTCAGGGTCACTGAGCAACAGGGTCCCTGCAGCACATGTAGGGGAAAGACAGCCCTGGGAGGGAAGTGGGCCACCTAGAGTTCTGACAGCACAGAGAACGGGAGTCCAGTTGCTTAAAAGAGCTTAGATTGGGGAGTAAAAAGATTTACATAATGTCAATTCTCAGTGGTTTGCATAAATAGAGACTGACGTATGAATCACAGAAAACCATAGATAAACCAAAAGGGATTTATTTTGGTTTTAATTGAATTCAGACACATGGCCCAAATCTGAAACACACAGAGAAGAGTAGAAAGAACACAGGCTTAGAGTGGTCCCAACTCTGCTGCTGACTGGCTGCTATATGACCTTGGGCAAGTCATGTCCTTGCTTGGCTGGACCAGAACAACAGTTCTCAAATCTAGCTGCACTTCAGAACCACCTGGAGGAGGTGTTGTTATCTACTGAGGGAGAATTTCCCATGGCAGGGTCAGAAACTGGCATTTGCAACAAGCTCCCAGGTAATTCTGACCTAGGCAGCCCAGGCCAGATCTGCTGACTAGGGACTCAGAACCCCAGGACTGATGACTGGTGAGATCACTGCCACTCTGCTGTCCTCCATGTGAGCACATGCTGAAGCATAAGGTGCTAAATGTGCCCGGAGTGGGGAGGGGGAGGGTGGAGTCACGTGGAACATGAACACAAGCTTTGGATCCCAGACAGACTTGGGATCATGGTCCCCAAGCCTCAGTTTCTTCCTCTGTAAAAGCAGATAAAGCTATTGATTTCATAGGGCTATCATGGGCATAAGGTTGGATTATATAAGTAAACTCTTAAGAAGAGTACCTGACATTTACTAGTTGCTGAGTAAATGTATTATGTATCATTCTTTGTGGGGATGACCCTTGAGATGATTCTAGAAGGATGAGCTGGAATTGGGAATAAAAGGTGAAAGATTTGGGCAAAGGTGCTCACACAGGGAAAAATACATGTAATGACACAAAGGCAGAAAGGCCACCCAACAGAGAAAAATGCCTTTGTGGTAGTAGTCCCAGTGGGAGGGGCTGATTTTGTTAAATTTTTGACTTTGTTAAATGTGTGCTATCTCATGACATCCTCATAGCAGCCCCAGCAGGTGGGGAAAGTCATTATCCTCATTTTTTAAATGAAGAAACCAAGCTTAGAAAGGGTAGGTGACCACCTAAGGATACTCAGACAGTGGAGCTAAGATTCAAACCTCAGCCATCTGAGCCCCCATCCATGCCCATGTTCTAAGCCATTCTGCTAGGAAAAGGCCTTGGTTTTAGGGAAAAGGGTGATTTTCTCTCACATACGTTGATAACCTCCATCCCTGCCCCACCACCTCTCTCCACTAGTTTCTCTTACTCCCAGTCCATCAGCAAGTTCTCTAAAGAATCCAGGGACAGAACTGTGAAGCAGAGAGATCGGGCCAAGGTGAGGGGAGAAGCCATGAAGCTGAAGCTCTCAGAGCTTTTAAGGAGAGGACTCACTAGGTACATTAGGACCTATTAGTGTGGTCCTTTAATTTATCAGGATGGGGGTGTGACTTAGCGTGAGAGTCAGGCTTTGATTGGTCAAGGCAAGAAAGAGGAGCTGTAAGACATATGAGCTGAGTGTTTTGGTTACTGGGAGGATCTTGCGTCCTTGCACAGTGGTGAGGTCACCAATTACCCTCAGGGCACAGCACTGGATAGGAGGAACAGGAATGCAGAGGTCCCAGTGGACTTTATCCATGAAGAATCTAGAGGTTAGAGGTCCTCTGCTCTCAAGTGGCCTGGTCCAGTGGCTCTCAGAGTGCGGCTGACAGGCCAGCCCCTCCCACCACCATGCAACATCTGCACTTCTGGCATTAATCAAGAATGACCTTGTCCCTTAGGGACCATGACCGTGATCCCTTAGTGACATCCCATGAGGACTGGCATCATCTCATTCACTCTTGTAAGGGCCCCCACTGAGAACGAGAGGATCAACAAGGTCTTTTGTTGACAGACTGGCCTGTGTCTGAAAGACTCCTACAGATGCACCTGTTCCTGTCTTCAGGAAGATTCAAACCCAAGAGGAGTGAGGATCTCTTCTTCTCAACACCACCAAGTGAAGAAGATACATCCCTTGTTTGCTGCTCAGAGAAGAGATGGCACTGCTGTGTGGGAGCCACTGGCCTCTGGCCTTTCACTAGGGCCATATTTGCCACTCTCTTCCTTGCTTTGTGCTCCCTCAGTGTAGGAGACTGAATTACAGACACCAAAAGATATGTCCATCCAAACCTCAAAATGTGATGTTACTTGACATAAGGGTCTTTGCAGATGTAACAAGGTAAGAATCTTAAGGTGAGATCATTCTGCATCAGGGTTGGCCCTAAATCCAAAGATAAGTGTCCTTCTTAGAGACAGAAAAGAGAAGACACAACACACAGAGCAAAAGGTCATGTGAAGATGGAGGTAGATGCTGGAGTTTTGTAGCTACAAGCCAAGAAATGCCAAGGATTGCTGACAGCAACCAAAAGCTAGGAGAGAGGCATGGAACGATTCTTTCTCAGAGCCTCCAGAAGGAGCCAACCCTACAGACAACTTGGTTTCAGACTTCTGTCCTCCACAACTATGAGAGAATAAATTTCTGTTGTTTTAAGCCACCCAGATGGAGATAATTTGTAATGGCAGCCCTAGGACTCGGTTCCTTTACAGCTTCTTCTTCCTCCCATCCCCTAAGTGTGGTCCTCCCCCAAAGCCCCGCCCTTTGCTCTCTGTGCTCCATGAGGTCTTACTGCTTCAATGCTCACCTCACCTTCATGCAGCTAAGAGCCAACAGAGGTGCTGACAAGACTGGTACAGATGCCCACCCTGCTGCGACCCTGAAGAAATTTCTTGATCTTTCTAAGCCTCAGTTGTCTTCTCAACAAAAATTCCTACTTCCAACCTTGCTGCAGTGATGCAGTGAAGTGACACTTGTGAGAAACCTCTCCCTCCCTTCACATTCACAAAGAAATGTTGCTTTTCACTCCAGCCCCAGCTCTAAACCTGAATTTTCCCACACACGGTACAGCTATATCAATGTCTCGTAGACCTTTCAACCTCTCCCAGCCAAAGCAGTCTCTCTTCCCACCCGTCTTTCCTCAGTGTGAGCCAAGTCACCAATCAAGCAGGAAGAAATGGGGCCAAATGTGGAGCTGGTGACATGCCTCCCCCATCAGAGTTGCTCCAGTGCTAAGACAGGTAGACCAGCGTTCAGCCTCCAACACTCCCTCAACAACACCTCCCCCCTGTCTAGGGAAGCACTAATCATGACCTTTGAAATCAAGTTAACACTATGCTGTCTCATGATTGCACAGGAGAACTTAAGAAAGTGGAACATGCACAGAACTAGGACAAATAATCCTAAAATTTATATGGAACCACAAAAGACCCAGAATTGTCAAAGCAATCCTGAGGAAAAAGAACAAAGCTGGAGGCATAGCCCTTCCAGACTTGAGACAATGCTACAAAGCTACAGTAATCGTGGTGTGGGTGCAAAAACAGACATATAGATCAACGGGACAGAATAGAGAGCCCAGAAACAAACCCACACACCTACAGTCAATTAATCTACAACAGAGGAGGCAAGAATATACAATGGAGAAAAGACAGGCTCTTCAGCAAGTGGTGTTGGGAAAGCTGGACAGCTACATGTAAACCAATAAAATTAGAATGTTCTCTAACACCATATAAAAACATAAACTCAAAATGGTTTAAAGACCTAAATATAAGACATGACATCATAAAACTCCTAGTGAGAACATAGACAAAACATTCTTGGGACATAAATTGTAGCAATATTTTCTTAGATAAGTCTCCCAAGGCAAAAGAAATAAGAGCAAAAATTAACAAATGGGACCTAATCAAACTTAAAACCTTTTCCCATTAAAGGAGACCATCAACGAAACACAAAAAGACAACCTACAGAATAGGAGAAAATATTTGCAAATGAGGTGACCGACAAGGGCTTAATATCCAAAGAACACAAACAGCTCATACAACTCATTATAATAATAAAAGAAAAAAACCTTCAACCCATCAAAAAACGGGCAGAAGACCTAAACAGACATTTCTTCAAAGAGGACAGATGGCCAACAGGCACATGAAAAGATGCTCAACATCATTAATTATCAGAGAAGTGCAAATCAAAACCACAATGAGGTATCACCTCACACCTGTCAGAATGACTTCATCAAAAAGTCTCCAAGTTATAAATGCTGGAGAGGGTGTGCAGAAAAGGGAACCCTCCTACACTTTTGGTGGGAATGTAAATTGGTGCAGCCACTATGGAAAACAATATGGAGGTTCCTCAAAAAATTAAAAATAGAGCTACCATATGATCCAGCAATCCCACTCCTGGGCATATACCCTGAGAAAACCATAATTCAAAAAGATACATGCACCCCAGTGTTCATAGCAGCACTATTTACACTAGCCAAGACATGGAAACAACCCAAGTGCCCATCAACAGATGACTGGTTTAAGAAGATGCGGCATACACACACACACACACACACACACACACACACAATGGAATATTGCTCCATTAAAAAGAATGAAATATTCCCATTTGCAGTAACATGGATGGATCTAGAGAATATCATACTAAGTGAAGTAAGTCAGACAGAGAAAGACAAATATTATATGATATCACTTACATGTGGAATCTAAAATATAATACAAATGAATCTATATACCAAATAGAAACAGACTCACAGACAGAAAACAAACTTACGGTTGGTTACTAAAGGGGAAAGAGAGTGGGAGGGAGAAATTAGGAGTATGGGATTAACAGATAAAAACTACTATACATAAAATAGATAAGCAACAAGGATTTACTGTGTAGCACAGGGAACTAATTTCAATATCTTGTAGTAACCTATAATGGAAAATTATATATATATATATATATATATATATATATCTGAATCACTTTGCTGTGCACCTGAAACTAACACAATATTGTAAATCAACTATAATAATTTTTAAAAAGTGGAAGATGAACTGCAACTTGCAGAAATCGAACCCACCAAATACCTCCCTGTCTGAGGGTTCAGCTCATTGCCCTCCACCCCCTTCAACCTTATAGTCCTGCACAATCCTGCTTATCACGGCTTTGGAAAGTTGGGACCAGGTTTATCTCCACCCTAGGCATAGTCTTCTGAATATTCCTTTTGCCTTCCGGCCTGGAAAATAGGGAAAAGGGTCTGTCCTGAAAACAGCAGCAAGGGGAGCCCAGCGTCGGGAGAGACAGGCGAGCGCTGAAACTTGACATTTCATCACCACCTTACATCCGAGTCACTCTCCAGTGCTTCTCCTCCCTTCCTCAGCTGAGCCTTCAACACAAGTAGCGCCTAACACCAACCAGGCATTCAACAAAGGACCAGATATTGGGCTAAGCACTTTGTACACATCTGTGACTCACTCCTCACAGCCACCCGGTGAAGTGGATACGGAAGTCATTCACCCAGGCCAGTCTGCACCTGATGTATTCTGGATTACCTCTGCAGTTTGTACTTCTCACCACCAAAAGAGGACAATAATTAAGGAAAGATCCATCCGCCTCCCACCCCCAACATCTTCTGGTTGGCGGCATTCTCTTCATTTTTTCTGGATTAAAGAATCAGATACAAAGCATATATTTGCATAGTTGTAATTCCACTGTTAAAAATTGTCGCTTTCTACCAAAATGGACAAAAAACTGAGAATTCTGAGAACTTGTATGTTACTGAAGAGTTGGCTCTGACATCACTGTCACTGTCCCTTGGGATCTGTGCCACCCTGTGGCATGTGACTGGGCTGCTGTGACGCTCATCATGTCAGCCAGCAGATCATACCATCCCACGCACAAAGCACTAGAGCAAATAATTCGATTCAAGCAATTGTCTAGTTTTGAAACATGATGGTTATAACAATTTCACTGGATTATTCTAGGGTTTGACTCTCCCAATAAATAATTTTCTGTTGCACTGTTAAAATTCCCATTTCTCATATTAGGATGCTGACTTTCAGAGCCATCAAATGCATGACCCCAAGTAGGGTGCCTTCCCACTGCTCCATCAAGGTGCAGCCACTCAGCTGCCAAGGAAACTTGCCGGTTCTGCCCTCCTTGAGAAAGTATCCACTACCGTCCCACTCACATCTGAACTCCAGACATTCGTCACACCTGGGCTATATGGTGAAGTCTCCCACCCCCCTCACGGGGAGAGGTGAGAGGTGGTGTGGGAGAATCCCAGAGTGAGGACCAGTTCTCTCCCTGATGTGCACTCAGGTACATGTGCCTTCTCGAGAGCTCTGAGCAGAGCAGCCCTGAACGAAGTGATGGGACTCGTCTGGAGAGCTAGTCCCGTTTGCCCCTGTCCTTGGGGGGTGTTTCAGTGATGGGGATGCGGTGAGGGAGGAACTGGGAGCCCAGTTGGGAGGAATCTTGCATTCCCCACAGGGCCGTGCAGAAGCAAGAGCGCCTGGGTGGGGGTGGGGAGTAGGAAGAGCGGTCTGGAGACGGGCTCCCCGGAGGTGGAGGGCTCTTAATGATAAGGGAGAGGGTTACTGGCTCCCTGAGCTTTTCCTTTTGAGACCTAGTCCCCCTTCCCTGTGGAATATGGGGTGCATGTGTAAGAGGGGTGACTAGAGGGGGTCTTCTCCATCCTCACACTTGCATTCTCTGCCCGTGCAGCACTGCCTTACAGTGGGGTCTCTGCCCCAGTAGCTCCACTGCCTTTCTAGGCCAGGACAGAGGTCTCCCTATCCCTGCTAAAGTGTGGGCACCATACCCCAGCTCTAGAGTCATGCCTGGTCCCACAATGACCACCGAGAGTTGGGGCTGCACTCAGGAGGGGTGCACAGGAGGGAGCAGCCTGGGCCACGTAGCAAGGTGAGCCCACCCAAGGGCTCAAGCAGCTTTCTCTGCAAACACCGTCAGAAGTAGAGGAGGCCAGAGCTTGAGTCTGCGTTCTGTTTTCTCACAGAATCCTCTTCCAGCACTGTATGTAGAGCCAGCTAACCATGTCTGAGTCATACCCCAGCCACAACTAGCTGAGAAACTTTCTTCTCTGAGCCTTATTTTCCTCATTTGCAAGCTGAAGACGCTAATGCTTGCTTTGGCTCTCAGGCAACGCTGGTGCAAGGTAGACTGCTGTACACACGAGCTACATCAGAGCTACATCTCAATTATTCCCCTGTAACCTCCCAGCAGGGGAGGCCATCTCCGAGCTTTGCCCCAGGGGCCACAAGAACCTTTCTCTTTGTGCAAAGCACAAAGGGCAGCAAGGTTTAAGAAATGACTTGGTAAGGGGGGTGGGGTGTTTGGACAGTTGAAGGGAGGGAGACCAGGTAGAAAGCTGTGACTCTAGCTAACGACAGGTATGGAGGGACTGAACTAGGGAAGCAGAGGAAAGGGCAGATGAAATGAAACATGGCTTGCTTCTGGACAGGCATGCCAGGTCATGGTATAAGAGAAATGGACATGATCTGAAAACTCTGAATCTCAACCTGTGGCCTCACCTACACCAGGTTCCCAAGGGGCATTTGCAGCACTGTGGACATTTCCAAGAAACACACGCTACCAATTCCTCTGTTGTCTCCCACCCTAGGAAGCTGGATGAAACCATCTGTAAGCCATGAGGCTACCTTTAGTCCTATCAGAGGCAGTTTTAGTAGCCTGCCTGTCCATGCCTCCACTCCCAGGGGCCCCCACTCACCCCACTGGCCTTTCAGGGGGAAGGGTCACAGTGGCCCCATTCTCAGAAGAAATCATTAGAGTAGAAGAAAACTTGGGGAGACCAGTCCTAAATGGCATCTCTTAGAGACTGAAGAGCTTTTAACCTCTCCCCACTTCTCATCAAAAGCTCCATCCTTGAAGCACATGGCCCAACTGTGTAACTCAGAGCTCCTTCACTTTGGCAATACCTTGTGGGAGGAAGCCTAGAGTCACCCACCTCCCCTGTCCCAGCAGTGGTTATCATCCGGGAAGAGGGCCAGAATCACCTGAGGACCTTTTAAAGAATAGATGTATATGAGAAATGGATAAATTCTTAGACACGTACAATCTTCCAAGACTGAATCATGAAGAAATATAATCTGAATAGACCAATTATTAGTAAGGAGATTGAATCAGTAATTTAAAAAAAAAAAAAAAACTCCCAACAAACAAAAGTCCAGGACCAGATGGCTTTACAGGTGAATTCTACAAACACTCAAAGAAGATTAAATACCTATCCTTCTCAAACTCTTCTGAAAAGTTTTACTAGGCCAGCATTACACTGATACCAAAACCAGAGAAGGACACCACACAAAAGGGAGATTACAGGCCAAAATCCCTGATGAACATAGGTGCAAAAATCCTGAACAAAATATTAGCAAACTGAATTCAACAACACATTGAAAGGATCAGACACCATGATCAAGTGGGATTTATTCTAGGGATGCAAGGATGGTTCAATATTCACAACAATCAACGTGATACACCACATTAACAAAATGAAGAATAAAAATCATAGGCTTGTCTCAGTAGATGCAGAAAAAGAATTTGGAAAAATTCAATATCCATTTATGATAAAACTGAACAAAGTGGTTATACATGGAATGTACCTCAACATAATAAAGTCCATATATGACAAACCCACAGCTAACATCCTACTCAAATATGAAAAGCTGGAAGCTTTTCTCTTAAGATTGGAAAGAAGACAAGGATGCCCATTTTTGCCATTTTTATTCAACATGGAATTGGAAGTCCTAGCCAGAGCAATTAATTAGGCAAGAAAAAGAAATAAAAGGCATCCAAATTGGAAAGGAAGAGGCAAAACTGTCACTATTTGTTTGTGGATAACATGATTTTATATATAGAAAACCCTAAAGAATCCACCAAAAATACTGTTAGACCTAATAAATGAATTCAGTTAAGTTTCAGGGTACAAAATCAACATATAAAAATCTGTCACATTTTTATACACTAATAATGAACCATCATAAACTAAAATTAAGAAAACAATCTCATTTACAACTGTAAAAAAATAAAGTACCTAGGAATAAATTTAAGAGGGTGAAAGATCTGTACACTGAAAACTATAAGATATTAATGAAAGAAATTGAAGAAGACAAAAAAATGGAAAGATATACCATGCTCATGCATTGGAAGAAATAATATTGTAAAAATGCCCATATTACCCAAAGCAATCTACAGAATCAATGTAATCCCAAAATTCCAATGGCATTTTTCACAGAAATAGAACAAAAAGTCTTAAAATTTATATGGAACCACTGAAGATCCCAAATAACCAAAGCAATCTTGAGAAAGAACTATAATCTGGAAGCATCATGCTTCCAGACTCCAAACTATATTACAAAGCTACAGTAATCAAAACAGTATGGTATTAGCATAAAAAGAGACACATAGGTCAATGGAACAGAATAGAAAGCCCAGAAATAAACTCACACATATATGGCTAAATAATTTATGACAAAGGAGGCAAAAATGGAGAAGGATATCCTCTTCAATAACTGGTGTTGGGAAAATTGGACAGCTACATGCAAAAGAATGAAACTGGACCACTATCTTACACCATACACAAAAATTAACTCAAAATGAATTAAAGACTTGAATGTAAGACCAGAAACCATAAAATTCCTAGAAGAAAATATAGGTGGTAAGCTCCTTGACATCACACTTGGTGATATTTTTTTGAATCTGACTCCAAAGGCAATGGCCACAAAAGCAAAAATAAACAAATGGGACTACGTCAAACTAAAAAGCTTATGCACAGCAAAGGAAAAGATCAACAAAATAAAAAGGAAACCTACTGCATTGGAGAACATATTTGCAAATCATATATCTAAAAAGGAGTTAACACCCAAAACATATAAAGAACTCATACAGCTCAATAACAACAAAGCAAACAATCCAATTAAAAAGTAGGCAGAGGACCTGAATAGACATTTTTCCAAAGAAGACATACAGATGGCCATCAGGCACATGAAAAGATCTTCAACATCACTAATCATCAGAGAAATGCAAATCAAAACCACAATGAGCTATCATCTCACACCTGTCAGAATGGCTATTATCAAAAGGACAAGAAATAACAAGTGTTAGCAATGATGTGGAGAAAAGGGAACCCTTGTGCTCTGTTGGTGGGAATGTAATTTAGTGCAGTCACTATGGAAATAATATGGAGGTTCCTCAAAAATTTTAAAATAGAACTACCATATGACCTAGGAATTCCACTTCTGGATATTTAGCCAAAGAAAATGAAAAAACTTGTTTGAAAAGATATACGCACTTCCAATGTTTGTAGTAGCATTATTTACAATAGCCAAGACATGGAAGCAGACTAAGTGTCCATTGATGGATGAATGGATAAAGAAGGTGCAGGAGATACACACACACACACACACACACACACACACACAATGGAATACTACTCAGCCATAAAAAAGAATGAAATATTGCCATTTTTGACAACATGGATGGACCTTGAGGCTATTATGCTAAATGAAATAAATCAGACAGAGGAAAACAAATACTTTATGAATTCACTTATATGTGGAAACTAAAAAACAAAACAAGTGAAGAAACAAAATAAAACTCATAGATACAGAGAACAGATTGGTAGTTGCCAAAGGGAGGGTATTGGGGAGTGGGTGAAACAGGTTAAGGGGATCAAGAGATACAAATTTTTAGTTATAAAATAAATCAGTCATGGGGATATAATGTACAGCGTGGTGACTACAGTCAATAATACTGTCTTGCAAATATTAAAGTTGCTCTCATCACACACACCAAAAAAATTTGTAACTTTCTATGGTGACAGATGGTAACTAGACTTATAGTGGTGATCACTGCACAATGTTTACAAATGTCAAATCATTATGTTGTACAGCTGAAACTAATGGAATGTTGTATGTCAATTATACTTTAATTTAAAAAATATGACAATTCTGGTGAATGCAATCTATAGATTCAGGACAATCCCAATGGCATTGTTACACACATAAAATAATACATCCTAAAATTCATATATATTCTCAAGGGATTTTGAATAGACAAAACTATCTTGAAAAAGGAGAACAAAGTTGGATGTCTCACACTTCCTGATATAAAATCTACTACAGTGCTACAGTAATCAAAATAGAGTGGTACTGGCATAGGACAGATTTACAGAACAGTGAATGCAATAGAGAATCCAGAAATAAACCCTCGCCTATACAGTTAATTATTTTTGATAAGGGTTCCAGGGAAGGACAGTCTTTTCATCATATGATGCTGGGAGACCTGGATATCCATATGCAAAAGAACAAAGTTGGACACTTTCCTTACACTGCATACCAAAATTAACTCACAGAGGATCAAAGATCTAAGTGTAAGAGGTAAAACCATAAAACTGAATTTTATGTTGGAAGAAAACATGTGGAGAAATGTTTGTAATATTGATTTGGCAATGATTTCTTATCTATGAAACTGAAAGCATATGGAATAGAAGAAAAATAGGTAGATTAGACTTCATGAAAATTAAATACTTTTGTGCATCAAAGGATACAATCGAGAGTGAAAAGACAACCCACAGAATGGGAGAAAATATCTGATAAGGATTTCATAACCAGAAATATATAAAGAACTCCTACAACTCAACAACGAAATACAAGCCATCCAACTAAAAAATAGGTAAATAACTTGAACAGACATTTATCAAAGAAAACATACAAATGGCCAAAAAGCACATGAAAAGATACTCAACAATACATGTCATAGGAAATGCAAATCAAAACCATAAATGAGATACTACTTCACACCCTTAAGGATGGTTTTTAATAAAAAAACAAAAACAGAAAATAACTAATTTTGACAGGGTGTGGAGACATTGGAACTCTCATACATTGTTGGTGGCAATATAAAGTGCTGCAGCCTCTATGGAAAACCGTTTGGCAGTTCCTCAAAAAACTAACACAGAATTACTATGTATTCCAGCAATTCCACTCCTAGATATATACCTAGAGGGATTGAAAGCAGGCACTTGAACAGATACTTGTACACCAGTGCTCAAAAGCAGTATTATTCACCATAGCCAAAGGGTGGAAACAACCCAAATGTCAATCAACAGATTAATGGATAAACAAAATGTGGTATATACATAAAATGGAATATTATTCAATCATTAAAAGGAATGAAGTTCTGACTCCTTCTAAAACATGGCTGAATCGTGAAGACATTATGCTAAGTGAAATTAGCCAGGTACAAAAAGACAGATATTATATGATTCCACTTATAAGATCCACTTATCTAGTATAAGCAAATTTATACAGACAAAAAGTATATTAGATGCTATGAGAGTTTTGGGGAATGGGGAATGGGAGTTATTGCTTAATGGTTACTGAGTTTCTGTTTGTAATCATGAAAAAGTTTTGGAAATGGATGATGGTGATGGTCTCACAGTCTTGTACACGTAAGTTAATGGCACTGAATTATATAGTTAAAAAATGAAATTAAAATGTCTATGCATCCCACCCCCTGCCCCAAACTTCACCTCTATTTGAGAACCAGTGACCTAAAAATAGACATATACTGGGAAATACAGCAAGACTGCCACGTAGGCATATATTTCACTCTTGTTTAGAGGTCATGAACGTGTACACAGACACACACACACACACACACACGCTCAGAAGACAAGATGTCCCTGCTCAGTGCCTGTGCACCAGCTGCACACACGTAGCCCCTGACCCTCCTGACTACACCAGCCCTCTCTCCCTCTGTGCTTCCCTCCTGGACACCAGGCATCCCTATCCCCACTTCCCAGTCCCAAGTTCCATCTTGGACAGAGCCCTGAGATGCTGAATCTGAAGACAAAAATAACTCTGCCAGGGTGATTTATGTCTGTACTGTCTGAGCCCTCTGCCTGCAGGGCATGTGCGGGTGGGGAGAAGAGCCACGCCCTGTCTGCCAGGTAGGGAGGAGCTCTCAGGGGTCTGCAGCTGTAGGCACCCTAGAATGCATTTCATCCTAGGGATGGAATGGGGCCTGGATCATATAGCCCATTCCTCTGACACCAGAGAGGCCCCAGTGAATCACCGGTGGAGTTGGACCACCCCATCTGGCCCCTACCCCCGCCCCAGACCCTGTCAGGAGAGCAGCTGGGGCCCTCTGTGCTCAGCACTTCCTTTTTTAGACCTTTCCTTAATCCCTCGCGCTGGTTTTAAACCTCATGTTCTGTCTTACGGAGAAATGACACCCTCCCAAAACCTCATTCCACAAGGAAACAGCTCTGATCAGCCATTCAAAAAGTCTTCATGCAGTGCCCACTGAATATGATGGGCGAGGTGGCTGGTCCACATTTAAGGAAAGCAAAAAGAACCCTCCCCTCGGGAGCTGATGGTCCAGTGCTTTCCTGGCCTGAGCTGATCTGAAGCAGTTGCATTTTACAGAAGGACCCACGGAGAATGAGAAAGAGTGGGAGGGAGGCCAGGCCAGGGGCTTCTCCTTAGAATCCTGGAGATGGTTTAGACCCTGTGTGCCTTTATCCTACTTGCACCATCCAGAGCAGCCCACCTTTTTATGATGCTGACACTCTTTACAGGTCAGCGCTGCTCTGTTCCTGAGCCGTGGATTGGGCCACTCTCCTAATGAGAGGGGGCAACTAACAGTTCCTGAGAGCAGCTCTGGCCTTGCCACTGAGGGCTCAAGGCCTTTGCTTACCTCATCCAGCTTCATCATGATGAGACGCCCCCTGATCTGTTGCTCTGCAGAACGTGCTTTGATGAAGAACCTTTCCACACCTGAGAGCAAAGCTCTCAGTTCACAGATGTGGAGGGTGACTCAGAATGGCCACTGGCCATTCACTTGGGCTCTTGGTATTTAGGACATACTGTCCCCCAAAGCCTGGACCTCTTCTAACCTCCCATAACACCTATTTGCTTTTGGTACGTGAGAGTATTGATGTATTTACCTGTCTATATGTGTGCTTTGATTATCTCCCATTGTCTCCACTCTCCCTGTTATAATACAAGTGTCCTTACCGAGACAAGCTCTGTTTTGTTCACTGTTGTGGTCCTAAAGCTAGAACAATGCCTGGCACACAGTAGGCATTCAAGGAATATTTGGTGACTGACTGACTGACTTGGGCAAATCACTGAACTTCTCTGGTCTTGGTTTTGTCTTTCTAACTTGGGAATAAAACTCTTTACTATAATCTATATAGGATCACCAGGAGGGTGAAATTAGACAGTGCGCCCCAGGGTGTGTGTGTGTGTGTGTGTGTGTGTGTGTGTGTATTAGTTATTTACTTATTGCTGATCAGCACCAAATCCACCCTCCATACTCTGCTTGGAAATGCTTGCACTGAGAGCCAGCCAACCATGTTTGCCAGACTCCCTGCCAGCTGGCTTCCAGTTAGGTTCTACCAATGGCAGGCTCTGGCAGGAGTGAAAGGCAGGAGGAGAAGAGACTTCCTCCTTGCTTTCCGCTCCTATATTTATGGCACCAGCAGCAGTGGTTAGCTTCAGCCCCACCCTCCAGCAGCGTCCGTGGTGTTCCCTGCACAAGCTTTGCCATGCTTCCTCCAAGGCCCAGGCAGCAGCCCAGCTGTGTGCACATTACAGTCAGAGTACAATTCCATGGCTTTCCTCATGAACTGAGCATCCCCAAGCCAAGCTCTGCCTGCAGAGCTCTGGGGACACGCCCTGGGGTAACTCTTCCTCAGGTGTCCCAGCACCAAATGTGCAGCAATCTTCCTCAGAGGTCTGACACCAGCTGCATGGAGCACCCCTTCCAGAAACTGGGGCGCTCTTCTGGCCTTCCAGGGTTTAATAATGCCACTTTTTTCTGCCCCCATCCCTGGGAGGGGGTGCTGCTTCTTCTAATTATTAATCTCTGGGCATCCCCAACCTTTCCTTTTTGCTCTTTCACCAATTCCCTTATTTAAATCCTCTCTTAAAAAATTAGTGTAGTGTCTATTCACAATAGCAGGACATGGAAGCAACCTTATCAACAGAGGAATGAATAAAGAAGATGTGGTACATATATACAATGGAATATTACTCAGCCATAAAAAAAACAAAATAATGCCATTTGCAGCAACATGAATGGACCTAGAGATTCTCATACTGAGTGAAGTAAGTCAGACAGAGAAAGATAAATATCATATGATATTGCTTGTATGTGGAATCTAAAAAAAGGCTACAAATGAACTTATCTACAAAAACCGAAACAGAGTTACAGATGTAGAAAATAAACTTATGGTTACTGGGGGGAAGGGGTGGGGGAGGAATAAATTGGGAGATTGGGATTGACACATACACACTACTATCTATAAAACAGATAACTAATAAGGACCTATTGTATACCACAGGGAACTCTACTCAATACTCCGTAATGGCCTCTAGGGGAAAAGAATCTAAGAAAGAGTGAATATATGTATTTGTATAACAGATTCACTTTGCTGTACACCTGAAACCAACACAACATTGTAAGTCAATTATTATACCCCAATAAAAATTTTTTTTAAAATTAGTGTAGTTTCAAAAACAAGCAAACAACGCTTAACTATATGTTGCTTTCAAGAGACGTATTTTAAATACAATGATGTTACATAAAGATGAAAGGAAAAGGATGGAAAGAGATACACTGTGTAAACAATAAAGAAAGCTGACGTGGCAATACTAATATCAGACAAAAAGATGTTAAAGCAAGCAGCAGTATTAAATGTAAATATTATATCCTCAGCAAAAAAGAAAAGAAAAAAATTAGTGTAGTTTCAATTTCTGTTTTCCTGATTGGACCATCACTGAGGGGGGAGCCTTGAAGGAAGAAGGTTCCAGTGGAAACCTCACCACATATGAGAAGGAGAGGAACTTGAACCACCACATGGTGACCCACAGCCCCTGTTTTATTCACCACAGTCTGCCACTGGGGGCTGGAGCAGGGGCCCTGGCTAATGTCACCTTTGCTGGTGTCATTAGCACTTTAGTCTCTCTCTCTGGAGCCTGTGAGGGCTACAGTCAAGGCCTTGACTTTCTCCTTGTTCTCTTGGCTACAAGAACTGAGGGTCCCCTCCCTCCCTCCTCTGTGCTCAGTCTATTCTCGTCATTTAAAGGACCTGTTGTTTCTAAAGCTTCCAGAGAACAGTGTGCACAGAGGCCTGGGCAGGGAAGGCAGAGGCAGATTTTTACCCAAGTCTGTCTTAGAAATACTCCGTCTTTAGAGGAATCATCCACTGGCCAGCTGTGACCTTGGGTGAAGCAGTGTAATTCACAGCCGTCTACTGAGCCCAGCCCAATGCTAAGCCTTTACAAGCCTTATCTTAACTCTCAACCACAAGCCCACCAAGTTGGAACTATTATCACCCCTCTTTAAAAGGTGAGGGACTCAGGCTCAGAGAGGGTAAGTCCTCTGCTGACAGTCCACTCAATTAGTCTGCAGAACCATGACCAGAGCCCAAGTGGGTGATATCCAAGCTCTGACATCAGAGCCGAGATCCCTGCAGATTCCAGGGTGAAGGGACCATGGGTAGGGCAGAGGTTCATGCTTCTCTGCTCTGGAAGATGTACTGGGAAGGCCACCAGGGCTCTGGAGAGAGCTGAGCACCTGGGGGCTAGTAGGACTTTCCTGGTAGACTGAACACAAGAAACATGGCAGGATACCTACTTGCACTGGGCTTAGAGCATGTCCTGGGCTAGGCACTGAACACCCCTGAGGATTAATGAGATAATGATAAAGTAGGACCAATGTCAATTTCCCAGACCCAGTGCTGCCTCCTACACTGGGATCAGGCTCCAGGCCTGAGGGCTGAGAAGTCAACTCAGCCCTCAGGAGTGCTCCGCTGCTTCTCTTGCAGCCCCCTAAGACCCTTTAGCCAAATGCAGACACAGGGTGTGTTTATTTCAATCCAAGATGACTCCTCATTCCTAGGGAGCAAATGCAATAATTTGTGTCCCAAACTGCACATTCACACAAAATTACAGACGGTACGCTGGTTCTGCGGCCACTCACTGACACAGAGGGAGGGGGGTTGCCCTCCTTCTGGCCCATGGATCTGTGCTGAGCTCAGGGACCAGCTCCTTGCTAAAGGGGCCTGGCCATGCAATCTGCCAAAGGCCATCTTTTTCAAGGACCTTCATCTTGCTTCCATCAGACACACCCCTGCACCAGGCAAGCCTGTTTCCAGTAGAGTAACGCACATCAATGCGTCTGGGAAAGTGATGTTTTAATTTTCAGGAAGCAGCTAATGCAAAATTAGGGGGCTTGTGGTGCATATCGAGTGGCGACATCACTTCCATCTCCTTTTCCTCTGCATGTTTTTCACACGATATCATTATAAGCACATGGTGCATGGATAGGCAGCTTACAGATTGTATTTCTCTCCTCCTTTTGATATCCAGATGGCAGAAGTTGGTCCTGAATCCCACACAGGATAGGAAGGCTGGTTTGTTGGGTTGCAGAATCTGGCCTTCAGTTTTTCAACATTTCTCTGATGAAGCTTTCACTGTAGGAACAACTTTTGGCGTTTGAGCTGACCCAGAAGCTGAACGTCTGGACAAATTGTCATTCCCATCCCACGTCTATATCAGCCCACAAACTTGAAGCAGGGATGCCTGCAGTATTATTCCTGGCTTTCCTCAGGGAGAGGAGGCAATGGGAGCACAAGTGCTGCAAACTGGCCCCACTTGTCTGTTCTGACCACCGAGGGCTGGTGCCTCCCCCAGCTTAGCCTGTGGGAAATCCTCCGTGAGCAAGAAAGGGGCCACAGGGTCCAGAGGAAGCAGGAGAAATGGGCCTGGAGGATGCCTGCTCCCGCTCAGGGGGAATCAGGCATCCTAGAGGGACAGGGGCCCTAAGAGAGGGATAGACAGAACAGAGCATAGCAAAAGGGAGAGAAGAGAAAGAGAAGAAGCCTTTGCAGAAGAGCCTCACAGAGAGGATAAAATAAGAACCAGCAAGAGAAACGGCAGAGAAGAGAGGGCACAGAGACATTAAACCCAAACCATGGAAGGGGAGAAGCAGGGGCTGCACCCCCAGAGGGGACCCAGAATCATTTGATGGCAGCGGCTGCCAGGTGCTGTGCGCTCCCTGTGCATCAGGCCTTGTTCTAACACTGCACACGTGATTTCAATGAATCCAGACAAGGTAGAAGGTAGCTGTTGTTGTCATCCCATTATACAGATGAGAAAGCTGAGGCCAAGAGAGGGTACACAGTGAGTGGGGGGCCAAGCTCAGGCTTGTCTGACACCCGTGGCTGTGGGCTGTAGCATCTACATGCCTTCCAGCTTAAGCCCCCTCCAGGAGGCATGTACAGCTGCTCCTTCCTCCTTGGTTCTCACTGGGAGTAGAAAACACCTTTATTTGAAAATGGGACTCACTTTCCTTCTCGTCAGTCTTTCCCCTAGCCTACTGTGTAACAGATCCACATGGGTAAGCTTATGTCTTGTTAATGAAAAAATGTTGCCTGCCATATCAGTAAACAAAGGATGTTACAGCCATGAGCCATCAGCCACTATAGCTGCCTCCACAGTGAGCCCTGAGGGAGCTCAGGATAGAAGCAGGATGCCCGCCAATGGTATACCCTGAGGACACTCGGATGAGAAAGCACAGGATACTGGCCGCAGATAGCTGAGGTGCATATCAAAGGAATGATTTCAATGAGCCCAGACTTTCGCATCTTCCCTTACATAGTAAAGCGCTAAATTCATTAATTTGAGATGTCTGGTTTTCTTTAATTAACAGTAATCTTTTGATACCTGGTCTCTGTTGCAAAAACTCCTATATATCCTTGCTCCTCCTTTGCCTCTTCTGAGCAGCCCCTTAGAGCTATTTGAGCTGCATCCCGGGCTTAAGTCCTCAGTTTTGTCTGCCAAATAAAACACTACTCTCAACTTTTAGGTTGTGCATTTTTTTTTCAGTCGATAGCCTCTGGGCCAGATCTCTACCTGCGCTGTCTGCCTCTGTATTTTGAACCTTCTCCTCCCCAAATTGGGTCTCTCTGACATATTTATAGCCAGTATAAAGAGAACAGTGTGCTCCCTGGGGTGGACATGTAGATTAAGGGAGATCTAACACAGCACGTGGCATGGCACTCGTGATGCCCAGTAATAAGTGCAGTTCCTGCCCTGAGTCCCCCTGGATTGAAGGTCTCACCTTCCTCATTCTGCAAATGTGGTCCTCCTGTGTCACTGATTCAGTGGGAAGGGCTGTCCTGCCACCGGGGCCAAAGGAGCTGTGTGTGATCAGACCTGGGCACTGTGTGGACACAGAGCTGCTCAGACCAAGACTGGCAGAGGAATACCTTTGTAATGTGACTGTGGGAATGGCCAAGAGAGAGCCCCACATGGTGGAGAAGAAGCTTCCATAAGCCATCTTTGGGGCAGGAGTAGAATCCCCCCACCCTCCTGTTAGGGAACTGATGACTGAAACAGCCCGCCTTGGCCAGGCATGATGAAAACCACTTGCCTGAGTTGTCTCACAACAGGAGGTCCCAATAAGGAACAGGGTGCCGCCACCAAAAACTAACCAGGAGAACTCAGCAGGGGCCAAAAGGAGGGAGGAGACGCTAGCCCATAATATTGTCCTGCCAACATTCCAGAATCTGTTGCACTGGAATCCATCTTGGCTGAGAGATGCGTGCGCCACCAGGAAGGATGCTGAGTCAGACCAAATATGGGCACAAACAAGATAACTGGCCAGAGACAACCCAGAAACTAACCCCATTACCATAAAACCTGAGACTACAAACCACGTGGCTGAGCACTTCTCCTGGGTTCCATTACCCTGCTGCTCTCTTCCCAGATGCCCCTTCCCAATAGAGTCTTTTGCTCCTTGGACAAGAATTAGACAAGAGCCCACTCTTGGGGCTTTTGTCCCCCTTCCTGCAGCACTCCCCACCTGGGGTCGGCCAATCCGCAGGCAGCAGGGGAAGTCACTCTGCATGACCAAAGGAGAAATGTGGGAACCAGAGAGGTTAGGATGGGAGGTGGCCAAAGAGTTTTACTGCCCACCACTGGCCGGATCCACAAATTCCTACGTGCCTTCCTCTGCGCCTCTCACCCATCCCCAATTTCCAGGGATATTTCAAAAGTATTTCATCAGTATACCACATTCTACACATGTTTTTTTTCTGGATTAAAAAAAAAAAAAGTCAGTCTTACCAGATGAGTAGAGTCAGCAGTTGGGTTACAATGCTCAGCATTTATTTCATAAGTGTGGACACCGAGGCTCAGAGGTTATTTGGTTGATAATTAGTGGAGCTGGGATTCAAACCTAGGTGTGAGCCCACAAAGCCAGGCTTACTTCGCTTCCCTCCTGCCCAGCTGCCAAGGACACAGCCATTCCTCGGTGGTGACTCCCAGGATTAAGTTAAATTGACTAGAACGGCATGAGCAGGGAGCTGATGGTCCCAGGTACCCCTCCTGGGGGGTACCTAGGAGGAGCCCCCTCCCTGCTGCTGCCCCTTGAAAATCAGCCAGCCAACATGTGAGCCAATGAAGGCAAGTTGGGGGTGACAAGCCGCTGAAGATACTGCTCACAGGACACACCGATCATATCACATATGCAGGTCTTAATTTGTTACTGTTTACATATGTTATAAAAATCTCCTTGTTCACTGGTTGGCAAACTTTTTTCTGTAAAAGACCAGACAGTAAATATGTTCTGCTTTGTGGGCCATACTCTCTCTGTTGCAACTGTGCAACTCTGCTATTGTAGTGCAAAAGCAGCCAGACAAAACGTAAATGAATGGGAGTGGATGTATTCCAATAAAACCTTATTTACAAAAGCAAGTGGTGGGCCAGATTTGAGTCTGGTTTGCTAACTGCTGTCCTGGTCCATAACTTTGCCTTTTAATCGTTTTCTATGGTTTCTTATCATACCAATATTTTTCACTTTGACATGATCAAAATTTTCCATTTTTTTCATGTACAGTTTGTCCTTTTTGTGTAATCCATTCACTGTATAGGTAAGGAAACTAAGGCCCAGAGAGGGAGAGCTGGCTTACTAAGGTCACATAGTTACTCTGCAGCAGGGAGAGCTTTCTTCTCCTATAAGATCCAAAGGCACCAGGGACTTCCCTGGCAGTCCAGTGGTTAAGACTTCGCCTTCCAATGCAGGGGGTGCGGGTTCAATCCCTGGTCTAGAGCTGAGATCCCACATGCCTTGCGGCCAAAAAAACAAAAAACAGAAGCAATACTGTAACAAATTCAATAAAGACTTTTAAAATGGTCCACATTAAAAAAAAATCTTAAGAAAAGAAAAGGTCCTAAGGCACCAACTTTGGGATCAAACAGTCTTAGCTTCGAATTTTGCCACTTAGACAAGGTTTCCTTTGTTTTTGTTTTTGAATACAACCCTTTCTTCTTCCTAGAGTTAATTATTATCTCAGACTTTTTAATTGGCCTCGTTGTCCATGAACCCATCACTAATTTATTTCCTATGTTCTAATACCTCCATTTTATGCCCATTAATAACATATCCCATGCATCTAAGTACATCAGTTCCATTTTTTACCCTTGGAGACACGACCTCTGGAACCCTCAGTCCCTTTGCTCCAATTTGGTCTGGCTGACCTTTCCAGTCCTAGGATCTCCCTCCACTGCTGTCCTATGGCTGGATTTTCTCTTTTTTACTTTCCTCTTCATTTTATAGGAGCCACTAGCGGCTCCACATGGGAAAAATGTCCTGAAAGTCATTTGAATCCCTGCATTCCTAAAAATGTCTTTATCTTCACCCTTGACTAACAGTTTGGGTACAGAATTCTGGGATAAGATATTTTCCATCAGAATTTTGAAAGTATTGCTCCACTAGCTTTTGTATGTCAGCGTTGCTATTGAGATATCCACTCTGATTAACAGTCTTCTGAAAGTAACCTGTTACATCCCTCTGTAGGTTTTTAGGATTTATTTTTCAATCCCTTGAAGTTCTACAATTTCACAACAATATGCTTGATGTGGACAAAGAGCTTCCTTCCTTAAAGAGCTGGATACCTGATGACCTTGAAACCTGAGGGTTCTTCTTCTTCAGTTCTGAAAAGTATTATTATATTATTTTCTTCAAAGTTTTTCTCTCCTCCATTTTTTAATCTTCTTTCTTTATGGAACTCCTATGAGTTGAAATGTGGGATTGATGGTTCAATTTTATCACCTTCCCCCCACCCCCTTTTTTCTCACTCTGTTTTCTTATTTTACCTTCTGAAAGATTTCCTTGACTTTATCTTCCAGACTTTTTATGTTTAAAATTTTCTGCTACCCTATATTTTAAGACTCAAAAGTTCTTGTTTACCTTTTGATTACGGCTTTTTTATAGCATTTTCTTTTTGATCCCTGCACTTACTCTACAGCTACCCGGTGGCATGAGGTTGAGATATAGAGCTAGAGAGCTTACTGTGACCAGATAAAGACTTTAAATCAACCGCCTGGTTTTAGTGCTGCAGTTTATCTCTCCCCACCCCCATGGTGATTTGAACTTCTAAGACCAGAGCTTTTCTAGGGTTTCACAAGAGAAAAAAAAAAAAAAAAAAAAAAAGACTCCTTTCTCATCTTCAGCCCCTTTTGCATCTAGGTTGCAGCTTCCTCCGCTTTACTAAATCAGTTTCCATTCCTCCATCCACTATCTATCTGCTAAAAATTTATTGAATGAGTTCATCGGCTACTTTCTCCTATCTCAATTTTTTTTGTCCGTATGGGTTTCTAATTTTTTAAAATTTCTTTAGCATAATTTCATTGGGTTTTCAGGAGAAAGAAGAAAAAAATAAATGCCTATGTCCAATGCCCCCTGTTTAACATAATTTTACTATTTTAATTTTTAAAGAGACCACTGGCAGCCCTTTCTAACTAACTTGGAAACCAGAAGCTATAAATTAAAATAGTAGATTTGGTTACATAAAAAACCCTCTGCATGACAGAAGACAACTTATGCAAAATTAGAGACAAATGACAAAATGGGAGAATATCTGTAATTTATATTATTACAAAAACTAGCATCTAAAAATTGATTTTAAAATTTCCAATTTTCAGAATGGACAAGGATATGAAGAGAGGTCACAGAAAAGGAAATTTAAATGACTCTAAGCATATGAAAAAAAGCCAAATCTCACTCATAATAAGAGAAGTGTAAATTTAAACTATCCTGAGATACTATTTTTTTTTTTTTAATTATCAGAGAGGTAAAAATTCAGAAGTTTGGCAATCCACTTTGTTGATAAGGGTGTGGGGAAGCCAGCATTCTCATATTTTGCTGGCAAAGTTTTTAATGTCTTTGAATATTAGTTTCCTCATCTGTAAAATGGAGCTAATAATAGTGCCTACCTACTTTATAGAATTATTATAAGGATTAAAAGAAATAATGTATGTAAAGTGCATAGCACATACATAACACACACTTAATGAATATTACCTATTAATATTATTAACATATACTTGATCATGTCCTTTTGTTTTTCTTTACAGATGCTTCCACAAAAGATAAGATTAAATGCTGCCTTCCTAATTCTCTAATGAGATGTCTGAGGACAGAGACCATGTCTCATATTTCTGTGTCCCTCTCAGTTCCAGGCATAATGCAGGGCACACAGCATCTGATTTTGACGTATAACAGTCCATTCTTTGGCTAAACCTGTAATATTGGGCTTGCGCTCTTAGTTTCTCATTTTGCTGTGAAATGGTCCAGCCCCAAAGCAGGAATGCATAGGCCAGCAGCTAAGATGAACAGGAATCCAGGAGCCCGGCAGGAGGGTCGTGTTCAGAGATGGAGCTCCAGGGCCGCAGTGCAGAGTGCTCCCCCATCAGCAGACAGCCCTGTGAGAGATGAGGCCCATCACCCTGCCATTGCCAAGACTGCCAATCACTGATGCCCAGCTTTCAGCTTAAGGAGGCAAACGCCAGGGCAGGGAGAGGTGCCCTGGGCCAGGACAGACACCACAATGCAATCTCCCTGGGTCAAGGATGAGGGAAGCTTCTGGTGCCACCTGAGAACAAGTCTCAATGGCAGGGAAGCCTAAGGGAAGGGAGGGGCGAGGAGCAGTACAATAGGAGGATTCTTGACTTCCTGGCCATTTCAATGTTTAGATTATCATCCTCTTTTCTAATAACAATCACTAAACCTCAAAGATTAGAGACCTCAGACCCCCCAAACACACGCACACAGCCTTTCCGCCAGACTCACTCCCATTCCTCCTCTTTTGTTTCCCAGTAGCCGGGGCTCCTCTGATAACAAAGGCAGAGGAGCCTGGAGAGCAGTGCTAGAGTCAGAGGGACCTCAGGAGGTCACCTGGTCCAGTCCTTCGTCTTCAGGCCAGTGACCTTCTCAACCATTTAGTGCAACGGGTATCACGCCTGGCATTATTAACAATGTGACAACTGACATTTGCTCCCTGTTTACGGTTGACAGAAAGCTGGCACACACAATGTCTCCTTTGGGATCACAGTGGCCCCTCAGTGTATGTGGGGCAAGTATTCTTACTTTCTATAGATGAGGACAGAGGCTGGGAGAAGCAAGGTCCCTGGCTCTTCCAACCCTAAATGCTACTTTTGTTCTTAAAGGGCCATAGCGTCAATTCTGTATTTAATCATCCGATGGTCAATTTCATTTACACACACACAGGTTTGTTTGCTTTTATTTAAATCCAATTCCACTTGCTCATTCCTTCTCAGACATGGAGAGCAGCTTGTCAGGGCCCTTTCTTCCTATACATACATTGCAAAGTCAAGGACAGCAAATGATTCATTCAGAAGCCTTCTCCTTGCTAGGCAGCAAACTCAAGCTCTCTTTCCCTCCCCAGTGAGCAGAGGTCTGTGGGGCTGAAAGTAGGTTGGGGAGGGGCTTGGTCTGGGTTTTCCCAGGTGGAAGTGAGAGGAGGGGGGAAGCAGGGAGGTGGGGCGGCGCCTGGTCTGGAGGTGGGAATTTATCTCATCGGCATTGACAATTTTGGAGAAAGCCACAGACATCAACATCCCTCCCCTCTGCCTCCCTGCCAGCCCACGGCAGAGGGAAAAATAGAGGGCTCCTGCTGAGAAGGACCCGAAATAAGCAAGACCTGCCAGTCTCTCTGGGGAAAGGAACTGTCAGCTCAGGCCTTTGGTGAAAAAACCCTTTCTTCTAAGCTTCCAATCTGAAGTCTCCTGCAGCTGGCAGACTCTTCTCCACCCGAGGAGCTAACAAAGCTGGCAGAGAAGAATTACAGGCCTCTCAAGTCTCTCTTCCCTGAGGGTTTAACCTTCACCTCAAGAAATGCTTGGAGGTCACAGGCCAGACAGAGAAAATGAACTTCTTGGGGTGTGGATTTTTGGTTAACCAAACAGCATCCATCAGAGGGACAGTGACGGAGTCTTGGGGCTGGCTTTTGGGAGCTGGAAAGCCAAATTCTAGTGCCACTTGAGCCAGAGATGTACCTGGGGAACTGAGGCCCAGACAGAGTCCATTTGGCTGCAATTTCCATAACCAAAAAATAAAAAGGCTAAAACACCCTAATTTGATTGCTCTGAAGATATGCAATATAAGAGAAGGAACGTGATCAGAAGACAAATCTCAGGGCTCCCAACTCTGAGGCTTCATTGCTTCTCCTCAGTCGTCCTCCCCCTGGGGATCCCCTTGCCCTGTAGTTCTGAGTCAGGGTCCTTTTCCCTGCCCACACTCACCCCCTTATGATCACCCCTCCTTACATCCTCCCTCCCAGGCTATACTGCATCTCACCCTTATGCTGGAGGCTCCTAATTCCAATTCCAGCCTGTTCCTATGCCATGCCACCCCTAAACAATGCTCCCCCCACAATAATCATAATCAGCAGCAGCATTACATTACTGAATGCTTACTGAGAGCCAGGAGATGTGCCATCTACTCTTTGCATGTTATATTTTATTTAATCCTTACAATAACCCTAAGGTAGGTACTATCACTAGCCCCATTTTACAGATGAAGAAACTGAGACTTGGAGAGGTTAAGTGGTATAACTGAGATTCATATCCAGAGAACTGGGCCCCAGATCCTGTCTTTTCGCCAATTAATTCTACTCCTCATTGTCACTATTTTCATTCATCCTGAAAATCTCCCCTTTTCGATGAAACCTTCTATAGAAACAGGAAGAGGTAAAGTCTCTTCCAGATTCACTCAGCCTTTGCCGCCATCGGCTTCACAAAATTCAGACACCACCACTCACAGCCAGGACTGTGTCAGGCGGAGAATATTCCCCAGAGGGCATGATGACGCCCCTTCCTTACCCAAAGTCACGGATGTACTCGGGGGATGCAAACAAAGCAAACAACCTTTAGTATTTGCCTGAGCAAAATGCAGCGTGGAAAGTAAAATCTACCGTAAAATAAGCAAAATATTTGAAAGTCAAACAAAAATGACCTTTGCTTTAGTCACTACTTGGGATTATGTGAGCCACGGCTGATGACTCAGAACGTGGGTGGTTGCTGCCGAATGATTTAATTAGAACCACAAACTGTCAAGGCTGGAAAGGACCTCAGTTATCACTTTGTTCAACTTCTCTGTGTCACAAATGAGGAAACTGAGGCCCAGAGAGGGGTAGGCATGTCCTACAGACCCCACAGCCAGGAAACAGCAGCCTGAACTGGGGACCGGCCAGCTCTCCTAAGTCTCAGACTGTCCCTCTTATCAGGTGGGTGGAAGGCAATAAGAGCGCTTACTGGTAATATGTGCTAAGCACAGTGGCTAATTCTTACCGCAATGCCCAGGTAGATGCGATTGTTTTCATTTCACAGATGAGAAGACTGAGGCTCAAGGACACATCAGAACTAATGGAAGAGCCTGAGCACGGTTGGGGAGGCGGGGGGTGGCCCTGATGGGCGCTTCCTCTTTTCCCTCTCTTACCTCTCATTTGACAAACAGTACTAAATCCGAGTGATGTCAGGACCACACAGAAAGTTGGGTGTGAGGCAGAAAGCATAGTCCCTCCTCTCTGGGAATCCAAGGTCCCGGAGAACAGCAGGTGTTAGGGGAGTGAGGAGGGAATACGTGCAGGGACGGGTGCAAGAGGGCACTGAGTTCCGCTTTCCATTTACACTGTTGTTGGACCAATATCTCAGAGGAGTCTGGTAGGTGTGGGCAAGGGCAGCCATGCCTAGAAGGGGCAGGAGGGGATGCCAGGTAATCAGTGGCCAGGCAGGGTCCCCCATGCCAGAAGTGAAGTGTCCATCCTTGTGCTCCCAGGACCGAGAAGCACAAGGCCTTAGCCTCCGCTGGGCATGCAGAGAATCTTCCCGTAATGAGGTGGCAGGCGTCCACTCTGGCTTGACCCAGGCTTTGCTCCCAGAGAGAGCTATTTACATCAAGAACTGTTCAAGGACAGGGACGGCACAAGCAATTACTGGCAGTAAAACCCAAGCCCGGCTCTGCTCCACTCCCCTGTGCGTGTTCTATATGGTCAGTGAAGTGGCCACTCGAGCCGGGCTCTTGGCAAAGAACTTAGGTGTGAGTGGATCAGCCAGGAAGATGCTGGCTGCGCAGGGGGAACATGGACCATCTTCCCCAGGCAACTGGGTTCATGCCCGATCCCAGGGGTGGGCCATGGGCTCCAGATGTGGCCTGTATGCAGGAGCATTTTCTAAGAAGCCCCTCCGTGCTAACAAAGATGAAAACTCCTACAGCCTGGCCGTTCTTTCCCCTTCAGAGCCTATAAAAGGGCAATCAATGCATCTGGTCCTGGGGACAGAACAGATAAAAGGGGCCTTCCCTGTGCTCCCTGGAAATGTCAGATGAATCTATTCAAGCAGACACAGTTTTCACAGAACTGCCAACGAGGCCTTCCTTTTGGCCTGCCACCCAGTCTGAAGTGTGCTCCAGCTACCTTACAGGCATGTAATTGGGGCACATGATGAGACTGGACACAATGCAAACATGGACACACCTGTGCATGTAGCACAGATGCGTAAACACAATGCAACGCGTGGAGCTGCATTGCATGTGTTTACTAAATCCCTTACTCTCCAGGCAAAGGATGCCAGTGCTGCAGGCCCACCATCCACCCCACTCCAGAAGCTGTTCATGCTGCCTTCAGACTGGATTGCTCTCTCCTTCCCCCATGCCCATTTCCACTGGTTCAAATGCTATCCCTGCAGCAAAGGCCTGAGGAATGCCACTTCTTCCAGGAAGCCTTCCTTGAGCGCCCCAGCCAGAAGTGCTCAACTCTTTTCTCAACATAGCTCCATCTCCGTTCTGCTCTGATTATAAGCAACACTTTCTACCCTGAATTAGCCTTTTGTGTAAATGTCCAAATTCTCCCACTAACTCATCAGCCCCTCAGGGCAGTGTTCATGGCTGATTCACCTCAGCATCCCCACAGAGCTCAGCACAGTGCTTGGCACATGGCAGGAGCTCAGGAACTGTCTCTTGAGTGAATGAACACAACCTTCTTACACGATACACATGAAGAGCACACAAGGAGAGCAGGAAGCTTTTCCAGTTACCCTCACCTATTTCACTCCTTTTCCTGTCCACCCCTGGTAGAAGAATTTTGTTTCTGTTTTTGTTTTCTCCAATGAATCACTGAATTTCATTTCAAATTTGTGCAGTGAGTGGTATCTGGCATTAGCAAGAAGGAAGGTTGTTGTCTGGGAGTCCAGTAGACGCTGCCTTCTCAAGGCTTGAAGAGTCAGCCAGCTGCTCCCTCAGAGGGACTAAAAGCTCCACTGTGGTTCTTTGAGGAAAGAGCCAGGACTCTTGAGAGGATGGTGGGGTTGGAAAAGGCCGGGGGACGGGTGGGTGGCTGGGAGAAGGGACTCCCCAACCAACGGAGCTCTCCAGAGGCGGCCTCCACATGCACAGTGATGGAGAGATAGGTAGGAAGGCATTGCACCACCTGTGAGCTCCTAAGGGTCTGACACTAAGACCGCATTACCCTGGGAGCCGACAGGGGCTGTGGAGCTGTGCCCCTTCCTGCAGTGATGCACAATGCAGAGGCCTCCACACCTTATAGCACCCAGAGCACACATCACACGTGAGGACCCGTGAGGACCCGTGAGGTTTCCTCCATTCACGGAAACTTTCACCGTCTAGGAAACCTGAGCCTCTAAATTAGAACATAACCTTTCTGTGCCTGGATGTTTAATGAAACAGTAAACATCCCTAGATCTTCCATGGACACAGTTACAGGTGATAGACAGTTTCATATCTACGGGCTCCACAAATTAACCCTTTAAACTTGCTGATCTCTCCCAGATTAGACAGAGTTCCTTTACTTTTGCAGGATTACTGGAGTTCACCAAGGGGAAGGGTCCCCTCACACTCATTCTCAAGTGCACTCACCCACTCAGGCACAAGTGCTGAGGCTACAGGCTGAAATAAGAAGGGATTTGAATGGGATCAGGATAATCTGTGAGAAGGCTTCCTGCAAGGCTAGAACATTTGGTCTTATTGCAACATTCAGATTCCCAATTCCAAAGTGAAAAGTCTCGGTTTGGTTACTTTAACGGTCTCCAAACTCCTCCCACCAGCACGAGTCTTATTTCCCTGGGAGGAAGGACAAGCTGGGGGCGGTATCTGTGTTTGAGGCCTAAGATCAGGGGCTGTAGTACCTGGGAGAGGTGTGTGGACTAAGGGTACCGTGGTACTTCTCTTTCTTTTACACGTGGGGGAAACAGGCATAAACAACTCAAGATGATGAGGTCCAAGAGATAACATTAACCACCCACTTTTTAGGTCCTAGCAAATCAAGGTTGTGGATTCAAGTTCTAGGTTCTCATTTGACTCAAATCCGCCAAACCCCACTTCATTTTGTGGCCATGACCCTACACGGCCATGTCATAAATGCACGGGCAGTTGGATAAAAGAGTGGGAGACATTATGGGTTGAACTTTGTCTTCCAGAATTCATCTGTTGAAATCCTAATCCCTAGAACCTCAGAATGCAGCCTTATTTGGAAATAGGGTCATTGCAGATGTAATTAGTTAAGATGAGGCCCTACTGGAGTAGGATGGGCCTCTATTCCAATATGACAGGTGTCCTTATAAAAAGGGAAACTTTGGACACAAAGACAGACATACACACAGGGAGAATGCCATGCGAAGAGGAAGGCAGAGATCAGGATGATGCAGCAGAAGCCGAGGAACACCAAAGGATTCCACAAGCCACCACAAGCTAGGGAACAGGCCTGGAGCAGACTCTTCTTCACAGAGCTCAAAAGGAACCAATCCTGCTGACATCTTAATCTCAGATTCAAGCCTTTGGGACTGTGAGACAATAAATACCTGCTGTTTAAGCCATGCTGGCTGTGGTACTTTGTTATGGCAGCTTAGCAAATTAACATAGAGTCTTAAGACAGATCATTTGTGCTGATGGTGCAATCATGAAGCTAAGTTAACTAAGGGTCAGAGCCACAATCCTATTAGTTTAAAATATAGATACAGAGATAGATATAGAGATACAGATATATACACACATACATTCAGAAGCTAGAGATTGATGGATGGATGGATGGATGGATAGGTAGGTAGGTAGATAGATAGATAAATGGATCCCACAGCTATACAGGCACTGTGCCTGGGCCCTCCCCAGCTCAGTAGCTGTCCCAACATGGGGCTGGGAGAGACTCTCCCCCTGCTTAGGGATGCATCACACAGGGACACAATGGGTTCTACGCTGCACAATCACCATGTCAATTGGTCCTTCTGAACACACTGTGGTATAGATATTCTTATCCCCATTTTATAGAATAGAAAGATGAAACTCAGAAAGGTTAAGTCTTTTGCCTAACACCACAGCACTAGTAAGTGGCGGGGCTGGGATTCATTCTCAAGTCTGCCTGGCCTCAAATACAGGCTCTTTTGTCACACCTGCTGCTTTGCACAAACACTGCCCTCATGGATCCCTGTTAAAATAAGGGAGCTCAGCAGACTCAGCCAGGGATCCAGAGTGACCTAGAAAGGGAAGGTTAGGGACTTCTCTGGTGGCGCAGTGGTTAAGAATCTGCCTGCCAATTCAGGGGACACGGGTTCGAGCCCTGGTCTGGGAAGATCCCACATGCCGTGGAGCAAATAAGCCCGTGCACCACAACTACTGAGCCTGTGCTCTAGAGCCCATGAGCCACAACTAGTGAAGCCTGCATGCCTAGAGCCCTTGCTCCGCAACAAGAGAAGCCACCACAATGAGAAGCCTGCGCACTGTAATGAAGAGTAGCCCCCACTCATCACAACTAGAGAAAGCCCACACGTAGCAACGAAGACCCCATGCAGCCATAAATAAATAAATAAATAATAATTTTTTTTTTAAAAAGGGAAGGTTTTGTCTTTACTCTCTATAATCCAGGCCAGCCCACCCTCACTTCTGCAGCCACAGAAGATGATCAGGGGTCATCATGAGGCCCCTGCCCTCTGCTCCAAAATTCCAACCTGCTTCCCTTCAAAGTGCCAGCTCTAAACACGCTGCCCATCTGGCCCCTCCTGGATTCTGCTCTTCGGCAGAGGTTCCAGCTCAGTCCTCCTCTCTGGTCCCAGAGTTTCCTTTTACCTGTGGAACTCACCCCTGGTCCACTCCTAGCCAAGCCAGCCTCTCCCTGGCTAGCCCTGGCCCCTCCGTAGGGAAGGGAGAGGAAGAAGCAAGACACTATGGTTGATGCAAATGTCATCATACTTGCAGTGAGAAATCTTGCTGGGCCATCACACCGGGGTTGCTACCTGGGACTCTGCTAAGATGTGAGTAAATCTTAAAGTCTTGAGGAGCTGGGGGGACTGGTGGAGGTACCCTCTTCAAGGCCCAGACCTGGCTCCCCATCATCTCCCCAAACTGCACTCCCATTCCCAGGCCTCTCACAGGAGGAGGAAGAAGGAGAGAGGGAGAGAAGGAGATAAAGAGAGAGAGAGAGAGACAGAGAGACAGAGAGAGAAAGAGAGTCTTCCTGCTCTTTCCAGATCTCTTTGGCTCGGAATCTGTCCTTGGCAGTATGGTGAGTGAAGATTCGATGCTAGACCTACTTCGTTTTGACTTTTTCCTCAACTAGCTTGGCTGTCCATTCACCTAAAAACAATGCTGAAGGAAGCAGGAGGAGATGTCCAACTGTGTTGCTGCTGCCATAAATAATCTGGCTTCCAACTTTTCAGAAGACTCATTTTTGCTTTCTCTTAATGCCTGGGGCCCTCATGCTTTTGTCTTAAGTTCACTAAAGGGTCTGAGAGTTGCATATCCACATGAACAGGAATCTGCGAGCCCCAGAATGCTAGCCTGTGAGCCCCCGCCCAGTGCCAAGGCCTTGGAGAAGCTGTGAACAGTCCCCTCCCTCCGCGTCCCAGCTGCAGAGCTGGTGGCCTCCCTTCTGCCTGGCTCACCCGGCACTTGTTCAGAGAGTTCCGTGCATCCTTGTCACTCCACCTTCTTCATCGGGAGGGTTGCTCTTATGCAGGCAATAATCCTTTACTTTGGTTTGCTCCTGTGTTTGCCAACTGATTTCACTCACCTTTAAAAAACCTTTTCTCCAACTCAATTCAAAAACCAACAGCATCGGATGTGCTTTTTAAATGCATAAAACACAAGATAAATGATAACATTAGCAAGAAAATAAGGAGAGAAGGAAAACAAAGGTAGCAAATGAGATATAGCCAAAAACCGAACACAAAGTTCTAACAGATGCCATCAATCTAGGTCTGTGTCTCCTAGAGGCCAAAGCAAAGATGGCAATAGGACCAGGCACAGGATTGGAAGTTTCCAGCCCTTAACTCACAAAGAGATCATCAAAGTCCCAAATCACACTTTCAGCACTAAAGATACAGTTCTGTTCTGGCTTTGGGGAATGCAGTCCATTCTCTCTTTCTTCCATAAACATTAAATGAGCATCTTCTAATTGCCAGGTCTGTAGGCTCTGGGGGTAAAATATATATCAAGATGTGATCCCTTTCCCTGATCTTCTTAGAAATAGATTTGCCTACCCAATTATCCTTGGCTTCGGGTGGTGAGTTTTTGCCCAGAGGTGTGGGAGTTAGGGAAGTGGTTGGGGGAAGAACAGACCTTCTGACTCAGCTTTACTCTCTTCTCAGCCTGCAATGTCTGGCCCTTCATTCTATGCCCAGAGAACTTCTCTTCTTTCAAGTCCAACTCGAATGACACCTTGTCCAGGAAGCCTTCTTATATATTTCCAGGCTAAAGTAATTGTTCCCACAGTTCTTGACAATTGCTTCAATTTAGCACTTATTCATTTTTCCTTCTGACATAGACTTTTCTGCCTTTCCCTCTGGCCTGTCCTACTCTTGTCTGAATTTTCAGGACACAGCCCAGGGCCAGGCCCATAAGCAGTAATCAGTATACACTTGCTTGCATTGCCTTAAAGATAATCTATTTTCATGAAGTGGAAAGTTCAGAGTTCAAATACACAGACGTTAACTTCATTCAGGACCAAGGTGGCTCTGGGTGGAACTAGCAGGAATTCAGCACCAACAAAGCAGACCTGTGTGCTGGGAGCCTCAGTGACCTAGAAGGGCTCAACCATCCTCCCACCACTCAGGGGGGTGGTTTCTCATGATTGTCCTAAACAAAAGGGTGTGAATATTGATAACTTTCTCCAACCTACAGATCAATGTGCCGCCTGCACTTCTCCTGATGTGAGAAGTGAAGAGGCCTTTATCTTGTGTCGGGTGCATTGGGGAGGCACGAAGTTCACAGAAGGAGCTCTGGGCTGTGGAATTGCATGTGAACTGTGATGCAGCGTCTCTGTGCAATGGCTGATGGCTGTGTGTGCTTAGTGTACATCACTTAACCTCTCTGACTCTCAGTTTCTCATCTGTCAATAAGAAGAGTAAAATCTATCCCGTGGAACTTTACGACAAACCTTATAAGGTAGATGAAAGGGTTTTAAATGAAACCTGGTTCAGGATAGGTGCTTGTTAAACATTTTCTTCTGTCCTTTTTTTTTTTTTGCTTTTTCCCCCCACCTTTACCTGGGGTTGGGGCCCTCTGTTTCTTACTTACCATATGACTTTAGGCAAATTTCTCAACCCAAAACTCAGTGTACTCATCAGCGAAATGGGTCATTGAGGACTAAATGTGATGATACATGCAAGGAGTTTGCTGCATTACACAAGGGGTCAGTATTACATGTTTATTACAGGGGCCAATATACATGCACACCCTAATTCATGAATTATGGTCTTAATTCATCCATTCACTCAAATATGTAGCCCCGTGGCTCCAGTGTTCTAGGCTATATTCTGGAGACAGTGAGGATCACCACACCATTCCTGTCCTCAGAGAGGATGTGGTCTGTATCCTTTTTGTCTTCATCTGTTATGCATTCCAGCTCCTATCTTTGCCATTTGTCTATCTAGGTGTCTCTCCTTTGGGGGGAACAACCAGAAGGTAAGAAATGAATGGGGGTACTTAATTCAGGCAGTACCTGTATGAGGTTGATGCATGATCCCCCTTGCCAGTGGCACTGCTCTAAGAGAAGTCCCTTGGAATGTTCTGGGGTGTACGCTGTCTCCTCAGACAGAGGACTGTTTCCCAAAGGGATGCTCCATGGTGATGTCTGACCAGCACAGACTCTCTGTCGGAGGACTGTGTTAGTCCTGTAAGGAGGGCATGGAGCAGCCAGACCTCGGACCAGGAAGACTTCAGATCAAATCCACAGAAAAGATCTGCCTTCATGGGAAGGCCCAACAGCAGTAAAGACCAGTAATGACTCAGTGAAAGTTCTAGAATAGAAACTCCCAGATCTCCTCCATCAGGGGCCAGGACAGGCCTCCACCCACTCCGACAGGCTCAGGACCATTTCTGGAAGAACAGATGTGCTGCTTGCACCAGATGACTCACGCCCAGGCACTGAGCACGCCTCTGGCCACTCCCTGCCTGTGGACCAGGAGGGATGTGGAGCCCAGTTTTCTTTTGCTGAGGCTCCACTGTCAACAGCCAGATTTACACAACTCACAATAAAAATCTTAATGGGATTAGTTTGACTTGGTTCGAGTTTGCATCACTAATCTCTCATAACAACCTCCCCAGGATTTTGCACCGTAATCATTAGGGCATAATTTTCCTATCAAGAGTTAATTGTTATAGACAATCATGAGTCACTGTAATTTTTCAGGGCTGAGAAAAAGGGGCTTGAGGTTCTAACCCAATGTCAGCAACAATAATCATAAACACCAGCCCATGTGGGACTCTCTGTGGGGACTGGAGGATACATGCTCTCTGAGGTATATAGCCAAACAACACAGCTTTTGGGGTCCCTGGGACAGAAGGAGTCCTCGGTGGGGTCTTTCTAGCCTCAGCACAGGCTCTGAGACCAGGGTAGCAGGACAGTTCTCCAGACAGAACTTCAGGAGATGCTGCAGGAGCCCTGCTGCCCTGGTCTCAGGGATCCAAAGGGAAGCAAATCCTGGGACAATGGGAATAGTCCCTCAGAGAAGGCCACCGCAAGTTGACGCACCACGTTTCCTGGCATCTGTTTTCTAAGCACCCCCATCCCTGCTTAAAGATGTTCTATTTGCAACGCTCAGGTGAGTTTTGATTTGAGAAAGTGTGTGACCCACAAAAAAAATCCAGATTTTTCTGAACCCCCCCCCAACAATTGTATGCTACTATTGAAGGATTTACATTGTGGAATGATTTGCTGCAGGTTTCTTCAAACAGTGGGGTCTCCCTTACAGGCATTTAAAATGGAATTTGATTTCTGAACTCCAGCTTGCATGGAAGTTTACCTTCCCCAACATGTCTACTATGTTCACTGAGGCCTCCGTTCCTCACCTCCAGGTGTTTATGTGCTCCATGGGCACAGTGACCCACGTCCTCTACAACCAAGCTCCCTGAGGGCTCCTATTCTCCCCATTCCAGCCATGGAGATCATTAGGGCTCTGCAAAGAGTAGGTGCTGGGCATACAAGTTGATTGATGGACTGAGAACAACAAAAAAAGATGAGTTCACATCTTGGTTTGAGTTTTGTCTGCTATTTGACCACACACTAATTCATTTCTAAATTGCTTTATAAGTGGCTCCTCTTTGCCTCCCAGGGAGCCTCTGGGATTAGGTGAGACACTGTCCTCATTTGCCCAGTGTGCTCAACAAGCATTCCCCAAAGGATTTTGAAGGGCCAGGCCCTCAGCTAGGGTCTGGGGTAAGAGAGGGAGGATCCAATTGCGGACCTGGGGACTGAATGCCTTGACTAGGTGGTCACACCCAGAGCTGGGACATGTCGGGGATGTGATGGGATTCATCACTCAAATCCTGATGGGTCAGCATATGAATACACTTTAGTCCCCAGACTGCCCTCAGCAGGCCCCTGCTGTTCCCTCTCCTCAGGGATTCAGCTTTTGACAAGGTGAGGTGGGCCCTGCCCTAGGCTGAGCTGACTGTACTTTCTCCCTCCCTCCTGGGCCTCACTTCACTCCCGGACAGACCCTCAGCCTGTAGGGAGGTCCAGCTCCAGGCTGGGAACCCTCCTCTCTTTTAGAATTCACCGGAGAACCCAGGTGCTGGGGTGCGGGGAGTAACACTGTGAAATGTGTATTTCCAGTTCTGCCTTGACCCTTCCTCATCCTGGAGGCCAGACTCTCAGGAAATGGATTTGCATCTCCCTCAGGAGACTCGGAGTAGCACGGTGATTCCCTTGATCAGTGCTCTCCAACAGAAATGTAAGCCAAGCCACAGATGTCACATATGTGAATTTTCTTTTTTTCTACATTAAAAAAGTAAAAAGATAGAGAAAAACCTAATTTTATATATTATATGTATAAAATATATAGGGGTGGGGGAGTGGGAGGTATAAACTATTGGCTATAAGATAGGTTAAAGGATGTATTGTACAACACGGGGAATATAGCCAATATTTTGTAATAACTGTAAATGGAAAGTAACCTTTAGAGATTATATAAAAATAAAAAAATTTAAACAAATTTAAAAAAAGAATAAGGAAGAATAAAATAATGGAAACTAAACAAAAACCCCCCACTAATTTTAATAATATGCAATTTAGCTGCATATGTCTAAAATATGATCTTTTTTTAAACATCTTTATTGGAGTATAATTGCTTTACAATGGTGTGTTAGTTTCTGCTGTATAACAAAGTGAATCAGCTATATGTATACATATATCCCCATATCTCCTCCCTCTTGCGTCTCCCTCCCACACTCCCTATCCCACCCCTCTAGGTGGTCACAAAGCACTGAGCTGATCTCCCTGTGCTATGTGGCTGCTTCCCACTAGCTATCTATTTTACATTTGGTAGTGTATATAAGTCCATGCCACTCTCTCACTTCATGCCAGCTTACCCTTCCCCCTCCCTGTGTCCTCAAGTCCATTCTCCACGTCTGTGTCTTTATTCCTGTCCTGCCCTTAGGTTCTTCAGACAGTGTTTTCTTTTTTTTTTTTACGGAGTGAAGTAAGTCAGAAAGAGAAAAACAAATACCTACATTAACACATATATATGGAAGCTAAAATAAAATAATGACATGTGATATTCTTTTTTTTCATACTAAGTCTTCAAAATCCATTGTGTTTTTTTTTTTTTTTTTTTTTTTTTGCGGTACGCGGGCCTCACACTGTTGTGGCCTCTCCCGTTGCAGAGCACAGGCTCTGGACGCGCAGGCTCAGTGGCCATGGCTCACAGGCCCAGCTGCTCTGTGGCATGTGGGATCCTCCCAGACCCAGGCATGAACCCGAGTCCCCTGCATCGGCAGGCGGACTCTCAACCACTGCGCCACCAGGGAAGCCCTCCATTGTACTTTTTACACTACATACCCTGACCCATCAGGGTTTGACTGATGAATCCCACCACATCCTTGACATGTCCCAGCTCTGGGTGTGACCACCAGTCAAGGCATTCAGTCCCCAGGCCGGCAATTGTAACTTCCTTCTATCAGTCTTCACCATCTGTATTTCAAGTGCTCAACATGTGCACATGGTTAGTGGCCCCATGTTACACAGTGTCATCCTAGAGCCAATGAACTGTGAAGAGGTAGCGAAGAGGGAGCCAGTCCTAAAGAGGCCCAGGGTCAGGAATCAAAGGGACCCAGGAGCCTGCAGGGACCAACACCTTGGACATTTCAATAGAAACAGAATCATTTTCAGGGTTCCCAACATGGTAAATGACGATTCCCAGATAAGCCCTCAGCTAAGACCCAACAAATGCCTTTGCACCATGTGATTTTGCCCATAACTGCATTGTCTAGTATGATAAGCATTAGACATACATGGCTCTTTAAATTTAAATTAATTTAAATAAAACTGAAAAGTCATTAGCTCAGTTACATTAACCACATTTCAAATGCTCAACAGTCACCTACGGCTAGGAGCTAGGTGCATGGAGCAGTGCAAATATGTTTCCATCATCACAGAAAGTTCTAATGAACAGTGCTGGCCAGAACTTGGATCACCCCCTGAGAAATGGGGGAGTGGCCCCAAATCTCCTGAGTTGAACGTGCTGCCACTTGTAGTTAAGGGGGCTTGAAATAAAACCTAAATTGATTTACAGAAAAATAAGGTCATTTTTCTTGCCTAACTGAATCTGTGGAATGAGATGCATAATTCTTTTACCTTTTAATAGACACTCTTTTTAACTCTTGGAGCATGTGGCTTCATTTGTAAATTTGGAAAGCAGTCCAATACTGCCTCACAAGATGTTATGAGGATCAAATGAGACAAAAAAGGTTAAATCCCCAACCCGAGGCCTGGCACATTGGGCTCCCTTCCCTCCCTCCATCTCCTAGGGCTGTGTGTATGTGTGTGTGTGTGTGTGTGTGTGTGTGTGTGTTTCTCCATCCCCTTTCCTCCACTCCTATTGAATGGGGGAGTAGGCAGATTTTCAGCTCTCTGAAAGCGAGGGCCACACCACTGCCCTACCCTGAAGCCCCCATAGCAGGAGGGCCATGCTATGGCCAAACAGGACTTGTGAGAAGGCAATTTGCAAACTGCCAAGTAGGTAGAATTAACAGGAGAAAACCACTTTATAGAAGGTAGAAAGAGCATCAAGGATTTGTAGAAGCAGTAAAATTAGTATGGTGAGCCAGAACTTCTGGAGAGAGTTCAAGAAAATAAAGATGTGTGGGAAGGAAGAATTGGGGAGGGGAGAGAATTGAGGAATCCTTGGCATTCTTCTGACTAAAAAATGAGGTGAACCAAGAAGACAGCAGGGTTTAACCAAATAGAATTTCATGAAGGCTGACACTGCACTGGCTTGTCTAGACCATGAAACCCCCATCTTATAGGCAATGATATCAAAGTGAGAATAAGCAGCTGCAATTAAACAGTAAAGAAGGTGGAGTCACTCAAGGGCAGGTTAGCTGGGGGAGAGTCTGGGGAAGAACACAGAACAATCTGTGCTAAAGAAAAGGGAAAAGTCATAAGGGTTATAATTTTAATTATATCTAAATGGGTTCACTTGAACCTGATTGCTCAAAAGAGCTGGGAACAATATAGATCTATTGTTTTTCTCACCAACTCTGGCCAAAAATGGCGTGTGTAATAAAACATGTAGTGGCATCGCCACACTGTCTCACCTGTTCTCCTTGGCTGAATCCTTGCCTAGAGGGACCCTGGCTGGGAAAAGGTGGCAGATCTCACTCCTGACCAAGGAGAGACGCAATTAGAGCAGCTGAGATGTTCTCTCTGCCCCTCACTGTTTGTCCAGAAAGTTGGGCCTCCTCAGGGGCTAGTGGGAGGAGAACAGAATCAACAAAAACTGGGTGTCATAGAACAAGGATAAGCCCTCACACTGCTGTCATCTTGCCCTTCTGCAGCTGCTTCCTTTATCATTCTTGCAAGCTATACTACTGCCCCTGGTGCTTTAGAGCTAGGAGGACCCTAAGGGACCCAAGTTCAACCTGCTTTCTTATACCTAGGACTCAGTGACCCAGAGAGCAGGAGGGAAGTGCTGGCTGTACACAGGAGCCTTGAGCTAAGGTGGGGAAGCCAGGCCAAGCCTCCTGGCTCAGCTCAAGAGCTCTCTCCACTGGATCTTGTGGCTTTTCCACTTGCCACTGGATTTGCACACACAGTACATACCTGATGCTCTGGTGACTAAAAGCACCTAAATTTAACCAGCATGACCCAGGTCCTGCTGTCCTGGCTCTGACCGCCAGCCTGGTCATCAGAGTGATTTTTAATTCTAATGAAAATTCTTGAATGCAAGAGCTCAGGCTCACAAAGGCTGAGACCAGCTGTATAAGCACTTGGTGGTTTGGGTTAATAAAATGTTTAGCTCTTATAAAATGCCTTTTCTTTTGAGGTGTGTTTTTGTTTGTTTGTTTGTTTGTTTGTTTTAGAATAATGAGATCCCTGATATGACTCTGAGACTTAAGTGTGTAGAAGTGGATGGCTGGAATAAAATTTAGACTCCCTCCGTGGATGAACACAATTGCCCCCAGGCAACAAGGCACAGAGAAGACTCTGTCTCAGCTCCTCCTTGCTTTCTGAGACATGTCAGAAGCTGCAGATGGAAGCTGTCAGAAGCCAGTTGCTACATCTGAGCTGTCCTTTTCCCTGTGGCTCCAGGAGAGACCACAAACCTGGCCCACCTTTTTGTCCTTAGGTTTCTAAGCTGACTCATGATCTGCTGAAGATTGCCTCTCCCTCATATACCCTCACCCTTCCCTCCATGCCCATCAGTCCATGACCAAGCACTGAGAAAGTTCCAGTGGGTTCCAGCCCCAGACTCTATAAGGAGACTAATGCCCTGAGCTGGAGGCTCACAAGAGACCACGAGCTTCACAAAAACATAAAATGGAAAATCTGCTCTGAGGCCAAGAGATTGCACTTTAAACCCAAGCAGTCTCCCCACACCCCACTTGTGAACAGGGATAACAATCTAGGCTGTGCTGCTTCCTGAGGTGGAATGAAAAAGGTGAGGATGGGAAGACACTTGTAAAAGATGAATCTCTACAGAGAGAAAGGACTATTGATTTATCCCCAGAAGGGTTCCTGGGGCTCCAAGGGCTGTTCTGGCTTTAGTGTTTGCTGTTATGTGTGCTTATACATAGTCACCATATTCATATTTTACTCTCCCATTTTGCAGGGGGGCACCCACCTCCCCCCATTATTCTGGCCATCACAGATAGACTGTGGCTGTCTTGTTAACTGCTCTGTCCTTAAGGCTGAGAGCAATGCCTGGCACATAGCAGGAGCCCACTGAATAGCGAGGGAATGAAGGAACGCCGGAGCTCCCTGAGCGAAGGGATCAGTTTTCCTGTGCCTGCGCAGATGAATTCTGCACGCCACCACCCCTGCCTCTGTGTGCACCTGCCCCGTGTTTATCGCCTTTATTCTTCAGAATGATAATAGAGGAATAGTATTCCTCGTAGCCACCTGAGTTCCTTGGGGTCTGATTCATCTTCCATCTCTTGGCTTGGCACAGTGTATGACTCAATGCAAGTTGATGGAATGTATGATTATCCTTCTCTATGAATTTCTGAAATTCCCTATAATTGGGTCTAGTAAAATATAGTAATCTAAAGCCTGAGGGATGGAAGAAGAGAGATTCAGTTTAGATGATGAACAGAGGACAGTTTCCCAGAAATTGGACTGTTTGTTTTAACCCCATATGTGTAGAGGAACAAAGGCATTCCTGGAAATATCTCATACTAGCCTTGCTGGGGTTAATGTACTTCCTGTTCCTGTCAGGCCTCCAAGGAGATAACTTATCCTGATAAAACCAATACCAATTTATGGAAATGTAAATAGACTTGTGAAGGGCATTCAACTGTAAGGGTAATATTAATCAGTAAAGATGTTTGACCAAAGTACTTAAGTAAACAGGGCAGATCAGACAGGAAACCCATTTGGCCTCACCCATATCGGGTATCTCTGAAAAACTCTCAAATCCCTTTCTTCCCTGAAAAAACAGAGATAACTTACATTTTTAAACTTAAAATTTAAAAACTATGTTATATATAATAAGGACCTAGTGTATAGCACAGGGAATTCTACTCAATACTCTGTAATGACCTATATGGGAAAATAATCTAAAAAAGAGTGGATATATGTATATGTATAACTGATTCACTTTGCTGTACAGCAGAAACTAACACAACAATTGTAAGTCAACTATACTCCAATAAAAAATTTTTAAAAATAATAAAAATAAAAAGGCTTGCACTTCTCTGTAAAACAAACAAACAAACAGAAAACAACTATGTTATATAGAGTAAAAATATCACATCTCTCATCCTTTAGCCACCAGAAAAATGTTGTTTTGTGAGGAAGGTCATGGTGGTCACTGTCAATCACGGCAGTCAATGCTAACATCTGTGCGCTAGGAGTGACAGGTGGCCCTCAGGGAGAGAAGCCCTCTTTTGTGGGTCCAGCTACTCCTCAGAGGTGGAGGAGAGGAAGGGAGGAAAGGTTCACTCTGTCCCCCAGGAAGCCCTCCCCAGGGAAACACAGAAAAAACTCTTTCCTAATGTATCTTTCCTTTAAAGTAAAGCTAATTGGTAACCTGATGACCTCACCAAAACAGAAAGGCCTTCTCATGACAGTCTGGGGACTGTGAGCCCATGTACTAAGCAACAAAGAGAAAAATAAAAGCGAGGTGTTTTTGTTCCCATGGCTCTTCTGGCTTCAGGTCCTGACTTCTTGAAGATTAAAAAGAAAAAAACAAACAAGAAATCAATAATTCTAGAACAAAGAAGACAAACAGTGGAAGTTAGCCATGAGAGTGGAAAAGTCCAGCCCTCAGAAGGTTAACCAAGGGGCACTTGTGAGTCAAAGCACAGTTGGTTGGACAGCATTGGATGTCCTCATGTGGAAAGAAAGCCTGTGACCTGTCCATGCAGTGAGCTGAACACTCCTTGCCACACACCACACATGGGTATCCACAGCCTCTCATGTGGTCCCCACCATGGCTGGGAAAGAGTGTGGCCTGGGTTGTTCACATGGGAAGCCCAAGGTCACCAGCTTCTATAGGCCATCCATGATCCCATCTTTAGCAATGTGGTAATAGCTGTCAGTAATCATCACTCACTGAACAGACCTTATCTGATTTCATCTTCACGATTCTGTGAGTTTCATATTATAATCCCCAGTTTACAGGCAAGAAAAAATAAGACCCACAGAGGTTGGGTAACTTTTCCAAGGTGATTCTTTTATAAAATACAGTAGTTCTCAACCATGGCTGACCCTTAGAACCCCAAATCACAGTGCCCAGACTGCATGGTCAGCCAATTAAATCAGAATCTCTGGGGTATTTTTAAAGCTCCCTGGATGATTCCAATGTGCAACCAAGGCTGGATAACCATGAACCTAGTCAATAGTAGGATCTGAATCTGATTCCAGGCCTCTGCTTACTTTTCTCTGCAATACTGCCAATCCTGAAGGAATAATCTAGAGATTTAAAATAATTCATCAAACGGCTTTCCTACTGGACATACTGGGAGACCTGGGTTTCAGAAAAAGGAAATCCCATTTGACATCATGTTTACTTTCCTTATAAATAGGATTAAAAAGCAGGCTGAGGGCTAAGAGTCTTTCCCATACAACAGAGTGCATGGGCTTTGTGAACAGGATTTTCAGACATTCAAAATGTTTTTATTTTACCATCCAGTTCCACCACGTGCTTCTGGAAGGCTGAGCTGGAGACTGACTTCAGGGTCTCATGCTACCTTTTGGGGCCCACAGTGAGTGTTTCAACTCACGAAGGCATCCACGGCCCACCCCATGCTGATACCTCATCTGTTCAGACAGATAGGTCCTGCCTGCCAATTCCAACGAATGCTTCAGTTAATAGCTCTCATTTTCTAGGGCAAAATCATCAGGATTTAAACATCCTCCGCCAACTGCCATGTGGAACAGAACATCCCATCTCCCTGATTTTTCCTGTCATAAGGAAATGATGGAAAATAATTTTCCATATTAAAGTGTCTGTTTTTCTGAGGATGAGAGCCACCATGGCCACTTTAGCTGAGACAGCTAGTTTGGGTTGTATAATAAAGGCTTGGATAATCAGAGCCTTCAGCCTGTCACTGCCATCTAATTAACCCTTTCCTCTTTACCCTATAAGATTATAGCTTATAACTGCCTTAAGGCATCCCTAACAGTTCATCTCATGCAACTTCCATTCTCACTACTCATAGCCGCACACCACAGACACGTTTTGGTGTCTGAATTACTTATGAAAGTATTTTTAAGCCCCTCAGTGTGACATGTTAGGTTCCATCTTACAGGGGAGTGTAGGGCACTCATTCAGTTTCCATACATTCATCCAAGATACATTTACTGAGCATCCTACCTGTGCTAGACATGACCCAAGATTCTGGGTGAAAAACACCAAGCAAGGTCCAGCCTCTGACCTGAGCAAGCTTCTAGTCCAGCGGGGAAGCCTGATACATAAAAGGCAAATATAACCCAACGTGGTGGCTAAATGGTGGACCTGCCCATGGATCACTTAACTCAGCCGGGGAGGAGGGGATGAAGGGTGATTGGGGAAGGCCTCCTGAACAAAAGGAAATCTGAGTGGAGGAAACCTTCACAGAGGCATCAAAGATGATCAGGAGCTTAATGACCAGCTGTAGAAGCTCACTTCTGCAGGGCAGCCAGGACTGCATTTGCCTCATTTAAATGTTTTAAGTCACCCTGAAGGCCCTTCACAAAATGGCTTTCTAGCCCTTTCTCCTTCCCAGTCCCCTGTGCTGAATCCCATACCACACCGTTCCCCAACCAGGTCATATATTAATACATCCATATATTTCTGTTCTTGCTGGGCCTGTATTCTTTGTCAGGAATGCTCATTACCCCTCTTAGCCCACTAAGCTCCTATGAATCCAACAAGGTCCAGTATAAATGTTACCTTCTCTGTGAAGATTTCCCCAACTCTGGGCAATCACAGCACTTGTGACATTATATTATAGTTATCTGTTTGCCTCTCTAGGCTATATGCTTCTAGAGGACAGGAACTGCCTCCTAATCATTCTCACATGCCCAGTGTTTGGTAGACAGGAGACATGTCAATGCCTTCTTTTTGACGAAGGAATGAAGGAACAAAGCAACATATCAAAAATTCACATGCTGTGTGTGGTTAGGAAGGCCACAAAGTCTTCTCATGCTCTCTTGTAAGTTCCTTGTACTGTAAAAGAAACTATTCTGGCCAACAGAACACAGAGAAATGTGTATTTCAAAGGGGGAAAAGAAGTACATATTTCAGTACTGAAGCCCTATTTTGGATCAGGAAAACCAAGGCAGATTCCCACAGGGTCTCCTTCATGGTAAGTATGTGATAGTTCCAACGTGCACACAGAGGCTTCCCTTACTCAAGAAGTCCATAGGACACAGGAGCACAGCCTCTGGTTAACTTTTAATTGTTGAGGACAAAATGGTGCAAGAGGTGTGTGCAACTATAGGCATGGGAGCAAGCTGAGATATTGATAATCTTTAAAAAATATGTCTAGATATTCTGCCACCAGATATACAAGAAATCATCATGGGGCTTCCCTGGTGACACAGTGGTTGAGAGTCTGCCTGCCGATGCAGGGGACACGGGTTCGTGCCTCGGTCCGGGAAGATCCCACATGCCGTGGAGCGGCTGGGCCCGTGAGCCATGGCCACTGAGGCTGCGTGTCCGGAGCCTGTGCTCCGCAATGGGAGAGGCCGCAACAGTGAGAGGCTCGTGTATCACAAAAAAAAAAAAAAAAAAAAAAAAAAAAAGAAATTATCCTGACTACAAACAAAACAAGCTCCTTTCAATCAAAGCATGAGAAGGTCTGGTTCTTTGGAAATGACTTGACAAGGCTTCTCTGGAATTTAGCTTCTGCTGACATGTAAGAGCCAGGCACATTTTCATCCTCCCTCCAATATTCAAAAGAGTACAGAAGACTGTCATGGGATAGAAAGCAGCAGAACATTTAAAAACAAAACCCTTCTGGGAACTTCCCTGGTGGTCGAGTGGTTAAGATGCCGCACTCCCAATGCAGGTGGCCTGGGTTCAATCCCTGGTCAGGGAACTAGGTCCCGCATGCTGCAGCTAAAGATCCTGCATGACACAATGAAGATCCCTCATGCAGCAATGAAGATTCCGCGTGCTGCAACTAAAGACCTGGCACAGCCAAATAAATAAACAAATAACTTTAAAAAAATTAATAAATAAAAAATAAAAACAAAGCCCTTTTGAAGCCTATCTCCTGTCCCTAGGGATTTTCACAGCTAATCCCACAGGGATCTTGGTGATCCTCCAAACAAGAGATTGATCTGAACCACAAAGCAAAGTGAAGCAACTGTGGCTGGACCACTAAAGGACAGCAAAGGAGGCTTGGAGGTTCTAAACCTATATTCTTTATGGTCAGAGACCACCTGCATCAAAATCACCTGGTACCTGTTAAAAATGCACACTCATGGGAACACCCAATATCTCCTGAATCTTAATTAATCTACTCTGGGGTTTGGCACAAGCACTTACATTTTAAAATAAGCTCTTCAGGAACTAAAGTTGGCAGACAACTTCTCTAAACCATAATGAACTGAGGCTTAAGGGTATGAAGACTCTTGGCACCCTTGTCCTAGTTCTGATGAGCCCTGTATTTCCAGACTGAGTTTGTGCCTTCTTTTTTGATAACGTCAGAGCCTCAGTCCATGTGAAAGAGACTGTGTCTGTCCTTTCCAGTGCTTGGCACATAATGAATTCTCAGTGAATGGTGGAGGGTGGAATAGGTGAATAGACTATACAGAGAGATCACATAGAAGGCGATTGCATAAAAGAAACAATGAATGATGGAAACTATTGGAGAAATAATAGATTTCAATACAGCAATTACCAAGCATGAACTCAGGGTGAGTTTTTTGCCTGGATGACATAGAAATCACAAATAAATTTCTCTCTGGATATTCCATGTCAGGCACTTACTTGAAATAGGGAAAGAAATAGTGTGGATCATTGGTCTGAAGTATGTACACTGGCATGTGCTATATGCATGTATACACACACACACACACACACACACACACACCTAGGGATCTAGCTGCCGCATTCAATATTGATCAGCTCAGCAGGAAGAGCCAGCTTCAAATGTATTTACAATGGAAAACTTCAGCCTTGGATTAGAAAGACCCTTAGGTAGAAGGTGCAGCCTTTCTTGATGGCTTTGCTACTCAACCTCGGGGGCAAAAACAGAGCCAGAAAATGTCTTGCTGGAAATGGAAATTTTAAAATCCATCCTGTATGTTAAAATTCCCCAGCATGCAGATAGAGAGGGGAATGGAATTTAGAGCACAAGGTACATTTATAAATCAAGAGATCAAATCAATCATAATAAATGGCTTCTTCTTTAGGTTTCCTTTCATTTTGTATTTCCCTATTCCTGCTGCTGGCCTGAACTTTGGTTAAGAGAGTATCAAGAAAAAATTCACCTATCTTTCCCCCATGCTTCAAAATCAAAGGGAAACTTCAGGTGGAAATACTCCAAATCTAGCATTAAATACTTTGTGCAATAGTGTCACCCTGACACGTGGCAAGGGATGTTCAAACACACTGTACATTTCCATGTGGCCCTCCCAGCTTGTGAGCTATAATTCCCTCTTTCTCTCCACTCAGGAAAGCATGTTGAAATACAAGTGAGTGAAATGGCATTACTATAAGTATAATCTTGAATGCAGTATAATTCTTTTAAAGTAAATCATCTGAAAACATCTGTAGTTGATTGTCATTAGTAATAAATTACTCGCAAAACACCTCATAACTTATTGGGAAAAAGAAATCAATCTATCTTACTCAGTAATAGATGGAGTTACTTGTTCCTCAGGGTGTGGAAAAAAATGAAAATTCCTAGCAAACTGAGAAGACCCTTCCCCCTGGATAAATAACCTTTCAAAAGCATATTATCAGTGCTCTATAAATAGCTCTCAAAGTTTGCAAATGAAGAGTTAAGTCAACACCAGAGCATTGTAATGCTGTAGGTTGGCATATCACTTTGCTTGAGACTTATCCATTAGCTAAAGAATAGCTAAAGAATATCCATTGTCTTTTTGCCCACCCCACCCTCTTTTATAAACCACCCAGTGAAGGAATGGAGATTGGAGAGTCCCCCAGCCTCTGGTTGGGCCCTCCCTATTCATTCCTGCAGGCAGCTCTCAGTAAAGCCCAAAATCTTACTCTAAAATAAGGGTCAGTCGTCTTATTTTCCAGAGCAATTATGACACAAGGGTAAGATTAAAATAGTTACATCTGCAAAGTGCTAAGCATTGTACCTGGCCCACAGTAAGTGCTGTATAAGTGTTTGCTATTATGATGGTAACGACATCTCAAAGCTACAGCTGAGAACCATCACTGCCTGAGGCTAGGCAGGAAAATTAGACTTAATGTCTAAATTATTTTCTTTCTAAAAGGCAGGTGGTACCAGTTTCCAAAGGGACATGGTCAGAGCTAAACCCCTGGGTGTCAAAGCATGGCTCATCTAACTCAGAAAGAGCTCTTGACTAGAAAGTGTAAAAAAAGAGTGAAATGGCCTAAGCCATTCACCAGGTGACCTTGGGTACCTAGTGGCTTCCTGGCAAGTCATTTTTCAAGGACAGCAAATGGCTTTGAGCTGAGAAGCAGTTGAGTGATAACCCTGTCTCATTCCCTACCTCTGACACCCTCCAACTTTGAGTGGATCTAGTAATCAGTGATGAAACTTGCCAATATTCCCCATGCTTTCCTAACCTGCAGTTCTTTTGGAGTCTTATGACTTTGAAGGAGAGTCAGGGGTGGGTAGGGGCAGGATGACTTTCTGAGAAGGCAGGAGGTCTGACATGGCAGCCAGCAAAAGTGTATTCAAACAGTCTGGATTCCTGGCCTGGCCTCAAGGGCTGCCTGGCCCTGCAGCAAGCTTCTTATCCAGGCACGAGCCCAGCACACCCTTGTGTTTCATACTTTTCCAATGACACTTAAAACAATTTGGAATGCTCATGTTGCCTACTCATGCTCAATCGCCGTAATCAAACCAAGTGGCTTTTCTGTTTTCAGTTGTGATCTGCAATATATTCAATGACCATTATAACCCTCTCCTCTGGACACCATCCAGGCAGGTACCTGGACATTTACCATACTTGTCCTGTCTTTTTAATTCTCCTCTTCCTTATTACAGATGAGGATTCTGTTATTTACAAGACAGCTGAATCTATGACAGAGAAGGGTCCAACTGATTAGAGAATAGGGAGAGAAGATTTGAGAGTTGGCTCTGCCCTGTTATTTTCTTGTGTTTTATCTTTCCAGCTAGACTGCAAGCTTTTTAAGAGCAGAAATGATGCTGAAATATTTCTAGCTCTTCCATCACCTTCCCTAACTTCCTATGAAATGTTATTTGTAGTTACAGTAATAATGTGTACATAGCTCTTCGCATTTTATAAAATGCTCTTACTCTTGGGGTCCAACTCTTTTCTGCCACTTACCCCAGAGACATTAAGAGACTTTCCCATGTCAATACTACCCAAAACAATTTACATATTACCACGTTATCACATTACCAGGTAGGAGAGACAGAGCCAGCATCTGGACCCAGGCGGTGTGGGTTCAGAGCCTGCATACTTCACCATCACTGTACAGCCCCTCACGATGGTGGGCCCACTTCTCTTTTTACTCTATCACAAGACCTTCTCTCTCCATAGGCAATTTATTTACTGTCTTAAAAAGTGAGTTACAGGAAGGAGAGGAACTCAAGGTCTTATTTCCAGTTACTGGAGAAATTTTATGAAAGAGGTAGGATTTCAGGAAATGCCATAAGCCCTTTGAAAAACTATGAATGGTGTAAATTCACATTAAATTATCTTTTCCAAAACACATATGTTGCTGTTCAAATACACAGCTGTCTTAGGGAGGCTCTGATGGAGTTCTCAGGTAAAGTAACAGAGCTCTAGGTACATTTATTAAACCCACAAATCATTACCTGAGCAAACACCGGGCAAGTGAGAGAACCAATATACGAAAGTCAGCCCTGCCTGATTCTTTTTTTTTTTGCGGTACGTGGGCCTCTCACTGTTGTGGCCTCTCCCGTTGCGGAGCACAGGCTCTGGACGCGCAGGCTCAGCGGCCATGGCTCACGGGCCCAGCCGCTCTGCGGCATGTGAGATCTTCCCAGACCGGGGCACAAACCCGTGTCCCCTGCGTTGGCAGGCAGACTCTCAACCACTGCGCCACCAGGGAAGCCCAGCCCTGCCTGCTTCTTGCTCCCAGTTCAGCAGGTGCTTCACCACCCACGCCAAGGAGGCGAGATCACACCTTTTATTCTCAGCCACTTCTGATTTTCTGTGCAGAGCTGACTTGTGTCAGGTCAGAGCAAATGAAGCACATGAGTGCGCTCCTGTAGCCCGAGGCCCGGAGTACCAAAGAGGGAGGCAGCCCCTTGGCATCTCAGAATCATTTAGGAGCTCATCATATCAGAGGGCGCTCAGGCCAGCTGCGGCCATAAGAACACTGAAAACAGTGGCAGATGCTCCTCCTACCATGAGGCCAGGGCCCAGAGAGGGGCTAGCTAGCTGAGGATAAATTCCCCTCCAGGAACTGTGTTCTAAGCCCCGCTCCCAATAGGCAGAATGAGGTAACCCTGTGTGGGCTCCTCTGGGGTTCACCACCAGCTCCAGTATCAACCCAGTAGCCTCACATTCAGAAACCAAGCAGTCCACGGACAGACCAACAACATGGCAGGAGAGGTACCTGGGGAGACAGCGGGTCAGACAAGAAAGGGGTACGATTTGTGCACAAGCACCAGAGTTCTTCCCAACCACTGGAGTCTACCCTGACCTCTGCCCTAATAGGGCTCCTACAGCAGGGCATCCTTGCCTTATACTCTGCCACAAGCCTGGCCATCTCATCTATCATGTGTTCATGGCTCAAGGGCAGAGTTCTTCCCTCTAGCTGTCTTCTAGGACAAAACCTCCTTCAGTCTTCAGCACACAGGAGGCCCCAACACTTTCTGGATTAGGTGATGAGTCATTCAGAGCCCAGTGTGCAGCAGCTCCCTGAGCTGAATCCTTCAGATGCCCAGGGCCCCTCAATCTGTCAGAGTTGAACAGACAATCTCCTTCCTACTTGCTTTTGGTGACAGAAGAACCAGGAGATCAAATTATCAATTAAATGAAGCAAGCCTAATGGAAAACAAAGTATCATTTGACAGGGCCTAATTTTTCCTTTCTTTCTTGCCTTAAGTTTTTGGGAGAAAGTACCTCTTCCCCTTCCCAGAAAGCTGTGCAAATTGTGAATGGACTTTCTGAGTAGAACTCAAGTTAAATGAGCTTAAGTTTGGAAAACGTTCTGACTTGAGAAAGAAGAAGCAAAACTCATGGGAATTCAGCTAAGGGTTGGAATTTACCTGAAGGTTAATCCAGACTATGATGGGCAGCTATAAAGCAGCACAATGCTTGTCCAGTTATGTGCAGATGAAGTAGGGGGTCTGGCAGCTGCCAAGAGGCCCCCTTCACCGTCCATTACTTTCCATATGGGCCTGTCACAAAGACTAAAAAATCACACTATTAACAATTAATTGATAAGGTTCTGCATTAAAATTTGTGTTTTAATGGGAGCAAATTCAAGATATCACTATAGTTAGTAAAATGGCATTGCCTCCTGTGATAAGTAAGCCATACCGGCCGTGAGCATGTACCAGGGCTCTCCTGGGATTTTAAACTTCGTTGCCTAAGAGGAAGCCCTCATATGACTCACAGTCAGGGAACAGGACACAGATACTTCTGAGGAGAGCAGATTTGGGCAGGGCTGTGAAGAGAGAGACTGGGCTGGGGGATACAAATTCATTTGAGGTGCACAACAAAGAGGGGAAGATCATGGGAGGAGAGGGTAGGAGGACAAGTCAGCTGCTTCATTGCTCTGCCCTGTGCAGGGTCTGGTCATAAACACCTTTTTATCTCCAAAAAGTTAGTGCCTGGAGCACCTTCAACTAATCTTTCTATTTCTCACGTTTCAGAAATCACACTCAGCTCCCCTAGAGTCAATAACAAATCAGTCCTGGCTCATGTAGCGCTGTCCATGGTGCTACTAGACAAGGTTCTGAAATCTGGCAACAAGGAATCATAGACTTAAAAGAACAAACAAACAAACAAACAAAAACCTTCAAATGTACATGACTGTCATTATTTATACTGCACTCAGTTCCAAAGAATGAGGAACTTACAAAGCTGATGAACTGGGGGAGTCGTGGCAGGTGTCCCACTCCTCAGCTGGTCCCAACTACTCTCAGGCAGCCCCCACCTACAGAGACCTCGCTAGACGTTGTTTCTTCTTTGGGGGTCAGACCAATGGTTTCCTGAGCTTCTTAAACCTTCCCACCAAGATGCTCCAGAAAGGGCAGGAAGCAAGAGGGAAAAGAGAAGGCCAGCTCAAGGCACATCAAAAATGCAACATTTCTTTTATCTTACATTTATCTTATAATTAGACAAAGTTTTCATCCTACTCCATAAAGCATCTGCTTTTATTCTTACATAATTCTCCCCCGACTCTGAAATTCCTGGGTACAGTGGATGCTCCAGGAAGCAGTTTTTTTGGAGCAGAGGCAGGGACCTCTCCGGGTGGCTCAGCCTTCTTTTTTGCCATCTGAGCCACATGTGGGCAGATGCTAAGCCCTGTGCCAGAAAGCTGCAGGCCCTGACTCTAATGGCCCGCCTGCTCCTGGGGGCTCTTAGGACCTGGAGAGGGTGCCACTTAAACACAAAGTCTTAATAGTACCTGCCCTATAAGTCTGTTTGAAGGATTAAAGGAAATATGAAATGCTCCATGCCAGGCACTCAAGAAATGTTAGCTATTAATATTAATATTTCTCTCCTCCTTGTATCTAGTTAAAAAAAGAAAAGACCATATCCTTTCCCTATTTACAGCCCTTTGGAGGCCCCTCAGGCTACAAGGCCCTCCACAATGGGCCTCCACCAAACTCTCTGGCCTCATTTTCTGCTTCTTTCCCCCAGTCACTCATGCTTGGACTCCACCATTTAGTCTGGGATGATTTAAAGTTCCCATTCTTCCCTGTTCTTTCACACCTCGGGGTCTTGTATGTTCTGAGTGCTCCCCCTGGAATGCCTACCATACAGCCTCCCAATCCACCTGTGACCCCCCTCACCTGATGAGACCCAGGGGAGGCAGCACCCTGTCTGTGAGACTTCTCAGCCCCTCAAGCCTCCATGGACCTAGTGTGTGTCCCTGAGGCAGCACCCATCATGCTCTATCTCCATTATTTGTTAATTGTCCATCTCATCTTTCAGATGTCCTGCTCATTGTGGAGTAAGACTTCAGCTCTCTATGTATTTTCTGCACATAGAACACACTCAACAAATGTTTGATGAATAAATGTGTGTATGTGGGCATGTGGGTGGGAGCATGTATAATGCTGGGATGGGGTGGTGTGTGCCACAGAAGATGAAGGATATACTTGCCCAGCACTACAGCCTGTAAACATGAACTGTCACACCCAGAGAGTAGGGATTCCATCTACACAAGTGGGCTGGTCAATCCTCAACCCAGTGCTGTAGGATAAGAAGGCCGCCAAAAAGTTTCTATATTTCGACTGCAGTGGATACAGGGTTTTTGCTTGCCTATGAGTCTAACAATACCGTCTTCTCCCCACCAGCTGAGTGCACAGGTCCAGGGGACACACACACACACACACACACACACACGCCTTTCCTGACACTAGTCATTTCCTGTCACTTCAGTTTTACCAAAACTGTTTCTTTACTCCTGCATGGGTGTTTTGTTCAAAGCTTTAAATGTTTCATTCTAGTCATTTTCATTATCTTATCCATTTTGCTTTCTGTGGGCTGCATTTTAAGTTATGATTGTTTTGCATTATTTTACCTAGTTTTTTTTTTAGCCTCTAGATTTTAAAAAAATGGGATTCTCCTGAGGAAAGGGAGCAGATCTAAGATTGTTCAGGACTGGGGTACAGAGGTTGCATACAGTCTGTGCCTTTGGGAATTCTCAGATTAATGGTAAAGACAGGAAACAAACCCTGAAAAAGAAGACATATCAATTCTTAAAAGGCACACAAAAATGGGCCCCAAATAGTCTCAAGCACTTCAATACCCAGGTTGCAGGGGGATGAGTGAAGGAGGAGGTTAGACAGGCAGGGCAGAGTCAGGGAAGTAGTTTCTCAAATGGTCATGACTACCTCCCAGATTGTCTAGGCTATAATTCTCAAAGTACTCACACCTCCTTCCTGGGTTTTCCACACAGCATGGACAATCACTAGGCAAGATTATGAGGCTGGGCTGCTTGCTCACCCAAGAGCCTTCCCTACCCCCACCCCAAGCATCACCATTTATACTGAATTATATGATTCAGCACTTCCTAAAGGAGGCTGCAGCCACTTTCTGATACAGGACCAAAGCAAGGAAAGAAAGGAGTGGACAAAGCCAAGAGGTGATCAGATCTTTTCTTTCCAGCCTCCCCATGCACTAACATCTGGGTTTCTACCAGAGAATTTAAGGTGGGAAGGAGGGAAAGAGGAAGGGTGGTCACTGGGCAGCCAGCAGGCACAGCAACAAGCATCTGTGCTCAAGATGTTGGTGGAAAGTGGTCTCAGCTAAGTGGTTCAGTCACAGAGAGAGCAACAATGAGGGGAGACAGCCAAAGGGAAGAGACCAAGGGAAAGAAAGAAAGTCATCTGTTGCATAATGAGAAGGTGGGCTTCTCATTATGCATTAAGGTATGCTTAATGAATGTTTTGATGGGTTTTTTTTCAGTAACAAAAGACTACATGCTTCTCTGCTATCTTATCTCTTGACATTTAGAATTACGGACATTAGTCCTTCACTCAAGTAGTATTAGGTCAGTTAATATTTATACTCCTCTACTCAGGGTGGAGACCTCTGACCTCTTCCCTTTTCTATAGGTATTTACTCTCCAGGTCACCTCATACTCATATCTCATCCAGTACTGTGGCTTTATATTAGATAGGTAGATAGGTAGGTAGGTAGGTAGGTAGATAGATAGATAGTCTCAAATTTATATAGCCAGTCCCTTTGATCTCTGATTCTGAAATCCTGATTCTACCCCCCCATCCCTCACACTCCATCCTTTAAAAGTTTTCATCAACTTAGTCTCAACTCCATCCTTCCGTTTAATCAGGCCAAAGGCCTTGCAGTTGTCTACCACTCTCTCTCATACTCCCACAGGAAAATCTGTTGTAGCATCCAACCACGTTTCCTCACACCTCTACTGCTACCATCCTGCACCAAGTCACCATTATTTCTTGTCTGAATTATTACAGTGTTTTCCTAACTGATCTCCCTGCTTCCATCCTTGTCCTATTCTGTTCTCAAAGTAGCTACCAGACTGATGTTTTCAAAATCTAAGTCAAAGCATATGACTCTCCTATTCAAAATCCTCCAACAGTTCCATCTGCCATAGAGTGAGAGTCAATGTCCACACATTGTCCTACAGGGGTGAGTCTCCCACCTCCACCTCTCTGATTTTATCTCCAAACACTCTTCTCTCACCTATTCCACCCAACAATGTTGGTCTCTTTGCTTCCTCTTGGACACCCCAGGGCCTATGCACTTGCTGTTTCTTCTGTGTAGACCCTATTCCCCAGAAAACTACACAGCCTGCTCCCTCATATAATTTAAGTCTTTCCTCAAATGTTTCCTAATCTGTGTGAAGGCTTCTCTGACCACCCTATATCAAGTGATTCATGAAGGCACCAGTTTTGTTCACTGATATATGCCTGATACATAACACAGCCTGACATATCAAAGACACTCATTACATGCTTTTGAAGGATGAGCAAATCTAGCTAAGTTGGTCATATGATTCAAGTTGGGACATTTGAGCTTTCTCTCCTGGGTCTGTGAATCCTGAGGAATGGGAGAAAGGAAACACCAACTGGAGTGTATCCATCCCAGCAGTGGTGCCCTGACAGTCTTGGCCTGGATACCTGGCCTGTCCTGGATCCATTTTTTTCTCAGACTGACTCTTCATCTATACCTTCAATTCTGTGAGTCACTCTACCTCTTTCCAATAAATTCTCTTTCTTTTTCAAATTAGCCAGTGTCATTTTCTGTTGTGTGAAAACTTAACAACTTTAATTGACGGGCCATCTCATTTCCCGATTCTTGTTCTCTCCTGTTCTGGGTTCCCCAGCCACTCAGCAGAAGTGTTACATGTTCCGTGAGAGTTCTAGTCAGACTAGTTTAATTGTCTTGCTATTGACATTCTAAGAACTCCTCTCCCCTAAAATGTCACTTTTGTACTAAAAATAATACTAACAGGCTCTCATATTCCTTTATAGCTCTAAAGTGTAGGTTAGCTCCTCATTTTACTGAAAAGAAAATGGAAGCCCAAGAACTGAAGTGGCAGATTGTGTGAAAAGAGTCCAGAGTTTAGAGCTTGGCTGCTAAAGAAAGAACACAGAATTGAGAGGGAGAGTGGCCAACTGTGTGCTCAAAAATGCTCATTCTCAGTCCCGGAAAGTGCTAGAACAGTAGAGTCAGTCATCTTCCTGCACAGTGTCTAGGACTGATCCCTTCCCCCTAAAGCATAGTTGTTGGAATACGACAGCCCATGCAAGCAATAGCTTGAGGTCCCCACTGGACTGCAACGTTTGCTTTCTTGCCTTTGCAAGGCCATGTCTGGCCATGGAAAATCCTCAGAGATGATGCCCACCTGGCAGGACCCAAACCACCATGAGCTTTGTCTGTTGGGCTGATCCTGCACAATTTCTCTGACATCACCAGGCTTGTTTTCATTGGAAGGAGAGCAGCAGGGGTCAGAGAGAAAGAAATGCTGGCAAAAGCTCTTTAACAGTCTGGCATGAGTGCCCACTGACAGTATTTCTCAACTCTAACTGAAATCAGCCATAGGGCCTTAGCCAAAATGAATTTTCGGTCTAAGATTTCTGGAAGTTCAGAAGTCATCTTAACTGAATGACAAACAGTTGATCAGCACCCTGGACAGTGTCCTCCATGAGCCCAAAGAGGATGGACCCCTGAAACCAGCTCCAGGAGGCCAGGTCCTACACTCTGCAGATGGAAGAGGCCAGCTGTTCCATCCTAGCGCCTGTCCTCAAGATACCAGGAGGAAAAACAAACACATGAACACAAACAAACAAAAAATCTGCAGCAACTCCATAGAGTAAATATCAGGCTGCTGGAGGGATAAGAGCCAAATAAAGATAGTAAAGCTTTCTGGAAAAGAGAGGCCTACCCAGGGCTTTGAAGGAAGGGAGGAGCTTGGTGTGATAGAGAGAAGAGTACACAAGGCAGGAGGGCACAGACAGATAAAGCCGAACCAGACAATCAAGTCCGACACACTGATTTCCGTCAATACATTTGAAGTGTTCCCCCATCACACCAGGAAATACCATCTCTGAAAAGAATGCCCAACCCTGTCTTCTTCAAATTATATTCAGATATATTCTTCAAATAGTCTCAAAATCAACTCTCTGATAAAGCTCTTTTCATTCCCTCCTATCTTTTTCTAAAAATAGACTTTTACCTTCTAACAATGGTGACTATATTTAGACCTGATGAAATATTAGCCATGCTATGAGACCTCTCACTTTCAGTGCTGCTGTTCCTCTCCTGATTACTCAGCTCTATTGTTTCTCGGTGCATTTTTCCTTCCTTTATTCCTAGATCCTAAGTCCTACACTCTGCCAGAACTGTTCTCTTCTGGAAAGCTTTTAGAATTTTACTTACAGGCTGCCAATGTCTTATTTTCTTTGCCCTTTGTTATTTACCTGTTGGGATTTAATTAGGCGAATTAGAAATAGTCACCTCCCTTTCTTCCTACTTTGAGAAAAAGTCTCTGATTAAATTTTATGATTAAAAAATATTTTTCTTTATTCAAGAGCCTTTTGAAGAACCAAACTCAGGCTAGTGAGAGCCAAAACACACTCAGCATGTCTCTTTCATATGGTAATGACAGGGAGTGAGGAGAAAGGGATGAAGAGCATTTCTGCAACAATGGACAAGAGGGAGGAATCCTAGATCATCAGGCAGAGCCAGTTCCAGAGGCCAAGATTGGGAAAGGTAAGCTGTCTCAAAACCAGAATTGAAGCAATGCCTTCAGTCACTCCTAATCAGAGTGATCAATGTGTCTGCTTTCTCCCCATAAGATCAAGTCTCTAAAGAGACTAAATAACTTCCACCTGAAGGGACACATGCTCATTTAAATTGGCCCACTGTGGGCTTTGATCACCTGTCACTGGGGCCCTTCAAATGGCTGGGGGGGGTGGCTGTTGCTCAGTGTGAGCGGGAGGGCTTTCTGAATCATGTCACCACATGACTCACGATCATGAAGACGTAGAAAATAATAGAATCTTGCCAAACTTCCTCTTCACTTTGGCTTCTGTAAACATAGAGCCTACCAACAATGGGATGGATGAATTCATATTACTAAACCAAAACACACTGGTAAATATAACATGCTCCGTATAAATGGTGCAGGAAAATCCCCAAAGGTAAGAAGAGTGCAGAGGGACCAGGCCAAACAGATTCCTCCTTAGCAGTCTTGTTCCTCAGGACTTCTTGTACAGACGCGGGAGGAGGAAGGAGGAAGGACAGGGAAAACACAGTAGCTGTAAAAGATGGGGCCAGGCAGAAGTGAAGATTCAGGCCATCTTCCTTCCTGGGGCTTCAAGCCCTGGGCCTTGACACTAAGCTGCACCTGAGCAATTGTTCTACCCAGGCCCTGCTGCTGGGAAGCAGGCACGAGGAGGATGGAGGTACAAGTGCTGAATGCAAGGCCCTCACAGAGAGCCCTAGCCCCCAGAGTGTGCATCCCAAACTTGTAAGCAGATAGGTTGGGGGTCCCCAGAGAAAGAGAACCAGGAATAGTTTTCTTGACATAAGAGAACCCATTTTGGCCTAAGCCATTTTGTGATCTAAGCTTGGCCACAATGCTTGCCCTTGAACAGGTCTCAGTAATTAACGATCTTAAAAGAACAAAGGAGCAGTGGTTAAGTATCCGTCTGCCAATGCACGGGACATGGGTTCGAGCCCTGGTCTGGGAAGATCCCCCATGCCATGGAGCAACTAAACCCATGTGCTCTACTATTAAGCCTGCACTCTAGAGCCCATGAGCCACAACTACTGAGCCCACAGGCCACAACTACTGAAGCCTGTGTGCCTAGAGTCCATGCTCCACAACAAGAGAAGCCACCGCAGTGAGAAGCCTACACACCACAACAAAGAGTAGCCCCCACTCACCACAACTAGAGAAAGACCGCACGCAGCAACGAAGAGCCAACGCAGCCAAATATAAATAAATAAAATAAATAAATAAATAAATAAGTAACTAGAACAAAGGAATGCAGGAACAGAGGAAAGGCAGTCAAACAATAGTGCAGTGATAAAGCAGAGTCCTAATCCCTCCTCAAGGGATGTATATAATAATATACCTTTGAGTTCTACAGGAAATAAGGCTCCCACCCAGGTGGAAGATGGAATGATGATGTTGACCCCCCTGACTTCAATCAACTAAAGCTTGGACTCTGTGGACCTTGGTCCCAATTCTACTCTGAGTTCTCCTCTGCTTAAGCCCCTTCATGAATATGCATGTACCCGTAGCCTAAAACTTCCTCAATTTTGCTGTTGGGGAAGACACTGCTTTGGGAATGATCCTCAGTGCTCTCCTTACTTGCTGCAAATAGTAATAAATCCTTCCTTCTCCTATCTTTGGCTTGGTTGTGTCTTTTGGCTTGACACCCAAGAGGTGAACCTGAAACAGTAGGGAAGGGGGCAGGGCACAACCTTTCAAAGAATGATAGCCACTGGGGATATGACACAAACTGGTTAGAACCAACTAGGTCCAAGATGGCAGAAGACTCGACTTCCAGTAAAACTTGAGCCTCATTATATGCTCATTGTAATACGTTAGCATGCTAAATGACACACCCTCAGGCACCATGACAGTTCCAAGGTCGACCATAAAAGGCCCAAAAGTGGGTGGGGCCCAGTTTCTGGAAATTCCCAACCCTTACCCCAAATAGTTGGAATAATCCTTCCACTCATTAGCCTATGAAATTACCCAGCCCATAAAAAGTAACCACACCATATTTCGGGGCTGCTCTCACTTTCCAAGATGACCCCATGCCCTGGGGCTGCTCTCGCCTTTTGAGACGGACTGCATTCTTTCTATGGAATGTGTCTCTCTCTAAATAAATCTACTTCTTGCCTATCACTTTGCCTCCTGCTGAATTCCTTCTGTGCTGAGACATAAAGAACCTGAGCCTTAGTAAGTCCTGACACCAGGTGAATGATTCTAATTAGAAGACCATGGGCTCAAGTCACAATCTGGGTTTCAGCGGGGTTTGAGTCCCAACCTGAGGTGTGTGGTTTCAAGCCCAGTTTTCAGGCGACACATTGAGTGTACAGCCAATATTCTGTGTGCCGGAGACCAGCCTTAGGTACCAAGTGGCAAGAGTCAACATCCTGCCAATCTGAAAGGACAGCCAGCCGGGGCATTTGGGGACCCCTGCAGTGACCGTCTGCGTTAATTAACTTGACATCAATGTGGAAGTGTTCTAAAGAACTGCATTAAAAAAACCTGTTGGGGCTTCCCTGGTGGCGCAGTGGTTAAGAGTCCGCCTGCCGATGCAGGGGACACGGGTTCGTGCCCCGGTCCGGGAAGATCCCACATGCCGTGGAGCGGCTGGGTCCATGAGCCATGGCCACTGAGCCTGCGCGTCTGCAGCCTGTGCTCCGCAACGGGAGAGGCCACAACAGTGAGAGGCCCATGTACCGCAAAGAAAAAACAAAACAAAACAAACAACAAAAAAAAAACCTGTCGGAGGTGGGCAAAAGAGCACAACTAGATTAAAAGGAGTAGACAGGGGTTTTCCCTGGTGGCGCAGTGGTTGAGAGTCCGCCTGCCGACAGGGGACACGGGTTCGTGCCCTGGTCTGGGAAGATCCCACATGCTGCAGATCGGCTGGGCCCGTGAGCCATGGCCGCTGAGTCTGTGCGTCCGGAGCCTGTGCTCCGCAACGGGAGAGGCCACAGCAGTGAGAGGCCCGCGTAACGCAAAAAAAAAAAAAAAAAAAAAAAAGAGTAGATAGGATTCCTGGCAGGCAAGATTTGGCTTAATTTGCCTGAAGTAAATTGATTACTGATAGTGCTCTCATAACTCCTGGAAGGAAGACAACTGGGTGAGTTGCCAGGGCTGAGTCAGGAAGTCACCTGCTGGAGTCCAGGGCAAGTGGGGATGACGTTGCACAGCCGCAGGCCTTCTCAGAAGCAACAAGTCAGGGCGCAGAAAGGCCGAGAGAACAAAAACAACGAAGAAAATGACAATGGATCAAACCTAGTCACCATGAATTCTGAAGGAATTATTCTATTTCTGGGAATTTAGCTGGAACAAATCTTATTTTATTTCTGAGAATTTGGCTGGAGTAAATCTTAGCAAAAGGGGACCCTTGATTCAAGGAGACCTTTAGCCAAAGAGGGTTGTCATAAAAGGATTCCCTTCACTCAACCAGAAGTCCTTATGTACTAGTACCCATGGCTTTTCTCTCTAAGTCCCCACCTGAACCAGCTGGAGTCCAACAGAGGTAAAGTGGGATTCCTGATTTGAGAGTCCCATACCCTCCATTTCCTGTGGGCTCAACACCCAGACCCCTGAATCACTCGTATTTTTCCTGGGCACACAGCAACGCTTGTGGGATTGGGCTGAATTACAGAGGGAGCATTGTGGTTCAGGTCTTAGTCTGCTTCTGCTGCCTCAGGCACTTTCCCAATAAAGCACAGTAAATAAAGGCCCTGGCTAGGTCCCTAATGCACCCTCCCAGCTCTCACCTATGGATGAGGTCCCAGAGAAGCTGCCTGGAGGGTAATCATACCTGGAGCAGGTTTAATGAGCTGTGGGAGCCTAATGCAGAGGAAGAATATGGACCTGAGAGATTCAAGTTATAGAAACAGATCAGTGCAGCTCAGTTCATGGTGTGTCTGTGTCTGTGTGTATCTGATTGTCTGTGTTTTCAGGGGTGGAGGATATTACAAAAATACTTCAAAGCATTGTCAATGGCATTATTTATAGGTCCAGAAAATGTATTGCATCAGGAAGGAAATAAGAAAGAAGATAGAGGTTAAAGCACTGAGAAGAAATTAAGAGTCAAGGAAGGGAGCCATTTGTAAATGTTTCATGTGATAAAGAGGTTACTTCACAAAAGATGGGGGAGAAATGTGAACTTCTGGCCAAAGCAAGAGGCATGGAGCGTAGAGGAAAGAGATGAGAGCCTGGGGTTGGGGGCCTGCCCACCAGACAGCGCCTGCCATTTCCCGTAGGTGGCAGGGAAGGCGCTGTGTAATTGGTTTCCCACCAGTTGTTCGGAGGCTGCTAATTAAGCAATTACAGTCAATCAGAGTGCCCTGGGAGAGGCTCTTGGGAGAAATGGGAATACAGGCAAGATCAGCTTTCCAAGGGGGGCCAGGCCGCCTCATGGAAAGGCTTTGGGGTCAGATCTTCAGATAGCTCTCCCACTGGGGTAGAAAGAAATATTCCCAGTCACCGTCTCTACCTGGGCGGTCCTGGGGGAGAGAGACTGGGACTGTTCACTGGCCTGAGAAGGCCTGACAGCCTAGGGGTGCTGGTTACAACCAGAGGGGTGGAACCAAGAACCCTCAAGGCCTCCCAGGAAGCCAGGCTGCCAGGCGTGGGAGTGAGGAATCGGCAAGTCCAGCACAAGCACCTGTTTTTAGGTATGAGGACTGGGGCTAATGTAGCCTCTGGCCCGCCCATCAAGAGAGATCATTAAACAATCGAGCTTAAATAATCAAGAGCAGTTGTGAGTCTGCTGGTGACCAACCCAAACCTCAGAAAAGCAAAATCAGTCTCAAGAGTTGGAAGTGACCCTACTTATTCACCCCTAAAAGCTCGTATGCCTGCTATGTGCCAGGGCTGTGAGCAGAGCTGCCCCAGGACGACCCTGGGATCTCACCCTGCATTGTTTGGGCCGTGAGCCAGCTGAGACTGGGAGCTTCCCCTTCTCCCTGTGGGCAGGGGGGCGCCCAAGCGGCGCTTCCCAGGGGCGGGGGATCTCCATTCTGTTGGAGTGGGGTCTACAGCTTCTCCTGGGCCCCAGAGCTCTCCCTGTGCCAGGCAGCTAGCTTCCCCAGACCACTCCTGTCATCCGCTGGCTCCCCAGCTCCAGCCTGCCTGTGCTAAGGCCCTTCTAGGCCCTTCATGTGGGCCTGCTCTTTCCCTTACTGTCTGAGAGGGAAGATGCGCGAGGGGTGGGGTCCCTCCGCTGGAACGCAGACCCGGAATGGGCCCCGACATCTCTCTCTGAGATGTCTCTCTTCTCTTACTGACCTTCAGCCCATGTAAGGCTGTTCCTTAACCCATGCCGTGTGACACTGTAGAATTGGTCCCAAACCCTAATGCAATGGTTCTCAAGATTTAGAGGCATTAGGATCACTACAGGAATGGACAAAATACAGGTTTCTGGATCCAGCTCCAGAGATCCTAAGTCAATAGATCTAGGGTAGGGCAAAGAATTTGCCTTTCCAACCAGGGGCCACACCTTGGGAGCCACTGCCTAATGGCTGAGAGGTAAAGATCAGAGGGACCCAGCCTGTAACACACAGGTACCATTAATTACTGGGGATACAGCAGGGGAAAAAACTCTGAGAAGCAAATATCAAACAAAGATTGTATATTTAAAACTATGAATTGTTTAAGGCTACAAAGGAGAAAAAGGGTGCTGTGAGTAAAAGCCAATATGAGGACTAACTTGCATTGGGAACACGAGGGTCAGGGGAGGTCTCTGGGAGGAAATGCTATATGGGGGTGTTGTATCCCCTCCATTTTCTGGGGAAACCAGGATTTAAATAGTCTCCATTTTTTTTAAATATGGAAATTCTGGTATTGGTATATCCGAACTCTATTTCCAGATATCCATTTGCTCCTGAAAGCAGCTGAAAAGACCTTTGCTACGTAGGCCAGTCGAGAAACTACGGTCACCAGACTTAAACGCCATCTATCTGGGATAATGTGATGCGAGGTGGAATTCATGCTAGAGCATGCCTTGGCTTTGCTCCCAGGCAGAGCTGGTTTCACTCTGTCAAGGGGCCACAGCTGCAAGGGCACAGAGGCCAGGTCCTGGGACGATGCATCGTGTGTAAGATACAGGAGGCTAATAGGACCCAACAAGCCATGCTCCTGAGTCCAGCTGGACTCTGTGGGGATGGAGGGGAAGGGTGGGAATTTGGGTTCTCTTATCACATGATTTCCACTCCTTAATGCCCAACCTTGACCATCAAAAACAAAACAAAAACACACATACACACACCACATTCAATGTGTCTCACAGACAGCCACTTTTAAAAGATCAGAAGGAGAAAGAAATCCTCGGTTAACGGAGGAGTTATCGAGCAGCTATTATGTATAGAAGTACATATAATCCCCCAAACATAGTCCCCACCCTTGAAATCCTTAGATTTGTTTTCGAGACAGCACAGTGCCTAGCACAGGGCAGCACATTAGGAAGAAACTCAGTACTGGGGAATGGTAATAAAAACAACCACCACCAACAAAAATGTTATGGTATTGTGTAAATTATATAACAATAATCATAACTCTGCCAAAATACGTTGCTCCCCTAGGAGGGGAGCTTCCCAGGCCAAGATCAACAAACACAGGCCCTTCCAGAGGAGACCCAAACCCTTGTACCAAAGACCCTCCTGGCCCACTCCAGGCGGGCAGCCACTCTGAGGTGCTTTTCTAACTGGAAGGCTGGACCTGGCTTTGTGGAGACCTGTCCCCTTCCCCGACTGGGCTGTCTGACCCCCCATGGCTCCTGTCACCCAGAGGCCTCCCTGCACTAGACCCCTTGAGCCAGGTCTGCTCCTCCTCAGCTTTCTTTAAAGTCTCAGGCCTGAAACCCTTACACTATTCTGCCTGTTCCTACTGTCAATGGCTTCAGCCTTCTAACATTTCCTGTTCACAGCCTCTCCTCACCCTACCTTTGCTCTGCTTCCGCCTCCTTGCTCTGCCCGAGAATGAATTCTCCCTCTGGCTCTACTGCTTTTGGCAGCCAGGTCTCACCTGGCTCTGGAGGCTCAGCCCTGGATACCGTCCAGTCTCCCGTCCCACTCAAATGTCGTCAGGGTTCCCACCAGGTTCACTTAGCCCCTCAAGAAGAACCCAAATAGGACAGGTCTCCAATGCACCTGGCTGGACAAGAAAGTTACCCACGGCAACCTCAGAGCCCAGGCAGGCACACCGCCTGTACACAGACAGGCAGATGGGACGTAGGGCACCAGGGAAGGCTTTGGGGAGTGTTTTCAACTGGGCTTGTAAATAAGAAGGGATGATGTTGGATGGGCAGGTTTTCGCTAGGGCGAGAGAGGATACCTAGTATAGGGGGATTGAACAGCAAAGAAAGGACAGCATGGGCAATACTCAGCCCCAAAGAGAAATAGCTCAGTACTATGCTCAGAACCTCAGTGTCAGGGTGAGAAGGGACTTTCACCATCATCTCTCCGGCAGGCCCTCACCTCCCACCCTGACTGTGGCCCCAGGGAGACCGCCTGTTTTTACCATCTGAGCCCTGGGTGATGGCAACCGTGAGCTGTTTCTACACAGAAGCACTCCCTCTCCACCCCAGGGATCAGTGTTCTTGAGCCTCTCAACATCCTCGGCCACTTGGGGAAGAACAGTGGACTCCAGGGTACAGGCCTGGGAAGATATAGATTCCTCATCCTTTCCCCTCTGCGTGTGTCAACCAGAGCTGCCTACAGCCCTGCCACTCAAGTGTGTGCCTCAAAGTGTCCACAGCGAGCAACACCAACATCAGCTGGGCACTCGTTAGAAATGCAATTCTGACCCCTCCCCAGACCTGCTGCATTAGAATCTGCGTCTTAGCAAGACTGAAGCCGATTTGTGTGCGCATTTAAGATTGAGAGGCGCTAGTTTACAGCGCTAACCTGGGGAGGAAGCAGCTCCCCTCGGCCACCTCTGTCAGTGCAGTGTTCTCAGGGCCCTCGTTGGAGGTTGGGGGATCCAAGGCTGCTCACCATCCCCGCACAGGCACACACGGGCGGGTGGCCCAGTGGAAAGGATGTGGCATTTGGAGTTGGAGGATCTGAGTTCAAGTCCTATTTTGCCACATACTCCCACATTTCACTTGTTTGAGCCTCAGGTTTTGCATGGAGAAATAAGAGCATCAACCTCACCAAGTTATTGCAAGGATCAGATGAGATAAAATATGTGCAAGTAAAGTGGGTGCAGATGTTAAAACGGTGTGTGCACCACATGCAGAGACATGCACACGTGATAGATTTTGAAGCAGAAGGTCACCCAGACCATTGCTTCAACAGATTCAGCTACATGGAAGACATCCAAGGGCAGCAACAAGTAGGTCCTGACAAGTTCATCTGGGGCACAGAGGGAAAAATCAGACATAGCTTTGGGTCTGGTGGAAACTGAGCCAGGGACGAGGCTCAGGAATTGAATCTCTCCTCCCAAATCTTCAGTTTTGTAAGCCAAGTCATGGGAAAGGAATCATGGTCTTCGAATTGTACTTTAAAATCTCTTAAGCTGTAGGTGGCAGCTTTTTTTTTTTTTTTTTTTTTGCTGTACGCGGGCCTCTCACTGCTGCAGCCTCTCCCGCTGCGGAGCACAGGCTCCGGACACACAGGCTCAGCGGCCATGGCTCACGGGCCCAGCCGCTCCGCGGCATGTGGGATCTTCCCGGACCGGGGCACGAACCCGTGTCCCCTGCATCGGCAGGCGGACTCTCAACCACTGTGGGTGGCAGCTTTTTTGTCCTATTCACAGCCAGGCCAGGATGGGATTATGGGGAATCAAAGGATAAAGATGGGAATTACAAGTCAAGCAGGGACAGGTGATAGGGTATGTGATCTCAGAGGCCTCCTGCCAGTGCTGCCTTGCTTAGGACATTAGTATCTATGCTCTCCAGAGCAGACAGGGTGGGCAGGTAGCCTTAGAATCCAAGTTTGGTAAGGCTGATAAAAACATTAGAGTTCACTCAACTTTCTCATTTTACAATGACCAAAACTGAGGTTAAGAACTTGCCCTAATGGTAAACTTGTGGTAGAACCCAGGTCCCGACAGCTAGCCCAGGTCGCCAGGTACTTTCCCCAAGAGGTCCTGCTGCATTCAATCACTTAGGAGCCCCCAGAGGAAGAATGATGGGGGATGGGTGGGTGATAAGCTGGCAGGAAGGAGTTTCCTGGGGAGAGCTTTATGGAGGAGGCGTCTTTGAGTTGCAGCTCCAGAGAGGGGAGGGTTCTGACTGGGATCAATCCTCCCAGGACCTCTTTGATGGGATAAAGGCAAGGAATTGGGTGGGGGAGGAGAAGTGAGCGGTTGCCTGGGAGGGTCAGCTACTTGGATCAGGTGAGTTTGGGTTGAGGTGGAACAGGAGAGAGAGCAGGACTATGCGGACACTGCTGGCTGGTGGAAAGTTCACAGTCACATTTATGAGACTGCACTGGGGGAAGCGGTGGGGAGGCTGTGCAGGGCCAGGGCCAGACAGACACCCACCTGCAGGTAAGGAAAGCGGTTTTAGTGGTCATATGACAAATGTCTAAAGAGAGATGGAGGCTGACTTACAATTCAATTCACAGAGATTTTCAGCAAGAGTCAGGAGAAGGTGAGCGTGGAGTAGGGTGACCAGTTTGCCTGGGACCGAGGAGTTTCTGAGGATGTGGAGCTTTAAATGCTGAAACCAGGATAGCCCCCGGCAAATTGAGATGACTTGTCACCCTGGGGGGAGCAGCCGGCCTGGCCTGAGGGTGCCTGCTGGAGACAGGTGAACGAGAAAGCTGGCTGAGAACACGGGGGCCCCACCTGCAAACTTTAAACTTGAACCACAAAGGCAGGGTGAGGGCTTCCCTGGTGGCGCAGTGGTTGAGAGTCCGCCTGCCGATGCAGGGGACACGGGTTCGTGCCCCGGTCTGGGAAGATCCCACATGCCGCGGAGCGGCTGGGCCTGTGAGCCATGGCCGTTGAGCCTGCGCGTCCGGAGCCTGTGCTCTGCAATGGGAGAGGCCACAACAGTGAGAGGCCCACATACCGCAAAAAAAAAAAAAAAAAAAAAAAAGGCAGGGTGAGTAGCCATTTAGTTGTGACTCTAGTAGCCTAAACTATTGTCTAATGAGTGCCAGGTCCTGGAGGAAGAAATGCAAGGAATAAAAGTACAAGGCCCCCAAATCCAGAGGAAAAATTAAATATGTGCTTAATCCTACATGAAACCATGAGTGATAGCTCCTCTAAAGGACAAACAAAATAGCAGAGGAGAGAGAGATTCTAGCCGGATGCAGACTGAGGGAGGAAGTGGGAAGAAGAATCCGAGCTGGGGTTTGAAGACTGGACTGGTTTGAAGGGAGGTGGTGAAGAAGGGTGAAGGACATCCTGAGGGAGAGGACACATGCAGAAGTAAGGACACAGCATGTTCTGTAACTTGTGGGGCTGAGCATCGGACAACAGCATGAAGATGCAATGTGCATTGCAGCTGGAATATGAGCTTATATGAGATCCCTGGGCCTGGACTTTATTCGGAGACTGGAAAAATCCATCAAAGATTTTCAGAACAAGAAAACGACAGAGATCAGAGCTAGACAATCAACAAAGGGTTGTTCTTCACCACTTGCAGGGAAGGGGAGTCCATAACCCGCTTAGGTATTACTTACTGCACCTCATAACCTTACCAGCAGGAAGTTCTCTCTGATGTCTAACACAAAGCTCTTTTCTGCGATCCTGATGCTTCCTGTGCTTTGTGAATCTCTAGGTAAAACTGAGAGTTCCACAGGGTTCAAAGGAGACACTACTCAAGAGAATGCAAATGAAGATGATATTTTACTCTGGGACTTGAAGGATTAACCAAATACTGGGACTTTATTCCAAGAACCATCCAGGAGAAGAAACACAACTTACACAAGACTGTTCCTTATGAGAAAAAAAATTCCTGTGCTGAAAATGTACTCAAGGAAGAGATGAAGGGAGAGGAGGAAAGCGGAGCAGAGGAGAAGGAAGGAAGAAGGAAGGATGAGGAGGTAAAAGAGTAGAAAGAGGAAGAAGAGAAGGCAGACGAGGAAGAGGAAAGGGACGCATACTGAGTTAAACGACACCCTTCCCCACCAAATATACCCAAGTCCTAAATCCCAGTGCCAGTGAATGTGATTTTATTTGGAAAGAGGGTCTCAGCAGATGTAATTAACTTAAGGATCTCGAGATGTGATCATCCTGGATTTAGGGTGGGCCCCAAATCCAATGACTGGAGTCTTTATAAGTGAAAGGAGAGGGAGGTTTGATGCACAGAGGCAAAGGGCAAAGGACTTTATGCCTCCACATGCCAAGGGACGCCAGGAGCCACCAGAAGCAAGGAAGGATTCTCCCCCAGAGTCTTCAGAGGGAACTCGGCCCTGCTGACACCATTTCTGACCTCTGGGGTCCCGAAGTTGTGAGAGAATAAATTCCTGTTGTTTTAAGCTCCGCAGTGTGTGATCATCTGTTACAGCAGCTGCTGCAGCTAACTAATGCACTTGGGGATCCCCTGTGTGAGTGCGTGTTGGGAGATGGTGGGGAGATACCAGTGTACCAACCTAGAGAAGCTTCTGGTCTGATGGTTTTCTTTACTCTGGGAAGCTCCAACTGATGAAGGAAATCTGAGACTGCTAGGCCATACAGGACATAGTCGTAAATAATAGTAGAGACATGCAGATAACGTGGAAACAAAGTCAACTACAATTGAAACTTGGAGTCCAAATGCCACTGACAGCCTAAGAAAGCCCGAGGCCAGGCTCCTCCGCGGGGCTGTCCTTGGCCTCAGTGACAGGAAGCGGCAACACGTGCCCTTGTTGTCAGGCTCAGGCCAGGGTCTCAGACGCACGCTTCCCACTGTTTCTATGGAGGAGCATCTTTTGTTTCCTGAACCAAAGCCTCAGGATCATAAATAACCCATAGTAAACCCACTGGGGGCTTGTAGGCATGAATTATTTGTAAATGCCATCAAAGGCCCCTGGCCTAGAAGGTCCTGCACCCAGAGTGCATTACATGCACGGTTCCTATTCTCCCCAGGCCCTTCCGCAGCCTATTGGACTTACGAAGGATTTGGGGCTCAAGCAAGTAGCCCCAAATGGGGACATTTACCCTCCATAAAGTACACGTGTAGATGAATAACAACGGATCACCACATGGCTCATGACAGGGTTTCTGAGCTTACAGATGTCAAGTGAATCTTTACCGCTAATACAAAGGAAGAAAAAAATAATTCCCTAGCCAAGCAAAGCGGACCTGACAACACCAGCTGGTGAAGGAACAAGATGCTTGGGGTGATTGGATCCAGGGAATGGTTGGTGGATTATCCAGCTCTCTTCTCCCTGGTTGCTTCCTTTAGGACTAGTATTTGACAGGAGGAAATGCTGCGTGTGTGCACGTGAGTACACACACACACACACACACACACACACACGGCAACAGCAACACTGCTGGCAGACAGCCCGGTCCATGGGGAAGCCTGCAAACCTCTAGCCATGGATGTGAGAAGGGCTCGCATGCCCACGTGCAAACAGTGCTTGGCTCTGCAGAAGGAGACAGCAGCCAAAGCCCACACAGTGACAAAGGGGCAGCTGTTTATGCTCTGGCCCCCTCTGTGAGCCCTGAGCACATGAGCAGTCACCAGCAGTGCGGAGTGGGGAGGAAGAAGCACAGAGCACCATGGGTGCTACCCCTGCACATGGCACGGGATGCAGCTGTGCTGTCAGGTGAGTTGGGCTGGGGGACATGGAGAAACACTGCTTGAAGTGACTGATTATAGACTCCAAGGAGTTTTGTCACTGGGACCGTAATTAGGAACATCAGCCAACAAGCCTTGTGCCCAAAGCATCCCTGTTCAGGTTCTAACCTGAGAGAAACGTCAGAGTGGAATTAGGAGGTGCTGAAACACAAAGCCCAGGATGAAAAGCCTGGCAGCTTCTCAGCTGCCTCGACATGCAGTGAAACAAACAGTGAAACAAAGCCGCTCTGCTGCTGGATTCATCTGGCCTTGAGGCAGAAGGGTTGAGAAAATTGAATTTGGAACGCTGGCTCTGCTCTGGGTTTTTCTTCCAGCCCAGCTCATGGGGTTAGCAAAGGCATCTGCCTCCCTGCACGAAATTTCAGCTGTGCACAGCAAGGACCACGTTCCCCTCTTCAATAAATAATGCCTGCCAAATCCGCTCATCCCCCTGCAACTCCCCAGTCACAGGTATCCTTTGCCTTTATTTCTCTCTCCCCTTTCCTTCCCTTAGCCCAATTCTTTCCCCACACCCTCACTGTCCTAGAGCAAAAGAAAGTGGCTTCCACTCAGAGCAAGTTTTCTGAGTCCTCCCCAGAGCCAAGTGAAAACCAAACAGAGAGGATGTCAGAGAAAGCAGCACCCTTCACACCCCACCCCCACCCCGAGCCTTATATAATCATTTCATCATCTCTTTTATGAAATCGAGTTCAAATTCCTATGGCAAAATTCCTCCAATTTCTTGAGAATGGGACTTCAGGGAAGGAAATGTCACCAGTTTACTACATGGCCTACTGCTAGCTAGAGCCCTGAGTAGTGTACTTTGTCAAGATTTTCAGTATTGTTTTAATTGAGATATAATTGACAAGTACCATTCTATTAGTTTCAGGTGTACAGCATAATGATTCAATATTTGTATATATTGTGAAATGATCATTGCAAGTCCACTTAACATCGGTCACCAAGGATTTTAAGTGATCTATGCCAATTCCTAACTCTGCAGGTGTTCTCTTCTTTTTCCACATCATTCTCCTACCTGCTGCCATCTGCCATAGGATTTGTGCCAGGCCTGGGGAAGCCCTCTCCCTGTTTCAGTTACTGGGACCAGCTTCTCTTCTCCATGCATCCAGTTGGTTACAGAGGTCCATCACGGTTAGATGCACTATCACACCTCACCAACAGGAGGCGCCAAATGTATGATGTGCTCCAGCTGGAGGAGGGCAAGATTTTCCCTGCGATAATACAGACAAGTTACCCTCTTTTAAAAATTCATACTCTGTGAACCAGAAGCTATTTCATGTCTGGTTTAAGCACTTGCGAGGAGTGTGCTGGGAAATGCAGCAGAACACAGGAGCTGTCTGCAAATAGATCTCCGAGGAAAAAGGCACCATCCTCAGCATGCTGCCTGTAGCAATGGGCTTCTTAAAAATTCAATATGTTCTGGAAAATACGCAGGCTCTTGCTATTATAGGCAGCCAAGGGACAGTCACGTGGATGTAAAAGCCTGGAAAGTAAAAAGGTTTGAGTTGCTGCTGGGTTCCTATAACACTGCTGGGTACAGAAGAGATAGCAAGCTCACTCTAGACCCCGGAGAGCATCATATCCTAGTCCACTTCTCCTTGGGGTCTCTAGACACCTCTAGGAAAGGAGAATCCTGAAGCTGCCCTAGCCTATAAGTCTGGGACAAATGCCCTTTTGAAGTCTTCAAGCAACCTCTTCATAGGTAAAATCAGGTGGAGTTTTAGAAAAAAAGAAAAAAGAAAAAAAATTGAGGGGTGAGGAGACTGGCTAGTGCTTCCCTCAGCAGGCCCTCTCTTCTTGGATTCTTACTGATTAGATTCACTATTTTCCCATCATCCATGCAAAGACACGTTCCTGATTAAGTATCAGCCATTTAACCAGCCATCTCTACGTGCTGTCCACCATGAGGCATGAAACCAAGCAGGACCCTGTGGGGCTCCTGGGCAAGGAAGCCCTTCTGTGTCCCCCGTTTCTTGTTTGTAGGGAATAGACTGCAGCCTCCATGACCTTCCTTGAGTCCCAAAGGGCAGATTCGAACAGTTGCTAATCAGGGAAGGGAGGGGATGCAGAGACAAGGGGGGAGCAGCCAAGAAACAATAGTGCAGCCTTGGGGCAGGGTCCTGGTTCCACCTCAAGGGATACACATAACAATATCTTCGAGCTCTTCTACAGAAGTAAAACCCCCAACAGATGGAAGATGTCGGCATTCTTCATTCCAGAGAAGACCAACTGAGCCCAGATTAAAAGGATCAGAGAAGCTCATCAAGAGATTACCTGAGGCCAGATTAAAGGAGTGCAGGCCCTACACATACTCTGGTCTTATCCACAATCCCACCCTTGAACCATCACTATAAAACTCCACACCAGGGCTTCCCTGGTGGCGCAGTGGTTGAGAGTCCGCCTGCCGATGCAGGGGACACGGGTTCGTGCCCCGGTCCGGGAAGATCCCACATGCCGCAGAGCGGCTGGGCCCGTGAGCCATGGCCGCTGAGCCTGCTCATCCGGAGCCTGTGCTCCGCAACGGGAGAGGCCACAACAGCGAGAGGCCTGCATACTGCCAAAAAAAAAAAAAAAAAAAAAAAAAAAAAAAAAAACTCCACACCAGATCCTCCCAGGTTGGGACAAACAATTTTTCAGGGCACAAGCCTGCTGTGCCCCCTTTGCCTGGCAAAGCTATAAAGCTCTTCTTTTCTACTTCACCTAAAACCCTGCCTCTGAGATTCGATTCAGCACCAGTGCACAGAGGCTGAGTTTTTGGCATCAGGCATGGGGAGTACCCTCCATGGGGCATAGAGTTGCCTTCCATAAGACACAAGTGTATCCCCATAGGACTGGATTTCTCTCCCAGTCAGGTAAATTCCCACCTCCGCTCCATCAAGATCCAGCTCAAAGTTACCCCCTCAAAGCCTTTGCTAACTACTCCTGGGCTAGAAAGGGCTTAGACTCATGGTTCTCATATGCCCACTCTGACGTTAAGGCCTTTCCCCAGCCCTGGCTGTGTTCTGGGCCCCAGCGTGACTCTTCAGCCTGCCCAGCTGCAAATCTCCAGCCCAGCTGGCCACCCAATTGAGAGCTGAAGGTCATTCCTCTGGCCTTTCATAATGGTCTGGGACAAACTGCAGCTCTGGATATTCCAGCCACAGACCATCACAAGGATTTTATGCCATCTCCATGGTGTCAGAGCTGACCCACGTGCCAAAGAGAACTTGTCAGGAGGATCACTGGGCCTCTGATTTTCTGGTTTCTACTCCATCGTTAGATTATGTGACTCACCTGGATCCCCCTCCCCCTTCTCTGAACAAACAGCAAACCATCTAGCCCTGTGGTGCCTTCCAGGAGGCCCAGATGCCCTTAGGCCACAGCTCTCTAATGGAATTACACAGGAGACAGGCAGGGCATGCTGCAGCCTCCAAAGCCATGTGTGGCTGACAGGCTCCTCAGGGGAACTGAGGGCACAGGGACCAGTGGTGCTATCCCTGGATCTGGGACATGGGGTCCACATTTAGAGGAGGGGCACAAAAGCAAGAGTACAGTCTTGGTGATTGCCAGACCTGGGCTCAAATTCTAGCTCCAATTAGCTTACTGGATCTGGGGCAAATTATTTAACCTAATTGGGCCTCAGGTTGCTCTGCACAGAAATGAGATAATAATGCATATAAAAGTTTTAGCATGTACTTGGCTGGGAAACACTCAATATATGAGGGTGATTGTTATTATTTTATGCTGGCATCAGTGGTACCTACAGTGGCTGAGAGATCTCTATACCCAGGGCCTGAGGAAGAAAAAATGGGAAAGGGATGGTGTGGGATATATGGGCAAAGATTAGGAGGGAGAAAGGAGAGGTGTCTCTACAGATACCATCTTACAGTCAAGGCTTCAAAAATCTATAGCAATAACAAGAGAAAGGCACATGGCCAATAAGTTGATGGACTTGTATGTTCATTTGTTGGTTGGTTGGTTGGTCGGTGAGTCCATTCATTCATTCATTCACTCATTCATTCATTCAACTATTGAATGCTTACTTTGTACTAAGCTCTAAGAGAATCGATCAGGACAGAGGCGAGTCAGGCAGACAAAGGCTCAGCCCTCAAGGAGCTTCTATATAGCAAGAAAGACACACAGAGTTAATTGGAAGTATAGCGAGAGCTACCAGTGGGATGACCAGTGCTTATTGGATCAAAAGGACGCAGAGCCTCACCTATACCAGAGAGACTGAAGAGAAGCTATATGGAGTCCTGGCCTGACTGTGAATTTACTCTAGAAGTTTAAGTTAAGGAAGGGCAGGACAAAACCATGAAACAACACTGGTAACAAGTAAATTACACCCAACAAAGTTTGCAGTGAGAAGCACCAAAATTGGGTAGCTCCGTGACACACATTATACTAGAAACCATCTACATAGGCATCTGGGCTGGGATAGATTTGCGTGTGAGCTCCTGATGCCAGCATCCCAAGCTCCCTTGGAGGGGCTGAACTAACATTTGATTCCTTTATTCTAACATCTTAGAAGGTAGTTATCATTATGACAGGCAGCCTAGGTTCAAATCCTGACTTTCCACTAACTAAGAGCAGGGGCTGGAATAAAAACCTCCATGACTCACTGGCAAAATTTATAAGAATGAGCTCATAGCCAAAGAGAAAACTTTTAAGAGTAGGAAGAGCATTTACATGGGAACAAGGAAGCTCAGACACATGGCAGATGAGGTAGGAACATGAAATCTGACTGAGCCAGTAAAATAACCAGAAAGTAACTTGCAAGGAGGGCCTTTTTTTTTTTTTTTCTGGTACGCGGGCCTCTCACCACTGTGGCCTCTCCCATTGCGGAGCACAGGCTCCGGACGCGCAGGCTCAGCAGCCATGACTCACGGGCCCAGCCGCTCCGCGGCACGTGGGATCCTCCCGGACCGGGGCACGAACCCGTGTCCCCTGCATCGGCAGGCGGACTCTCAACTACTGCACCACCAGGGAAGCCTGCAAAGAGGGCCTTTGAGGCCAGGGAGAAAACATGTCTCAGCAGCCTTCTATTAGCGCGTGTGCAGCCAAATCCTCTTTGATAACGTAAAGCTGGCTGCCCTCTAGAAAACAATGGGCTACTGAGCCCTTGTGGGGAAGTGAGGGAAAGCTGAGTTCAGGAGGATGTTCAGAAAGCAGGGAGACTCCGCCAGCAATCTCTGCTGGGGATTTACCGAGGACCCAGGGAGGGGACACTCCCACTACTGAGTATCTTTGGCTTCTGGATGTTTCATCGACAAGACCTGTCCATTCTACAGGTCACTGACCATTTGAGCCAGAAGAGAGATTAAAGATCATCTAGTTCCTGTTTCCCAAATATGTTGTGCAAAACACTAGCTCTGATGGATGCTATTAAGTATATTAAAATAGATAATAGATACTTATTGGTATAATTCAAAAAAGTGTTCAGGGGCCAAATAAATGTGAGAAATGTTGGGCTAAACATCTGAGACTTCGGGATGCCAACTTGCTCACCTGGGGACTGAGCCCATGGTCTGAGACTCATTAGCACCACCCTATTTATTATGAGTCAACCACACACTTCTAAGAAAATATTAGGAAGGTACATCACTCTCTAAAGGACTGCATTGGCATGGCAGTCCTCTAAGGTAGGCCGGATCCTTTCTAACTTGTGGTAAACACACTGTGTCACAGGACATCAAGGATGATAAGAGTTAAGATAAATTACAGCTTCCCTCCCCCACCACTGCCTCCACGTTGGGCTCTTCCAGTCCCTCCATCTATTCTGTCCTGGGAGGAAATTGGATCTGTGATGATGGGTCCAACAGCACCATTCTTTACCAAACCTGCCTGATGAATCACCTGGTCCTCTGGTGCTACCTGGGGGGCCCAGGCACAGATCTTGGAATCATGTGTCTGGGAGATTTCCAGGTGTTACAGTTTAGCTCCTGCTCCCCTTTTAAAACGTTTAGCACCTGACAGGGTCTCTGAATTCCCAGAAAAACTAAGCTCAGCGATAACAATAATGATAGCAACACGTACATTGAGAACGTGCTTCGTCCAAGCACCTTTCTAAGGTACTATGACCACTCCTATATTATCAGTGAATGAATCGGGGCCCAGAGAGGTTAGGTAGCTGGCCCCAGGTCACTAAAAGGAGAGCCAGGATTTGAAGTATTTCAAGTATTCTTGACTTGCCTCCATATGATTATTCTATGAGCCAAACGATTACAGTCCCTGCTCTCCTTCTTTGCTCTGCTGCCTCCACTCCTACCGATAATGGAAGAGAACTAACCCAGCTGTGTACCTACTACCTGTAAGGCACTGTGCCTGGCACTTGATCACCCTTCCACAGCTACCCAGTGGGGTAGACAGGATGAATCCACAGAAGAGAAAGAGTTGTACTTGTTCAAATTCCCCCCCCGCTGCTGCCCACACTTCCCCAGCTAACAAGTGGCTGAGCCCAGATGTGAAGATCTTCCTTTAAAGCCTATACTTATTGCAGAACTTTATTGCTACCTTGGAAATGGCTGGATATAGCCTGACCACCTGCAGTTTAAGCAGAGTTATACATAGTGAAGCATGGAGCCCTTTCATTATCTCCCACCCCCGGCATCATGATGGGGTTCTGCTATATGCTTTTTGGGGTACTAGGGAGGATCCCCGAAAATCCAAGGAAGGCCTCCCAGGTCCCTAACATCACTTCTGATCCTCTTGATGAAAAAAGGACTTGGCTTTCGTTTATACTTTGTTGTCCCGAAAGAATTATGGTCTTATCACTCACATCATCTGTCCCCTTCCCACCCTTAATTCCAACACCCTAATTTTAAAATAATCTTTATAGCTTGACAGTTTAATAGATTATTTTAATTCTACAGAAGCCCTCACTGTGGAAGAATGACAAGGAAAATATGGGCTGTGTAGAGATCATTTTGAAAACTTAGTTCTTCAGTGAGGAAGGGGATGTATTTCTAAGCACCTGGCTCTGTGGTGCTTTCTTTCCATCTTACCAACCTTCCAGAAGAATTTGTTCAGGGAGAAAACTGAAAGGCTTTCCAATGCCACTTATACACAGAGCTCTCTCCAAACCTCCAATGCTTTGACCTCCTCTTTGCCAGAATAAAATGCCCTTTTGTTAAAGTGGGCTAGAAATGTACATATAGTATTCAAGACAATTCACTATGGCAACCTCAGTTTTAGAAAACTGGTGCTTTGAAACCACCAGTAACTACAGTCCCAACTCCCTCTCAAACTCACTACGTTGGGGCCTTATCAAGCTAAGAAAAATCCATCCTGGAGCAAATTACTATATGAAAACATGATGCAAAACATGCTTAAAAACATAAAAATACTGGCTTTAAAAATAAAGCGCCCTACACAGAGAATGAGCTCCACCCTACTAACTACCTACATGCCAATTATCCCATGCATTGACTGCTGCTAATTACCTAACTGCTTGTCTGCAATACATCATTTAATTGAGGTGCGCTTCCTCTACTGTCCTAACAATGAGCAGGAGAACCAATCTCCTAGCCAGCACCTGGGAAGTGAGACCTCTTCCCCAGTCATAAGGAGAGTAGAGCTGAGGTGAAACGTGATTCAAGAAAGGGTCCAGTTATAAACAAAGAGGGGCAAAGCATGAACTCAGAACCTCCTGGACTGAAGGTGGAAGGTGAGGATGGGTGGCGGGGAAGAGAGGGAATAAATATGTAGCGAGTGGTTCCTATAGGCACTATGTCAACTTCTTTTTGTTTTAATGCATATGATCTTCTCAATAAACCTAGTTAGGAGGGACTTTTATTAGACCCTTTTCACAGATGAGGAAACTGAGGCTTAGAGTAGTTCAGTAACTTGCACAAGGGCACACAACTAATCAGGAGTCACAGCAGGGTTCAAAACCAGGTCCTTAACTCCAAAACGAGTGCTCTTTTTAGTAAGTCACTAGCATCACGGCCAAGCTGACCTGCTGGGCCATGCCTCCCCAGCACACCCACCAATGATGTAGCTGTCACTTTGATGGGAAAACCTCTCATGTCTCACAACCTGGGATATGACTGTGATTTACTGTACAATAAAGTATCCTCCAAATGTCCTGAAGGATAGCAAAGGCCATTGGAGATATTTTGGAGACAATCTGTGCCACCCCTGAAAAGTCAACAGACTGGGAGAAAGCAGAAGCTGAAGAATACCAACATGGGAAAAGCTGAGAGCCACACTTAACCGAGGCCCACCACAGGATGCAATGCCGCTTATCAGGAAGATGGGGGCAGGTGCCGGTTTGGAATCTATCCCCTATGAGCTGGGTGGCCTTGGAAAAGTGATTCTCTTCTCCATGGAGTCCTAGCTGCTTCCTTTGAGAAGTGGGGTTGGTACTGTAATGTCATGAGGTTGTTCTGAGGATTTAATAAGCTGACATAAAACATATACTGACATTGTGACGTGTCTGGAGTTGGTAATAATGTTACTATTAATAGTGCACAAAGCTCCGATTGCCTGTAGGAAAATGCCCGGAGAGCCTGACATCCTAGGAAGCCGAGGGTCTGAGATGAGGAAGGTCCCACTTCCCCTTTTTTTCATGAACAAGTACACGCCACCTCCTCAGAAGAGAGGAGGATGCTGTGCTTTCCTCTTGGCAAAATACTGATGCCCTGGTGACTGACCTAACAGGTAAGAACAACCTCATTTTTCCCTCCTTGAATGGAACTAGCCAAAACAGTGGGTGTGTGCCGACCTCACCACTGACAGGAGCTAAAGGGACAGTGAGGCCAGAGCAGCTGGCCCCTCCTTTGCTGCAAGAGGTGCAGAGAACCCTGGGATAACATCCACCCCACAGAACATTCTGCAGAGCAAGTGCCCTGCCATTCTGCAGAGTGAGTGCCCTGTATACACAAAGGCAGAAGCGTAAGATAAGAAAGAAGGGAGTGTCAAGTGGATGAAACAAAATAATAACAACTCAGAGTTTAATTGAGCACATACTATGTTCTAGAACCTGTGTGTAGGAGCTTTGCAAATATTATCTTATTTAATCCTCATAATTATCTTACAAGTAGACCTTTCCATCAGCCCCATTTTACAGATGGGGAAACATTTAGAGCTTGCAGAAGCACTAAGTGGTAGAGCAGGATGCAGACTAAAGTCTCATCTGGCTCAGAGCCCACAGACAAGGAAAACCAAAGGTCAAAATGCTGGATTGGCCTTCAGGTTCTGCCTCCTTCATCCTTGCCTGTGACCTCAGGTGTCTTTGGAGGAAGGTAACAGGTCCTCCATGAGTTGGGTCCCAAGAGCAGTGCCGAGGGCTGGGTGGTGCTCATACACATGGGTTCAGGGATAAGGGGGTGAGACTTGGAATACAGAGGACAGGGTCAGCTATGAAGCTGTGAGAAGCAGGAAGAGACCTGGTCAATGAGTCATTTCTGGCTCCGGTTCTTTCTTTACTATGACCTTTATATAAAATGTCATATTTGTGAAATGAGGGTGGTGGTGAAATGGAGGAGAGACTGGATGTTCATTGAGGCACCTTCCAGCACAGAGTTCTTGCTGTGCACTGGAGGACATCTACAGGACCGAACAACTCCCCAAACAGATGTCAAAGGCACTGTGTTCTCAGGAATCTTTGCAAATAACACACTCGATTTTGCCAAGATAGAAACAGCCGCAAGAATACACTTCATTTGGCCAGAAAAAAATAGCTACAAGAATGATTCATGCATGTAATGCTCTCATCTTCTATGCCCTATGTAACTAGGCATTAATTCACAGAAGGACAAAATGAGAGACTACAATGAATATACCAAAATGCCTCTTTTTCTTTTTCTCTTTATATAAAAGATCTCACTAAAATTCTCTCGGGTCCATATCAGACTCATAGGCACTTGAGATTGGAAGGACATTTGAAGATCAACTGATCTGACTCTCCACTGGATGGCTAAGTCCCCTCCACAGTGTCTCTGAGGGGTCTCCAGGGGATGCCTAAATACCTCCAGGACAAGAGACCAGATACCTATTGAATTCAATGGGCAGCTCCGATCTTTTCCGAGGTCTTTCTTATACTGTCTACAGCTTTGGTTCTACCTCTGCACCTTGTGGCCACACAGACTATGCCAAATGCTCCTCCACACAGCCCTTCAGAAACGTGGTCCCCGAGTCTTCTCTTCTGCAGAGCTGTCAATCATTCTGCACTTACAAAAACAATCTGACCGCTGACACATTGTTGTTTTTGTTGTCGTCCTTGTTTTTCTAAGACAGATTTACTTGATCCACAATTTTTCCAAGATGATTAGTCCTCCAAGTAACCCAAACTGTGCATTTTTTCCAACCTATATTATCAGCAACACTGAAAGCTGATCATAATCAACTTGCTTTCATAAAAAGAAGGAATCCATCAAAAAATAGACTTTAAGAGAATCCACTTGGCTAAAACTATCACCAGCAAGCGTTCCATGTTTGCAGATAAACAAAGAAGAACTATAAATGCACATTTCTCCCCCACTGGAATTTAAACGACCAGCTTTCCAATCACAGAACCATAAAAATCATCAATCATCTGGCCACAACCTCACATCTTATGATATGGATACTGAGGCCCAGAGATCCCCTCTCTTTCTCCATGCCATCCCCGGATGTTTTTATAATTCCCCGTGCTGGGTTAGGCACTGGGGATACCAAGCCCTTGCCCTCCCAGGTCTCTGAGCAGGGACTCACAAGGCAGTGCAATTCAAGGAATGTAAAATAGGTAGAAGCACATTGTTGGGGTAACCCAATGACAGGCGTTTGGTACTTTGTACAAAAAACTTGGCAAAAGGCTGTTTCCTTTCTCTGTGCCTTTACTCAAGCTGCTCCTCCAAGTGCAACCCTCCTCTTTGTTTGGCAAACTGATCCTTTAAGACTCAGCTCAGGTATCACCACCCCCACCAATACTTTCTCCCTGACTCCCCCTTTATCTGCCCTTCTCCTTTATGATCCCGTTAACACCTTGTACAAATCACACTCATTGTACTTAGCATCGTGTACCACACTTAGCCTTCCCATGTGGATTGTCTCCATTAGACTTGAGCTTCCTGAAGCTAGGGAATTGAGTTTTACTCAGTTTTATACATCTAGTCTAGTTCAGTTGGCATGTACTGGATTTGATGAACAAATAAACATTTCAGCAGACTCTTAAGGGTTAACAGGAATTTGTCACACACAGAAGAAGAGAAAAGAATTCCAGGTCAGGAAGCCCATGCAGAGACACAGTGCTCTGAAAGGGTGTGGCATGTCTGCAGAGCTGTGTTGGCCATTCTCCTGGTGGGCGCGGTGGGCGTGGGAAGAGTGCTGGGGTTGGAGCTCAGGGGTTAAGTTTGGGCCAGATGTGAAAAACCACATAAGCCGTGCTGAAGTTTGCAGACATTATCCTATAGTTAGGGTGGGGGCAAAAAGTCTTTATGGAGGGGAGTGACGTCATCCCATTAGTCTTTAACGTCACATAAGTGGCCAAGGAGGAAGCACTGCATTGAGGAGAGACACAGGGAAGGAGGGTGTGTTTGGAGCCTATGCTTGCTTCAGGACAGGGGGAGACTCTGTATCAGGGGTGCCATGGTCCAAGAGCTCAGGAAGAGCCCTGAGGGGGGATGCAAAGTGTGGACTCAGGTTTGAGAGGATCGGTGGAACCAACAGGATCTGATGAGTAAACTGAGGCGTGGGAGACAGGGAAGAAGCATCAGTGTTGACAGCGGGTGTTTCTAACCTGGAACCCCGGGGCGAGACAGACAATGTTAATAGAGACAGGGACCACGAGAAGAGGAACAGTTTGGGGGGGGGGTGCAGATCGAGAGGTCATTTCTGGAAAGATTCCTATGACAATCCTCCCAGATGATGTCTATAGGTTGAGAGCTACTTCTTAACTAAAGGACATAAATGAAATGCAAGAAAATCAGTCATGAAAACCTCAAGAGTACAAGACATATTTTAATCCTCGCAGAGACAGACGGAGCAATTCTGATGATTTGAGGGTGAAAGAAACAGGTTCAGATGAGAAATCTTCTCGTTCTTAAAACTACAAATCATTTCTCAGTTCGTTAAATTGACAGTTGTATACAAAATATTCTCTAGGCAATCAGATTCCATCTCTTTCTTATTTTCTGGACTCAACTGAATCATTTTCATATCTTTTAAAAAAATTCTTATTACCAGCTGGCTAATAGCCTCACACCATTTAGTGGGTCCTAGTCGCCAGGGAGAATTCAGTTTATATTAATTAAGTGGTCCCACTCAGTCATTTCATTGACTAACAACCTCATTTTTTACTCATCTTTTCAAAACGCTAGAAGGTCAGGATTTTACTGAAGAAAAGCCCATAGACACACTCATGAACAAATCCCTTCTGCACCAAAATCAATCCATCTTTTAATCTAGCAACATCCTTTTCTCTCTCATTTCATAGCAAAAGCTCCAAAGAGCAAGCAACAAACAGAACCTCTACAGAACCAATTGCTCCATTTAAATAAACAGCAAAAGGACTTTCCTGGCCCACGTGGTTATCCTAAGTGTACAGAGACTGCTCTTGGTAGAAAAGAAACTGAAACTGCCAGCTCACCCTCTTCCTCAAGTTGTAGGTGAGAATGAGGTTCCGGGAGAAGGAGTGGGAGAAGGCTGTGTAGAATTCCAGCACTTTCTGCAGGGCGTCCCGCTTGATCACATGCAGGTCACAGTAGGTCAAGGCCCTGACATTGGCACAGGACTGGGCAAGGGTGGCTTCCTTCCAGAACACGTCTCCAAACACGTCTCCCTTCCCTGAGGAGAGAAAATGGTGATGGGGAAAGTATCAGTAGGAGGCGTCTGGCCATCGGGGCTGGCTTCCCACTGTCTCCTAGAGTTGCTGTCCATTTGGCATTCCATGGCTTGGGCTCAGAAAAGGCAAAAATGGTTTTAATTTGGACCTTAGCAACATGCAATTTAAGAAACTTTAAAATACCATAGGATATATGTCAAAGTTCAACCAATAACTTTGGGTTCATTTGTGACCTCCTGAACACCCTATCCAAAATGGGAACCCCGTGTTATTCTTTATCACCCACGGTTTTCAGAAGCATCAATCATAGTCTGCAATTATATTATTTACTTGTTTTTTGTCTGTCTCCCAAGATGAGCATTCCTGTGTCTCATCTCTCCACTAACACACAGTGTCTGGCACACAGTAGGAGTTCTCGCAATATCTGCTGGCAAAAGAGAAGTGAGGAAGGAAGGTGAACTGTGGGTCTACATTAGTGGGACTGAGAGGCGCACACTAGGCTGCTATGGGGAGGGTGTGGACTCTTCGTTGGAAGCTGAAGAACAGGTGGCGTCTCCCCTGTTTAGGATGACCTACATGGAAGGAGTCAGGCAAGAGTGGAGTTCCTCTTCTCCCACACTCTGTCCACTGCCCTGAGGTTTATGTTTGTGTGGTGCCTCATTCCTCACCCTCTCTCCCATACCTCCTTCCATGTTCCTCCCCTTGCCAAATGCCCTCCTGGCGGTATAAAAAGATGGGCCCTATATAAGTGGCATCTCCAGGATCCTCTATACCTAGTATTCCACAAGACTATATTTAACAATATATTTAATAATAAGTCAATAGAGTACTCATCCCACATAGCCATATTCTGGGTCAAACTTCTATCAATCTCCTCTAAATATCTGTTTTTCACACTTAGGGATATTCTTCCTACCTTTGCCAGAAACCAATGTTTTAACATATGTCTAATGCAAAGCTTAATTCATTCCTGGCACAGTCTCTGGTTATAAATAGCTTGAAATGTTGTTTCTCTTGTTTTTAAATTTTCAGCCCAGATAAACACAAATTTGAGTCCCCAGGGAGGCAGAGAGGAGTATTTGTGGGGGCGGAGGGTGTGGTGGGGGGAAGGAAACAATGCAACAAGGGTGAAAACCAATCTAACAACTCTCAAGGGAGTTGTCAGCCCATGCATCCAGATCAGCCACACTCTGCAGCTAGAACCCAGGTACCCGCAACTCAGTGTGATTTACAGGGCAACTGTTTTCCTAATTCAGGCTAAGGAGGCAATTAGAGTTCTAAGCATCTGGACAGAATTTGACTTTTTCTAAAACACCAAAAAGTGTCCACTCTAAGTACATAAGGTACTCCACGGGTACAGCCTTCTCTAAGCACCGCCACGATGTGAGCTGAAAAGCAAGTATACTGGACACATTACTCTATGTGTTTGTGAAATAATGTGTAGTTCTAATTTATGAAGACGGTTTCACCAACTCAATATGAGTAGGATACATGCTTGGGGTAGCATTTAGGTAAATATGCCTTTAAAACTGTGCTATTTAAATTCCCTTACCAGGTATTTTTCAGCCATCTGTTATATGAGTGGGCTAATGTAGGGCAGGGGCCAGCGGACGGTAATGTTTCTCTCAGTGTGATACCACCTGGCTTCCATGGAGAGAGGTTCATTCAGTGTGTGCTCCCTAGCATGGAGTCCTCACCAAAAAGCCTGGCCAATTCATTAATACATATGGAGCATTCTATAACCCCTCTTTACTGCTCTGCAATGCCTCTCACACCTTTCATAATTATGTAATCCTATTCTCCTAGAGAATTCTCTTTTTCTGACATGCAGTATGGTAAATAGTAAAAAAAAAAAAATGGACCCTACACATATACTGCAACTTACTTCAAGAGGCAAAGCCTAATTCCCTTTCCTTGAATCTGAACTCACTTTAATCTCTCGCCTTCACCAATAGAATGTGGCAGAAATGATGTTCCAGGATTTTCAGGCAGGGTCATAAGAAGACTTGTAGCTTCTGCCTGTGTCTCTTGGAACACTTACTCTCAGGATGCTCCCTCTTGGACCCAACCACCATGTTTTGAGAAGAACAAACCACACAAGAGGTCACATAGAAGTGATCTAGGGACAGCCAGGCTCTGCCAGTCATGTAAGCAAGCCATTTTGGCCATCCAGCCTGGTCGAGCCTTCAGATGACTGTAGCCCCAGCCAATGCTGGACAGCAACCACACGTGGGAAGTTCAAGGGAGAACCAGCCAGCTGAGCCAAACAACCCACAGAATCATGAGAAACAATTAATTTCTTAAGCCACTAAATTTAGGAGCTGTTTGTTAAGCAGAAACAGATAACCAGAACACACAGAATCATGGAATTCTAGGATGAGAGGCCCATGAGAAATTACTTAATGGTTTACCTAATATTCCAGCAGAACACTGAAAATCATCCCAGCTCTGAACTGACACCCCACTTCCTTCCCTGAAATAAAGAGATGAGAAAGAGCTAGAGGTGGCTCTAATGGGCAGGTTCTCCTAAGTGAGCAGTTTGCCCATCAGTGAGAAAATGCAGAATTTACAAGTTCTGCAGTCTCCTACTCTGATCAAATTTGGTATAACTAAACCAGAACTATTGAGAGTAGACCATTGGTAATCTTGCCTAATTCTTATTAAGATTACTTCCTTTAAGCAACTTAAGCTTCCATCAACAGATGACTGAATAAAGAAGATGTGGTGTATGTGTGTATACATGTCACAAACACACAATGGAATACTACTCAGCCATAAAAAAGAATGAAATGTTGCCATTTGAAGCAACAGGGATGGACTTGGAGGGTATTATGCTAAGTGAAATAAGTCAAAGAAAAACGAATACTGTATGACATTACTTACATGTGGAGTCTAAAAACAACACAACAAATTAGTGAATAAAACAAAAAAGAAGCAGACTCACAGATAAAGAGAACAAACTAGTGGTTATCAGTGTGGGGAGAGGGAAGGGGGAGGGGAATATAGGGGTAAGGGAATAAGAGGTACAAGCTAAGATACAAGGACATACTGTACAACATGGGGAATATAGCCAACATTTTCTAATAACTATAAATGGAATATAACCTTTAAAAATTGTCAATCACTATTCTGTATACCCATAACATATAATATTGTATGTCAACTATACTTCAATTTAAAAAGCTATAGAAGATAGGTTCAAGATGGCAGAGTAGAAGGACGTGCTCTCACTCCCTCGTGTGAGAGCACTGGAATCACAACTAACTGCTGAACAATCATTCACAGGAAGACACTGGAACTCAACAAAAAAGATACCCCACATCCACAGACAAAGAAGAAGCCACAATGAAACGGTAGGAGGGGCACAATCACAATAAAATCAAATCCCATAACTGCTGGGTGGGTGACTCACAAACTGGAGAACACTTATACCACAGAAGTCCACCCACTGGAGTGAAGATTCTGTGCCCACGGCAGGCTTCCCAACCTGGGGGTCTGGCAACAGGAGGAGGAATTCCTGCAGAATCAGACTTTGAAGGCTAGTGGGATTTGATTGCAAGACTTCGACAGGACTGGGGGAAACAGAGACTCCACTCTTGGAGGGCGCACACAAAGTAGTGTGTGCACCAGGACCCAGGGGAAGGAGCTGTGACCCTATAGGAGACTGAACCAGACCTACTTGCTAGTGTTGGAGGGTCTCCTGCAGAGGCAGGGGGTTGGCTCTGTCTCACCGTGAGGACAAGGACACTGGCAGCAGATATTCTGGGAAGTACTCCTTGGCATCAGCCCTCCCAGGGTCTGCCATTAGCCCCACCAAGGAGCCCGGGTAGGCTCCAGCGTTGGGTTGCCTCAGGCCAAACAACCAACAGGGAGGGAACCCAGCCCCACCCATCAGCAGAGAAGCAAATTAACGTTTTACTGAGCTCTGCCCACCAGAACAACAGCCAGCTCTACTCACCACCAGTCCCTCTCATCAGGAAACTTGCACAAGCCTCTTAGATAGCCTCATCCACCAGAGGGCAGACAGCAGAAGCAAGAAGAACTACAATCCTGCAGCCTGTGGAACAAAAACCACATTCACAGAAAGATAGACAAAATGAAAGGCAGAGGGCTATGTACCAGATGAAGGAACAAGATAAAACCCCAGAAAAACAACTAAATGAAGTGGAGATAGAAAATCTTCCAGAAAAAGGATTCTGAATAATGATAATGAAGATGATCCAAGACCTCAGAAAAAGAATGGAGGCGAAGATGGAGAAGATGCAAGAAATGTTTAACAAAGACTAGAAGAATTAAAGAACAAACAGCTAGAAGAATTAAAGAACAAACAAACAGAGATGAAAAATAACATAACTGAAATGAAAAATACACTAGAAGGAATCAATACCAGAAGAACTGAGGCAGAAGAACGGATAAATGACCTGGAAGACAGCATGGTGGAATTCACTGCTGTGGAAGAGAATAAAGAAAAAAGAATGAAAAGAAATGAAGATGGCCTAAGAGACCTCTGGGACAACATTCAACGCAACAACATTCACATTATACGGGTCCCAGAAGGAGAAGAGAGAAAGGACCCGAGAAAATATTTGAAGAGATTAGAGTCGAAAACTTCCCTAACATGGGAAGGAAATAGCCACCCAAGTCCAGGAATCGCAGAGAGTCCCACACAGGATAAACCCAAGCAGAAACATGCTGGGACACATAGTAATCAAGCTGGCAAAACTTAAAGACAAAGAAAAATTATGGAAAGCAGCAAGGGAAAATGACAAATAATATACAAGGGAACTCCCATAATGTTAACAGCTGATTTCTCAGCAGAAACTCTACAAGCCAGAAGGGAGTGGCATGACATATTTAAAGTGATGAAAGGGAAGAATCTACAACCAAGATTACTCTACCCGGCAAGGATCTCATTCAGATTCGATGGAGAAATCAAAAGCTTTACAGACAAGCAAAAGCTAAGAGAATTCAGCACCAACAAACCAGCTCTACAACAAATGCTAAAGGAACTTCTCTAAGTGGGAAACACAAGAGAAGAAAAGGACCTACAAAAACAAACCCAAAACAATTAAGAAAATGGTCATAGGAACATACATATCAATAATTACCTTAAACGTGAATGGATTAAATGCTCCAATCAAAAGACACAAGCTCGCTGAATGGATACAAAAACAAGATTCATATATATGCTGTCTACAAGAGATGCACTTCAGACCTAGGGACACATACAGACTGAAAGAGAAGGGATGGAAAAAGATATTTCATTCAAATGGAAATCAAAAGAAAGCTGGAGTAGCAATACTCATATCAGATAAAATAGACTTTAAAATAAAGAATGTTACAAGAGACAAGGAAGGACACTACATAATGATCAAGGGATCAATCCAAGAAGAAGATATAACAATCATAAATATATATGCACCCAACATAGGAGCACCTCAATACAAAAGGCAACTGCTAACAGCTACAAAAGAGGAAATTGACAGTAACACAATAACAGTGGGGGACTTTAACACCTCACTTACACCAATGGACAGATCATCCAAACAGAAAATTAATAAGGAAACATAAGCTTTAAAGGACACAATAGACCAGATAGATTTAATTGATATTTATAGGACATTCCATCCAAAAGCAGCATATTACACTTTCTTCTCAAGTGTGCACAGAACATTCTCCAGGATAGATCACATCCTGGGTTACAAATCAAGCCTCAGTAAATTTGTGACAATTGAAATTATATGAAGCATCTTTTCTGACCACAATGCTATGAGGTTATAAATCAATTACAGAGGAAAAAACACAAACACATGGAGGCTAAACAATACGTTACTAAATAAGCAAGAGATCACTGAAGAAATCAAAGAGGAAATCAAAAAATACAATGAAAACATGACGATCCAAAACCTATGGATGCAGCAAAAGCAGTTCTCACAGGGAAGTTTATAGCAGTACAAGCCTACCTCAAGAAACAACAAACATCTCAAATAAACAATCTAACCATACACCTACAGGAACTAGAGAAAGAAGAACAAACAAAACCCAAAGTGAGTAGAAGGAAACAAATCATAAAGATCAGAGCAGAAATAAATGAAATAGAAACAAAGAAAACAATAGCAAAGATCAATAAAACTAAGAGCTGGTTCTTTGAGAAGATAAACAAAATTGATAAACCATTAGCAGACGCATCAAGAAAAAGAGGGAGAGGACTCAAATCAATAAAATTAGAAATGAAAAAGGAGAAGTTACAACAGACACTGCAGAAATACAAAGCACCCTAAGAGACTACTACAAGCAACTCTATGCCAATAAAATGGACAACCCGGAAGAAATGGGCAAATTCCTAGAAAGGTATAATCTTCCAAGACAGAACCAGGAAGAAATAGAAAATATGAACAGACCAATCACAAGTAATGAAATTGAAACTGTGATTAAAAATCTTCCAAGAAATAAAAGTCCAGGACCAGATGGCTTCACAGGTGAATTCTATCAAACATTTAGAGAAGAGCTAACACCCACCCTTCTCAAACTCTTCCAAAACACTGCAGAGGAAGGAACACTCCCAAAGTCATTCTACGAGGCCACCATCACCCTGATACCAAAACCAGACAAAGATACTACTAAAAGAGAAAATTACAGACCAATATCACTGATGAATATCGATGCAAAAATCCTCAACAAAATACTAGCAAACAGAATCCAACAACACATTAAAAGGATCATACACCACGATCAAGTGGGATTTATTCCAGGCATGCAAAGATTCTTCAATATACGTGAATCAATCAGTGTGATACACCATACTGACACAGTGGAGAATAGAAGCCATATGATCATCTCAATAGATGCAGAAGAAGCTTTTGACAAAATTCAACACCGATTTATGATAAAAACTCTCCAGAAAGTGGGCATAGAGGGAACCTACCTCAACATAATAAAGGCCATATGCAACAAACCCACAGCAAACATCATTCTCAATGGTGAAAAACTGAAAGTATTTCCTCTAAGATCAGGAACAAGACAAGGAAGTCCACTCTTGCCACTTTTATTCAACATAGTTTTGCAAGTCCTAGCCACGGCAATCAAAGAAGAAAAAGAAATAAAAGGAATACAAATTGGAAAAGAAGAAGTAAAACTGTCACTGTCTGCAGATATAGAGAATCCTAAAGATGCCACCAGAGAAATACTAGAGCTAATCAATGAATTTGGTAAAGTTGCAGGATACAAAATTAATTCACAAAAATCTCTTGCATTCCTATACACTAATGATGAAAAATCTGAAAGAGAAATTAAGGAAACACTCCCATTTACCACTGCAACAAAAAGAATAAAATACCTAGGAATAAACCTACCTAGAGACAAAACACCTATATGCAGAAAACTATAAGACCCTGATGAAAGAAATTAAAGATGATACAAACAGTTGGAGAGATATACCATGTTCTTGGATTGGGAGAATATTGTGAAAATGACTATACTACCCAAAGCAATCTACAGATTCAATGCAATCCCTATCAAATTACCAATGGCATTTTTTACAGAACTAGAAACAAAAAATTTTAAAATTTGTATGGAGACACAAAAGAACCCAAATAGCCAAAGCAGTCTTGAGGGAGAAAACAGAGCTGGAGGAATCAGACTCCTTGACTTCAGACTATACTACAAAGCTACAGTAATCAAGACAATATGGTACTGGCACAAAAACAGAAATAGACATCAATGGAACAGGATAGAAAGCCCAGAGGTAAACCCATGCACTTATGGTCAACTAATCATGACAAAGGAGGCAAGGATACACAATGGAGAAAAGACAGTCTCTTCAATAAATGGTGCTGGACAGCTACACGTAAAAGAATGAAATTAGAACACTCCCTAACACCATACACAAAAATAAACTCAAAATAAACTCAAAACACACAAAAATAAACTCAAAATGGATTAAAGACCTAAATGTAAGACTGGACACTATAAAACTTTTAGAGGAAAACATAAGAAGAACACTCTATGACACAAATCACAGCAAGATCTTTTTTGATCCACCTCCTAGAGTAATGGAAATAAAACCAAAAATAAACAAATGGGACCTAATGAAGCTTAAAAGCTTTTGTGCAGCAAAGGAAACTATAAACAAGACGAAAAGACAACCCTCAGAATGGGAGAAAATATTTGCAAACGAATCAGCTGACAAAGGATTAATTTCCAAAATATATAAACAGCTCATGCAGCTCAATATTAAAAAAAAAAAAAACCCAATCCAAAAATGGGCAGAAGACCTAAATAGACATTTCTCCAAAGAAGACATACAGATGGCCAAGAAGCACATGAAAAGCTGCTCAACATCACTAATTATTAGAGAAATGCAAATCAAAACTACATTGAGGCATCACCTCACTCCAGTTAGAATGGGCATTATCAGAAAATCTACAAACAACAAATGCTGGAGAGGGTGTGGAGAAAAGGGAACCCTCTTGCACTGTTGCTGGGAATGTAAGTTGCTACAGCCACTATGGAGAACAGTATGGAGGTTCCTTAAAAAACTAAAAATAGAACTACTATATGACCCAGCAATCCCACTACTGGGCATATACCTAGAGAATACCGTAATTTAAAAAGACACATGCACCCCAATGTTCATTGCAGCACTATTTACAATAGCCAGGTCATGGAAGCAACCTAAATGCCCATCAACAGACAAATGGATAAAGAAGATGTGGTACATATATATAAAATGGAATATTACTCAGCCATAAAAAGGAATAAATTGGGTCATTTGTAGAGACTTGGATGGATCTAGAGACTGTCATACAGAGTGAAGTAAGTCAGAAAGAGAAAAACAAATATTGTATATTAACGTAACGTATATATGTGGAACCTAGAAAAATAGTACTGATGAACCGGTTTTCAGGGCAGAAATTGAGACACAGATGTAGAGAACAAACGTATAGACACCAAGGGGGGAAAGTGGTGGGGGGTGGGGGATGGTAGTGTGATGAATTGGGAGATTGGGATTGACATGTATAAAATGGATGACTAATAAGAACCTGCTGTATAAAAAAATAAATAAAGTTCAAAAAAAGCTACAGAAAAAAATATGAGGGAAAATTTTTGAAGACATGAAGTGGGGAAATGTGGGTCAGTTAGCAATGTAGTCATTATGTTCCCATGTCATAAGAATGGACATAAAAAAAGACTCAATGAAAATACATCAAAATATTAACTGTATTACCTGCGGATGGGGAGGTGGATTTACAAATTGTGATTTTCCTTATTTATGCTTTTACTCAATTAAAGTGTAATATTTTGTAATCAGAAAAAATATTACTTCATTTAAACAAAGCCCAATATGTGAACATTCTCAAATGAATTAAGAGTAGTCTTTCTAATTATAAAAGAACCCATAAAGTAAAATAATAGCCCCTCATGTGCATTTAACATATGAGTTTATTTGTAAAAATTCAGTTTATAAACAACTCTTCAGGAGCATATCTACTGCATACAACAAAGGGCAAACATATTGTGTTTGAAACACTCCAGGAAATAAATCATCTTTAGAAATGACAATATTCCCATTGTGAAGAGTATTCCAATCAAAGGTTTTGACAGAAACAATAAATGGAGACGAGTTCCTACTACAAAAGGTATTTCAAGGTAAGATAATCATGATTAACTTGTAGGGTCTAGGAAGTCTCAGTGTTGTCATAGCTTGCATTTGATTTTCAACCCAAATTGAAAATCATACAATCTTTCTTCCTGTCAAGGCAGCCTTTTTGGTATAAATGACCTGTTAGTGAGATTTAAGAATGTGGTGTCAGAGGACCTGTCAGATTCAAAACAAACCCAAGACTATTCTGGCAAATGAGAAATAAGGTTATGACACATACAACTTGGGAAAACTGTCAAAGGGAAGGACATAGAGCATTTGGCAGGCTGCTTGTAAGTTACACACATCGCTGGAATAATGACTTCCCAGGTCAGGGTTACAAATTGGAGGCCAGGACAAACTCTATAACCACATTCATCTCTTGTTCCCTAGTGTGAAATGATCATTTGCCGAAGAACAAAAGGTACCCCAATGCACTCGGCAATCAAACTTCTTGAGACCCCCAGCTTATTGATTTATTTATTACACTGAGGTGCTGGGTGCAGAATGTTAAAACCTAAGGTTCTAAGATTCTAAAAGGCATTCTAAGTGGATATTCTGAGCTGGGGGGAAAAGAAAAAGAAAAAAAGGGAGGGGGAATAAAGGAAAAGGCAGTCTCATTAAAACTCCAAGCAAACATCCCTGTGATAATTAATCCTCCTCCCCTCCCACCCCCAATTATATGCAGCTTTCTTTACTGAGCCTCCACTTTTGCCATAGACATAAACAGCCCTCTGGGGTACAAACGTGGGGCTGAGGAACATTCACAAAACAGAGGTGGGATTTGGGACACAGGGCTAAGGTGGCACCAGGAGAGAGGGAGGGGAGATCTCTGCAAGGAGTCCAGCTCAGGAGGAAACAAACACCCTGTAGACAATTTGGTGTCATCAAGGGCAGAGGCTGGAACAGCCACTTGCAGAGGCTGAATTGGGAAGGAAGATGGGAGTTGGGGGTTGGGAGAGTTAAGAGGGGTGATTGGGGACAATTCAAGAGGTGCTGGGACTCAGGGACCTGAGAAGATCCACAGCCTACTGAATATTAAAGAGTTGCAGAAATGGACAACCGAGTTTAGAACACTCCAGAAAAAGCCCCATTTTTAAAAGACTGGCTGTGAGTGAGCTTGGCGGACCAGAGGGGTCAGAGCAAAAGTAAAATTCCAGCTGCTTCTCTTCACTATTCCCTATCATGTCCTCTTATAAAGACCACTCACAGTGGTATCCTGTACTAAGCGAAACATAATTCTGCAGTTAAAGTCATCATATGCTGCTAAAATCATCAGCCATTTCTAGGCCCACACCACTGAGAAATAACTAATTTGGTTATTCATGCAATTCTTGGCAGGCACTGTCCTGGGTGCTGAGGTATAGCAGTGGGATGACAGATGCAGTGGAGTTGAGAGAGACTCAGGTGATTCTAACATGTTAGGGGCTATGATGCGGAGAGTACAGGAGGGGTATCTGGCTCAAGCTCAGGCTTCCAGGAAGATGTGGCGTCTGAGCTGAGACCTAAAGGATGAGTCCCAGTGAACCAGCATAAAAACATAGCACAGAGATGATGCCAGGGAGAGGGAACAGCACGTGCAAAGGTCCTGAGGCACAGGATATATCTCTTTAACAGGACTGAAAGCCATTCGGAAGCCTCTGGGTTCTCCAGGTTTTGGATTATCTGCTCCTTCACTTGCCTGCAGGGATGACGTGGACAGTATATTTTGTAATCCTTTGACGAAAATGCCTGGTCTCCTCATTCAGCTGCAAACTCATCTAAGCACCTTCCAGACTCTACAGTGAGCATGTGATACCAACGCTGTTAGGAGCTCCACTCAGGGTGCTGAGAGAGGTTCCAGGAATATAGGCGGCAGTGAGGGCCATCCCTAGTGCCTTTATTCCTCCTCTCTGGGGCATCAGGAAGTCCTCTTCCCTCAAGCCATCTCGAGACTAGAGGGGCCTTGTCACTCACTGCATCAGGACGGTGACATGTGGCTGTAGAGATCCTGGCATAGTCGAGAGAGGCTCTGAGGGAGAGCCATTCTCTCTCCTGGCCCTTGGGATAATTCTGTTTATGGGACATAACAAAGAAGCTGGATTAATCCCTCCAGGCAAGTCCTGAGCAGACTGTGCACACCCACTGAACTGGATAGTTCAGGAGGATGAGGATGAGGACAGGGAGAGTTCTCAGACCTCCTGGATTCAGGATAGACACCAGGCATGTGAAATCCAGGTCCTCTCCTGGGTCCTCAGAATCATGTCTAAGACACAAAGAGAACTTGCCCAAATCTCCTCCTCCCTGGTACTTCCCCCAGCACATTTTCCAAGTACTTTATCATCCACTCTCTCAACACTGGCTTCAAGCTCAGGTCTGCCTTGCTGGGTGCTGGAGCAGCCCCTTGCCAGCCCCTCCCCCTCACTCTCTGCCTCTAGTCACAGTGGGTTCTCAGACTTCCTCCAAGTCCGGCTCCCGGCTCACCTCTGGGCCGTCTCAGCACAGCCTCAGACATTCTGCCCTGCTCCTTGGTCTGGATAACTCCTTCTCATGCCTCGAACTACACCCACACCTCCTCCCTGACCCTTGACCAGAGCAGCTCCCCATTACGTGTGCCCCTGCACTCTGCAAACACTCCTCATCCCTGTCATTGCCGGGTCCCCAGCAGGGTCTTGGGCACACAGCTGGCGTTCAATGGTTGTTGGATGCATAAATAAAGCAAAGGCACTAGGCACCTTCCTAACCTCTCCCAGTCTCAATTCACTCAGCTAGAAAATGTGGGTAATAATACCTGCCTCGCAGGGCTGTTTTAAGGCTTACATGAAATAATGTGAACAAAGCACTTAGCACTGTGCTTGGAACAGAGTAGGTGCTCAAAAAATAATAGCCACAATAAAAGAAGAGTCCTCTATAACAGCCGTGTGAAGCAAATTCCACAGGGATCATCAGCCCCGTTTGAAAGAGAAGAGAGAGCTCCAGAGAGGTTTAAATGATTGTCCGTGACCCATGGGCTTTTCCCCCACTGCCATGCAGCCTCCACATTGGGAGAGGCCACGAAATGCTCCCAGTGGGTTGTCTTCTGCATCTCCTCTCTTAAGCAGCCTCCTCTTCAGTCAACATTTAGGGAGCCCTACCTGGGGTGGGCACCATGCTAGGTGATGGGAAAGAGGATAAATGAGGGACAGCCTTGACCTTAAGGAGCCATGGCCTAGGAATCCACATGTTCCCCAGAACCATTCTCTCCTCTTATGGAAATAAAACCCATGCCTTATAGCTGGGCACAAAGATGACCAGAAGAAAGACTGCACTACAGCTAAATGTGGCCATTTGTCTGAGCTCTGGTAAAGGGGAGGGGTGGGGGCTTCCCTGGTGGCGCAGTGGTTGAGAATCTGCCTGCTAATGCAGGGGACACGGGTTCGAGCCCTGGTCTGGGAGGATCCCACATGCCGCGGAGCAACTAGGCCCGTGAGCCACAAGTACTGAGCCTGCGCGTCTGGATCCTGTGCTCCCCAACAAGAGAGGCCGCGATAGTGAGAGGCCCATGCACCGCGATGAAGAGTAGCCCCCACTTGCCACAACTAGAGAAAGCCCTCGCACAGAAACGAAGACCCAACACAGCAAAAATAAATAAATTAATTAATAATTTAAAAAAAAGAATAAGGTCTTTGAATGCAGAGAATGTGCTTAAAAAAAGGGGGGGAGGGGTGCAGAAGTATGTGTGCCACCTCTAGGGTCATGCCCTGCCCTTCCCCTCTCCTCGCTTCCTCCTGGCTGGAACAAGATGTGAGCCCTCTTGGACCAGGAAGCCAAGGGGACAACCTCGTTAGGATGAAGCAACAGGCTAGAAGGAGGTTGGGTGCCTGACACCATGAAGTCGCCACACCAGCCCTCTATACCTGGACAGTTGGCTCCACGAGAGAAAAACAAGTTTCTGTCTTGTGTAAGCCTCTATTATTTCAGGTTTTTGCCGGAGCAGCTGAATCCACATCCTAGCCAATTCAGGAGTCCATGGTCCACTGGGGCAGTACAGTGTGTTGGGTTCTGTGGGGACAGGTATACACACATCTTCTTTCTTCACCTGCTCCAGGAAAAAGCATGGGCTTCCGCACCTCTGAAGGACTAGATGGACGTGACGATGGAGGCACATTCTGGCAGCACATTCAGAGCAAAAGCTCCAACGACTTAAGTTAAACACCTTGGTGGTACCCACCCACCTCCCACACCAGCCCTGACTATGGACAGGGGGCCAGGATCTGCTGAGGGGTCCCTGTGCATGAGGCCAGGCACTGGCCAGGGACCCCGCTTCAGGCATCCTCCATGTACCTCACCCCAAAGGTGATAAAGTCCAGGCTTTCAAGCTAATTTTGGAATAGTTAACTCTCCCACATGCGCTTATGGACATTTCCCTTGCATTATCTGAGACCATGGGGGACAGTAGCTAAGCAGAGTTCTGACACCTCGTAAATTTTGCCTCCTCTTATCTGTAGTGAAACCACCAAGCCCTTCTTGTTCTTACTGGAAAAAAAAATGCTGCTAGCAGTCTGTGGCCTCTGCTTCATCTGCTGCAGTTTAGAGACATGAGAATGTACATCAAAGACAGACAGACATGGTGGAAATCTCATCCATTTGCCTTCCCATCCAAGCCATGAAGATCTACTACTAGGAATAAAGCCTTAGCTTTAAGTGCCAGATCGTATCGGATTGTGTTGTGATGTCAGGTGCTGAGCCAACATGTTTTACTGAATTTTTTTTGTTGACAGAGAAAGCAGGGACTGGAGATGCTCAGGAGGCATGGCTCCAGGGACAGGTGTGCAGTTCACCCCACTTCTCAGAGGGGCGTCTCCTTCTAGAAAGGTTTGGTCTCATGTTAGGCTTTGTAGGAGAGTTCAGAGATGTTCAAGAAACATTTGTTTTCTTTTTTTTTTTTTTTTTTTTTTTGGCGGTACATGGGCCTCTCACTGCTGTGGCCTCTCCCGTTGCGGAGCACAGGCTCCGGACGCGCAGGCTCAGCGGCCATGGCTCACGGGCCCAGCCGCTCCGTGGCATGTGGGATCTTCCCGGACCGGGGCACGAACCCATGTCCGCTGCATCGGCAGGCGGACTCTCAACCACTGCGCCACAAGGGAAGCCCCATTTGTTTTCTTTTGAAGTTGGTACAAAGGAGAACAATTGTTCTGCTCTTCTGCAAACCATCTCTGTATTAGGGATGGGACCATGCTGTGGTTCAGCCACATACCTGGTTAATGAAACCCACACAAGAATCTGTAACGTCATACACCAGGTGAGATGTGAACTGCCTCTGATTCTCCCAGGCAGCTATGAGATTGGGAGTTCCCAAAGGTGGGGTTACGTCTCACCAGCCTTCTGCACACAATTCAAACCAGTTCAGCAATTTGGCCTGACCTATTATGGATCAGGCAGTGTTCCAGCAATTAAGGGAGATAGAACAAAAAGATAGGACATCATCTCTATGTTCAAGGGGCTTACAAAATGAGACAAAACCTACATGTATGTAACAGTGAAGTTAAAACAAACCAAAATGTAATACCAAGATATGTGGGAGGCTAGTCTAGGCAGAACTAGAGAGATTTCATAGAGAAAAAGGGAACGGAGCTAGCCTTCTACGGTGAGGCAAGAGAATTCAGATACATGAAAAAGATGGATAATCCCTTCAAGCAGCAGGGGGAAAGCTAGATGGTCAGGAATGAAGAGAGTTGGTTTGGGCTATGTTCTCTTTTCTTTCAGGGCTCAATTTCTTGGCATTGTTATTTACATTGCCTCCATGCTCTGACTATCAAGGGGGGAATGATTTGTTCCTATTCCTGATGTTTCCTGCCCAGAAGACAGCTTCAGGTGCACCACACTCCTGGCCTCCCTCGTGCTCTCATCTGATTAATAAGTTTGGGAGGAGACCCTGCACGTGTGCAGGCCAGCCCCTTTGCTCTCCTTGGGATCTGCTTGCCAGGAGCTTGTTCTCTCTGTCCCTCTTGCCACCAAAGATACAGGAGAGACCCTCACAGGGGTAGGCTTGTGCTGGTCAGCAACACAAGGGTGGGTCTAATCCTGGGGCTTAATATTGGGAAGCCTTCTTGGATGCAAATATAATGCATATTCTCCGACATTAGCTTTATCACAAAAATAAAAGTTGATATTTTGACTGGTACCCATCTTACTTATTATCTCTCTTGGTTCAGAACTCTGGGAGAGATGTATGGAAATTATGAAGCACCCCTGAACCCAACTCCCACTCTCTTCATTTCTCAAGCTCCTCTAATCTTGCTTCTGACCCTATACTCAACATTATGCTCACCCATGGTCAATAACTCTTTTCCTGATAACAGCCTAAAAGATAGTTTTTAGTCTTCAACATATTAAAGCTCTGACGTCAGAAGATGCCTTACAGTCAATGATATGTCACAGTTTAATTGGCAGCATTGTTTCTCAGTGGGCCATGGAATACTGGTGTGTCTTATCATCCATGGCATCTTCTAGTCACTGAAATGTGGTTCTGTAGCATTTGAGAATGGCCTTTTCTGCCCCTCCTTGGCTTCTGTGACATCCCACTCTCCTGGTCTCTCCCCCTCTGATGGCGGTCCACCTCGGAGTCCTACATGTGTCCTATATTAACTGGTATTCCTTGGGGCTCTGCTCTAGACCTTGTTGCTTCTTACCCTCCTCTCTCTCCTCAAGTTTTCTCAGCCTCTCCCTTAGCTTCAATTGTCACCTGGATCACAATGATCCCCAGGTTTATACCTCGAGCTTCGATCTCTCTTCCGAGTCCGTAGAACCTCCCACTGGATACCTGAACTTAGCTCAAATCCACAGATTCAAAACTGGAACTGGTCCTGCTCCCAGGGAAACCTGCCCATCCTCCAGTGTTTCTCTCCCCTGTGAAAGTTGTCCAAGTCATTGCAGACTCCACTCTCTTGCTTGTCTCCATATTCAATAAATGACCAAGCTCTGATAATTTTATTTATCAGATATCTCTTGGATCTGTCTACTTTTCTCCATTCCCACTGCTGTTAAGTCAGTTCAGGCCTCTCTCATCTCTCAGCACCCTCCTCACTGGTCTCCCTGCCTGCTATCCATTCTCTTCACAGTATCCAGGATGATCTTTCTAAACACAAATGCGATTTTGTGACTCTTCTCTTTTAAAGTCTTTGCAGATGCTGCCCCTCTGCCAGGGAACTCTCTCTCTTTAATCCCCTATGCTCAGCACACCCCACTCCCACGCACCTGGTGAAATTCAGTTCATCATGGAAGTCTCAGCTCAGATGCCACCTCTGTCAGGAAGCCTTCCTTGATTTCTTCTGGCTGGGCTGAATTAGATGCCTGTCTTATAAGTTCCCATAGCATCCTGTTCGTACTTATTACAACTCTTGGCACTCTATTTTATACATGAAACTGTATATTCACTTGTCTGTTTCCCTGGTGAGACTGTTAGTTCTATGCCAGGACTGTATGTTTGGTTCACTGTTGTATCTCCAAGACCCAGCACTACACCTGGCATTTTTATGGAATGAACTAATCAACAGATCAATGAAAAGATGGGTCTGAGTGGAATAATGTAAGGTGGGACAGGATTTGAAAGACTATGAATGACTTAGGATGGATGACTTTGAGGACAGGACTGGCCCCCAGTCCAAGTGCAAGAACCTTGGTGTCCTCAGGTGGCTACATTGTCAGCCTGACCCCAGAAGGAATTTGCTGACCTGCTCAGAAAAACTCCGTAATTCACTCTGATCCAGCTTAATGCTGAGCTGAAAATTTATGGACCTATTTAAAAAGAAGAAATAAAAATGATGGATGTTAGAAATTACCCTATGATACAAATGCTCTCCTTAAAGGAATTAAAATTTCACCCCAACATGGGTCACCAGCCTTCTTCGTGGAGACTATACTGAGTCTGAGGAAACAATGTTGGCATAGCTATCTGAAGGGGGGCCCACACATAAATGGTTACATTCAAGCAGTGGCTTGGAAACATCATGATAATTCTCCTTCTGTTCCTCACAACTGCAGTTAGATAAAATTAAATTAGCCAAATGTCTCTCCACTAAGTGAACAGATCACAAATCTTCCACTGAAAGCAGGTGATAATTTTCCAGGATGGCTACAGATAAGAATTCAAAATTGACTTGATTTTTCCCCTTTTGCTTATAAAAGGATATATGTGCATTATATAAAATAAATGAAATATATTGAAAAGTAGAAAATATTGGATCTTAAGACCACCATGCAGAAAGCTTCAGTTAACGTGTTGGTACACTTTCCATCTTTCTTCCACTCATATGCATTTTTATGTAGTTAGAGTTACTGCATATATAGTTATATATTCTGCTTTTTTCTCCACTTAACATTATATTTGAAACATTTTGCATTCCAATCAAACTTCTTATACCATCATCATAACAACTGCCTTGATTTACCATATTTTTGACTTAACCAGTCCCCTCTCTCTGGGCTCTAAAGTTATGAGAATTTCCTTTAGAAAGCTCTATTAACTCTGCACCTATTTTTTCTCCCCAAGTTCCTATTCTTTCCTCTGAATCCTAAATCTCTGTCTTGAGCCCTGGCTTCTTTTCCCAGTTCCAGACCTGCCTTTCTGAGTAGCTGTTAAACACTCCACTTGGATACCCCACTGGCCTTTAAACACAACAAGTCAAACCGAGCTCATCACCTTTCCCTCTCACCACCTCTTCCTCCTGACTGGCTTCTTCTGTTGCCGGTGCCTCCATCTCTCCACCCACCGGGGGTCAGTCCCCTCTCACCTCCCTGTATCTGCTCCCCACATCCTATTATTTACAACCTTTCAGACTCTCCTCCCAGAATGTCTCAGCCACCTGACCCTTCCATGCCAGATTCAGCAAATACAGGTCACCCAGTTAAATCTGAATTTCAGATAAATGGGTACATTTTAGCATACACATACCCCATCAATATTTAGGAAATACTTCAGCTAAAAACTATTCTTTGTTTATATGAAATTCAAATTTAACTGGATATCTGTGTTTTATTTGGCAGCCCGACTCCTGTCTCGGTTTCTCCTGCCCACACCATAACACCTTTCATCCTTACTATAAGCTGCAGTCACCTACTGGTCTCCTTATCTCTATGTCAAATTCGTTAATTTTTGCAAATCACAGCTCTAACAGTGTCACACTTTACTCACCACCCTTGGCGGTTTCCCACTACCTAGTTCCTCAGGCTCACATTTAGAAACATCAACAGGTTAGCCCAGATCTGCCTCTCCAGCCCACGTCCCATGCTGCCCTTCAGGGTTCTCAGCTCCATATCCTGGAGGTTCCCCCTCTCCCGCTCTCTCTGGCTCTTCTTCCCCATCTCCCTTCCACCACCTCACTCAGGCCCTCATGATTTCTCACCTGAGCCTCCCTGTTAGCCTCCATGCCTCTATATTTGTGGAACCCAAATCTTCATGTCACTCCCATGTTTAAAACCCTCTCTGGGCCCCTCATCCCCCCCAAGATAAAGTCCAGCCCCTTATTCTGGACCATGGGGCCCTTCACAGCCCAGCCTCTGCCTTTCAATTCAATTCAGCTCAATTCAGCAAACAGCTCCCCGTACCTTCCATGTGCTGGGCCATGCCAGAGATATGAAACCAAAGGACCTCAGCTCATAGGCGACAGATGAGTAAACATGCAATGGATGCAGTGTGATGGTCTTAGCAGAACCACAGGAGGCCTTGGAGACTTAACCAATTAGTGGCAACTCCTGCAGGGAATTAGTGCAGAACTGGGGTTACAGTTAAATCTCCAGTCCCAGGTCCAGGGCTCTTTCCACTGCTCAGTGTAGCCTGGCAACAAAAACGTCTGTCTCACCGAAGACGATGAACCAAAAGAAAACAAAAAGATACAAGATGATCTGAGATTAAAATATAAATTAGGTATTAAAATGCAAAACCCATAAAAGTTACTACAGGGATTCTAAATCACAGTGAAACAGGAGTATTTAAACACTGCACTTATAAGATGGAAACACAGAGAGATGGATCACACTCAAGCTGAGCCCTGATGAAAGCTCATCCCTCATTTACATTGGTCAACTAACACAGAACTGAGATAACAACTTACTTGCAGATGCTAAGAGTACCACAGGGGCAGGGAGAGAATGAGGACCTGTGACTTTTTATCCTGGTATCTATGAAAAACTAGAAGAAGATTACTTCAAAAAAACCTAATGAATAAAATGCACAGGCTAAAGGCTTGAATTTATTTCAAAGAGCCAAGAAACTAAATTAGAGAAGCCACGAAGTGATTTCTAAGAGAATTCCAAAAGGAGATTAGGAGGGTATCACCTCAAAAATCAGGCAGAGAACCTCAGAGGGAAAGGAGAACACATGAGATCATCTAGTATATTCTCTGTCCTCAGGGGACAGCATGGTTTTCAATCCAGGAGAGAGATCGTCTGTGTTTGTGGGACCACGTTTTTAAACTGCGGGCTGAGAGCAGGTCAAGTAAGTAATTTAGTGGGTCATGACAGTCAATTTCTTTTTAAATGAAAGTGAATAGAATCTAGTAGAAAACACGAGGTTGCATTTCATGCAGCAAGAGTTAAGTGCTGAGCTTTATATATAATTGTGCATGTGCACATGTGTTTATTAGTTCATAATACAATATACATTGGGTCAAGAACGTTTGAAAAACACTTTTCTAGAAAACTTTTATTAGAAAGCATTTTATTTTTAACACATACTAAACATACTCAGTTATGAGTCCTGACCCTTTCCCTCATTTTTGGAGCCTGTGCTAAAATTAAACAGAGAATGGGGGTGGAATGTTAGAACTGGCAGGAGGAAACAAATGAGCAGAGTGTAAATGAGTGAACTGATAACAAGAGACTAGAGACCAAAGGAATGAGATGGATGAGTTCTGGGCTTTTTCCAAAAGCCTCCTGTTTTATGGTAACTAAGGATTCCCTGGCTATTCTCATTGGAGCACTGGGTGCAGTAGCTGCTCAATAGTTACATGTCCTATAACCTTCTAGAAGCACCTGTATTCTCTCTATGGTAATAGTTGCCAAGCAGTGTGACTGGTGCCTTTTAAATAATGTTAGTCTCCTCCTTGAGGAGCTCCTTGCAGCAGCTCCTTGAAGGCTGGGCTCATGTTAGATCCACTGATGCATCCCCACCTCTGTGACAGTTGCCTCAATAAATTTCAGTTGGATTGAACTGAAAGGCATCAAAGGACACTAAAGATCTAGTTCTAATAGCTACTGGATGCTTAAACCCTCTCTACAAGAACAAACTGAATTCAGTTCATTGAGCAGAAGGTACTCTAATTAGAGGAGAACAACAACAAAACTCTGAAGTTTCCAAGGGAAAAAGAGCTTGGACTCTCTTACACCTCTTGGCCCAGAGGTCAAGTTCATTCAAAGGACCTGTGTTATCCTTTTAAAGAATAAGAGCCTCTTGAAATGTCAAAGATTCTTTAGGATGTCAAGCTTGGACCTACTTTCTGGACCCAATCTGGCTCCTGCGGATACCTGCTTTTTCAAGTCTGGACAGCTTGAGGGCAGCAACCACTTTGAATCTGAAGCTGCTGAGCTATTTCAGAGGCCCCATCCACGCTGCTGGCTAGAGCTGGCAGGAGGCCCAGGAGGGCCCGAGGCGGAGGGCTGGACTTGGAGAAGTAGTCAATTGACCAAATAAATCAAAATTGAACCAAGCCCTGGTTGCTTCCCCACAAGAAGCCCAGGCTGAGGAGAAATGAGACGGGGCTGGGAAGTAATCATTTGCCTTCCTCACCCTCTTGCAGCTCTTCCTACCTCCATGCCTAGGTGTCCAAACCCAACCCCTAATAGTGCAGCTGTTTAGCTTGGGGTGGGGGGGGGCATGGTGAGGTGTCGATAAGGAAGGCCTGAGCGTGAATATGTAAGGGAGATGGCACTGGTCTGAGGCTAGACTCCTTGGAAAGGCATATGATGAGCTATCAGTGAAGGGAATGGGTGAAAGATGCCCTACACCAAAGGATCAAATTCAAATTCAAAGGAAAGCCCACTAGTCACTAGGGACTCTTCTTCCCAGCCAGGCAAATGTCCTGAGAGAGCTATTACTAAAGGAAAGTCCTCTTTACTGGGGACACTGATTAGTATCAAAGGTAGAGATAAGTATCCTTTCCCTGCAGTGATACTAAAGCAATGGCTTTACCCTTACTGTGTGCTGTTCCTCACACACAGTCAAATCTCATGTCTCTGTGGATGAGAAAGGCAAGGAACAGAATAATAATCCTGTCTGTAGAGTTCAGTGGACACTAGGAATCCAAAACTTCTTTCGACAAACAGTTTCAGCCTCCATCCCCCACTGAATCTCTATCCCAGTCTCCCTCCCACCATCTGCCAGCACACACTGAAGGAATACAAATCATCCTTGGTTTAACCTGAGTAGAATATAATCAGGAGGGAAAGCTGGCTCAGGGTCAGGGGAGAAAAGAGGCTGCATATCATATACTCTCAAATCAAGCAGAAACAAAGTTTAGGCTTTAGGAAAAAAACACCATCTATACTATGTCTTGATACTTGGCTTGAATCTCAAGTCTAACTTCAGTTTAACAATATCTCCCTGCCTCAGTTTCCTAAGAAAGCACACCCAAAGATTAAAAAAAAAAAAAAAAAGAAGCCCACAATGTCTAGCAGTGTCTGGCAATTGAATGGGCCAGCAAACTACATACTAACACTGGGAATGAAGTAATACTAAATAGATCAGGGCAGAGGTTCTGGAGTCAGAGGGACCCCAGGATGCTGGCTCCATGGACCTCATCAGCTATGAAGACTTGGTAAAGTTCCTCAACCTCTCTGAGCTGTCAGTGTCTCATCTACAAAATGGGGATAATAAAACTACTTCATAGAGTTACTGTAAAGATGAACTGAGAAGCTGTATGTAAAATGCCTGATACAGAATAGATGACCATAAATGATGGGTATTATTATGAGGGCTTGCTCCCTCAGAGACGTAAACATGCCCCCACTAAAGAGCTGTTCTGCAGCTGCCTCAGGCAACCAGATGAATCTCTCAAAGGCCACTGATGCTCAAATACCAAATACCCACATGTTCCCCCATGTCATTCCTCCTCTCCTCACATTCCCTATTACAGTGCCTGGCACACCGCCTCCCAAGCTTCCAAGTGAGAGATCTTGCAGTCCTCTCCTCCCACAGCCAAAACATCATCAGGTGCTGTTGATTCCACTTCTTCAATATGTCAATTCCATTTGCTTCTCTCCCTCTGCCCACCACAAATATTAGTTCGGGGCTCCACCAACTTACCCCTAGATAACAGGTCTCCAGGCTCATCTCCCTACCCCGGCCTTCCCCCTTCAATTAACTCTGCAACTACAATTATCTTTCTAAAGTACAAATCTGATCGTGGGTCTCCCTTGCTTTAAACCCTTCATTGGCTTCCCCAAAATAAAATCCAAGTCCCTTAACCTGGCTTCCAGAGCCTGCCATGATTTGTCTAGTGCTCAGAGCTCCCTTCCCAGACTCATCTCTCACCACACCCCTCCTTACCCTGCGTGTTCCAGCCACACTGAGTATGCACACTTGTACAAATGAATCATGACTTCTCTCTCTCTCTCTCTCTGTGGTGATTTCACACATGATTTCCCCTCTGCTTAGAATACTCCTTTGTCCCTTCCCTTCACCATGTTAACTCATATTCATTTTTTAGGTTTCAACTTAGATGTCATTTCTTCCAGGAAGCCATCCCCAATACCGGAATCCCGGGTTACATGTCCCTTCCACTGTATACAAATGTCTGCTAATTTGTTCACCTCCCCCCAGTAGAGCTCCTGTAGGACAAAATCCATTTATTTCATTGAAACATCCCAAGTGCTTCAAACACTGCCTGGTACGAGACAGGCACTCAGATATTTGCTGGATAGATGTATGGATGTCAACCATTGGTCCTGCCCTGTGGAGCCATTTCTGGTTGAAGGCAGTAGCTAAACCAGCCCCAGGTACCAGCAGGTTTCCATCCAGCAAAGGCAATACCTACCTAGAATGGCTACCACCTCGTCATCCTGGATCACCTCCAGGGAGCCGGAGACCACAAAGCAGAGGCTGTCAACACTCTCTCCCGCATGGTAGATGAGGTCCCCTGGGGCGCAGTGCACCGTCTGGAACTCCATGGCCAGTGCCCGCAGACAGCCGTCACTGGCCAGCCGGAAGGCCGGGTGCTCCTTGAACACCTTGCGGTTCAGGTGCACGCAGATGTCGGCTCTCATGTCCTTGGGGCAGATCTGCAGGACCTGGCCAAGCATGGGGAGAAAAAGTGTCAGGATCCTCGGTGTGGCCTCCAGCTCACTGCTTCGCAGGATGGAAGCAACACCCACTAGACTAGACCGTACTTTTCAAGGCACCAATGGACAAGACAGCCACAGTGACCCCAAAATCTGTGCTAAATGCTCAGGACAGGGGCCTGAGTCGGGGGCTGGGAGTATGTGGGACCCTTTAGACAGGAAATCCGGGAAGTCCTCTCTGAGGAGGTGACAATTAAGCTGACATCTACATAACGTGTCAGAGGGAGCCCTATGAAAGAACATTCCAGCAGAATAGCCAAGGCTGTGAGGAGACCTGAGCAATAGCCAGTGTGAATGAGGGGAAAGGTGGGCATGGGAGATGAGGTTTCAGGAGAACATCAAGCACGAGACCATGTGGAGACTTTTAAACTATGAAAAGATCTTGATTATGATACTGAGTGTAATGGGGACACGTTGGAGGACTTGGAACAGGGGAGTGACAGGGCATCCTCTATATTTTAAGACGATCATTGCAGCTCCAGAGTGGAGTTAGAGGGCCAACTGTAGGCTGGCAGGAGTGGAGCCAGGAATCGAGTTAGCTCACTCCTGCAGGTGTCCAGGTGAGCAGTGAGGGGACTTGGACTGGGATGCTGGCAGGGAAGCCAGTGAGAAGTAATCAAATTCCGAATGTATTCTGAAGATACAGCTGACATGGTCTGTTGATGGATTGAAGGTGGATGTGATTTGAAGAAAGATATTAAGTAATATTTACTGAGCACTTCCTACGTGCCAGGCATTGCTAGGCACTTTGGAGTCATTCATTCATTTCACACACATCTACGGAAAACCTTATTGTATGTCGGGAATCATTCTAGGCTCTGAGGATGTAGCGTGAACAAAACCCCCTGCCTTTGTGTGACTTACTATCTAGTGGGAGGGGACAAATAAAAAGCAAAATAAGTAAAATTCAGTGGTTAGGGCTATTTGCAAATAAAAAGCAAAATAAGTAACATTTAGCAGTAAGTGCTAAGGAGAACAATGAAGAAAGAAAGCAGAGGGAAAGTCAGGAGAGTTGTGATTTTACGTTTTCAAGCTAATTGAAATCCTCACATAAACCCTATGATGTAAGTGCTATTATGGTACCATTTTACAGATGAGAAACTGAAGTACAGGAAAGATCAATAACTTGCTCAAAGTTGCACAGCCAGGAAACTGCAGAGCTGGGCTCTCCAACTAGGTAGTCTGACTCCAGAGCCCAGTTTAGATACAAATCACTTCCTATATGATAAAGCTGCCCAAAACAGCTGCTTGTAATTTGACTCTCAGCGTCTAGGAACTCAAGGCAAAATGGGAACTGTAAGAGGCCATGTGGGTCTCATATTCCAAAGAAATAAAAATTTCTCAGCCTTTCCTATGGAGAGAAATATTTCTCTGGACTAAATTTTTGCAAGGAATCATTCATAGCTCCTTACGTAGCAAGCACGAAGTAACACAAGAGGACACCTTCAAGTGTACTTTTCCAGAGAAGTCAGGAGTGTTCCTAAAATAATCCTTTCTCCTGTCCTAGCCTGTGAACAAAGCTGGGGGCAGAAAATCAAACGTGTTAAGTGAAGACATTTCCTTGGGGTGCTGGTTACTTCCCCACCCCTGCTTCTTTGCCTCAGCACAGGCCATTTGCCTCTGCATCTGGGCTCACCTCCGAATTTGGAAGTCTCTCAGCCTCTTTCAAAACCCAGCTCAAATCTCACCTTGCCCAGGACAGCTCAGCTCCAATCCCACCCCTCTGCATGCCCCCATGCTCTGCACTGGAAAGAGGAGGTCAAACAGTTGAAATCCCAGTTCCTTCCTCTCCAAGTGACTTAACTGCTCTACACTTCAGTTTCTTCTGTAAACAAGCATGCTGCTAATGTTGCCTTATGAGGATTCAATGAAATTATATCTACCAGTACACATCCTCAGGACAGCACCTGGCCCCAGTAAGGGACTCAATAAACGCAGGTCCCCATCCTCTCTGTGCCTCTGTGTTCTTGCTCTGGGGCTGTAGGATGCCAAGGAAGTGAGCATGTTCTCTGGGAGTGGGGATGGAGGACTGACTGAGGCAGAGGAAAACTCAGCTAGCCAGTGCTTAGGCAGAGCGCTCATAAGTACTTCTCCTTCAGGTTCAGTAAAACAAGACTCCTGTAGAAATGCAGGTTTAATTTGGATCCTCTTCTCTCCAAGCTGAACACCAGGGAGTGGGGAACACTTGCTTGTCAAGTCAAAACTGTGCCCAGTGGTTTGAAACAAAGATTTGCTCTCTAGGTGATTTCACCTTTAAATATTTCCTTTCCCTTGGGCTGGGCTTTGCTGGCAGAGTGTGGAGATAATGCTTGATTCACGGGCAGTGTTCCAGAGCCACGGGAAAGCACATGTGGAGAGGAGAGGGCACTTGGAGTGGAGAAATTACACTCTCACGGCCATCAGCATCTCCATCAGCGTCTCCATCATTCTTCTGTTGGCTTCACACTGGTGGGGGCTCCTGAACGCCTCTCTCTGATGGGGGGGTGGTGTCAGCTCAAGACCCCGCAGCCTTCCTGGGCCACCTGCCCTTCTACTTGGTTTGAGGAGAAACCACTCTTGCTGATCTCTGAGACTACGAAGGCCCCAAGGAGATGTCACCACAGAGGTTCATGAAGTCTCTCTGGGGGAGAGGAGGGGTGGGGGCAGGATGAAGCATGGATGCGAGAACAGGCTTTAGGATCAAGCAGATCTGGATTCAAGTCCTGGCTTCCACATGCATGTACTAGTCGTGTGGACTTGAAGCTATGCTTCTTTCCCCAAGTCTTCTTCTTCTAACTTGAGTATAGAATTCTTCAGAGGATTCCATGAGCTGCTGTGTGAAAGTCCTGGTACGATGCCTGGCACGTGACAGGGCTCAATGCATGGGAGCTGCCATGTCTGACATTGTTATCACAGCAGAGCAGCAGGTCAGCCTGAGGGAGGCTTTGAAGTCCAGGAGGTCAGAGCCAAAAGGGCCTTAGAGGTCAGCCTTATTCTTAAAAGTCATCTAGTTTCCATGTGTCACAGACAAGGAAACTGAGGCTCAGAGGGACCAATGATGTGCTCAAGGTCATCAGATAATTACTGGTAACACGGGAGTTGCCCAGCACTCCCACCCTTCCATCGCACACACATCGCCTGGTCACCACCGACCATTCTGACCTGGATTGGAGGGGAGGGAAACCAGGGAAGGGCTCAGAACCTTGGGACTGGCTTTCTCCCCAGGAGCTGCCTGCCAAGGAAGAGTGGCCACCCCAGGCCGGGCTGGGCTTTGCACTGAGTGTCACAATAGTCCCTCTTCCATCTGGATCAGGACGTGGGGCAAATCCCAGAGCCCTCCAGGGAGATAGCAGGGAGGGGAAGGGAGGGCCACTGCTGATGGGTGCTGTCTCCCATGGGCAGCCACCCAGCCCAGCCCTGCAGTGAGGGCAGGAAAGGGTTTCTTTCCCAACAACCAGATTTACAAAGGCATCCTGGCCCCTGGGAAAGGGAGCCCCAGGGCTGAGAGATCAAAGTTCCTTTCTGCTCCATCAGCTGCCAGGCACCCACAGAAGCTACAGGGGCCTGGTTGAGACAGCAGAGCAGAAACAACAGGCACAGTGGCGCGAGGGTTTAGCAAAGCCAGGGATGAAGTCCCACCCAACTGATGACCTGCCTGTCTGAGAAATGAGGGCAACTTCACCTGGACTCATCCTTCTTCCCTCCAGTACATGTTTTAAATTAAAAACAACAACAGGGCTTCCCTGGTGGCGCAGTGGTTGAGAGTCCGCCTGCCGATGCAGGGGATACGGGTTCATGCCCCGGTCCGGGAGGATCCCACATGCCGCAGAGCGGCTGGGCCCGTGAGCCATGGCCGCTGAGCCTGCGCATCTGGAGCCTGTGCTCCGCAACGGGAGAGGCCACAGCAGTGAGAGGCCCTCGTACCGCAAAAAAAAAAAAAAAAAAAAAAGTAATAGTAGGAAAAGCACAAACTTTGAAGTCAGACAAAACTGGGTTCAAACCCTGACTCTGCCATTCTTAACTCTGTGACCAGGGGCAATTAATAAAATTAATTGGGTTGCTGTGTCCTCATCCCTTCAATAGAAATAAGAGCGGATGCCTCCTAGGGTTGTCATAAAGCCTAAGTGAAGCATGAATGCAGGGCCAGGCACGTGCTATTGTGCAGTAAACATCTGCTCTAAATGCATCTTTAAGACAGGGTAGCTGGTTACTGTTGTTATTATGGCAGATATTCAATAGAATCAAGGTATTGTTCCTTTTAAGTTGGGATCAGTTAAATTTAGTTAAATTTCCCCAATTAAACTGTCAACTCTCAACTGACTCTTCCAGTGGAGAAAGGCCAGGAGCATGGAGAGCTGATCCCCAAGGCAGCTGAATTTGGCTTTGAAGGTGTCATAAGGTATTTTTGCAATCGTGATATCATTCTGTTTGCCTCATTCTAACAATGAAAGGTATCAGTATTCCCTGAGTACTTAAGGAATGGTGATTAAAGGGAGAAGTGCCATTTAAAAGACTTGAGAAGCAGAGAAAAACTAACCTAGGATTACACCTTTGCTCATAGAAAATATTACAAAGGAGATTTCATAAATGATTAATCGAAAGTCCACTGTATCTTTTCTCTATTCTTTCCAGAACCACCAAATTTTCTTCACTTTATTGAAATGCATCTAGAATAATGCAACTCTTGGAGAATGATAGATATTTACTGCCATTTCCACTTTACAGGTGGGAAAACTGATGCCTAGAAAGGAGCCTAAGGGATGCGCTGGTTAAGTCAACTGCTTATTAAGGCACAAGCCCTTGGTCGGTCTCTCCCAGGCTTGTCTAACAAATAGGACACTTGTTAAAAATGCAGATTTCCAATCCCCACTCCACCCCATTCCTCCCCATAAAATTCTGATTCCAAAGATCTGGGATTGTGGCTGGGAATCTGTTTTTAATGACCATATCATGGGATTCTCAGCAGGGCCAAGACTAGAGTAAGGCAACAGCCTTGGACACAAAATTTAAGGAGATGCTAAAAACTCAGTCATCAAGATAAATCAGAGTTTAGGGTAATATTCTGAAAAATCAAAATTCATGCAAAAAATGAACAAAATAGCGCAAGTTTGAATAAAGAGTGGATCATGGGCTTCCCTGGTGGTGCAGTGGTTGAGAGTCCGCCTGCCGATGCAGGGGACACAGGTTCGTGCCCCGGTCCGGGAAGATTCCACATGCCGTGGAGTGGCTGGGCCCGTGAGCCATGACTGCTGAGCCTGTGCATCCGGAGCCTGTGCTCCGCAATGGGAGAGGCCACAACAGTGAGGGGCCCGCGTACCGCAAAAAAAAAAAAAAAAAAAAAGAGCAGATCAGCAGCAATGCTGTGCCATCTTGGAGTCCAAGGTGAAAGGAAAATCAGTAACACTGGTCATCTCACCCTGGGTGGCCTTGATTCTTATCAGCATACCAGCCTGGGAAATCCTGTCCTAGACAGTTAGACTGCAAGTCCGTCTCTTCTCCAGGAGACACCCCTGCCTTTCCAATTTCTAAAATAATATCTCTTAATTGCCGGTTCTTGAGAAAGGCTGATCTGGAAGCAATCAAAATCTTTGGAGGTAGGACCTGGGATTCCAAAACTATACCCGGGAGAATTCAGATGCACAGTAAGGTGTGAGAAGCACTGCCCTAGGTGAGCCTCAGGTCTCCCTGGGAAAGCCGAGAGACAAGTGGTTTACCTGAGCCTGTCGCCTCCTTACCTTCTCTGTGTCGATGCCTCTGGACATGGACCAGGTAGACACGATGTAATCCATGACGCGCTCGCTCAGTCCCTTGGGAACCTGGTAGAGCTTCAGGAAGTCCCGGACACTGTTGAGCATCTCATGATACCTGTTGGTGTTGGCGTACATCTGCTGGAAAATGGTTGTCACATTCCCGAAGATGGTGGCATACAGAAGTGCTAGAGGAAAGAGGAGGAGTAAAAATACATATCAGTGATCCGCGAACTAGGGCCCAAGAACGCCCAGCTTGCTCAGAGCAGGCCAATGGTCAGAGCTGCCCACCCAATGGCAGATGCTTCTGACCTTCTCAGAAGAACCTCACCCCATGAGCCTCTGGGAGTGGACCAAAAGAAAGAGTCTCCAAACACCAGGCCACTAGGACAAACTTGTGGGAGGCAGGGCTAGGGTGGGGCAGCTGGCATGACTGGGGCCAGAAGTAGGAGATAGACAGCAGTGGGGGCTGGGGACAGGACAGCTGGACTGCTTCACTATATACGTTTTATCACAAAAAGCTTGAGCCATGCCTGAAGCCATCAGTCAAACGTGTTCTTATGTGCTCTGAACCAGCCCAAATCCAAACCTATCATCAAGTCATCTTTTTAAAGCCCTGCTATGTGCCAACTACACTACCTGCCAGAGACAGGATGGGGAATGTGCCACTCAGTCCTGGCTCTCACACAGCAAACAACATAGCAAACAGACTTTAAAAATGTAATCACAAATAATTAAATAATAGCAAGTCTGCCAACAGCATTGAAGGATGTTATATCTTTGCTTTGTATTTATTGTTAGGTGCATGTCAACACAACAATCGACTTCACTGTGATGTGGCTCCTGGGGAAAAAAGCATGGCTTTGATATGAACAGAATAAAATCAGGTCCCCTGGAGATGTAACAAGCACCTACTACATGATACTGTTGCTCCGCCTACATTAGTATCATGAAGAAGGACCATTACGTCATCATAAAACCCCACATTTTACATGTAACCCCCATTTGCCCTTGAATGCTAAGCTCTCTTCCAGGAAGCCTCCCCAACACTCCTCCCCTCCATCTGTCCCTGTGAGTGTGACTGCAACTCCCCAGGCATACAGATCTTCCTCGATTAACGATAGGGTTACAACCCAATAAACCCATCATAAATTGGAAATGTCGTTAAGTTGAAAATGCATTTAATACACCTAACCTACCAGACATTGCAGCTTAGCCTAGTTACCTTAAATGCGCTCAGAACACGTACATTAGCCTACAGTTGGGCAAAGTCATGGAAAGCAAAGCCTATTTTATAATAAAGTGTTAAATATCTTATGTAATTTATTGAATCCTGTATTAAAAGTGAAAAACAGAATGGTTGATCCTTGTGATCACGTGGCTGACTAGGTGCTGCAGCTCACTGCCGCTGCCCAGCATCACAAGAGCATATCATACTGCATATCACTAACCCAGGAAAAGATCAGAATTCAGAATTGGAAGTACAGTCTCTACTGAAGGCATATCGGTTTCACACCATTATAAAGTCGAAAAATCCTAAGTCAGGGACTATCTGTATTTCCACTGAGCTCGTGTTATAGACACCATTTTGCAATCATATTCTTCTTTCTTTGCCTGTGCCCTTACAGTAGGCTTGAAGGCTGGACTCAGCTTTTCCTTGCCATTGCAGCCGGGGGAGCTAATGCTATACCAGTACCCAATAAATATTTGTCATATTAGTGAATTTCACATGTTTTTGCTATGCCTTACTTTAAAAATGAGTTACTATTGACATACAATGAACTGTACATGTTGACGTATACAATTTGATAAGCTTTGACATATGTATACACCCATAAAACAATCACCACAATCCAGATAGTAGCATATCCATCACCGCTAAAAGTTTTGTCATGTGCATTTATAATCCCTCCCCCTCCGCCTCCCATCTCCAAGCAACTGATATTTTCTGTCACCATAGATTAGCTTGCATTTTCAAGAATTTTATATAAATGTAATCATACAGTATATATTCTTTTTAAACATCATAAAACACATTCATTTAAAACGTACAGTTCAATGGCTTTAGTACATTTATAGAGTTGTGCAACCATTAGCACAATCTAAGTTTAGAATATTTTCATGCCCCCCCAAAAGAAATTCCTATACCCATTTATCAGTCATTCCCCATTTCCTCCCCAATCCCCTAATCCTAGGCAACTGCAAATCCACTTTCTGTCCCTTTTGACTTCCTTATTCTGAATATTTCTTATAAATTAAATAATATATGTGGCTTCCTGTGACTAGCTTCTTTCATTTAACATAATGTTTTCAAGGTTCATCCATGTTGTAGCATGCATCAGTACTTTGTTCCTTTTTATCGTTGACAATATTATGGATAGTATGGATACTCCATATTTCATTTATTCATTCATCAGTTCATGGGCACTGGGGCCTTTCAACTGATGAATAATGCTGCTATGAACACTGCTGTGCAAGTTTTTGTATGAACATGTTTCCAGTTCTCTTGGAGTAAAATTACTGTGTTATATGGTAACTATGTTTAACATTTTGAAGAACTGCCATAGCATTTTCCAAAGTAGCTGCACTATTTTACATTCCCACCAGTGGTGTATGAGGGTCCCAAATGCCTCCATATCCTTATCAACACTTGTTATTATCTGTCTTTTTGATTATTGCCATCCTAGTGAGTGTGAACTGCTATCTCTCTGTAGCTTTGCTTTGCATTTCTCACATGACTGATGATGTTAAACATCTTTTCATGTGCTTAATAACCATTGGCATGTCTTCTTGGAGAATGTCCACTCAAATCCTGTGCTCATTTTTCAGTTGGGTTTGTCTTTTTATTATTGAGTTATAAGAGTTCTTTATATATTCTGGATATAAATCCTTTATCAGATACATGATTTGCAGATATTTTCTCACATCATGTCGGTTGTCTTTTCACTTCCTTGATGGTATGGTTTGCAGCATTAAAGTTTTTAGATTTGATGTAGTCTAATTATCTGTATTTTTTTGTTTTCTTTTCTGGCTTATTCATTCAGCATAATTATTTTGAGATTTATCCATGTTGTTGCATATAGCAATAGTTTGTTTCTTTTAAAAAATGTTTTATTTTAAAATAATTATAAATTCACAGAAAACTGTAAAGATAGTACAGAGAGATTCCATGTGTGTACACTTTAGCCAGTTTCCTCACTGGTTACAGCTTACATAACTAGAGCATAATATAAAAACCAGAAGATTCACATTGCCGTAAAGTGTATGTATAATTCTGTGTCACGGTGTCACATGCGTAGATCCATGTACTGAGTACCGCATTCAAAATACAGAACTGTTTCATCACCACAGCCATCCCCTTATACTACCCCTTTATAATCACTCCCCCCAGCAACCACTAATCTCTTCTCCTTTTTTTATAATTATGTCATTTCAAGAACATTATATAAATAGGATCATACAGTATGTGACCTTTTGAGAACTGGCTTTTTCCACTTAGCAGAATGTCCAAGATCCATTCATGCTGTTGCACGTATCCATAGTTCATTCCTTCTTACTGATGAATATAACCCATTGTATGGATACACCCCCAATCATTTCTTTCAAATAATCTTACTCAGGCTTGGCTGACAGACTAAGGGAGGGAAAAATAATAAAGGCATAGATCTAGAAGGAAGGGAAGGAAATCTTTGGTTAAATCTGCCCAGTAGCACTGGACACAGCTGCCTGGAAAGCTGAGGACACGAATCCACCCAACAAGAATTGCAAACAAGGATGGGAAAGAGGACTGCCAGCTCTGGAAAGGTGCCAGGAGTGGTGCCAATCCGAACAAAAGGAGCCAGATGAAAAGCAGAAGTGGTCAAGCCTGAATAATGCAGACACAGCTCTCCTAAGCTCATAAATAACCTCACACAAGATGGGATCGAAGCTGCTCCTCCAGCCCAGTAATATTATTGTATTACAATATTAATATTGTATCACACCAAGAGCTCTGGGTCCTACCCAGAGAAAAATAAGACAGTATTCTCTGACCCTTAATTAGAAATTGCTGTATGGAATTTGGGGGGAAGGACAGCAAAATTTTCATTTCTCTTTAGAAAATTTTGTGTTTCTTTTTGTACACATTATACATACACATCATTTAAATGGCCAAGACATTTTTTAAAATGCTTAGTCCTCTCAGCCTTCTTCCTTTTCAATTTCCTGTTCTGCAGAAGCAGCCACTTTCAATTAGCTGATTGCTCTGCTATTGATCTCCACATCTGAACATCATGCTTAAATCACTGTGTCCTGATGCTTCAGTTTCAGGCATCATCCACCCACCTCTGAGAATTTAGTTTCCTCCTACTACCCCATCCCTTACTTCCAATCTCATACTCAAACCCCACTCCTTTTCCCATTGCCCCATCCTCCCAGGATATTTATATCACCATTTTGGTGAGCCAATTATCTGTGCTTATATTATTATAACTAGATGAATGCTAGACACAGCTAAGTCATGTAATTATTCTTCATGTGATGACTGTGGTTACTTTTCATTTCCTGCAATGTTTTCTAATAATAGACTTTGTCTTTTCATTTGCTTAGCTTACCTGTCGCTAATTTGACTCCAAACTCTCCCACAGATAAATAAGTTTCTTCTTAATATATTAAAACACATTAGTTGGTCTATCCACTCCATTTCCATAAAGAAGTCCTCCCTGGAGGCTTCTGAACTGATCCACTGCCAGCTGTGTGGCTGTCTCCACTCCAGTATCCTGGGAAGTCACTCCGCTTAATCCAGTTAGAGCCCCCAATTTCTGCACCCCGTGTCTTCTGATGTCTTGGTTTACTTGTCTTTGTTGGTTGAAGACAAACTCTAATAGCTTTCTGAGAAAGGCTATAAGGGAGCAAAACCTTTGAGACCTAATATGTTGACTTGTACTCAGTTAATAGCTTGTCTGGATGTAGAATTCTAGATTAGAAATCATTTCTCGCAGAATTTTGGAAGCATTGCCCATTGTCTTGCTGTTGAGAAGTCAAAAGCATTCAAATCCTTCATCTTTCACAGTGAACCTCTAGAAGCTCTTTTTTTCACAATGTTCTGCAAATTCATAAGGATGTACCTTTTGCTGTGGTTCAGTTTTCATCCATTGTGCTAGGCTTTCAATAAGCCCTTTCGACCCAAGAATTTATGCCCTTCATTTCAAGAACATCTTTCTGGGTTTATTTCTTATTCTTTTCTCCCTTTCTTCTTTTCTTAACTTTCCTTCAGCAGATCAAAGTGACAAGAAAAGGAAAAGAGAAGAGAGGAGAGGAGAGGTGAGAAAGAGTAGATGATCAGGGTGGTGATGGTAATCATGGGATGGAGTGAGGGAAGGATAAGCATTAATAAGGATACTTTTTATTTCTAGTCAGCTGTCTTTCTGCATTTGGGATAAAATTCACAGTTTCTCAAAGGCAAGAGAGAAGGGAAATTGAGAGACTGTTCTATTCTATGAACCCTAGATAGAAGGAAGCCCTAGTCAAAAGCAACACATTAAGAGCAATGGCAAAGGAAGTAGGCATCGCAACCCCTAGGATCTTTGGTGGGACAGAAAGGAGACGGTCAAGGAGTGAGTCTGGAACTAAGAAGTGTGTTGAGCAGGAAGCCACAGGTCCTAAGCTCCTGGCTATTCTCTGCGACATGTAACTGGCTCTCTAGCTCCCCATTCTCCTCATGGCATCCTGGTCTTGAGAGCCATCTGTCATAATCCCCTCCCCTCTTCCATCTCTGTCTCTTTGGGACATCTACTCCAGGTACACCTAATCTTCCTGCTACCAAAAGGAAGTGAAGAAGGGAAGAGCCTGTCCTTTGGTTAGAAGGCATCTCTGGAATTCCAGGTGACCAGCTTCTGCAGAGCTGTTAGATCCTCACCACCATACTTTTAATAATTGGTGGGTTAAACAGACTTGTGGGCTTCTCTAGGAAGTTGGTCATTATTCATAAAGTTATTTCTGTTAGAAAATGCACCCCACCTTCTAATAAACAACTTGCACAGGATAATGGACTCCTAAACTCAAGAAGAAAAATAAGTAAGTTGCCACTTCTGCAGTTGTATCAAAGCTTAGAGATAAAGAAAGAATATGAATCATTTTCCTTTTCGTAATCATTTAAAAATCATTGCCCTCTGTTGATAGTTTATGGGTCTATCCAAACTGACTTCGTTCAGTGAAGAATTCCAGATAATAAACTGGAATTTAAAGAAGACTCTACCTTCAAACCTTTGTTTGTTTCTGTACTCTTAATTCCCAGCAAAAGTTCATCAGGGCTTTTAAAACTGTTTGGGGGCCTTACCAATAGCTTCTGATTCAGTAGGTCTTGAGTGGGCCCTAGAGAATTTTTATTTCTAACAAGTTCCCAGGTGATACTGCTACAACTGAGAACTTTGAGAAGCATGCTACTAAGACTTTCTATCTTTTATTGCAGTTTGTGTTTTAATTTACCATATGTTGTCAAACTCTATGGACATAAACATTGGTTTTGATTTCTTTTTTAGGTAAGCTGGTTAGATTATTCACTGATTATTTTTTAAGAGCAGGGATAGATCAAAAGAGTTGCTTATAGGGACCTCCCTGGCAGTCCAGTGGTTAAGACTTCGTGCTTCCACTGCAGGGTACGTGGGTTTGATCCCTGGTCGGGGAACTAAGATCCCGCATGCCGCACAGCCGGCCAAAAAAAAAAAAAAAAAAAGAGTTGCTTATCTATAAAAAGCCCATTTTCTGAATATAGACTCTAACATTCTCTCTCCCTCTCTCCCTCTCTCCCCTCGCCGCTTCTTTAACTCTCCTCCCTCCCTGGTTACCTGCACCCCAGATTTCATAGGTACCCACAGGCAAAACTGAGGAAGTGGAAGCCCCTTCCAATCCCTGTTTTTAAACCAGATAGTGCCTGAAATTCAATATCCATTAAGATTATGCCTCACTGCTGCTTTTTTTTTTTTTTTTTGCGGTACGCGGGCCTCTCACTGCTGCAGCCCCTCCCTCCACGGAGCACAGGCTTGGGACGCACAGGCCCAGCGGCCATGGCTCACGGGCCCAGCCGCTCCGCAGCATGTGGGATCTTCCCGGACCGGGGCACGAACCCGTGTCCCCTGCATCGGCAGGCGGACTCCCAACCACTGTGCCACCAGGGAAGCCCACTGCTGCTTATTTTAATGACGCTTAATTTCTTCCTTTTTTTTTCTTTTGAAGAAAAAAAAAAAGACGTTATATGAATTTCCCTTAAAACAAAATCACAAGTCCACTGATCCTAATTCCCCATTTGGCAGCCATCTGATGAGAACGAAATGCTCATTAAGTCAGGTAGCTACACTGGTGGGTTTGGGGGGGAAGGTTATTAACACACCCAACATTGGCATTGAGAACTCAAAGCAATCCAGAGACACCCTCTCACTTCCAAGACATTCATGAGATACAGCAAGTAGAGTCTAAAAAGGCAGAGAAGGAGCTCAGAAGTTGAATCTTCTGCTTCCTATGTTAGGTGTAGCCCAGCAAATTCTGATCGGTGAATGCAGTGACTTGTGCACCCATAATATTATCTGATAAGGAAATAAAGATGCGGGCTACAGAGTTATACCCTCCTGGGTTCAAATTCCAGCTCAGTCACTTAGAGCTGTGTGGCCAGGGGCAAATTACTTCTTTTTTCCTCCATTTCTGTTAGTCTGACAAAAGGAGAAACACCTGCTCACCTCCCTGGGTTGCTGGGGAAATGGGATACTGTGTGAAAGTGCCTGGAGTACAGAGCAGGTGTACTGCATTTCCTCAAGACAGTAACCTGGAACACTAGCCTGAATGGGACTCTTGCCTTTCAATTGCATAGGTGGACTCAAAATTTATCATTACAGGAAAATATTGGAGTCCAGAAGAGAGATGTCTGAAACCAGCTCATCATGTACAAAAAGAGGCCTTCAAAGGAATCTCTAAAATCCATAAATGCTAAGAACTTTGACATACCAGCTGAAATACTGACTACTTAGTGATTTTGAATGAAGCCATTTGTGCATGAGGAAGGACTGAAGAATAAGTATAAGCAGGGAGGGGGAAGGGAATAAGGCCTGGGAACTAGATCTAGTCCTTATTCCATGTCATCTGGTCCACATGACAGCAACACATCTATTTCTGTTAATGTATTTTTGGTCTCTGCTGCTGTTATTGCTTTTGCTTATTCTAATGTGATAATGATGGAGTGGGTGTGAGGATGTTTATATTGGCATGGTAACTGGTGACTAACTTTTACAATCTTATTTCCTATGGCTTGAAATCCATAGCTAATGAATCTCATTGTCTGGGAAGAAATGGATAGTAACAATGGGAAGGAAAAGAAGTAAGCTCATTGCCATGCTAGCAGATCAAGCCAGCATACGAGAACTCAAAAAGTCCTGCTTTGGAGACTAAAAGCTGCAATTTGGAATCCTGGTTCCACTCCCAACCTCAGGATGATCATTCACCCTCTCTAAATTTCATCATATATAATGGAGTTAATAATTACCTTTTAGTTTATTTTTAAATAAGTGGTATAAGGTACATAAAATGCTTATCACAGTACCTGGTATATAATAAATGCTCAATAAGTAATAACAAAAATTGATTGCAGGATGGTTAAGAACTGTTTCTAAGTTATTTCCTGGAAACGTTCCCTCACTAAGTTAATCATCAGATATTTTAATTCAACAAACGTTAACCCAGTACTCAGGTGAGTCATGTGCTATGCTGGGAAGCAACATGGTACAATGAAAATAGCTTGGGCTCCAAAGAGAAGGAACCCTGAGTTTGAATTATTGGCCCAGCCACTAATTCAAGTCTTAAGAGCCTCAGTTTCCTTGTTTATGAAAGGGAGAGGGTAATCTCCACCTCTCAGGGTTTCTGTGAAGATTCAATGAATTAACATGACAAATGTCAACCACAACGCCGGCATGGGATAGATCCGAAATAACTCTGAGTTTTCTTTCTTGAAGCATCAAATGTTAACATCCCTCCATCAATCACCCCTGGACTCTAGTCTCCTCAGTCCTTGGCTTTGAGTGGGTACCTCTTCCTGAAATATATAGTTTGTGCTTTTCCTTAAACAGAAGACTTTACAGAGTGCAGGAACTTTGGTGGAGTCATTTCAGGGGCATATTCCTTTGCATTCCTTTGCAGGTGCTCAGTAAATGCAATTGACTAACAATTGAAGAGACTGTTCCAAAGAGGTGAGTTTGCCCAGGTTCAATTACACAAGGTAAGAAGAGTTCTAGATCCAAATACAATGTGGGTGGGCTTTTCCCACACAGTATCACCAATTCTCCAACACCTGCTGGGTGTCTTACAGTTCGGCTCAATTCTGAGAGCATCAGATTCCAACAAGCTGAGGGCTCAGTCCCAAGACAGCCCTCCACTTCAGATGCTAACTGCAAGTCTAGGTTGTCACCTGTGCTTCTGATTGTCTGGCTATAGATCAGAGCTTCCCACAACCCCCTCTTTGGGTTTGATTAATTTGCTAGAGTGGCTCAGAGAACTTAGGAAACCCTTTTACTCACTAGATTACTGGTTTATCACAAAAGATATTAAGGGACAAGAATCAACAGCCAGATGAAGAGACACATAGGGTGAGGCTCCAAACAAAGGGACTTCTGCCCCTCTGGAGTTTGGGGTCTAGCATGGTGACATGTGGAAACATTCTGGTTCACCAACCTGAAAGCTCTCAAAACCCATCCTTTTGAGTTTTTATGGAGGCTTCATTACATAGGCATGATTGATTAAATCATTGGTGACTGCACTCAATCTTCAGAACTTCTCCCCTCCCAGGAGGTCAGGGGTGGGACTAAAAGTTCTAAGCCTCTAATCACATGGTTGGCTCCACTGGCAACCAGGCCCCATCCTTTGATGGGATCCACAAGTCACCCATTAACACAACAAGAGACACCTTTACTGGTTTCATCACAGGAAATTCCAAGGGTTTTAACTGTGCCAGAAATAGGGACAAAGACTAAATTTATTTATATTTCTTATTATAAATCATAATATCCCACAAGACCATCTCAGTTTGGTCTTGGACATGGGCATTTTGTAGAAATGCAAATTCTCAGGCCCACTCCAGACCTACTGGATCAGAATCTCTGGGAATGATGCCCAGGCATTTGTATTTTTTCAAACTCTTCAGGTGATGTTGATGTACCTTGAAGTTTGAGAAGCACTGCTTTAAATCATACTCATCCTCAGAATTTCCCTATAAGTGTTAAGTCCTACCCGAAGGGAGGAGGATGGTCAGAGGGAAAAAAAAAGATAGTGGGCCAAACTGAGGAAGCACAAAGGAGCTATGAAGAAAGCTAACCTTACTCTACCGGACAGAACAATGGAAATAAAGCCAGGAGAGAATCAAAGAGCAATCCTACAGGTCAGTAATACCTTGATGCATGGGACACTGATGGAAAGACTACACCCAGCTCTGAATTTCCTGCTAGAACTATGCCCTCACTCCTCCTCAAGTTGGACAGCTATTGCCCTGGGCACAGAAAGTGCCCCCCCAAATCAGAGAATATAAAACACTCCTACATTCCTTATTTTATAACAAGAAAAGCCTGCAAGCTCTCATTTAATATCTTGCTAAGAATAGCACAAATTCCTATACCATGTTAAAACTCTGCCGTGCTGGTGACTGTCACTTAACAAGCAAAATTCTTACAGGGGAGACAGAAGGTTATTTTCAGCTATTTCTCATCTGTAGAATAAAACAACTGCTCCCACCCCACGGTAACCCATTAACAATGCAGCCTGTGCCCCCTCATTTCAACCAGTGTTTTAATAGCAACACAGATAAAGGCCCAGCAATTTCCACAGAGAATTACTTCTGCACATGAATCAAGAAGGTCAGATGCAGGTTGGAAAGGTCTCCAAATAATTTGCTACTTTCACGTATTTTGTGTCTGCTGAGTTCTTGATCGCAAAGAGACGACCACTTAGGCACAGTCATACCTGGCTAACGGTAGGCTGGCTTGCAGATTTGCAAACCCAGGTCTTGCTTTACTTCACAATGAGAGCCCTATTTCTCCAACATGAGTCATCAAAAAGAATCTAATTAACAAAGCCATCTAAAATGACATCGTTTTTAAAGCCATTTAAGCAAGCATGTTAACTACCATTGGAAAATGACCCCAGTTAAAGTTATGTCTACTAAAGTTATAAGCTCACACAAAGCTCAAGCTTTTTTTTTTAAATGCTGGTGTCATTTCAATGGCCTTTATTGTTTTTTATATCTTATCGGTGTATAATTGCTTTACAATATTGTGTTAGTTTCTGTTGTACAACAAAGTGAATCAGCTATATGTATACATATATCAAACTTATCTTTTACATCTCAAAATGAAAAAAAAAACTTTTCAGAAGGTACTACTATCACCACGGTGAACTAAACTGCACCAGCACAATGACCACAGACAGGGCCTTTTAAAGAAACACCTCCTTCCATAATAATAAAAGAAATTAAAATCACTTTTTCATTGTTGACTACTCTGATCTCAATACCTCCAGCATCTGCTGGTTTTCCTCCCTGAACCACCATCCGTCTCCTAGGTTTTCAAAAGCAGAACTGGAGGTATTTAGTTGCTAAGTGACACGGTAGGTCCTGGTACCTCTCTCCACATTGCCTCCAAAGTAATAATTACCCAGAATGATAGATCCCTCAGCTTTCTACTGCCAAGAAGCAGAGAGTCGTAAACGATCATACTGGACAGAGCTGTCCTTTCCTGAGTCAGTGGTCCTAATCCCGACTCTGTTGTCTAATACTAGCTGTAAAGCAAGTGACTCCACCCCTTTGGACAGAGGAGGCCCAGATACTTGTTGAATGAATGAATAAGTGAATAACAGTAACAGTGATAATGACAGCTGGTACTTATGTGGTTTTTATGATGTAAGAGTTATTGTTCTAATCACTTTGCATAGATGACTTATCTTAATGATAGATACTATTATTATCTTCATTTTACTCATAAGGAACCTGAGTCAAGAATGTTTCAGTGACTTGTCCAAAGTCGCAAAGCTGGTAAGAGACAGATGGAGGATCCACACGCAGGCAGGCTGGTTCGGGAACTGACTCCACCACTGTACCAGATGCCTCTCTAAACACATGTCTGCTGTGCCAGATACTGTTCCAGTGCTTCATTGATATTGAATATTTAAATCTCTTAACAGTCCTATGAGATAGGACTGCATCAGCCTTAATTACAGATGGGCCACAGAGAGGTTAAGTAACTTAGTCAAGGTCACACAGCTAGCAAGTATGAAGCTGAATTCAAACCCATGCAGTCTAAATACAAAGTCCATGCCCTGAACCTTTACACCAGAGTTTTTCAGCCCCAGCCCTATTGATATGTTGGGCCAGCTAATTCTTTGCTGTGTGAAGCTGTCTTTTGTGTTACAGGATATTTAGCAGAATCTCTGGCCTCTACTCACTGATGCCAGTAGCACCTCCCAGTTGTGGCAATGAAAAATGTCTCCATATGTCCCTTGGTGGGCAAATTCACCTCTAGTTGAAAACCATTGCTCTATACTCTGCTGCCTTTCCTTGAATAAATAAATCTGCCAAATGAGGGAGTCAAACAAGAAACAGGATGCATGGGATCTAAAGTCCCTCTGATCTCCAAAAAATGACCATGATTATGAATTCTGATTATGGAATTAGAAAGAAAACTTGAAGTGGATGATAACACACTAGGCCTACTCCTGATGATAAAAACTTGGCCTTTCTCATCTTCTTAGAGACATAAAGACAATTTTCAGTCTAATGATGATGTCCATAATTGACTCCGAGGACTTCTTATAAGCCCAGATATCTGTGTTCCACAAAGATTTTGATCAGGTACGAAATAATTCTCTTGCCAATACACACACCTTGAGTCTCTGTTACGTCCTTCCCACTAAGTCTGACACGTCATAGCAGTAGAGCTTTAGAGTCACATGACTGAGGGTTAAATGCCAGCTCTGCTACTTAGTTGATGTGTAATTTTGGGCAAAGCACTTGATCTCTCTGATATCTGTCTTCCTCATCTGTAAAAAGGGGATAACACCATCTGCCTTACAGTAGGGTTTTGGTAAGGATTAAATGTGATGATGTACGTGAAGTGCTCCACGCAGTACATGCCCAGTACAAGTCAGTTATTGCTATGTTATTATCATTCAAGATCCAACTCAAAATGTAAGTCTTCCAGAAGCATCCCAGATCTATCACATCTGACTTCCCCACTGTGCTCCCCAGTGTAACTAATATGTGAAATCAACAATACTCAGATGGGTCCTACCCACCCGGAACCACCATGAGCATGATTCTCAACCAGGGGCCATATTAGAATCACCAAAAAAAGCCCTTTAAAAATTATAGTTTCCTAAAATTTAGTTATACTCAGGGGTAAAGTGGGGTAAGAAGAGGTGAGCAAGTAGAGGTTTTAAAACATCTCATGATTCTTATAGGCACCATTATCTCATCCCCATCTGTGAACCTCTAAATTTGTCTGTGAGTAACCACTAGATGCCTTGTTTTGAGAAAGTCTGGTTATGTTCAACTGTTTTAAAAATGTTTAAGGAAAAGAGTGTGATGTCTTTCTGAAACAGATTATAAAACACAGGCTTAGCCAAGAAGTACTTAGTGCTAATTGGGTACTGATGATTAAAAGAATAAAACAGGGGGAGTAGTTAATTGAAGAAATTAGTACTAAGTTGATAAATGAACTTTTTTTCTTAGTTGAGGAGAAATAATCATAGGCTAGCTTGAGATTTTACAGAGACTAGGAAAATATCACAGTCTTTATTTTTCTCTCTTTTCTCACTTTAAAGAGGAAAGTTTAAGGAATAATGTATAGAGAAAAAGGTACTTTTAGGCCTTGAAATTAGCAAGTTCATTATGTTTCATGAAGAGAGATGGCTAAGGAGACTCATCAAGTGTTAGGGGGAGAAAACAGAGCCTTCACCAGGGCTTGGAACAGCCAAGCTTTAGTGTCTGCTGTGACACTTAGGACAGGCCAAGGGTCCTGGGCTTTCTGCCCTGAATCACTGGGGCTGCAAGACAGTCAAGTTTACCCTGAGGGTAGGGAGGAAAATAAAAAGTAAGCTTAGCAGTGGTGGATGTGTTGAGCTTAGGGGGGAAAAAAACCAACATTCAGGGCTTCCCTGGTGGTGCAGTGGTTGAGAGTCCGCCTGCCGATGCAGGGGACATGTGTTCGTGCCCCGGTCCAGGAGGATCCCACATGCCGCGGAGCGGCTAGGCCCGTGAGCCATGGCTGCTGAGCCTGCGTGTCCGGAGCCTGTACTCCACAACGGGAGAGGCCACAGCAGTGAGAGGCCCGCTTAAAAAAACAAACAAACAACAAAAAAAGTTCAACTTGTATTTAGCTTATTTAATAATGTATTTCCATACCTTGATAAATTTGTCCCCAAAACAGCTATCAGAAATTACTGAATTCTTCTGTTCTGTTGATAGTGATGTTAATAGAAAAGCCCCAAGTGGTGAATTCCTCTAGACTTCTGATTCAGTTTCACCACGGCATCACCACTGAACAGTTGACTTGGCAGAAGCTATCAGAGGATGTAAGAACAGTGCTTAGAAAAACACAATCAGCCTTGAGAAAGTAGAAGAAATAACCCTCAGAGAATTCTGCTGGAGGGGCAAGGCCAAGGTTAGAAGGAAGCATGCGGGAAGGTGTTCCAGATGACAGAATTAACGTCTGCAAAGGAACTGAAAGCAGGGACAGGGCAACATGGGCTAGAGAACAGGCGAGGTTATTTAGTTGCAACATAAATATAATACATGAAACCAGAGTCTGCATCTAGCTGACCCCATTTGGGGAACTGAGCAAAGAAAGGCCTTCTGCATGAGAAGAAGCCAGAACTCCATCTTGAATTATTCTGATAAATGAGGGAGTGGGGATACATGGAAAATTCCAGGCGAAGGGAATAGTATGTCCAATGCATACTATTCCTTGATTTGAGAGAACAAATCTTGTCTGAGTAACTGCAAGTCTCTCAGCATGGCTGGTGCCTAGAATTCAAGGGTAGTGGTGGGGCAATCCTAAGGGAAGAGCTTGGGGTATGACAAGACCCACATCACGAAGGGTGTCCTCAAGTTTTTATCCCGAAGGCAATGGAACTCCTTATCTATACTTGCTATCTCCCACCCTGAGCTCAGCACAGACACGACCAACTGAAACAGGATCCCAGGATGCAGATGCTTCTCCGCTCATGGGTTTCAAGGGAGGGATCAGAGCAGCCCACCCATCGACTGGCGTAAGGCCAAGGAAGACACTAACCGTTTCCATGTTTATGAGTGATCCACTGGTAATTTGGTTTGCCAAGACAGGGTATCAATATCTGCTACAGAATTAACTTGCCATTTGCTAATTCTGATATAAAATGTTGGCTAGTAAAAGTTTTCAAATTGCCATAGCTTCTGTAACTTTTGAAATATTTTCCAACTTAATTCAGCACAAGGCAAGGAGTTTCAGAAACATACTGAGTAAGGTCTACGTGTACAGGTTAATTGGAAGATCAGCAGTAGACCCTCCTCCCCTCCCTTAGACATCTCTCCCCCGCAGGCATACACAGAGAGCAGAGGTCCTGGCTCTGTGACGGCCCTCCACTTCTCTTCTAAAACTTAGATTCCAACTCTACTCGGAGGGGCTCTTCTGAGCCAACTGACCCTCTGGATGCCCCCCCTGAATCTGAAAGGAGGGATGCAAAGAACCCAAGAAGTGACAGGGCTGCCCTAGGAGGGTCACTATGACATTGCCATCAATATGAGGAAAAGGGAAGTTCAAAGGGGCCCAGGGTTTAGAAAGAGCAGATAAATAGTCTGTATTCTGCCCTGAGAGACATGATCAAAACCTTGTGCTGCTCCCCAGTGTGGCTCATTGGGTCACTCTAAGGGACAAGTATGAGCAGTCTCTGAGGGGGGAGGAGTGTTCTATCACTGACACATTTAGAACTGCCAGCTCACGGTGATCATAGAAATATTCCAACTTTCAATTAGTATTTTAATATTTTTATTTTTTTAAAGTATTCATTTATTTTGGCTGCACCAGGTCTTAGTTGCAGCATGCGGGATCTTTGTTGCAGTAGATTGTGGCATACGGACTTCTTGGTTGCAGCATACATGCGGGATCTAGTTCCCCGACCAGGGATCGAACCCCGGCCCCCAGTGCCCCACTGGACCACCAGGGAAGTCGCTGTATTTTAATATTTTTAAATTCTCACAGACAAACCACTAGTGTGGACCACTCCCACCCCCATCTCCCACTTGGGACAGCCATGCTCCTCCCTGGTCTCTGGTTACAACATCTGGGCTGGGCTGTCAGAATGATCAAACTGAACCCCATTTGGCATTTGGTTATTCTGCTGTTTAGAAATTTCAGATCTTGTGCCCATTCTGGAACTAAAAGCAGTACAACTACTTAACTGAAAATGAATGGGTTTTCAGACAATCACTTCAGTCCAGTGGACAAACTTGATCTCTTCATTCATTTATTCCACAAACATTTGCCAAGCATCTCTTTTCTGGTAGGCCTGGTGCTAGCGCTCAGATACAATGTCTGATAAAACCTGGTCCCATATGAACAAACAAATGAGCTGCGGTGTGGTCAGGGTGAGATCTAGACTGGGGGTGGCGGAAGCGGGCAGGGTGTGCAGCATGCCCAGAAAAGAGTTTTGAAAGATAAATGGGAGTTAAGGGGTATGGCAGTGGAGTGGGGAAGGAAGACTCCCAAGGCAACTAGTTCAGCCCTGGGGCACCAGGTATGGATGGAGAGTGGTGAGAGAAGAGGCTGGATCAGTGGGCAGGGGCCAGGCCTAAGACTTATGCACAGCCAAGACACTTGGATGTGCATTTAATCAAGATTTGCTTACCAAACCACTAGTGTGTGCTATGAACCCATGGACATTTTCAGAGCTTCATTAAATATAATGAGGGTACAGGGACTGCCCTTTGCAGAAGAATGTACACACACTCAGTTATTTCCACCATTTAACTCTTACTGCTTGGTTAAATCCACTGCAGATAATTAGCCAATAGTTCAAAGAACATGGATTGAATGAGTGACTTCCTCACCCACCAGCTCTCCTTCAACTTTTCTTATCAGTCCCATCACACAGGCTAAACATTTTGGTATCATTTCTGCATACTCCTTTCCTCACCCTTCTCAGTTCCGTTACCTGACATCTCTATTTCTTCTATGTGTCTGGTGTCCACTTTCTCCATTCCATTCCTGCTGCTTCTTCTAGAACCACTCCTTTTCAAAAGGTCCACATTTCAACTGCTTCCCAAGCCCTGGTCCTCTCTTCAGTTCCTCCCAAACCACCTCAAATCCTGCCTCTACACTGCAGTAGCCATCTTTTCAAAGCATTCTTTTGGTCGTATCAATACCAGCTCCAAACTCAGGGGTTCCCCATCCAGTCCATCCTCCTAAGCATCGTGTCCAAGCATGTGGCGCAACTGTAATGGGGAAGAGCAAATCTGATTCCATATTAGATCTGTTTCTTTTACTTTAACCTCTTTATTGTATTGCTTTTGCTTTGAGTTAAGAATGTTGCCTAGGGACTTCCCTAGTGGCGCAGTCGTTAAGAATCCACCTGCCGATGCAGAGGATATGGGTTCGAGCCCTGGTCCGGGAAAATCCCATGTGCCACTGAGCAGCTAAGCCCGTGTGCCACAACTCCTGAGCCTGAGCTCTAGAGACTACAAGCCACAACTACTGAGCCCATGTGCCACAACTACTGAAGCCCACACACCTAGAGCCCATGTTCTGCAACAAAGAGAAGCCACCACAGTGAGAAGCCCACATACCGCAACAAAGACCCAATGCAACCAAAAAAAAAAAAAAAAAAATTCAAACACAAACCATTTGATTTAATTGAAAAAAGCAATGTTGCCTATAGCCTAAAATATACAGGATAGCCTATTCTCAGGGCTCTGACTTCTGAGTCCATTCATGTAGAGATAAAAAGTTGCAGAACAGAGAATAACATTTGTCTTGTTGGAGGTTTATGGGAACATCGTGACCTGATCTATCCAGACAGCTGCAAGAACAAAGGATTCCTACACCAATAAGTTCGCAACAACTAACCACACCCCTCCCTCGAACTTGCCTTTAAAAATGCTTTGCTGAAACCCTTCAGTGAGTTCGGAGTTTTTTGGGCACGAGCCACCCATCTCCTTGCATGGCCCTGCAATAAATCTTTCTCTGCTCCAAACTCTGACCTTTTGGTTGGTTTGGCCTCACAAAACTTGCATTCAGTAACACGGCCTGCCTTTGCACACTTGTCTTCCACCACTCACAGTCACACAGCTATGCTTCAGACAACCCTTCCCTTCCTTGTGTGCACCCTGCATTGAGGACTGAGTCCACTGACATACAACCTGTGCAGTCACATGGACTCTGCCCTTAGAAGGTCCCCCACTTGGTTAAATGCTCTGCTGTCACTGATTTGAAATTCTTAATGATTATTGAACAAGGAGCCTCGCATTTCCATTTTGCACTGAGCCAGCCCCACAAATCATGCTGCTGATGCTGCCTGCTTTATTCTTTATTTTTTTGGGGGGGCATGCTGCATTTGGGATCTTAGTTCCCCGACCAGGGATTGAACCCGTGCCCCTGCATTGGAAGCACATAGTCTTAACCACTGGATCACCAGGGAAGTCTGATGCTGCCTGCTTTACATCCTTACCTTTAGTCATGTTGTTCTCTCCATGGAAAGACCTTTCCTACCTGCTAGAACCTGACCCCCCTTTCAAGGCCCAGCTCAAATGCCATGAGGTCTTTGCCAGCCTCCCGGAGCCTGAAGCAGGCTCTCCACTGGGTTCCCAAAACAGTTTTCTTTTACTTCTGTTTTAGCACTTGTCACACACAACTCACAATTTGCAAACATGCCTCATCCTCCTTATCAAAATGACAGGCAAACTTCTCTGAGTTGGGGGTGGGAGGTACATTCTTTCACTTCTGTTGCTTCTCAGTACCTGGCACAGAGTAAACTCTCAATACATTATTGATGAACTGAATTTCACTCTCCATAATAACCCAGTGATTTCTTGGCCCCTAGTGCCTCTTCTCCCAATGGGCTGCTCCCGGCCCAGCCCAGTTCTGCAGACTGTGCTCACGGTAACATCTGGCCACCTCAGAAACTATGGTAATGTAAGAACAGGCACCAGGCAGCCAATTACTTGCAGAGAGTGAAATGATTTTGTAACTAGTAAAGCACATGAAGTGCTGTTTGAGAGAAAAGGAGAAAAAAAATCAACCCAAATTTGAAAGTTACTAGGCTAGCAAAATTTTCCACAGAAGAGAACTGACTCCCAGTTGTATGTAAAATTGCTCCTAAAGTAAGTATTGCACTGGGATGCCCAGGAGGCTTCGTGAGGTTGAAGACTTCCACCCCAAACACAGCCAGTGGAACGCAGACGTGTTTTGCTCTGAGGACCATACTGCAACAAGGAAAGCTGAAACTACAACATGCACCCTCCCCGTATGTCACTTACAGCACATCTTAATCCAGTCATGTCTTTTTCTTGCTAAAAACACTCTCAATACTCTCCTTACTAGAGAATAGAGTCCAAACACCTTAGTATAGCCAACATTTATTGAGAGCTTTCTTGGTGCCAAACACCACATCAAGTATTTTATAGAGATTGTTTCATAAATTCTTACAGACTTAGATAATAGATGCTGAGACAGGCTGGGACCTGAGACCTGGAACCCTTTGCTGCCATGCTTGCACCTGGACAAACATCTCCTGGAGCAATAAAATACAAAGAAACTATAAGGGACTAAAAATAACTGCGTGTATATGCAATTGGGGCAAATTATGGACAAAAAGATACAAAGAGACCAAAAACCCAACTACCCCTTCTCTTTTTTTTTTTTTTTTTAATGGAGCTCTTTTTTTTTTTTTTTAATTTGTGAAAATGATAGATTCCCACCTTCAGTAATGTCTTACACCTGGATTATGGGTCCTTTTTTTTTTTACATCTTTATTGGAGTATAATTGCTTTACAATGGTGTGTTAGTTTCTGCTTTATACCAAAGTGAATCAGCTATACATATACATATGTTCCCATATCTCTTCCCTCTTGCATCTCCCTCCCTCCCACCCTCCCTATCCCACCCCTCTAGGTGGTCACAAAGCACCGAGCTGATCTCCCTGTGCTATGCGGCTGCTTCCCACTAGCTATCTATTTTACGTTTGGTAGTGTATATATGTCCATGCCAGCGAGACAGTGGCAATTGCCACTTCTGAAGAGCCCCCTGCACTCAACACTACCAAAGCAGTGGGCAAAACACCTCAGCCACACATTTGGCCCAACTCCTGGACCCATCCCTACTCTCACCCCGTATAAGGAACTGGCTCACCCCACCGCTTGGGGTACGAGTGAGCAAGGGAACCTGTTACTTGTTCTTGCTCCTCCCTGGTGTAGCAGGGGCCCCAATAAAGCCTTGCCTGAATTTCTTGTCTGGCCTCTATTGATTAAGGAGGCCAAGAACCCTGGTTACTAACAGTGCTATGATTATCCCTGTTTGAAATATTTGAAAACTAAGATAAAGAGAGGTTAAGTAATTTGCCCCACATCACACAGGAACCAAGTGGTGGAACAAGATTCGAAGCAGTTCATCTTCGAAGCGCCTGAGCACTTCATCACTGCGCAGGCCCCTGCCCACCAGCCAGCCCCCTGTCTCACACCTCTGCTCGTCTCCTGCCCCACACTGGCACCCATCTGAGCATGTACAGTCCTCTGAGCTGCCTAGCTCTCTCACTCGGGCTTCCAAGCCTTTGTTCCCAGCATGTACATTATTCTGGTGAATGTGACCCTGTTATACTTCGGCTTCAAATTTGGGTCTCAGGCCTCCTTTCCACTCTTAAAAGATTGTGGAAAACAAAGAGCTTTTATTTATGTGGATTACATCTATCACTATTCACCATGTTAGAAATTAAATCTGAGGAAATTAAAAATATTTGCTTATCCACTTGAAAAAAATAATAAACTCATATGTTAACATAGATAATGTATGTGATGAAAATAGCAATATTGTCCAAAACATTAAAAAATTAGTAAGAAGACTGTTATTGCTTTACATTTTTCCAAATCTTTTTAATGTCTGGCTTCAGAGATGACAGACTTTTTATACCTGCTTCTGCACTCAATCTTAAGTGATATGTTGTTTTGGTTGAAGTATATAAAGAAAATCCAGTTTCACACAGATATGTAGATGGAAGAGGGAAGACTATTTTAATAGCCTTTTCGGATAACTGAGAACATTGTTCTTTGACACTATCCTAAAATTCAACAAGTGGTAGTTTCTTACAATTTAATGTGGAGTCTGAAACCACATCAATAAAATTATCATACTCTGTTACATTAATCCATCGGTCTTTCTTACTCTTTGAAAGGACCTTTTTCTCATGCATGATTCTGAACATCATGCATTGGTCATTTGGAAAATATGGGTTCACTGAGTTATAAAGCTCTTCCAAAAATCACATTTCTTTGTGCCAAACCAAGACATTTCACTAAAAAAGACCAAAAAATCCTATTTGTTAATCACATCAATTCCATCAAACCATTCTTTGGAAACCGTCAAATTCATGGTGGCAGATACCAGTTTTTCACACTTCTAATTTTTGCTTGAAAGCTTTAATTGTATCATTGACAACGAATACTGTCAGTTGTTTTCCTTGAAGTGACAGGCTCACCTCATCGATTTTCAAGAAAATGTCTGCCAAATACCCAAGTCTGAATAACCCTAGTTTGTCGGTTGTTCTCTCAAGTAAAAATGGTACTGAAAACAGCAGCTATTTCAGTTAGAAATTCAATTGCACAAAATCTTTTCCTTGAAACAGCCATAGAATTTCAGTATGCAGAAGTGCTTTATGTATAATTCTCATTTTGTTACACAGGATATTAAAATATGTACTCAAGGGTCAAAATTTAATAAATTTAATCATTTTTGCTTCATCAAGGGCATTCTTGAGTGAAACCAAATTTTTTGTTTAATGAGTGCACAGCAGTGAAAAACACAGTGACTACAAATACAATTTGGCACTCCCTTTATTCATGCTAAGGGGCTAGTGTTTCACACACCACTGCTTTTGTACCATCAGTGCACACATCAACACAGACAAACAATGTCTTAGTATTATTATGTACATAGTTTTGACCTCACAAGCTCCCTGAAAAGCTCTTGGGGATCCCCATGGATACCCAGATCACACTTTAAGAACTATTACCCTACACAGCTTTCTAGAGCCATCGCAAATGTAACTTCCCTGAGAAATTTTACCACCTCTCCTTCTCTGTGCCACCACTGTGATTTGTATAAACTTCTGGCATAGTACTTATATTTTATTACATATAGTTAATTATACCTTCTTTCTCTCCTACAACTGTCAGTTCCTTCAGGGCAGAAACCATGTCTTATTTATCTTTGAATACTCAGCCCCTAACAGTAACAGGCACATAGTAGGTGCCTGATAAATATCTGTAGAATGAATGAATGAATGAATGAATGAATAACTTGTATGGCAGATTGTTATTTTCTAAAGATGGTTACAATAATATGTCCCATCACACATGCTCTTCTATAATCCTGCACTTACCCATCAATAGGTCTGCTCCCTTCTCTTTTAACCTGGCAGGTCTTTGTGACTGCCTGTAAAAGCAGGTCTTTGTACAACCTATAAAGCTAGTAGAAGAGATGCTATGTGACTTCTGAGGCTAGGTCTTAAAAGCGCCATGCATTTCTGTCCTGACCTCTTGGGACACTAACACTTGGAACCCAGCCATCATACTGTGAGGAAGTTCAAGCAGCTTGTGCAGAGGTCTACCTGGAAAGCAACCTGGGTCACTGGCTCAAAGCCCCAGCCGAGTTCCCAGCCTACATCCAGGGACCAATTTGCTGCCCATGTGAGTGAGCCATCTTGAAAATGGATCATCCAGTCCCTATTTGAGCTGAGCCTACTGACAATCTAACAGAAATGAGACACCCTGGTGAACCATTGCCCAGCTGCTGATATATGAGCTAAATAAAAAATTATTTATTGTTTTAAATCACTAAGCTTTGAGTCATTTGTTATGCAGCAACAGATAACCAACACCCTATATCTGTTAGCTCACAGACGACAGAAACTATGATTGACTTACTCTAGTATTGCCTACTATATCTAGCACAGGGCCTTGCATATTGTGGGTGTTCAAAATATATTTGTTGACCTGAAGCTAGCACCTTTTTTTGATGCCACATATCCAGTTAAATATAATCAGTATAATCATGGATCTTACACATGGGATGGTGAAAACATCTCATTCCTTCAGGACACAATTAGATACTACTGTACTCATTAGGAAATAATGTGAAATGTAAAACACAAGGCATGAAACCCTGGTCTCCCTGTTTTTTCTATGAATTAGGCTACAGAGGGATTTTAAACAACAGTTACTAGAGAAATGTCTTCCTACCCACCTCCTTGTCAGCTCACATGAGAAGTGTCGATTAAGAAGTCAGATGAGAGAGGCCACAAAAGACAAGGAAGATAGAGAAAATGTTGGCATTGAGTTACTTTTCTAACTTATTATTCTCATGATTTCAGTTTTTAAGCAACCATGCTTAACTTATAGCTTAACATTACTAGCTAAATTGAGAAAGAAAAAACTGTATTACTCATTTTTATTTCTAATTTACAAACAGTAAAAGAAATTACACATGACTTTTTTGTTTGTTTCAAGAAAAGACATACTTTATCTGAATGCATCAGTAGAAGGAAACCAAATAATGGCAATGGAAGTGACTCCAAAGAAATGGAGACCAAAGACTTCATGCTAGTTTTATTTTGAAGGGTCATTCCTCATATGCTAAGTTTGGGTTGGGTTTGTAGCCATGTTGGAGGATGGCATGCTAGACCCAAAAGTGTGTTACTGGCAGAAATGTTCTAACTAGTGATTCCTTCAAAACTTCTTGGTCAGCAATTTACTCACAAAAGGCTGAAATAAAAGCTCAAAACTAAAAGAATTCTTTGAAATAAAAAAAGTATTGCATTAGAAAGCCACAGAAGCAAATGTTTAATATTTTACTTATTAATGCTTTGTGCACTTCTACTAAAATAGCACCTCAGGTTGCTAAGACCAAAAACACCTATGCAATTGATGAGACATTAGTGACAATCTGCAGCAGAGGTGTTTGTTTGGAAACATGAATCTTTGGCAAAGAAGGTAGCTCCACTACCACTTTAAAATGACTCCACAGATTAACATACCAGGCTAATGATATGGAAGACCAACTCATAGACCAAATAAAGCAAGTGAAGTATTTTTCATTGCAACCTGACTTGTGCAATGATACTGCTAATATGGTAATCTTTCAGTACAGATGTAATTTGAACATGATGGTGATATGAAGGAAGAATCTTTTTAAAAAAATTTTTTTCATGCTCATTGTCAAAAGACACAACTAGCTTTCAAATGTATAAAGCTAAAAAGAATTATATTGTCAACAGGTGTGGTCTGGAGTTTAAGTTTTGTGTACAAGTATGTTCTGATAGCACAGTTGCAATGATAGGAAAACATTCTGGAATGAGTACCCATATTAATAAACTTACACCAGAACGTACATTAATGCACTTCTGCCTTCGTTGAGAAAGACTGGCTTCAAAAATAAGTCAGCTAAACTAAACATTGTACTTAGTGACGTAGTAAAGATAGTAAATTACGTAAAGGTAAATGAGTTAAATTCACGGTGACTCTGAATGAATAATCAAGAAGGCGGCTAATCATAAACAACAGTACTGCATGTTGATGTTTGATGGTTATCGAGAGGAAAAGCTCTCTCAACAATGTCTGCAGTGCGGAATAAACTCGTAGTGTTTTACAAGGTAAGAAATCCGCTTGTTCCCAACTTTGTAAAGATATGAATTAGAGCCAGTCTTGTTTATTTGCCTGTCCTTGCTATTTTAATGATCTTAATACTTTCATGTAAGGCAGAAACAATGTTTTTCAATGGCAGATAAGATTGAAGACCCAAAACAAAAGCTAGATGCTTAAAAGAACACTTTCCACATTTACACCACATTCCAGAATTTAACAATTATCAGTGAAAGAGGGGATGATATTGATACAGCACATCTGCCGAAAGTTATTGCCAAATATTTTCTGAATTTTATAGAATGTTTTGAATCTATTTTCCTAGATTTATGCATAAAAAATTCTATGGATTCATTTTTCATCAAAAGATAATTTAAAGTTAACTAATATTTTTGGAACTGGCTACTGATGAAGACCCCAAAGTGAATTTTGAAAACACAGCACTACTTGCCTCATTTTAGATAAAAACTGAAAATGAATAAAATAAAATAACAATAAAATAAAGGAGTCAATTCTCCAAGAAGTCATAACAGTTCTTAATGTGTATACACGTAATAACAGAGTGTCAAACTACACAAGGCAAAAACTGATAGAGCTGCAAGGAGAAACAGATGAATCCACTATCATAATTGGGAATGTTAATATCCCTCTATTAGAAATGAACAGATACAGCAGGGATGAAATCAGTAAGGACCTAGTTGAACTCAACACCACCAATCAACTGGATATAATGGACATCTATGGACTACTTTATCCAACAACACAATACGCATTCTTCTCAAGCTCACACAGAATGTTCACCAAGACAGACCACATTCTCGGCCATAAAACACACTTTCACAAACTTAAAAGAATAGAAATCATACAGTGTCTGCTCTCAGACCACAATGGAATTACACTAGAAATCAATAAAAGAAAGACAACTGGAAAATGCCAGAAAGAACAATCTAATCATCAACAATCTACCTTAATTCAGCACGCTTTTGTTGTGTGTGTGCTACATGGCATGTTCCCAGGGGTGAGGACCATGGCTGTATCCTTGGTGCACTCATTCCCTGACTCTATGATCTCTATCAGTATTTATACAGTAAATAAGTAAGGTTTTAGGAAAATATTAAAACTTAACTGGAGTTCATAATCTACTGGTGAAGGGTGAGGGTAGAGTGCCTGAGACCCTGACAATGCCAGCATATTCCATACGTGCTCTGAGATCTAGATATTGCTACAGGAACACTGAGGAGGCAATCCTTATCAGTGCCTGATTTGTCACTTTTGTTTTATTGAGTTACATCCTTTGTCTGTTTCTCCTTGCATTATATTGTGAGTTCCTGTGTCTAGGTTATCTTCCACATAGTGCAGTGTATGTAAGTGGGAACTTAATAAAGGATTCTTGATGAAATAATGACACCTACCATCACTTACTGAGTTCCTCCCATCTTCACAAACATTTTCTCAATTAATCCTACAATAGCCTATGAGGCAGATGTTATCTCCATTTCATAGATAAGAAGGCAGAAGTGGACTTCCCTGGTGGTACAGTGGTTAAAACTCCGCACTTCCAATGCAGAAGGTGTGGGTTCGATCCATGGTCAGGGAACTAAGATCCCACATGCCGTGCAGCCAAAAAATAAATACATACATACATAAAATTTTATTTTATTTTATTTTATTTATTTATTTTTTTTTGTGTGGTACGCAGGCCTCTCACTGCTGTGGCCTCTCCCGTTGCGGAGCACAGGCTCCGGACGCACAGGCCCAGCAGCCATGGCTCACGGGCCCAGCTGCTCCGCGGCATGCGGGATCCTCCCGGACCGGGGCACGAACCCGTGTCCCCTGCACCGGCAGGCGGACTCTCAACCACTGCGCCACCAGGGAAGCCCCGATACATAAAATTTAAAAAAAAAAAGAAGGCAGAAGCACAAATGGGCTAACATATCCAAAATAACCAGTTAAGGTGATGACTGGCTTGTGAACCCAGATTCAACTGACCCCAAAGTCATGCTCTTAGTCAGCACTATGTTCTGGATCTGCTGTTTGTGGTGTGATCATAAGAAGATGATTTAATACATCCTATCTCCAGTTCCTCTTTGGCAAAATGGCATAACTCATTCTTGCCTATTTCATTGGGATGAGGGCAGTTGTGATGTTCAAATGTAGGCTGTAATGTATAAATAAGGTATTAAAATAATTACTTGTTTACTACATGGCAAATGCTCCTTTACCTTAGAGACTGTCATTCATCTTTGATCTTCCCGGTTCTCCACCTAGAGCCTTGAAATATAGCAGTATTTGTTAATGTTTGTTGCATGACAAAATTACAAGTTAAGGAGAGAATGCATATTCATGAAGGATTTTGCCAGCTGCTGTTTTTAAAAGGTTAGAATTGAATTTTGTGATTGAAAAAAGTAAATTTATATTCTACCCTGGTTTAAGAAACTAGCTCTTTGATGGTGAATATGTTTCCCACTAGACTTTGAGTCGCCACGTGCCACCTCAGCAGGTCTGGGGCAGACTTGGCAAAGGTGCTGCCCAGGCTCTGTGCCTACACAGCTTGGTCAAGAGAGCTAGTTAATTGCTCACTGGGCTCTGCACACAAAGGTACATTTTGCAAAGCCGCTTTTTGCACGTTGTCCGTTGGAAGTGTAACTCTCAGAGTGTAAGTCATTTTACTTTGTATGTATTCAGAGTGACTGCAGAATTGCTTTAGCAGATAAGTTCATGGTGAGAAGGAAAATACTTCATAGATATTCTCAACTGAAATCCTGAAAGCTGCACTGGAGGTTGTCAGCTTTCTTCTTTTGATAGCTGTGCTCCCTTTAGAAAGAAGGAAAAGGAAAAATAAGCTTAAAGTTCTCCTTCCCATGAGAGGTAAGATGCTGTGCCCCCTACATTGACCTTTTCGATTGACTCTTTTACAGCTGGCTTTATTGTCTCAAATGAGTTGGGCCGATGTGAGGTTCTATCTTTATTATTTTCACTTCATTCTCTGTGGGCAGCATTACTAACTCCATAGGGAACCACCTTGTGCAGTTGTGGGTGTGAGGACAGGAGAATGGGGGTAGATGGCGTCCCATAAACCCATTGTTGTAAGTAGAAAACAGCTCAGAGCACAGCTGATGATGGGTCTGGAGAGTCTCCACAGGTAAGAAATAAAAATAGTACCATATGCTCTCTTCTTAGTTTTCTAGTTCAGTGCTTCTCAAGCTATCTCTGGTAAAGAATTCATTTTTAATTTTTTCAAATATCCAATCTATCTCAGATTAATACTTGTGTCAAAATGTAGTAAGTTAAATTTAGAAAAGTTAAATTTTAAAAAGATGAATAAAATACAAGCCCCAATTTTTAAATTTGATTCAGACATAAATGTATATTTCAGTAAACGTATTCAGAACAAACACCAAGAAAAAGGAAAGAATTACAGACACTGTGCACATTTTTAATTTGACATGTATACAGAGGTGATTAATATAGAAAATTCCTATTACACTTGTACTTCTGTCACTCCATAATCATAATTAAACAAAATTACAAGTGAAAGAGCAGTTCTTCATACTAAATGCCTATATGCACACTTTGAATGAATAGCATGCATATATGAGCTTGCTTCTTGCTTGCTAATTGATCTAATCTAGGTGGGATTGACAACAGTGCTATTCTCAGGGGACAGATGATAGAGCCAGAAGTGAGTCCATCAAGGACACAAGCCATGGTTCAGGCACTCAACGAAAGTGCGCTGAATTAGAGCAGGTTGTTGGCGACTAGACTGTCCTTTCTGAACTGTGGTTCTGGGAACTACTCATCCATGTCAGTGATCCCCAGGGCTCTGCTCCCAGGTAGGGGCCAGATCTTTATGACAGCAGCAGCTAATCCTCTGAACCATCCTCAGCTAAACCCCATTGTTCAAGAGTGGAGGCTTTCAGAAATGATTTACAATGTCTTTCTGAGTAACAATGAGTCTTTATTACTGAAGAGTGGAATAAAACTGCTCCCAGGAGGAAGGAATAGGTTCTCCTCCTACGGGGTCTGGAGATGGGAAAAGAAGGCCATCATGAAAGTGTGTATGGGTTATGTAACTAGGTATTTTCTGAAGGGCATTCAAGGTCATTGAGGATCCAGCCCTGCATTTCCCCTTAGGGCAGTGGGACTGAAACTCGGCTCGGAGGTGTGAGCTCAAGGTGGAGGGAAACCTCTCTTCTACGGTTCTGATAACGTACCTCTGGCCCTATACTGTAGTGCCCCACTCAGCAAAACAAAAAGCCTACAGTTCACTAGACCCACAGACCTCAGAGAGCATTCAGTGGATACCTTTGTTACCCAACTACTCATGTCCTTGATTAAATTTCATTGATATGTACTGTACCTTCCTTGAGTTGAGCTCTGGTAGGAACAATCTTTTTCTTATAATAGTGCTATTTTAGTGCCCTTTACAGGTTAGTACCCTGTGTGGCTGCCCCGCTGGCTGCCTTATCATGTGGCTATTAGTTTTACCCCCCAAAGTCTATTTTCAATAGAGCAGCCAGGCTGACCTCTTTTTTTGTTGTTTTGTTTTGTTTTGTTTTTTTGTTTTGCGGTACGCGGGCCTCTCACTGTTGTGGCCTCTCCCGTTGCGGAGCACAGGCTCCGGACGCGCAGACTCAGCGGCCATGGCTCACGGGCCCAGCCACTCTGCGGCATGTGGGATCCCCCCGGACTGGGGCATGAACCCGTGTCCCCTGCATCGGCAGGCGGACTCTCAACCACTGCGCCACCAGGGAAGCCCCAGGCTGACCTCTTAAAATCGAAGTCAGTCTTTACAACTCTTCATTTTATCAGAATGAAAGCCAAAGTCCTTATGGTGACCTTCTATCTGACCCCCTCCCATCTCCCCAGCCTCATTCTCCCACCCTGGCATCCTTGCTATTTCCTGAAGACACTCTTCTGCCTCATGGTCTTTGCACCGGCTGTTACCCGCACAGAAGGCTCTTTACCAAAATAACCATATTGTTAACTTCATACCCCTTTTAAGTCTTTGCTCAATCGTGCATTTTCAAAAAGGCTTCTCATGCTCGCTTCGGCATGAAGATTAGTTTCTGCTGTCATATACTAAAATTGGAACGATACAGAGAAGATTAACATGGCTCCTGTGCAAGGATGACACTCAAATTCATGAAGCATTCCATAGTTTTATCTAGAGGCTGTCATACAGAATGAAACAAGTCAGAAAGAGAAAAACAAACATCGTACAATGTTGCTTATTGTGGAATTTAGAAAAATGATACAGATGAACTTACTTGCAGAGCTGAAGTAGAGACACAGACATAGAGAATGAACTTGTGGATACCACGGGGGGATGGGGGGTGGGATGAACTGGGAGATTGGGATTGACGTATATACCCTACTATGTATAAAACTGATAACTAATGAGGGCCTACTGTATAGCACAGGGAACTCTGTTCGGTGCTCTGTGGTGACTTAAATGGAAGGAAATCTAAAAAGGAGGGGATACGTGTATGCGTGTGACTGATTCACTTTGCTGTACAGTGGAAATTAACAACATTGTAAAGCAACTGTACTCCAATACAAATTTTTTTTAAAAATCATCAATAAATCCAAAGTCATCTTAAAAAAACAAAAACAAAAAGGTTTCTCAAAGAGGCTGTAACATTACAACCCACTCCCAACCCTCCCTTTGGCACTTCCAATTTTCTTTACCAAACTCTATAATACCCACCCCCCAGCCCTGACAGGATTTACTGCCTTCTAACCAACACACAAAATTACTCAGTTTATCAAACACTCATGTAGCCCTTATTATTATTATAGCCCTTTAGAAAGAACTAATTTAAAACTTTGATCATATGTCCTGATTATATTCTGACTCCTTTCTCTAGCATATCAGTTCCATAAGGGCAGGAATTTTTTAAAATTTACTACTGTATTTCTGGTGCTTAGAACAGTACCTAGCAAATCATGGGTTCTTAATAAATATTTGTTAATAAATGAATGATTCTCCCATTACTTCTTTTCACAGAACCATCCCTGAGTTTCCTTTCAACACCTCAAGCTCTGGTGTTTCTTTCCCCTTGCATGTGCCGCTTCCGCTCCCTGGAATGCTTTGCCCCTCTCACCCATGCCAAAAACTCCACCCATCCTTTAATTTCATTTAACTTCATCACTGCCCAAGAGAACTTTCTCTTGACAGTGTACAGACATAGTCAAGAGCTCCTTTCTCAGTGTAGCCAGATCAAACCAAGGACGCTTTCCCGAAGAAACTTAGTTCTGGCAAATAAATTATCTGTGTCTGCCTGGACAAGACATTTTCTCAGAGGGTCAGGGCACAGAACTGATACCTGAGTTTCAAGCACAGGGTGGGTTGGAAAACATCAATGATACAACACTTGCCTACAGTATATTTTATCCCCATCCATTGGATAGGAGTAAACCCGATTCTGTATCGAATAGGAGAGGAGAGAGAAGGAAGAGGAGAGACCAGCTGCTTACACCATCCATGTCATCCATGTCCTCAAAAGAGCAAATTAAAAGACACTGAAAAATAAACAAGGTTTATTTTTATTTTTATTTTTATTAAGGTTGAAAAAAGAGTAGACAGGGGCTTCCCTGGTGGCACAGTGGTTGGGAGTCCACCTGCCGATGCAGGGGACGCGGGTTCGTACCCCGGTCTGGGAGGATCCCACTTGCCACAGAGCGGCTGGGCCCGTGAGCCATGGCCGCTGAGCCTGTGCGTCCGGAGCCTGTGCTCCGCAACGGGAGAGGCCACAGCAGTGAGAGGCCCACGTACCACAAAAAAAAAAAAAAGAGTAGACAATGATTTCCCATGGAGAGTTTGGAAAATGGCAAGGTCAATCCAAGATAGTTGAGGTGTTCAGACCACAATCTGTCTCCAGTGACTCTACAGAAATGCAATTCCTTTTTTCTCTTGACCTCTTAGACAGACAATCCTAAAGTATTTAATGAGTGTCATTTTCCTCCTCTGGTACTCTCAGGCAGTTTGAGAGTGTCTTTTCAGAACTCCAAAAGATCAATAAAACTGCCCAGGCTTGACCAGAACTGAGATCCTTAGGCAGGGCAACACCATCAAGCTTCAATTAAGGAATGTCCTCAGGTAACCAACCCTGGTTTCAGATTTCCAGAAATAATTATTTGAGTTCTCAGGCATAGTCTCTTCAAAAGCCACTAAAGAGCTTTATAAATACCTACTCATTATGGTCTCTCAATTCTATATAAATTTGACCAAGTATTTGAGAAAGCATGACTTTGCCATTAAGATACCTTGCAAACACAGATCTCTCCAAACACAGGCCAACGATTTGCTTTGTGTCTTATCCAAGGAAAAACTGCTGCCAACTGCTAATTGATTATTTTATTCGGCTTAAGTTCAAGTGTATGAATATATAGGGTCTTGGATAACTCAAGGCTGCATAGGGTTAGAAAACAAGGCCTTTTCATTATCCTCATCCATCATCCACCTGAATTTATTTTCAGAAAATATATCCCCATTTTTGAGTTTCCAGAAATAAATTATTTTCTAGGCATAATTTCTTTGAAAGCTTTTCATGAGCTTTGTAAATTACCAACCTCCCAAGGAGGGTTTAAATCAGATTAAAACAGAACGGAGAGAGGGAGTTGAGTTTGGTCTCAGCCAGGTTACCGGGTACTTTCTATCACACATAATGCAGGAAGCTGCAGAGAGCTCTGAACCGATGCCTGAGTGTGCTGGCTGGGCTGCGGCTCAGGACCTGACATGCACAAGCAGACAAAGTCTGACAGCTGAGATGCTCATACTTCCTCTATAGTATCCTGGACAAGGGTCACCAAGAGGCGATATTTCCTCTCTTAGAGAGCTTCCGACTCTGCTTCTTCTGTTCCCGACTACCTCAAGGGGGAAAAAAATTTCCCCCCTGGTTCTTCTCCATTGGGCAAAACTGTACCTTCTGGGGATATGCAGTTTGAATCTATTCTTTCTTTTACATGAAATCCCTCAAATATGCAGTGCAGCGCTGTCTAACAGAACTTTCTGCAGAGATGGAAATCTGTGTGTTGTCCAACATGATAACTACTTGCCACATGTGGCTATTGAGCCCTTGAAATGTGCAGGTGTAACTGAAGAACTAATTTTTAAATTTCTATTTAATTTAAATTACTTTAAATAGCCACGTGTGGTTCGCAGCTATCATACTGAACAGTGAGGACTGAGACTTTTTTTTTTTTTTTTTTTTTTGCTGTACGTGGGCCACCGTTGTGGCCTCTCCCGTTGCAGAGCACAGGCTCTGGACGCGCAGGCCCAGTGGCCATGGCTCACGGGCCCAGCCGCTCCGCAGCATGTGGGATCTTCCCAGACCGGGGCAAGAACCCGTGTCCCATGCATCAGCAGGCAGACTCTCAACCACTGCACCACCAGGGAAGCCCAAGACTGAGACATTTTTCATGAATCTCTTTACCAAAAATCTTCCCTTTTCCAGGTAAATAGCCCTTGTTTCTTCAACAGTTTCTCAACCAAAATGCCTTCCAGAACCTTCTCCCTGTAGTCAGTCCTCTCTGGATATGTCCTGATTTGCCAAATTCCTACAATGTACTAAAGCAGAGAACTCCTGGTGAGGTCGGCCCCAAAAGACCATGGCCTCTTATCTGATTCTGCTCAGATGTTTGATAATCCTCTCCTTGAAACATACCTAGCCAGCACATTTTTGGCATATACTCAGCCCTCAATAACTAGCCTTCTTGAAAGAAAGTAACTGTTACCTGGGGGGAGAATAAAATCTCTAGGTAAGCACCTCCCTTCAGAGATCACAAGTGATGCTCATAGTGAGAGAAAGTTAAATTCTCTATCCTTGGCTTCTCACTGAGCCCTGGAGGGCACTCAGAAGGGGTTGCAGATATCATTCTATTCACTGAAATGTCATATATTATACAGCACATCGAATATCAGAAAATTACAATTGCAATACTCTTTAGACAAGTCATTAAATGGGTGTTGCATTTCTACAAAAAAAAAAGATATGTATAAATTGAATTTGAGAAACAAATCATTTCAGAGATTCTTTATCACCTTTGTGGGTTGTTCTGCAAAGAGCCAGCAGATCCTTAAACATCTTAGCTTTGCGTTTCTCTTCTCCTTCCTCTAGATTGTATACATGATCCATACACAGTCCCTGGGAAGCATTAAGAGAGGGCTATTTTCAGGAATTGGGGTAAATACACTTACTTGCAAAGACCTTTCTCAAAGTGAATAATCACCCTTAATAGAGCTGAGAATTACTGAATCTATTGTGTTTATGAATCAGATTTCTAAAGTGGGGTACAACCTCAGCATTACCTTACTGGACAGAAAGAATTCATTACATAGCCACCTAACAGGGCTGACAGGGAGCCCCTGACCCCAACCCTTGGTGGGCTTTCTGAATATGAGCGGTAAAGCTTTCTAAAAACAGATGGGGAGAACAGGGCTAAGACAGAAGAGAGAACTGGGCTGATCATCTTTAACAAAGTGCCTAAAAACTCTTACCCATAGAATGCCTTTCATTTCTTCCAATAAGTAATCCTTTACCAAATTTTATGTATGCAAATCCTTTCTCTGTGGTTCAAGAAAAAAATAACTACTTTTTCACATGTAGGCACAAACAAACTGAGGTCTCTTTGATCTCTCTTAAGCCTCTTAGTAATCCTGAAAAATGTTTAGGCACAGAGTTCAGCCTCTTTTTCTGTAACGCCAATTATTAATTTTAACACATTCGGTAAAAGCACAAAGGCCATTAAATATACCCTCATGCACCAGAGCTCGTGAGGTATAATTAAATTTTAACATGAACAATAAACTGCATGAATTCAAGGGAAATGTTACTTTCTTAACACTTATCCTTTCAATAAAGGATAAGTCTTTTACCTAAATGATGATTATCTCTGGGTTAAGGTCTTGGAAGGCATGTACTGCAAGGTGCAAGAATGTCTTCCAGTCAGTGCTGGAGAAGCGTATATGAGAACCTGGGAGGAAGACAGAAGAGAAGCCAAATCCCCCTCTTGTTGGAAGACACCAGGGTCCAAAAGTGATGGAACATAAAAACAAAACCACTGAGTGCCTGTGAAAAGCTCGTGTAATAATAGTTTGAAACTTAAGAGAACTAGATCAAAGTGAATAGTTAGGAGGGAAAATGTGGATGGTCTTGATTAGTGCTTTTCACAGCCCCTTTATTTAGGAGTGGGGAAGGGGTGGAAAAGGCAGCTGGACAAGGCTTTGGGCCCCCCAAACTGGCCCTGACTTCAGCAAGAACAGCTCCTTGTAAAAATCTGATTTCTCTATTTGGTTTCCGTGGAGGCTAACATATTTTAAAAGATAAAGAAAATTTGCAAGCCCCTTAGCTAAATGTCCATCCCCCATACAACTTACAGGGAGGAGAGCAGGGTTTCACTTACAGTGTAGAGGGGTAGGTTCGTACTCAGGGACACAGGTAATAGAACCGAACGATGCTATGCACATCTTTTTTTTTTTTTTTTTTTTTGCTATTCTCATCTTTAATTACTTGTGTTGAAGTCTAATTTGTTTTTAAGAGATGGCACAGAAGTTGTGTAAACATTACTAAGAGTAAACATTAAGCCTGCCAGGAAATTACCTTAAATCCCAGAAGAACGCTGATGCATTTTGGCAGAGTCCAAGTAAAGTCATAAGCAATTCTCATCTGTCAACACCATTCAATTTACTGTAGAGCAAAAGAGTTCTACCTCCTCATCCTTCCATTCCAACAGTCCCTTTAGTCCTTCTCAAAAAGGACCCTACACTATGGCCATACTAAACTGATCCCCATTATGAACTTGAAAAACATGTACCAGACACAGTACTTGTACAGTGAAAATAAAGATTAAAAAGATACACTGGCTGCCTTTGAGGAGTTGAGGTCTAATAGGAGAGACAGGTACATGAATTGCAGTATGGGAAGACAAAGAAAGGGATGAAGATTCAGGGGCTGAATGGACAGCCAGGCAGACTGGCTGGCTGCTGAAGGCAACAAGTGAAGCAATTAAGTGTATCCCGGAGAGGTAGAAAAAGCTTGACTCATTGCCTCTGCCTTAGGTCAGGACCCTCATCATTTCTTATCTAGACAATTATAATAGCCTCCTAAATGGGTCTCCCTGCCTCTAAGCTTACTTCATCTATTCTATCCTGCTCTCTACCAGACCTGCTTAAAATTCTTCAATGACACAGCCAACTGCAGAGCCAACACCGCTTACAATGACTTACAGCGGTCTTCATTATCAAAATCCTGCCCATCTCTCTGGCTTCTTTTCTTCTCAACTCAAGATCACATAAAAGGTCTTGGAGGTCCCCAAAGGCTCTGTGCTCTCAAATATATCTGGGCCTTTGCACAAGGTATTGCTTCTGTCTACAACATCTTCCTTATCTCAATCTGGCTAATTCCCATTTGTTCTTGGAGACTCAATTCCCCTACAAAGCTTCTCTGGACAGTCCCTAGACTAGGACAGTGCCCCATCCTCAGTGTTCCCAGAATGCCATGTACTTAGCCCTGGTAGAACATTTTCCACACTGCTTGCATTTGTCACTGTGTTTTATCTGCTTAATTCCCCAAACTCGGATTGTGAATTCCTTAAGGACAGTAAGTTCATTATCTTTGTACCACCAAAGGTCATGTAGCACCTGGTGCATAATAGGGACTCAGTGAATGTTTTGAGTTCAATAAAATATTGACCTAGAGGCTCATGACGTAGAAGGGAAAAAAATCAGTAAAAGGAAAAGGAAAAGCGTTAAATCTTTTTTTTTGTCACTTCTGGTTGGGGCACCAGAATGAAGTCACTTAGCTGATCTGAAACAGGATTCTCACTTGACACTAATGATTAAGAGGGCACACGAGGTAGTGGGAAGTACAAAAGCCTTACAATCAACCATAGCTTCAGTTGAATCCTTTGCCTTATCACTTACTGGTTGTGTGACTTGGGTAAGGTTACATAGCCCCTTGATGCCTCAGTTTCCACATCTGAAAATGGGGATAATAACAGTCCGTATGTGATAGGGTTATTGAGAGGATTAAATGAGCCTGGAAAGCACTTTGAACAGTGTCTGCCACATACTCAGCAACTGATAAACACCAGATATTATTATCGTCATTGTTATCAGTTTGTGAGAATACTTTGTAAAGAGCTAAACAAATTCCTATGATCTTAACAATGAAATAGCATTTTCACGAAGTCTTTCCAAGTTTACAGTAAGGAAAGTCCCCAGAGGGCTATAAGACAGCATAGCTGTATATCAAATGTGACTTCAGTTTTAAAGTGATGTTCTACTCAATTACATTTGGAAATATTCTGTGTATCTTTTAAAACTCAGTAGATAGACTTTAAAGAAAAAAATCTGTATTTATAGCAGAAGGAATTGACTTAGCACTCAGGCTGGATTCTATCTTCTCTGGAACAAATGAAGGATTTCTTGACTGTCTGTCTACAGGGGGATCTGGCTGGAATAAGGGAATGGCCCTGGGACCCATGAACAAGCTAACTAGTGCTGGGAGAGGGAGGAGTGTGTGTGTGTGTGTGTGTGTGCGCGCACGCACATGTGCACGCACGTGCATGCTCTAATGTTTTCTTAAAGGTTTCTCCAGGAAATGTCTGATCACATATTTACTTTTCTCAGTCTATGACAGCATGGATCGTAGAATAGATGTCTCTCATCCATAGCATTGGCTGAATTACATTGCTTTTCTTCCAGTAAAGGCAAAGTACACACCTTAGATAACGGCTCTGGAGTTGTTTTTCTCTCAAAAAAGTAGCCTAGATCTGAAAAAACAAAAACATAGCAACCATTCTCCTGAACATTTCCAGGCTTTTAGAGGGTTAAATGAAAGGCAAGGAAAAGAAAATACATTGTGAGAAAAAAGAAAGATGGAGAAGAAAACAAGGCGGAAAACCCCCATGAAAACCAGAACTGGCTGGGGCAACTCATGGTTTCAGCACACATGCCTGGGGCAAGGCAAGAGTGGTACTTAGCTGTGATGAGGCTCTCCTCTGCACCCAGTTAGGAAAGGTGAGATGGAAATGGTAACATCACACCAGGTGGGTCTGGATGAGACTTTTGGAAGCACCTGCTTCTAGCAGTTTGCAAACAGGGGCTGCAAAAGCAAGTCTTAAGTCTTCTCCATAGACAACGAGGAAAGTTAAAGTCTGTTTTCAAAGGATGGTCTAAAGGCAAGGGGATGGTCTGAGTCAGTATTCAAAGTGTTCTGAGGGGGTATCATTTTGGACACAAAGGAATATCTCCTAAACTACAGCTGCCTCCCTGCTACTGTTGAAATAACAAAACTCAAACAAGTCACAAGATCATCCAAACCATCAGGAGGAATGATGCCATGGTTTACACCACTAGTAAGCACACTTCTAATGAGGTCAGACTCGAGATTTGGAATCTTATGTTGGCCTGTTACCTTTCTCCCCTTAAATGGGCACCAGGCCAGCTGTCCTGCAATGTGGGCCAATAAACAGAAAGGTGGTCAAGCAAAACAGAGCCTTAGCATCTGCAAAAATCTGTCCCTGCTACTTAAAAAACTATTGAAAGCCTGAGCCCCCAAGTGGTCAGTCATTAATGGGATCACAAATGGGGCTGTTTCCTGCTTAATACCATTCAAGAATTTAAGAGATTCATTAGCTTATGCCTCACCTTCCTCCTAACTACTCTCATTTTAGTTAAATGTATTTATACCTGTCTTCTTCTAAAAGGGAGCCACGGTGGTTTGATATCATTAATACTACAACAGACCAGCCTCCAAGGCTCACTGTAAAACCCAGAGACTGTAAGCTCACAGCTAGTTCCTTCCAGCCCTAAGCCTCTGGGATCCTCTGCATTGTAAAGACAGTAAAGACTGAATTTTAGAACGTGAGTCAGGCTAGGAAAAATCATAATTAATTGTGAGATGGTGACTTTTACTACCCTATAAATCTGGATTAAATGTAGATGCTCTTAAGATCGCTTAAGAAATTTACGTTTCTCTCCACCACCCACTGTGACAACTTAACCAACCTTCTGGGACAGGAGGAAAAGGTAACTGGGCCACAAGGATCCAGATTCTTGAATCTTTGTTGGAATAATAGCGGCTAATATATCTTATACCTCAAGGCTTCCACAATCTCTTCTCTTATTTTAATACAGGGGAAACTGTCCACTAATAGACTTTTCCCCCTGTATATATCAAGAGGCTGTCTTTTTTCCTAAGAACCAATGAATCAACAGGAGCAAGTGACCCTTGGGTACTGTAACTACTACTGGAATCTAAGCACAAGCAGGGAGGGGCAGAGGGTTCAGAGGCAGGGACTTGATGTCTTTAAACACCCATGTACACTCTGGTGGGGATTAAGAAATACATGTGGATGACAGGGTGTGAGAAAATCCTGAAAACTTCTGAAAAACAGGTTTTAAATTGGGTACAACGTGAGCGCCCTCTTTAACAAACTCCTGCAAAGAAATACCCCTTTGAGTGCCCTAATTCCACTGACTGCAGGCTGGCTGTGGACACTGACCCAACATGCACCTACACAGTAAATCTAACATACGTGCAAACTTGACTTTGTATCCACCAGCTCTGGATTTCACATTTGCTCCGTTAGCCAAAAACAGCACGAGGGCACAAGAGTACCTTGTTTTCTCCCCTACCACGACCAGGCTCATCTACAGAACACATAGTGTCTTAATTATCTTGATAAGACACTAAATGATTCCTTGCAAATAGTAATATTCTACAGCACTCCATCTTAATAAAACCCAAAACATAAAAAGTGTTGTCTAAAAAAAACTGCACTCTTCATTTATAAACATGAAGAAGGTTTTTCTAGGTTGGCAGATGGACAAGGAACACAGATGGAGAGGGAATGAGCTAACAAACGGACAGGATGAAAAATACCTATAATATACCAGCCAAAGGTATGATGCCTTTAATGAGGTGATGCTCCAGGGATGATGGGGGAATTCAAATTCAACTAATATTTACTGAGTGGCTATACTTCCTTTAATCATGACATTTATTAGTCATAATCACCCTTGTGTAGTGTTACTATTTTCAGATTCAGGTGACAAAATAGCTGGAGTTTAAGTAAGGCAGGCTGAAAAACGCCTCAGTGACGATGGGGTTGACAACCCTGATAGACTGCAAGAAGTCTAAGGAGTTGCTGTTTTCCAGCTGGGGATGGGTGCCCCGCCACCCACATTCCCTCATCCATCTAGTAACAAGCCAACAAGCCAGAGTTAAGGAGAAAGCAGTTTTTCCTCTAAAATGCCTTAAGTGAAACAAATACAGAATGTGCCTACAAAATCATCCAACATGGACCCATCACCAGACCTAAAGAAGGCTGGGAGAGCTCTCTGCAAAGAAGTGAGAAAAAGGGATGCTATTACATCGACTGTGTGGTGTATAGCCCTGCTCCTTCTCAGGTTGAATTAATGAGCTTTCAAGAAACGCAGGAGTGGCATTTCTAGACCACTGGACAATTACGATGGACCATTAATGGTGCTAACAGTGCTCAGGGCTCCATGAGGCTGAGCACCCACCTTCAGCAAATGGACCCCCTGGAGCAACCCGCTGTATAATTCATTAGCAAACCAAACACTAATACGCTCACCTCTTTAGAAGGTGGAAGGATCAAGCAGACCATGTGACAAACGTTTACGTTCCCCCTAGTCTTGCCAAACGCTGACCTTTCCATTTTATAACTCTACTCTGGTATCTGTTCTCAGCAGGTCTTTGGGTTAGAATTCTTTTTTCTCCAAAATAAAATCTCCCAGCACCTGACATACTGGGGATGCCCTTAAGTGGACATTATTTGGCCCCTGTGTGTTCTTATACCCTGGCCCACACTAATGTAGGCCTGGGGAGGCCAAGGCTAATTAAAAATAACCAAATGGAGGACCTTCAAGATGGTGGAGGAGTAAGACTGGAGATCACCCTCCTCCCGACAAATACATCAAAAATACATCTATGTGTGGAACAACTCCTACAGAACACCTACTGAACACTGGCAGAAGACCTCAGACCTCCCAAAAGGCAAGAAACTCCCCAGGTACCTGGATAGGGAAAAAGAAAAAAGAAAAAACAGAGACAAAAGAATAGGGATGGGGCCTGCACCTCTGGGAGGGACTGTGAAGGAGAAAAGGTTTCCACACACTAGGAAGCCCCTTCACGGGCGGAGACTGCGTGTGGCAAAGGGGGGAAGCTTCGGAGCCACAGAGGAGAGCACAGCAACGGGATGCAGAGGACAAAGCTGAGAGATTCCCACACAGAGGATCGGTGCCGACCAGCACTCACTAGTCCGAGAGGCTTGTCTGGTCACCCGCTGGGATGGGCGGGGGCTGGAAGCTGAGGATCAGGCTTCGGAGGTCGGATCCCAGGGAGAGGACTGGGGTTGGCTGCGTGAACACAGCCTGATGTGGACCAGTGCGCCACAGCTAGCCGGGAGGGAGTCTGGGGAAAAGTCTGGAGCTGCCTAAGAAGCAAGAGACCATTGTTTCAGGGTGCGCAAGGAGAGGGGATGCAGAGCACCGCCTAAACGAGCTCCAGAGACGGGCGCGAGCCCCAGCTATCAACGCGGACACCAGAGACAGGCACGAGATGCTAAGGCTGCTGCTCCTGCCACCAAGAAGCCTGTGTGCAAGCACAGGTCACTATCCACACCTCCCCTCCCGGGAGCCTGTGCAGCCCGCCACTGCCACGGTCCCATGATCCAGGGACAACTTCCCCAGGAGAACACACAGTGCACCTCAGGCTGGTGCCACGTCACGCCGGCTTCTCAGTGGCTGCAGGCTCACCCCTCATCCGTATCCCTCCCTCCCCCTGGCCTGAGTGAGCCAGAGTCCCCTAATCAGCTGCTCCTTTGACCCCGTCCTGTCTGGACGGGGAACAGACACCAAAGGGTGACCTACACGCAGAGGCAGGGCCAAATCCAAAGCTGAACCCCAGGAGCTGTGCGAACAAAGAAGAGAAAGGGAAATTTCTCCCAGCAGCCTCAGGAGCAGCAGATTAAATCGCCACAATCAACTTGATGTACCCCGCATCTGTGGAATACCTGAATAGACAACAAATCATCCCAAATTGAGGTGGTGGACTTTGGGAGCAACTGTAGACTTGGGGATTGCTGTATGTGACTGACTAGTTTCCGATTTTTATGTTTATCTTTGTAGTTTTTAGTGCTTGTTACCATTGGTGGATTTGTTTATTGGTTTGGTTGCTCTCCTTTTATTAAATTACTTAAAAAAATTTTTATTTTAATAATATTAAAAAATTTTTAATTTAATTTAATTTAATTTTATATATTTCTTTTTCTTCTCCCTTTTCCTCTGAGCCATGTGGCTGACAGGGTGTTGGTGCTCCAGCTGGGTGTCAGGCCTGAGCCTCTGAGGTGGGAGAGCCAAGTTCAGGACATGGGACCACCAGAGACCTCCTAGCCCCACGTAATATCAATTGGCAAGAGCTCTCCATCTCAATGCTAAGACCCAGCTCCACTCAATGACCAGTAAGCTCCAGTGCTGGACACACCATGCCAAACAACTAGGAAGACAGGAACACAACTCCACCTAGGAGCAGAGAGGCTGCCTAAAATCATAATAAGTTCACAGACAGCCCAAAACACACCACTGGACACAGTCCTGCCCACCAGAAAGACAAGATCCAGCCTCATCCATCAGAAAACATGCAACATTCCCCTCCACAAGAAAGTCTACACAACCCATTGAACCAACCTTAGCCACTGGGGACAGACACCAAAAACAATGGGAACTACAAACATGCAGCCTGTGAAAAGGAGACCCCAAATGCAGCAAGTTAAGCAAAATGAGAAGACAGAGAAATACACAGCAGATGAAGGATCAAAGTAAAAATCCACCAGACAAAACAAATGAAGAGGAAATAGGCAGTCTACCTGAAAAAGATATCAGAGTAAGGATAGTAAAGATGATCCAAAATCTTGTAAATAGAATGGAGAAAATACAAGAAACATTTAAAAAGGACCTAGAAGAACTAAAGTGCAAACAAACAATGATGAACAACACAATAAATGAAATTAAAAATTCTCTAGAAGGAATCAATAGCAGAATAACTGAGGCAGAAGAACGGATAAGTGACCTGGAAGATAAAATAGTGGAAATAACTACCACAGAGCAGAATAAATTAAAAAGAATGAAAAGAATTGAGGACAGTCTCAGAGACCTCTGGGACAAAACCAAAATCCGAATTATAGGGGTCTGAGAAAAAGAAGAAAAAAAGAAAGGGGCTGAGAAAATATTTGAGGAGATTATAGTTGAAAACTTCCCTAATATGGGAAAGGAAATAGTCAATCAAGTCCAGGAAACACAGAGTCCCATAAAGCATAAATCCAAGGAGAAAAACACCAAGACACATATTAATCAAACTATCAAAAATCAAATACAAAGAAAAAATATTAAAAGCGGCAAGGGAAGAGCAACAAATAACATACAAGGGAATCCCCAAAAGGTTAACAGCTGATCTTTCAGCAGAAACTCTGCCAGCCAGAAGGGAGTGGCAGGACATATTTAAAGTGATGAAAGGGAAAACCTACAAACAAGATAACTCCACCCAGGAAGGGTCTCATTCAGATTTGATGGAGAAACTAAATCCTTTACAGACAAACAAAAGTTAAGAGATTCAGCACCACCCAACCAGCTTTACAACAAATAATAAAGGAACTTCTCTAGGCAGGAAACACAAGAGAAGGAAAAGACCTACAATAACAAACCCAAATCAATTAAGAAAATGGTAATAGGTACATACATATCGATAACTACCTTTAATGTAAATGGATTAAATACTCCAACAAAAAGACATAGACTGGCTGGATGGATACAAAAATAACACCCGTATATATGCTGTCTACAAGAGAACCACTTCAGACCTAGGCATACATACAGACTGAAAGTGAGGGGTTGGAAAAAGATATTCCATGCAAATGGAAATCAGAAGAAAGCTGAAGTAACAATTCTCATATCAGATAAAACAGACTTTAAAATAAAGACAATTACAAGAGACAAAGAAGGACACTACATAATGATCAAGGGATCAATCCAAGAAGAAGATATAACAAACATAAATATTTATGCACCCAACATAGGAGCACCTGAATACATAAGGCAAATGCTAACAGCCATAAAAGGGGAAATCGACAGTAACACATTCATAGTAGGGGACTTTAACACCCCACTTTCACCAATGGACAGATCATCCAAAATGAAAATAAATAAGGAAACACAAGTTTTAAATGACACATTAAACAAGATGTACTTAATTGATATTTATAGGCATCCAAAAACAACAGAATACCCTTCCTTCTCAAGTGCTCATGGAATATTCTCCAGGATAGATCATATTTGGTTCACAAATCAAGTCTTGGTAAATTTAAGAAAATTGAAATCATATCAAGTATCTTTTCTGACTACAATGCTATGAGACTAGATATCAATTACAGGATAAAATCTGTAAAAAATACAAATACATGGAGGCTAAACAATACACTACTTAATAAGCAAGAGATCACTGATGAAATCAAAGAGGAAATCAAAAAATACCTAGAAATAAATGACAATGAAAACACAGCAGCCCAAAACCTATGGGATGCAGCAAAAGCAGTTCTAGGAGGGAAGTTTATACCAGTAAAATCCTACCTCAAGAAACAAGAAAAATCTCAAATAAACAACCTAACCTTACACCTAAAGCAATTAGAGAAAGAAGAACAAAAAAACCCCAAAGTTATCAGAAGGAAATAAATCATAAAGATCAGATCAGAAATAAATGAAAAAGAAATGAAGGAAATGATAGCAAAGATCAATAAAACTAAAAGCTGGTTCTTTAAGAAGATAAACAAAATTGATAAACCATTAGCCACACTCATCAAGAAAAAAAGGGAAAGACAAATCAACAGAATTAGAAATGAAAAAGGAGAAGTAACAACTGACACTGAAGAAATACAAAGGATCATGGGAGATTACTACAAGCAACTCTATGCCAATAAAATGGACAACCTGGAAGAAATGGACAAATTCTTAGAAAAGTACAACCTTCTGAGACTGAACCAGGAAAAAACAGAAAATATAAACAGACCAATCACAAGCACTGAAATTGAGACTGCGATTAAAAATCTTCCAACAAACAAAAGCCCAGGACCAGATGGCTTCACAGGCGAATTCTATGAAACATTTAAAGAAGAGTTAACACCTATCCTTCTCAAACTCTTCCAAAATATAGCAGAGGGAGGAACACTCTCAAACCCATTCTATGAGGTCACCATCACCCTGATGCCAAAACCAGACAAAGATGTCACAAAAAAAGAAAACTACAGGCCAATATCACTGATGAACGTAGATGCAAAAATCCTCAACAAAATACTAGCCAGCAGAATCCAACAGCATATTAAAAGGATCATACACCATGATCAAGTGGGGTTTAACCCAGAAATGCAAGGATTCTTCAATATATGTAAATCAATCAATGTGATAAACCATATTAACAAACTGAAGGATAAAAAATATGATAATCTCAATAGATGCAGAAAAAGCTTTTGACAAAATTCAACACCCATTTATGATAAAAACCCTCCAGAAGTAGGCCTAGAGGGAACTAACCTCAACATAATAGAGGCCATATATTACAAATCCATGGCTAACATCGTCCTCAATGGTGAAAAACTGAAACCATTTCCACTAAGATCAGCAATAAGACAAGGTTGCCCAGTCTCACCACTATTATTCAACATAGTTTTGGAAGTTTTAGCCTCAGCGATCAGAGAAGAAAAAGAAATAAAAGGAATACAAATCAGAAAAGAGAAGTAAAACTGTCACGGTTTGCAGATGACATTATACTCTACATAGAGAATCCTAAAGAGGCTACCAGAAAACTACCAGAGCTAATCAATGAATTTCATAAAGCAGCAGGATACAAAATTAATGCACAGAAATCTCTTGCATTCCTATACACTAATGATGAAAAATCTGAAAGAGAAATTAAGGAAACAGTCCCATTTACCACTGCAACAAAAAGAATAAAATACCTAGGCATAAACCTAGGGAGACAAAAAACCTGTATGCAGAAAACTATAAGACACTGATGAAAGAAATTAAAGATGATACCAACAGATGGAGAGATATACCATGTTCTTCGATTGGAAGAATCAGCATTGTGAAAATGACTATACTACCCAAAGCAATGTACAGATTCATTGAAATCCCTATCAAACTACCAATGCCATTTTTCACAGAACTAGAACAAATAATCACACAATTTGTATGGAAACAGAAAAGACCCCGAATAGCCAAAGCAATCTTGAGAAAGAAAAACGGAGCTGGAGGAATCAGGTTCTGGGACTTCAGACTATACTACAAAGCTACAGTTATCAAGACAGTATGGTAGTGGAACAAAATCAGAAATAGAGATCAATGGAACAGGATAGAGAGCCCAGAGATAAACCCATGCACATATGGTCACCTTATCTTTGATAAAGGAGGCAAGAATATACAGTGGAAAACAGGCAGCCTCTTCAATAAGTGGTGCTGGGAAAACTGGACAGCTACATGTAAAAGAATGAAATTAGAATACTCCCTAACACCATACACAAAAATAAACTCAAAATGGATTAAAGACCTAAATGTAAGGCCAGACACCATCAAACTCTTAGAGGAAAACATAGGCAGAACACTCTATGACATAAATCACAGCAAGATCCTTTCTGACCCACCTCCTAGAGAAATGGAAATAAAAACAAAAATAAACAAATGGGACCTAATGAAATTAAAAGCTTTCGCACAGCAAAGGAGACCATAAACAAGACGAAAAGACAACCCTCAGAATGGGAGAAAATATTTGCAAATGAAGCAACTGGCAAAGGATTAATCTCCAAAATATACAAGCAGCTCATGCAGCTCAATATCAAAAAAACAAAGAATCCAATCCAAAAATGGGTAGAAGACCTAAATAGACATTTCTCCAAAGAGGATATACAGATTGCCAACAAACACATGAAAGGATGCTCAACATCACTAATCATTAGAGAAACGCAAATCAAAACTACAATGAGGTTATCACCTCACACCAGTCATAATGGCCATCATCAAAAAATCTACAAACAATAAATGCTGGAGAGGGTGTGGAGAAAAGGGAACCCTCTTGCACTGTTGGTGGGAATGTAAATTGATACAGCCACTACGGAGAACAGTATGGAGATTCCTTAAAAAACTAAAAATAGAACTACCATATGACCCAGCAATCCCACTACTGGGCATATACCCAGAGAAAACCATAATTCAAAAATAGTCATGTACCACAATGTTTATTGCAGCACTATTTACAATAGCCAGGACATGGTAGCAATCTAAGTGTCCATCGACAGATGAGTGGATAAAGAAGATGTGGCACATATATATAATGGAATATTACTCAGTCATAAAAAGAAACGAAATTGAGTTATTTGTAGTGAGGTAGATGGACATAGAGTCTGTCATACAGAGTGAAGTAAGCCAGAAAGAGAAAGACAAATACCGTATGCTAACACATATATATGGAATCTAAAAAAAAAAAAAAGGTTCTGAAGAACCTAGGGGCAGGACAGGAATAAAGACGCAGACATAAAGAATGGACTTGAGGACACGGGGAGGGGGAAGGGTAAGCTGGGACAAAGTGAGAGAGTGGCATGGACATATATACACTAACAAATGTAAAGCAGATAGCTAGTAATAAGCAGCCACATAGCACAGGGAGATCAGCTCGGTGCTTTGTGACCACCTAGAAGGGGTGGGATAGGGAGGGTGGGAGGCGGATGCAAGAGGGAGGGGATATGGGGATATATGTATACGTATAGCTGATTCACTTTGTTATACAGCAGAAAGAAATACAACATTGTAGAACAATTATACTCCAATAAAGTTTTTTAAAAAAGAAAAAAAATGGAAAAAAATAAATAACCAAATGACTGACAGTATTTACCAGAGTCACAGGATCACGTTCATTTAATGCATGTTTGTGTATGAAACATTAATATTCCATTAACGTATATTAAAATTACTAATATATTATATCATATACCATTAATAATTATTTATAATTACATTAATATATAATATATGGTCAATATGTTATATATTATTACTATATTATATAATTAATGTATATTAACATTTACTCTATTAATATTCACAATTACTGTCAGCGACGAAAGGCAGCTGTTTCCTGTCTGTAATCATATTTTGTTCTAGAAGCATATCTACCACAGTGTAACCTATTTCGTCCCCTTTTAAAGCACAGACATACTAAGGAGGCAACTTGCCTCCTATCTCTACCTCGCATACATCTCTCCTTCAGAAACCATCAGCTGCCTTGTCCAGGTGAGTAGCAACCGACTCTGAGTAAGTAAGAAGTAATATGATCCATTTGGCTTACAGTCAGTATATAATCTAGATAATTGTTTTCCCAACAGGCGATGATTTAATGATGAGATCACAAAGAACTACTTATGCTAAACCTGTTTTTATCAATCCCCTTCAGCAGCATCAGATGCCTTTAGGGATTTCTATGAAGCCAAGTTGCAATTTCCTTTTGGCTTTAGCTGGCTTTTGTTCAAATCAACCTGCTGGGGCCAGGGAAAAAAACACTTTGGTGATAATTAAGATAATGTATGTGAAAGTTCCTAACACTGTGTCTGGTGTAAAATCAACATTGAAATATATATTTCCTCCTTTCTTCCATCTCTCACCTTGCAGGTAGATTGTTGTTTTATTTATTTTGCTAATGCAGGAAAATGGATGGGAATGAGAAGACTTCCAAAGCATTTGTGTGGGCTAGCAAATACAGGCATTTGTTACATGGAGAACAAGTTTAGCAGCCACTGGAGTTACCATCATGGCTATTCCAAACTACATCCCTACCTGTTTGATTCAATTCAGCAAACATCTATAAGCATTTATACATGCCAGAACTGTGCTGGGGGTATAAGGATGAACAAGTATGGCCCCTGCCCCATGTGCTGACCAAACCACAGGAAGGCAACTTCCACATGCACATTTGGAGAGATGCAGGGAACAAAAATGAGTGAATGCCTACTCTCCAGAACAAGAGTTTAATTAATATAATCAAAACATAATGAGACTAATTGTAGCATGCATATATTGCGAGTTAACCCACAAATCTCCAATATTCCCACAAATTTAAAAATTACAGCCTTTTCCACAATTGCAGGAAGGCAAAAGCAGTGTCAACAAGAAAGGCAAGTTCTTTCCATATCTTTTGTGGGGAAGTCAAAAGACATCCCTGCCCCTTGAAATCTGCCTATGAGATAGGTACTAGATTTCAAAGCAAGGTGACAAAATCTCATCATTTACGTGCAGAGTAACACCCAATCCAAAAGTTAAAATGGCCTGTTGTTCAATGTCATGGCTAAAGAGCAAAATTCGGGCAACCCTGAAGAAGCACAATGAATGCCTCCATTCATTAGGGTCAAGTTACTCTCACTGCAAATCATAATCACTGATTGGAAGTTTCATTATGATCACTAGTACCTATTAGGAAATTATACTACACTTAAATTTAAATTTCATCTCCTAACATCTCCTACAGGGACCTAACTTAAGTCAAGTTTTCATGCAATAGTTCTTGTAATACATGAATCTACCACTCCTTTTTCCATTTTTTAGAAAATTTCTGCCATCTTCCCAGTGGTCAAGATGACCAGGAACAAAGGTAGGTAGAACATAGCCAGTCCCCAAACTCTAGGTTACAGGTCATGGTTGAAGAGTAGAAAACTGAATGACAGACTGGGCCAGATCCTGGAAGGCAACTATCCTTAAAGATGAACAAGAGTTATAATCTCTGGGTAATAACCTGAAGGACGTTAAAAGTTGATAATGTCCACCTATGTGGTTAAGAACTGTTGAGTCAGGAATGCCACAGTTATAAGTTCTTGGAAGGTAGAGGCCATATCTTATGACTCTTAATACCTTCTAATCAGGCTTAGCAAGGTACCTTACAGTTAGTAGACATTCAATAAATATTTGTTGAATTTAATTACTCAATACATGATTTCTCCTGCCTATCAATTTTACACCTAGAAGATGATATGACATAAAGAAATTGGGACATGAACAATACAAGTCTTCTAAGGCTCATGTCTCTCTCATTGGCTGGTTGGCCACACGCCTGCTTTCTCCTGACCCTTGTCTTAATGAATTCAATTCAACATGATAAGCATTTAAGTTGGGTTCTGTCAAGATTCAACAGTCCATATTAACCACCCTTTAGTGCAAGAGTGAGTGATCGTTAGTGCTGAGAGTGATCTTCAGCATCCCAATGTATTAATCAGCTCTGGCCGCCAAAACAAATGCCAAAGACTGGGTGGCTTAAAGAACAGAAATTTATTTTCTCATCGTTCTGGAGGTTGGATAGTCCAAGATCAAAGTCCAGCAAAGTTCAGTTCCTGGTGAGGGCTCTCTTCCTGGTTTGCAGATGGCCACCTTCTTGCTGTGTGCTCACATGGAGTTTCCTCAGTGCATGCATGTGAAGAAAGATAATGATCTCTTGTCCTCTTTTTATAAAACCACCAGTTCTATCAGATTAGTACCCCATCCTTATGACCTCATATAACTCTATCTCCTAAGAGTCCTATCTACAAATATGGTTACATTGGGGGATAAGGTTTCAGCATATGAATTTGGGGGGTACACAATTCAGTCCATATCATTCCATCTCTGGTCCTGCAAAATTCATGTTCTTCTTGCATGCAAAATACATTAATTCCATCCCAACAGCCCCAAAAGTCTTAACTCATTCCAGCATCAACTCTGAAGTCTAAAAGTCCAAAGTCTCATCAAAATATCATCTAAATCAGATATGGGTGGGAGCTGAGATACAATTCATCCTAAGGAAAAATTTCTCTCCAGCTTTGAACCTACGCAACCAGACAAGGTATGTGCTTCCCAAACACAGTTGTGGGATGGGCATACAACAGACATTCCCATTCCAAAAGGAAGAAATCAGAAAAAAGAAAGGGGTGATGGGTCCCAAGAAAGTCCAAAACCTAGTAAGGCAAACTCCATGAGCTGTTGAGGCCCAAGAATAATCCTCTTTGGTTTGATACTCTGCCCTTCAGGCCCACTGGGGTGGCAGCATCAGCCTCACAGCTCTAGATGGGGGTTCTACTCCTGAGGATCTGCTAAGCCAGGTCCTGCCCCCAAGTTTCTGGGAGGCCCTGCCCCCATGGTTCTACAGAACATCCCACCCCCAATGCTTTAGACAGAAGCCATCTGGCCTGGTGAAACTGAGGTGGTGGCCCTGGCGACCTCTGAATTGCCTTCAGGGTCATTTTTCTTCTTCTTGAAGGACAGCACACATTCACAGCCAAATAGCTCTATCATCCTGTCAGCTCTATCATCCTGTCTTCAAATTCAAGAAGTCCAACAGCCTTCCTTCATTTTGCCCCATATCTGTCCCCTTTGGTTCAAACTGGTTGTGTTTCTGCTCGTATAATCCCCAAAACTCTTTACTGAGTAACAGTCCAGCCATACACTTTATTTTCTCTTCAAATTCTTTCTTGTGTTTTGCAATGTGGATAGGCTGAGAATTTTCTAAATCTTCAACTTATGGCTCCTTTATTCTTAACAATTCCTTCCTAAATTCATCTCTCTGCTTTTGCATTTTACTATAAGCAGTCAGGAAGAATAAAACACTTCAATATTGTGCTTGGAAATCTCCTCAGCCAAATATCCAGTTTCATTGCCTGCAATTTCTATCTTCCACGAAACACTAGAACACAGTTAATTTTTTGCCATTTTATGAAAAGGAATGCCTTTCATCCAGTTTCCAATAATAATAAAAATAATAATAATAATAAATCCTCCCTGGGAATATTCTCTGTACTGGGGAAGGAAGCTGAACACACGTGAGAAGGAGGAAAGCAAAGCATTCATGCATGGGCCCGTCCAAGGAAGAAGGGCTTTCAGAAAAGGAAGAAGACAAAAAGTCAAGGAAGACATCAGCAGCAAAGGGGTAAAGCAAGCCATGTATTTTTTATCTAAAAGCATTTGCAGCAGGATTGAATGCAGAAAAGAGATGAACTGCTGAATTGAAAGTGTGCTCCAAAGATGGGCAGGCATATCACCCCTCGTACAGCTCTGCAGGCTCGGCCTGGGCAAAGCAGGGACTCCGGAGGGACTTCGGGGCACCAGCTCAGGTCTGACACAGCAGCCCCAACAGCAAACCAAGAGGCAGAACAAGGCCACTCTAATATCAGTGACTTGCAATGAGTCAAAGCCACAATGACAGCCTTTCATGGGAGGAAAGGGAAAATGGGCTCTGCTTGTCAGCATCCAGGAGCAGAGCAAAAGGCCACTTTTTAAAGCTTGTTCCAGGTGCCCCTTCCATCTCTTGAGAGCCCACTGGCTTCCAATAGCCATGTTCAGTGTCTCCTTTCATGCCCAAAGAGGTCATTTCAGATCCAGGGAGTGAGAGGCAGCTCTCCGCCTTCTAACGCCTACCAAGTCTGGCTTCTTGCTCACCTACGGGGTTATTCGAAGTCAGTCTTCCTGGCTCGTGGATTCTCATAAGACAAAGCCATGTGCTGTCTGCTCTGGGACACAGAGAAGGGAGTCAACGCAGGCCTCTCTCTGGTCATGGCGCTGCCAGCCTTTGGGCATCTGTGACTCTTGAGCCCAAGGAACTCCTTGTTACCAGAGGTTATGCTGTCTCCTCCTTCTAAATGTTCACAGTCTAATGTGTCCAGGTACCTCATTTGGTACTTTCTCTAATCCTGAGCTAAGACATAACTACAACAGCTAAAAGAATCTGTTTCCATCAGCCCATCAATGAGGCAAGAAAGCTACGCTCTCTAAATAAAGTCACCGGCACTGTAAAGTGAAGTAAGCACTGGATTTTGAGAGTCAGGAACTAGATTGGCATCCTAGCTTTTCCATTTACTAGGTGGGTGACTTTGAGAAGTCACATTACCTCTCTGACCTTCAGTGGCATCAACCGGGGATTACAAGACCCACTCCAAAATCAATAACTATTTACTGAGTGCCCGCTACTGTGTGTCAGAAGTCGTGCTAAATGCTAAGGATGCTCTGGTGAACAACAGCCTTGGCCTTTGCCCTCACATAGCTTAAAGTCTAGTGGGGGAGAAAGAAACAATCAGTAAATAAACAAATATGGAATTACAAATTAGATGTGTTCAGAAGGGTTAAAAAAACAGTGTGTTAGAAAGCAAGATGGGGTAGGGGATGGACTTTCTTCCAGCCAGAGAGTGGGGAAAAAAAGCATCTGAGGGGAGGGATGAGGGATGAGGGAAAGCCAGCTAAGGCAACAGTAGAGAAGGGGAGTTCCAGGCCAAAGGAAGGTCACTGGCAATGGCTCAGAGGGAAGGAAGGGCTTGGCATGTTCAAGAGCTCAAAAAAGCTCAGGTGTTTGGAGCTGGGAGCTTGGGAACAAGGAAAGACTGTGAGGCAGAAGGCTGGGAAGGTGGCTGGCTGAGCGAGGTTACTCCTGGAAGACCCAGTGTTGCACTGAGCACAGAGTAGGCCCTCAATTAATATGGGCTGCAGTGTTCACGGCAGCACTATTTACAATAGCCAAGACATGGAAGCAACCTAAATGTCCATCGACAGATGAATGGATAAAGAAGATGTGGTATGTATACACAATGGAAGATTACTCAGACATAAAAAAGAATGAAATAATGCCACTTGCAGAAACAAGGATGGACTTAGAAATTATCATACTAAGTGAAGAAAGTCAGAAAGAGAAACACAAGTTTCATATGATATCACTTATTCGTGGAATCTAAAAAAATGATAAAAATGAACTTATTTATAAAACAGAAATAGACTAACAGACTTAGAAAACAAACTTAAGGTTACCAGAGGGGATAGTAAGGGGGAGGAAGATAAATTAGGAGTTTGGGATTAACATATTCACAAAATAGGTAAACAACAAGGACCTACTGTATAGCGTAGGGAACTATACTCAATGTCTTTTAATAACCTACAATGGAAAAGAATCTGAAAAAGAATATGTATGTGTTGTGTATACATATATATATATATACACAACACATATATAACTGAATCATATATAACTGAACATATAACTGAATATATATTTATATAACTGAATCACTTCGCTGTACCCTTGAAACTAACACAACATTGTCAATTAACTATTACCTCAATAAAAAATAACATGGGCTCCATATAAATGCTTTGTTTGGCTGGTAGAGTACATTTTAATTTATAATCTAAGTGATTTCTAAGAACCCTTCTATTTCAATGATTCTAGTCCATAATTTGCTGAGAAAAAAAGCCACTAAAACATTCATTTTGCCAAGGTAATATTTATCAGTTGTGATAGAAAAGAGCAAGGGATCTGCAGTGAGATGGACCTAGATTCAACCCACAGCTCTGCCACTTGCCACGTGAACTTCTGTTCCTTTCTGAGTCTCAGTTTCCTTTTCTGGCAAACAGAGATAACACGTAGCTGGCAGGGCCTTTGTGGCTTTAAAAAAGATCACATGGAAAATGCCCTAGCCCTGTGTATGGAGCACAATGGGCACAAAATAACAAGAGGCCAAGTTTGGAAAGTGGCCCACGTTTGGGATGTAGCAAAGCCCTTCCTGCCAGGGCTGCTCTCCAAAGGTCTGGCCACCAACACAGAGGACAAATAGACAGAGCTAGGGCTCGCCATGAGAAACCAACTCCACTGAGCTCACCAGTGTCCGAAATTTTCCAATGGACCTCAAATCCCCCAGGGACTCTGTCCTACAGGAGAACAAGAGGACCAAGAGCTCCTGGGTGGGCAAGGGCACCAGACACCAGGGAACCCCACAGAGCCCAGACTCAGCCTCACTGGGTAGAACTAACCAGAGAAGTATGCACCTTCAAGAGCTCACAAAGCTACAACTGTCCCTAGCCCTGTGCCAGAGAAATACAATTTGGGGGAGATTTCTCAGCTTTCGCCATCACCCTCACTCACATCTTTTTTGCTAGATGGATCCATTGTTTGTTATTCCTGTCTTTCTGATCAATACCCTTGTTAAATTCTGCCTAGAGACTCAGACCATCCTGGTTAAAGTCAGCCCAATTCTCCTTTGCCACTTGTGAATTCTTTGTCTAGCATTTCAATTCTTCTTCTAGGACAGTGATGAGTCTGAATCCATAACATTTTAATTTCCCTAGTAATAAAGGGATTTATCCAGTTAAAAATGAGACCAAAGTCTTAGCTAGTGGTGTAATGCATTTGATATTCTTGATAAAATAACCAAGGATCAAAAATCACATTATTCTAGAAATGTGCTACTCTCATTTATATGACTCTATGTTAAGTAGGAAAAATTCAGCAAATGATCCATTATCAGAAGAAAGGAGCCTTTATATTTGGAATCCATACATTAACTTGAAATCCGCAAACCTGATTTTATATAACACAATAATGGAGTGTCCTTCCAATCACCATTTATTATCAAGTCATAATGAGAAAGCTTTTACTTCATTTCACAGAATAACAAAAATAGAGGGGGAAGCCCGTTAATTTACAAATAAGGAAATTGAGGCTCAGCTAATTCATCTAGTCCAGGAGGAGGGGAGAATAATCAGGGCTGGATTCCAATATGATCAACAACAAGGGAAAGGAAAGGGACTTGGACAATCCACAACCATTGCAGAATGAATGGGATGACGGCAGAGCTTATGTCTGGGAGGCCTGGAGACCAGACTGGCAACTGGTGGGTGTCCACCAGTCCCAACCAGTGACAAGTGAGTGTATCACCGACCTGGCACCAGCCCATTCAGGTGCAAGTTGCACCTCATATCAGCCTATACATGTATGAGTACAGGGAATCGAGCAATTATCCATAGCCCTGGTTTTCGTATTATGACAACCCCATGGAGAGGAAGTAGTAATTCAAACAACAGATTTTTAGCTAATGCTAGAAATGCGTGGGGACCACCCCCAGCCTACCGTTTACAATTTCTTTCTCTTGAAAAGGCTGCCCTCCTTATTCATTCTGACCTAACTACACCTGGATACAAATGTCTAGTGATGAAGGAGAAAAAGAGCAAAGGTAACAAATGTGGGGAAGTTTGGGAAGTCTCCTCTCAAGAGCATCACCCGAAGAATTATCCACCTCCATACTGGTCCACAGCCCAGGCCAGTGATACCATCAGTCCTGGGCAAAGGCACCCACTGAGAGCGAGAGGAAGGAAACACAATAAGGAGGGGTGGAAACCGCAGCAAGGTGACCAAGACTTTGATTCTCTCAGTCAGTGTTTAAACAAAGATTTTAAAAGAAAAGAGATGCGAACCCACGCTTCCTCAAACCTCTCCTTATCTGTGTGAGCTTCTAAGCAGAGTTGATTCTCCTCCCCAACCGCCCAAACATACCTCCCCTGTGCTAGTCAATGGCTCCACCAAAGGTGTGAGCACAGTGGCTGAGGCTGCAGGCAGCACCCGGGAAGAAGAGGGAGATCCAGGCTCTAGATGTCTGTTGATTTTTAAGGATGTGAGCTTGACTGTGTTCTCCCTTTTTAGGCTGGGAACTAAACACGAGACATAGAGCAGATGATGGTACCAAGAATGTTGTTTAGGGACTTCCATGGAGGTCCAGTGGTTAAGACTCCACATTTCCAATGCAAGGGGTGCGGGTTTGATCCCTGGTTGGGGAACTAAGATCCCACATGCTGTGCGGCACAGCCCAAAAAAAAAAAAAATATATATATATATATATATATATATATATATATAGTTTAGCCAGAGATGGAAGCCGCTCCATTGGCAACACGGAGAGCAAACCCAGCCTCAGTAAACCTCATGGGATGTTCAGGGTCCCCTGCCCTCCTCACCTACCTGCTGTTTTTCTATGACAGAGCCTTATGGCTCAGCTGGGAATGCTGATGAGGCTTTCACACATGGTCTATGGGGTTGAGCTCTGCTGTAATCTACTTTTCCCCTTAGTATTTTCTCCCTCAGTGAGTCATCTACCTGCCAGTACTCGAACTATAGTTAGATAGCTCATTTATTTTCAAAAAATGATTTCATGAGCTTAAAAAAAATCAGGCAATTATCTTGCTCTTAATCTAATATGCCTCTTGGCTGGCAGGTGACCTCATGCCCCAGGCAATGGTACTGATATTCTGGAGTCATCCTTGCCTCTTCCCCTATATGTCTCTTCACCCTCAACATCAAGACACTTTCAAATGTTCCTCCTTACTGAATCTTGAGTTCTCAACTGAGTCTGTTATAGAACAAGAGTTCCAAACTCTATGGACAGCTGCCACCTAAAAACCCTATTTTTCATATTTAGCTAGAGTCAAAATTAAACTCATTCTTAGCATAAGTATCGACCACTCTTTAGAGAGGCTTGCTGTGAGGGGTGTTTCACGTAGCTTTCGCAAACCAGAGCCTGGCTATAGTAATCCCCATTCCTATTCCTCCAGGAGATCCAGAAACACCCCCTTGAAGGAACTGAATGTCTGCTGCTTCTTTGCTCTTTGAATGGGTGTTCAGGGAAGATTTCTGCTGCCCATCCTCCAACCCAGACCTGTTTTCCCCACTGGCCTCTGAGGCAGCCTACCTGGGTAGGGGTGGGGGGCAGTGAGAAAGCTGAGCAGGAGGAAACACTGAAGTCCCTGAACACAGATGGATGCAAGGATCTTTGCCTGGCCTCTTCCTCCTTCCCTGGCTCTGTCAGCCATGTGGACAAATCACCCACTCGGGCACATTCTCACTGTAGAATTCTAATTCCTCTTTGTTTAAGCTTTTGCAGTGATCACCAGACAGTCACCCCTCACCCAAAACCCCCTGCTAGAACTTCCAGCAAGAGAAATTGCTCTTTGGGATGGTTTATACTCAGGCCTGGTGTTTGCTCTGGGGGGTGCTCACCTAGTAGGTCTAATAATGAAAGTCTTAAATCTAAATTCTGTAACAGCATCATAGATACACTCTCAATAGAGAAGCCCCAGCTTGAGCCTGCATTAGTTTGCTAGGGCAGCCATAACAAAGTACCACAGACTGAGTGGCTTAAATACAGACATTTATTTCTTCACAGTTCTGGAGGTGAGAAGTCCGACATCAAGGTGTCAGAAGAGTTGGTTCTTCTGAGGCACCTTTCCTTGGTGTGTAGATGGATCAATCTGTGTTGTTATCCCTCTGTGTCCTCATTCCCTCTTCTTATAAGGAACCCTGTCATATTAGATTAGGGCCCACCTTAATGACCTTGTTTTAATTTAATTACCTCCTTAAAGATTCTATCTCTAAATACAGTCACACTCTAAGATACTGGGGATTAGGATTCAACATATGAATCTTGTGGGGACACAATTCAGCCCATAACAGAGTCTTCCATTTGAAGTATGGTCCACAGGCCAGGAGCAGCAACATCACCTGAGAGCACTGGAGAAAGGCAGAGCTATGAACTTCATGCCAGGTGATCTGTACATACATTTACGACCAAGAAGCACTGGCTTAGAGCACATTTGGGTCAGTAAGTTACTGTGCACACCAATAACTACATTTAATATTTTTTATAGTGAAAAGCTTTACTCTGTTAAAAGAATTTCCAGCATGTAGGAGCAGAAAAAAGGAATACACCTGAAGAAAACTAAAACATTAATTTGAAAAGATATATGCACCCCAATCTTCACAGCAGATGTATAGTGGCCAAAATATGGAAGCAACCTAAGTGTTCATCAACAGATGAATGGATAAAGAAGATGTGAGACATATATATTGGAATATTACTCGGCCATAAAAAATGAAATTTCACCATTTGCAACAACATGGATGACCCTGGAGAGTATTATGTTTAGTGAAGTCAGACAGAGAAAGGCAAATACTGTATGTTTTCAATTACATGTGGAATCTAAAAAATAAAATGACAAATGAATATAACAAAAGAGAAACAAACTCATAGATACAGAGAACAAACTAGTAGTTACCAGCAGGGAGAAGGGTTCAGAGAGGAGAGACATAGGGGAAGAGGATGAAGAGGTACAAACTACTAGGTGTAAAATACATAAGATACAAGGATGTAAGGTACAGCACAGGGAATATAACCAATATTTTAAAATAACTTTAAATGGAGTACAATCTATAAAACTATTAGATCCTTATGTACACCTGAAACTAATATAACATTGTAAATCAACTATATTTCAGTTTTTAGAAAAGGAATAAATGAGGGTCCTAAGTCCTTACCAGCACTCCAGAAATCATACCATGAGAATGGATGCCTATTTTGTTTACGCATGAGGCCAGACCTTTGGATGAAACCAAGTCATATCACCCAGGGGTGTGAGCCTAAGATCAAGAAGATTTGCCTGGATATTTTCAATAGTTAGGGACAGGACTGGAAAGTGTTTATTCATGCTTTACCTAAAACACCCATGAGCATCCACTTATGTGATAAGTACACTATGCTAGGCATTGGGCATAAAAACAGAAATAAGACCCAGTCCCTGCTCTTGTGGGAAAGGCAACATTAAAGAAACACTCAAGAACACAGAGGAGAGGTCCTTATCCCAACCTGGGGAAGCCTCAGCTCACAGCTGATTGGCTGAGCCGATAAAATGTATAACATGATAGGAGTGTCCCCTTCCTGCACTCATATTCCCTGGAGCCAATGTGCTGTCAAGAAAACCAAATACTAATGGAATCTGTCCTGTCCTGGAAGGTGGGAGAAGGAACTTTCAGGGCATGCATGTTGAGTTCGGTTGTGACTTAGGCTGGAAGGTTCACAAAGGGAGCAGCCAGCAATACCTATTTCCCACAAAAGTAAGGAACGGCCAAGAGAACTTCCTTGAATCCATGGAGAGCTTCCAAAAAAAGGAAATTCTAAGTCAGATATGCCAAGGGATAGAGAGGCCTGATCTGATTTACCTGGTGACCCTATCAGTGCATCCACCAAGCTCACGCCCTTTACCTAGCAGAGTCCTGGGCACATACTCTCCCACTGCAGAGCTGTGTGTGCCAGGTCTGTACCACTTTTTCATATGACAGCTCATTAATTTAGTCCTCACAATAACACTGCAAAGTAGTTTATCATTATCCCATTTTGTACCTGAAACAGAACTCAAAGAGTTTAGATAACTCGCCCTAAGTCATGTAGTTTTTAAGCACAGAAACAGTATCAAATCCAGATCTAAATCTGTTAACAACTTACTCAAACTCAAAGCTGATAATCTTTCCAGAACATTGTGCTGCAAACAAAATGATCTTAGGTTCTAGGGTAGTGGGAACAAGGTTCCCACTAAAAAAGGCAGCCTCTTATTCATCAGAAATTGTTTATTTGATGCCTAAAGGTTCACAGTGTACACACAAGGCCACAGTTAAGCCTTGTAACTCATAAATGCTATTTCTCTTGCTGATAAATGCATTTTATGTAATAAAGAAAGACTCTGGAAAGCAGTCCCATTCCTTCCAGATGGGATGGAAGCTAGGTGTGTGGGTTGCCCTGCTGGTCCCTCCCCAGCTTCCTCCCCCCTAGGCACGTTTCCCAGAGTGGGGAGGAGAAGGGCACAGCTCAGAATCTCTGTTCTTCAAAGTGGAACAAGGCCCCTCTCCTGCTTTTCCCCAACCCCTTAAAACAGATACTTTTTATTTTGAAATTTAGCCTGTGGGGCAAACCACAATCAAATAAGATGGGAAATTCCCATTTTGACCCTTATTGCCATTCTCCTTCTCGGGCAGCTGATAGATGCACATGTTAAATATGAATCCAAAAAGTATGTTAAAGGCCATATTTTGTTTTTTAAAAATGCATATATACCAATAAAATTCAATGGGGAGAGAACAGTTTTTTGAACAAATGGTGCTGGGACCACTGGATATTCACATACAAAAGAATGAAGTTGGATCCCTTTCTCATACCATACAGAAAAATTACTCAAAATGGATCATAGACCAAACAATAAGAGCTAAAACTATTAAACTCTTAGAAAAAAATATAGGTGTATATATTTATGACCTTCAGTTAGGCAAAGCCTTCTTAATTATGACACCTAATGCACAAGTAAGAAAAAATAAATAAATTGGATTATATGAAAACTAAAAACCTTTGTGCTGCAGAAAATACCATCAAGCACGTGAAAACATAACCCACAGAAGAGAAGAAAATATCTGCAAATCATATATCTGATAAGGGATTTGTATCCAGAACATAGAACTCTTACAACACAATAATTTAAAAGGCAACTTAATTGCAAAACAGGCAAAGGAACTGAGCAGATTTTTCTCCAAAAAAAGATATACCAATGGTCAGTAAACACATGAAAAGTTGCTCAACTTCATTAATCATCATGGAAATGCAAATCAAAATCACAATGAGATACCACTTGACACCGCTGGAATGGTGATACTCAAAAAGGCAAGTGTTGGTGATGATGTGGAGACAGAGGACCCTAGTAAACTGCTGGTAGGAATGTAAAATGGTGCAAATGCTTTGGGAAACAGTGTGGCAGTCCTCAAAATGTTAAACATAGAGTTACCATATGACCCATCAATTCCACTCCTAGGTATATACCCCAAAGAATTGGAAACATATGTCTACTCCAAAACTTGTCCATGAATGTGCATAGCAGCATTTTTCGTAATAGCCAAATAAAGTGTAAACAGCTTGTATGTCCATCAACTGATGAAAGGGTAAATAAGATGTGGTATATCCACACAATAGAATATTATTCAGCAACAAAAAGAAATGAAGTCCTGATACATGCTACAACATGAATGAACTTTGAAAACATTATTCTAAGTGAAAAAAAGCCAGTCAGAAAAGCCACATATTGTATGGTTTAATTCATATAAAATGACCAGAATAGGCAAATATATATATATGTGTATGTATAATACACACACACACACACACACACACACACATATACACACATATATATGGTGGTAGAAGGGAGAGAGGAGATTAGTAATAGCCCGATTAATCTAATTAGGGCTAGAAGATGTGGGGAGAAATAGGAAGTGACTGCAAATGGGTATGGGGTTTCTTTTGAAGGTTATGAAAATGTTTTAAAATGAATAGTGCAGGGCTTCCCTGGTGGCGCAGTGGTTGAGAATCTGCCTGCCAATGCAGGGGACACGGGTTCGAGCCCTGGTCTGGGAAGATCCCACATGCTGCGGAGCAACTGGGCCCGTGAGCCACAATTACTGAGCCAGTGCGTGCGATGAAAAGTGGCCCCCGCTTGCCACAACTAGAGAAAGCTCTTGCACAGAAATGAAGACCCAACACAGCCATAAATTAATTAATTAATTAATTTTAAAAAATAGTGCAGATGGTTTCAACACTCAGTGAATATTGTAAAAACTGTTGTACACTTTAAATGTGTGAATTGTATGGTATGTGGGTTTTATTTCAATAAAGCATATGTACATATGTACATATATATGCATAATACATACCATTATATGTATAAAATGTCACATAAAACCTGGGCAATATCAAGAATGAAATGAAACACCTACAGGTGCTCTGCTTCAGCCTGGCATATGGGGCTGTGTGCCAGAGGTAGACTGAAAAGCAACTAGATGCTGCTGCTTTCTAAAAAATCAACTTTATTGAGGTATAATTTATATGTGACAAAATGTCTCCATTTGAAGTTTACAGTTTGATGAGTTTTGACAAATGTAACCACCAACACCATCAAGATAGAGAACATTTTTATTACCCCCCAAAGTTCCCTTGTGCATTTTTATCTATGCCCTAATGCCCAGCCCCAGGCAACTGTTGATCTGCTTTAGGTCATTATAAGATAGCTTTGCCTTTTCTATAATTTCACATAAATTAAATCATACAGTGTGTACTACTTTGGATTTGGCTTTTAAACAAACTCAGCTTAATGTGTGTGATATTCAACATGTGTATCTCTAGTTCATTGCTTTTTTTTATTGCTGATAGTATTACCTCATATGAATATACTACAATTTGTTTATCCATTCATCTTTTCATGAACATTTGGGATATTCTGATTTGGGTTTTTATGAACATTAATGTACAAGGTTTGTGTGGACATATGTTTTCAATGCTTTTTGGTAAATGCATAGAAGTGGAAACACTGGGCATTATGGTAAGTATATGTTTAACTTCATAAGAAACTGACAAACTGATTCCCAAAATGTTCATACCATTTTGCACACCCACCAGCAATAAATGAGGGTTGAAGTCTTTTTAATTTTAGTCATCCTAGTGGGTATCTCATTGATTTTAAATTGCATTTCTTTGATGACTAAATGGAGCATCTTTTCATGCGCTTTTTGGCCATTCACATATCTTCTCTTGTGAAGTGTCTGTCCAAGTCTTTTGCCTATTTAAAAAATTGAATTGACTTTTTATTACTGAGTTGTATGAGTTCTTCATATATTCTGGATTCAAATCCTTTATCAGCTATGTTACCCTACTCTGTGGCTAGAAATTTCATTTTCTTGATGGTGTCTTTTCTTAAGAGCATTTCTGATGAAATCTAATGCATTCACTTTTTTCTTTTATGTGCACTAAGAAATCTTTGCCTATCCCACAGCTGGAAAGATTTCCTATGATTTCTGTAAGTTTCATAGTTTTAATTTTTATATTTATTTCAAGTTAATTTTTGTGTCTAGTGTGAATCGAGGGTTGAGGTGCATTTCTGAATATGATTAACAAGCTTTTAGCAGCATTTTTTGAAAAGACTATTTCCCCAATTGAAATACTTTCTTAGCACCTTTTCAAAACCACAAGGATTCTTCATGTTTCCCTTGTATAACCACACACACTTCCCTCCCACTCTCCTCCCATCCTCCCTTCCTTAACCCCTGGCAACCACTAGTCTGTTCTCCATTTCTATCATTTTGTTGTTTCAAGAATGTTATATAAACAGAATCATAAAGTATATCACCTTTTGAGGTTGGCTTTTTACTCTTGTATTTACCCACATATGATGCTCTTCCCTCACTTGTGGGGATCTAAGTTTCACTGATATTAGTCACCTTGCAACTTAAGAACTTGCATTTCAGGTCTGCTGGTGAAGAATTTTATCGGCATTGTTTCCCTGAAAAAGTTTTCATTTCATGTTTATTTCCGAAGGATATTTTTACTGTATATAGAGGTCTACGTTAATAGCTTATTTGGTGGTTGTTTTTGTTTCAGCACTTTAAAGATGACATTTCTTTTTCTTCTGCTGAAGAAGTTTCTGGCAAGAAGTATGTGGACAGTGTTATCTTTGTTCCTCTGTAAGTAACGTTTTTATGTCTGTATGTAATATTTTTCTATCTGTTCTTAAAATTTTGTATTTATGAACTGTTTTCAGTAATTTGGTCAGTAATTCCTTTGGTGTCATTTTCTTCTGTGTTTATGCTGATTGGGGATTGTTGAGCTGCTTGGATATGTGAGGTTATAATTTTCATAAAATTTAGAAAATTTTTAGCCATTGTTCCTCTGATTTTTTTTCACTCTCCTCCCTTTCTGGGACTCCAACTACATGCATATTTATAATAGCTCTTGTGAAGGAATTGCCTGCTAATTCTATCTTCTCTGCCATTTTGACCCTCTTTCTATTGATATTAAATGATCTTTCTCTTAATTATGGACTTTTTTTGCCATAATGCATGTCTAATAATTTTGGATTGGATACTGAAAATTGTGTCTTTTATGCTATTGAATGTTGGATTTTATTGTCTTCTTTAATGAGTGTTGGGCTATGTTCTCGTAGGTAGTTAATTAACTTGCATACCAGCTTGATCCTTTAAGTTTTATTAAAACTTTATTAAGCAGAGTTTACTCTAGGACTCATTTAATCCTATTACTAAGCTGTGACGCTTTGGGGTCTCTTTTGGAATGCCCTTAATGTTCATCAAGGATCCTCCACCCTGGTCGATTAGAACTCACACTTCTACTAACCCTGTATTACCTCTAGGAATTATTCAACTTACAGGTACTCAGTCATTCTTTGCTGGCCTCATGCAGTTTCACCCCACAGTTAGTACTCAGAGGTAGCTGCAAGAGGACCTCTAGGCAGATCCTGAGAATTTTCTATATAGCACATTCCAGCCACCTCAGCCTCTCCAAAGTCTAAGTTCTATCTCCTAAACTCTGTGATACAACCATGCTATGTTTGAGTCGGTATGGTGGTCCAGAAAGTGCCTCCAGACAGAAAACTAATACTATCATAGGGCTCACCTCATTTGTTTCTCTTCTCTGAGGGGTCAGAGAACTGTACTGCCTGTTGTCTGGTATCTGAAAAGAGTTGTTACATAGATTCTGTCCAGTTTTTCTAGTTTTTTTCAGTAGGAGAACAAATCCAGTCCCAGTTACTCTCTCACATATGGAAGTATAAGTAACTGATGCCATGAATAGACAGCTAGTGAGAAGCAGCTACATAGCACAAGGAGATCAGCTTGGTGCTTTGTGACCACCTAGAGGGGTGGGATAGGGAGGGTGGGAGGGAGATGCAAGAGGGACGGGGGATATGGGGATATATGTATACATATAGCTGATTCACTTTGTTACAGAGCAGAAACTAACACACCATTGTAAAGCAATTATACTCCAAAAAAGATGTTAAAAAGAAAAGAAAAGGCCTAGTGTTGCCCCTCCTTCCCACCCCACCCCTAAAACTGTCTCTGTGGTATTCAGCATCCAATATGTGATTTAGGTGTTTGATGGTTTCCTCTGAACCCAGAACACTGTGGGCTTCCCGAGCACCAGGGTTGGGATGAAAAAGCACAGGGTACTCTCCCAGGCAAGATTTTCAGCTCCCTTTTCCCATTGTAAGCAATGTCATCCAAAGCCCTCCTCAAAGCTCTATTTTAAATATACTCACATCTCTGCTAATAGTTGCAGCTTCTATTAGTCAGCTAGCTTTTCCCCAGTGTTCTTATCCTGGTCCCAGCATCTTACTAGTCACAACTCATTAGTGGACATGCTGTGTCTCAAATCTTAGTTCCTTTCCTTTCTTAGTATCCATTGTCAAGGTGAAGATCTCTGACAGGGGGATGAGAACTGGCCCATTACAGAGTGACCCTAATATCACCATGGTCCTCAATGATATTTATACATTCTTCCTATGGTAGTTGCCTGTTTCTCTCCCTACTCAGCACCAACATGCTACATAGTTGTGAGATCCTTAGGCTTGAGCGTACATAACCATCTTCACTTCAACTCATCATTCCTCCACACCATCCTTCTTTAGAATGAGTAACACTGCCTTTGGATTCTGGTACCAGATCTGCCACTTATTAGCTAGGTAGCCCTAGACAATTTACTTACTCTCTTTGAGCTTGTGTTCATACTTTGGTATATGGATAATACATTCTGTGTACCTTTTATGGTTATTTTAAGGGTTAAGCAAGACAATCCATGTAAAGTACTGTGCCTGGGCCACAGCAAATGCTTAATAAATGTTAGTTATGATGGTGATGATTAAAGCTAGCTTTTCCATCTACTCTATACACCATCCCTCTGCCCGACCTATTACAATTATTCTTTAACTACCAGTTAAGTGGCTTCAACCTCCCTTCACTTCTGCTTCTAAACATTCCCAGATTTCCCCTATTTTACAAAAAAAAAAAAAAAGGAGTATGTTCTTTTCTTTCCCTTCCCAGCTCCTCATAAACATGGCTTATCAATTCTCTCAGTTTTCTACCACCTCATTCTTAACTCCCTTTAATCCAGCTTTTATCCCCCAACACTTTTTAATCTCTTCTAAAAATCACCAGCGACCTCTGAGCCACATTAAGTGGCCTTTTAAAAGGCCTACTAGTCTGTGGCCTTTCTACAGCTTTTGACAGAATTGCCCATTCTCTTCTTTGGCTACCAGAACCACTGAATTGCCCTTTTCACTTCCTACCTGAGGTAGGTTGAATCATTGGTCTTACTTCTTCATTCTCCTGAGCAATTTTATTATCTATACCCCTATAATGGTCTTATGGTGGATGTAATGAAATTGCCTACTCCTTGTGTTTGGACTTGACTATGTGACTTATTTGAAAAATGAGATATTAGAAAGTTTACCATGAAGAAAGGCTTGAAATGTACTTGCATAGTTGGGATTTCCCTCTTGTGGCCCTGCCTTTTGCAATGAGAAGAACATGCCATTGGTTCAAAGTCATAAAAAGAAAAGACAAAAATAATATATGAAATGGTTATGGAGAAATTACTCCAGATACAGCTGACAGCAAATAATCATAAAAAGACTGGTGATCATAAAAGATTCAAATCAAAGAATTTAAAAATTCAGATAGACCAGTAACTACAAAAGACATTGAGACAGTAGTAAAAAGTTTAGATAAAACAGTAGTAAAAACAGTTCAGATAAGTAGAATTGATAGCCTCTGATTCATTTTTTTAAGCTTCTGGGAGATTCTAATGTGCAGCCATGTTTAAGTGTCACTCATATAAACCACTTATGAGGGTTTTATTTCCCTGGCTGGGGAGTGGGTTACGCCTCAGCATGTAATCTAATTCTGCCCAATGAGGCACAAAAGAAAGTCTGCTGAGCATGGAGGTGGAAGCTTTTGGGAAAAGTTTCCTCACTTTTAAAAGGAGTCAAATAAAAAAGTTGTCTTCTACTTCTGCTGGGCACTGTAGTACCTGCATGTGAACCCTGGAACTCTGGCAGAGGGAAATGTCAACGTGGAAGTTGCCAGAGCTGAAAGATGGAAGGAACCTGATGATGCCATTGAGCCAGCATGTGTGAAGGAGATCTACGTTAAGGTATCTAATAATGTGAGATAATAAATTTTCCCAATGTTTAAGCCAATTGGAGTTAGAAATTTCTGTCTATAGCTAAAAGCATCCTAACTGATGACCAAGTAGGATTTATCATAGAAATGTAAGAATTGGTCAGTATTAGAAAACCTAGCAAACATGCCACACTTTCATCTATATATACTCCAAAAAAACTCTCCCAAAGGTCCTATGGAAACATGGACAAGGATATTCATCACATCACTGTTTGTGGTACCAAACCACAGGGAGTAACCTAAGTCCATCACTAGGGGACTGGGTAAGTAAAATGTAGATTTGTATAACATTTGCATTCTCTGCAGAATCACATCAGAAGTAATAGATTTCTATCATATCATTAAAAGTTTTCCAATTATTTTTTTAATTATATATATTTATATGTAGCAGTATAGATATAATGCCAAAGACAACAATGTTGAATGAAACAAAAAAAAACCATGATAGCACAATAACTTTCATGTAAATTAAACACATACACACACTCCAACATACACACAATATCTGCTATGTTTCTCAAGGATGTGCATATCTCTAGATATACAAATAGAAGGTAAAATGGGAGTTAAAGTGAAAAGAGTAATAATAATCAAAAAGAGAACCTTGGGAAGCAACCCAAGTGTCCACCAACAGATGAATGGATAAAGAAGATGTGGCACATATATACAATGGAATATGACTCAGGCATAAAAAGAAATGAAATTGAGTTATTTGTAGTGAGGTGGATGGACCTAGAGTCTGTCATACAGAGTGAAGTAAGTCAGAAAGAGAAAAACAAATACCATATGCTAACACATATATATGGAATCTAAAAACAAACAAAAAAAATTGTTCTGAAGAACCGAGGGGCAGGACAGGAATAAAGATGCAGATGTAGAGAATGGACTTGAGGACATGGGGAGGGGGAAGGGTAAGCTGGGATGAAGTGAGAGAGTGGCATGGACTTATATATACTACCAGATGTAAAACTGATAGCTAGTGGGAAGCAGCCATATAGCACAAGGAGATCAGCTCAGTGCTTTGTGACCGCCTACAAGGGTGGGATATGGAGGGTGGGAGGGAGACGCAAGAAGGAGGAGACATGGGGATGTATGTATATGTATAGCTGATTCACTCTGTTATAAAGCAGAAACTAACACACCATTGTAAAGCAACTATACTCCAATAAAGATGTTAAAATAAATAAATAAATAAATTTAAAAAAAAAAGAGGACCTTGACAGACCAAGGGTGGGAGTGTCCCATACTCTGGGGAGTATGAGTAACTCAATTCTCTCTACCTGAGATAAGGGGAAGGAGAGAGGAGGAGAGGGAAGAGGGAGGAAGAAGGGGAATGAAGGAAGGAAGGGGAACGAATACCTGTCAATGTAATTCACATTAATAGACTGAAATAAAACATAGATTCTTCTCAAGAGATACAGAAGCAGCATTCATTAAAACTTACCATGAATTACTCTTAAAAAGCCAAGGTTAGGAAAGCACTGCTTTAACCTGAAAAGGGTATCTATCCAAAACCTAGAATCAACATTATTCTCGATTGTAAAACCTTAAAAGTTTTGCCTTTAAAGTCAAGAACAAAAGAAGAAAGCCTAATATGACTACTACTGTTGAATATTATATGGAATGTCCCCAAAATTCAATAAAAACAAAGAGTGATGATGATTAGAACATGAGTTAAAATTGTACATGTAGATTATATATTTATCTACATAGAAAACACAAGAAAATCATCAGAAAATATTAGAATAGGAGGATGCTGGATATAAAATATACATGCAAAAATTAACAGCATTATTTTGAGAAGCAATATCAATTAGAAAATTTAATGAGAGAACATTCACGATAAAAATAAACAGTGTAAAACATCTAGGAATAAACCTAAAAAAATTGTGTAGAAAATTTATGGAGAAAATTATCAAATCCATATCATAAGAAATCTGTTTAAATTCTTGAATAAATGGGGAAATAATACATTATGGTAAGACTCAATATTATTAAAACATTAAGCAAATTCCCAAGAGTTTTTAGCGCACTTTAACTTATTTTAAAATTTCAATACAAGAATAAGAGTATATGAATAATTAAGATAATTTTTTAAAGAACAGCAAAGAAGGGACTTCCCTGATGGTGCAGTGGTTAAGAATCCACCTGACAGTTCAGGGGACATGGGTTCAAGCCCTGGTCCAGGAAGATCCCACATGCTGTGGAGCAACTAAGCCTATGCACCACAACTACTGAGCCTGCGCTCTAGAGCCCACGTGCCACAACTACAGGGCCTGTGTGCCTCAACTACTGAAGCCCGTGTGCCTAGAGCCTGTGTGCCTAGAGCCTGTGCTCCACAACAAGAGAAGCCACTGCAATGAGAAGCCCGTGCACCCCAAAGAAGAGTAGCCCCCGCGAGCCGTAACTAGAGAAAGCCCGTGCACAGCAACGAAGACCCAATGCAGCCAAAAATAAATAAGTAAAAAAAATAAAAAGAACAGCAAAGAAAAAACTGAACTACTGGTCAAAACATATTCAACATCTACATTAAAGTAGATGTTTATGCCATGATAGACAAATAGATTGGTAGATCAGATTAAAGAACGCTGGAAACAACTCTCTTTGACATCTCAAATTTAACAAGCACAAAACTGAACCCCTCATCTATCCTTCCCTGCCCCCAATCCTAAACCTATTCTTCCCCCAACTTCCCCTTTTCCATTGACAAACACTCTTTGGAATCTGATTGCTTACGACAACGGGAGGAAAAGTGGTTTTGCCCATTTCCCTAAGATTCAATTCACTCCTCCATAGATGGGGATGGACCAAGACTTATTCCCTGAAATTATACTAAAATAGCTAGGGGTAAATGGACCTGTGAGGAAAACTGAAATCTCTTCATTGCTCTTCTTTCTCCCTACAACAACAGAGGTCCCCTGAGCCCCACCCCCACCTCTGTAGGGCCTTTGATTTTATGGGCTTCTCTTGAGAACCATGAAAATGCAGCAGCATTTAATGTCCACAAACAAAAGAAATCAATGGGATCTGTATTCTTTCAAGGAGCACTGAAGCAGCAAGGAACACAAACTATTGGGCTCTGTGTGCGGCTGCAAACGACATCTAGTTTTCTCATGGAATCCTTTAGTGCCCTTATTGTAACTTAGCACCATTACACCCCTCTAAGTCCATGGCCAAATGCAGGCATAATTTGCTCTACCTCCAGCGGCTCACTATAAAAATCAACTCAAAATGGATTAAGTATACCAGCTTGCCCTCTCCACCCCTCATTCCCCAGCACTTAACCCTAGCTCTCAGCTTGAGTTAAGCACTTCCCAAATAATTTGGTGATTCCTCTTTCCCAAGGGAAATTCTAAGTCAATTTAGGGTGCAGCTTTCCCCCAAACTAAAAAAAAAAAAAAAAGCGAACACCACTAAGCCTGACTTCCACAGCTCACCAGTCAGGATAAATAACTTGCTTGCAGGATGTGCTATTTGTCACTGGAGGCAGAAGGATGCTTTCTAGATGCTCAGCTATGCTATCCCTAATTAGACGTGTAATTGATCTGCTCATTTGTGTGGAAAAGAAGAGAGAAGGGAGCAAGGGCAGGGGCTTAGCAGGAGGGCGGAAGATGGGCTGCAGAATCTGAAGCAGGACACTGAACTGCAGTGACACAGGGAGTCTCATCAGTACCTAAATCAAATAGAAAAGTGGTTCTGAGGCCCAGCTTCCATGGGGGCATGAAGGAAACTGCAACCTCAGGAAGTGAACAGGCCATCAAAGTCTTTAGCTAGCAGGACGCGAGATGCCCCATTTCCACACCTGCAACAACACACACCAGCTTCACTGGCAACAGTACTGACAATGAGGGGACCCCATTACCACCCAAAACTTCCTCCCCAAATTTGTGCCCATTTTCTCACTGCACTATTGCATACAAATTATTCAATTCATGTGTTCTTCAAATAACTGAACAACTTCTATATGCTTATTGCTATATTAACCTTCTGAGGAACGTATTCAAGATATCTATAGCCTAAGTACACATAGCACACCCACCAATGGGAATAGTTACTACTTACTTTATTTATTTTCACTGAAGCATAGTTGATTTAAGTATTATGTAGTTCCAGGTGTACCACATAGTGATTCAATATTTTTATAGCTTATACTCCACAAAAAGTTATTATGAACAGTGACTGTATTTCCCTATGCTATACAAAATATCCTTGTTGCTTACCTATTTTATACATAGTAGTTTGTATCTCTCAAGCCCATACCCCTATCTTGGCCTTCCCCACTTCCCTCTCCCCACTGGTAACCAGTACTTTGTTCTCTATAACTGTTAAGTCTGTTTCTGTTTTGTTTTACATACATTCGTTTTATTTTTTAGATTCCACGTATGAGTGATAACAGATGGTATTTGTCTTTCTCTGTCTGACTTATTTCACTTAGCATAATACTCTATAGGTTCATCCATGTTGTTGCAAATGGCAACAGTTCATTCTTTTTTATGCCTGAGTAATATCCCACTGTATATACTACAGCTCCTTTATCCATTCATCTGTTGATAGATACTTAGGCTGCTTCTTTATTCATTCATCTGTTGATAGATACTTAGGCTGCTTCCATATCTTGGCAACTGGGAATATATGTATATGTATAACTGATTCACTTTGTTATAAAGCAGAAACTAACACACCATTGTAAAGCAATTATACTCCAAACAAAACAAAACAAAACAAAACAAAACAAAAACATTGGGGTATGTGTATCTTTTCAAATTACTGTTTTCATTTTCTTCAGATATATACCCAGAAGTGGAACTCCTAGATCATATGATAGTTCTCTCTCTAGTTTTTTAGGAATTTCCATACCGACTGCACCAATTTCCATTCCCACAGTATACAAAGATTCCCCTTCTCCACATCCTTGCCAACATTTGTTATTTGTGGTCTTTTGATGATAGCCATTCCGAGCATCTTTTCATGTGCCTGTTGGCCATCTGTATGTCTTCTTTGGAAAAATGTCTATTTGGATCTTCTGCCCCCTTTTTTAATCAGACTTTTTTTTTTTTGGTATTGAATTGTATGAGTTACTTATACATTTTGGATATTAACCCCTTATTGGTCATATCATTTGCAAATATTCTCTCCCATTCAGTAAGTTGTCTTTCATTTTGTTGATGGTTTCCTTTGCTGTGCAAAAGCTTTTAAGTAATTAGGTCTAGTTTGTTTTATTTGTTTTTTGCTTTTATTTGATTTGCCTTAGGAGACAGATTCAAAAAAATTTTTGCTCCAATTTACGTCAAAGAGCATTATGCCCATGTTCTCTTCTCGGAGTTTTATGATTTCTGGTCTTACATTTAGGTCTTTAATCCACTTTGAGTTTATTTTTGTATATGGTGTTAGAGAATGTTCTAATCTCATTCTTTTACATGTAACTGTCCAGTTTTCCTGGCACCACTTTTTTTTTGAATTTTATTTTATTTATTTTTTTATACAGCAGGTTCTTATTAGTCATCAATTTTTTTTTTTTTTTTTTTTTTTTTTTTTTTTTGTGGTACATGGGCCTCTCACTGTTGTGGCCTCTCCCGTTGTGGAGCACAGGCTCCGGACGCGCAGGCTCAGCGGCCATGGCTCACGGGCCCAGCTGCTCTGCAGCACATGGGATCTTCCCGGAACAGGGCACGAACCCATGTCCCCTGCATCAGCAGGTGGACTCTCAACCACTGCGCCACCAGGGAAGCCCCGTCATCAATTTTATACACATCAGTGTATACATGTCAATCCCACTCTCCCAATTCATCCCCCGCCCCACGCTTTCCCCTCTTGGTGTCCATATGTTTGTTCTCTACATCTGTGTCTCTATTTCTGCCCTGCAAACCAGTTCATCTGTACTATTTTTCTATGTTCCACATATATGCGTTAATATACGATATTTTTTTTCTCTTCCTAGCTTACCTCACTCTGTATGACAGTCTCTAGATCCATCCACGTCTCTACAAATGACCCAATTTCGTTCCTTTTTATGCCCAGCACCACCTATTGAAGAGACTGTTTTATCTCCATTATATAATCTTGCCTACTTTGTTGTAGATTAATTGAGCATAGGTATGTGGGTTTATTTCTGGGTTCTCTATTCTATCCCACTGAACTATATGTCTGTTTTTGTGCCGGTACCATGTTGTTTTGATTAGTGTAGCTTTGTAGTGTAGTCTGAAGTCTGGGAGCATGATACCTCCAGCTGTGTTCTTTTTTCTTCAGATTGCTTTGGCAATTTGAGGTCGTTTGTGGTTCCACGTAAATTCTAGGATTATTTGTTCTAGCTCTGCAAAAAATGTCATGGGTATTTTATAGGGATTGCACTAAATCTGTAGACTGTTTTGGGTAGTATAGACATTTTAACAATATTAATTCTTCTAATCCAAGAACATAGGATATCTTTCCATTTCTTTGTATTATTTTCAAATTCCTTTATTCGTGTTTTATGGTTTTCAGAGTATAGGTCTTTCACGTCCTTGGTTAAGTTTATTCCTAGGTGTTTGATTAATTTAATGTGATTTTAAATGGGACTGTTATCCTGCTTTCTCTTTCTGATAGTTCATTATTAATGTGTAGAAAAGCAATGGATTTCTGTATGTTAATCCTGTATCCTACAACTTTGCTGAATTCATTTATCAGCTCTAATAGTTTTTTTGGTGGAGACTTTAGGGTTTTCTATATATAGCATCATGTCATCTGCAAATAGTGACAGTTTTACTTCTTCCCTTCAAATTTGGATGCCTTTTATTTCTTTTTCTTGTCTGACTGCTGTGGTTAGGACATCCAATACTATATTCAGTAGAAGTGGTGAAAGTGGGCATCCTTGATCTGTTCCTGATTTTAGAGGAAAGGCTTCTAGCTTCTCACCATTGCATATGATTTTAGCTGTGCGTTTGTCATAAATGGCCTTTACTATTTTGAGATTTGTTCCCTCTATAACAACTTGATGAGTTTTTATCTTGAATGGATGTTGAATTTTGTCAAATGCTTTTTCTGTGTCTATTGAGATGATCATGTGATTTTTATCCTTCCTTTTGTTAAGTGGTATATCATACTGATTCATTTGTGAATACTGAAGCATCCTTGCATCCCTGGAATAAATCCCACTTGATCCTGGTGTATGATCCTTTTTACATATTGTTGAATTCAGTTAGCTTTTTTTTTTTTTTTTTGTGGTACTCAGGCCTCTCACTGTTGTGGCCACTCCCGTTGCAGAGCACAGGCTCCGGATGCGCAGGTTCAGCGGCCATGGCTCACGGGCCCAGCTGCTCCACAGCATGTGGGATCTTCCTGGACCGGGGCACGAACCCGTGTCCCCTGCATCGGCAGGCGGACTCTCAACCACTGTGCCACCAGGGAAGCCCCAGTTAGCTAATATTTTCATGAGGATTTTTGCATCTATATTTACCAGAGATATTGGCCTGTAATTTTCTCTTTTTGTAGTGTTTTTGTCTGGTTTTGGTATCAGGATAATGGTTGCCTTGTAGAATGAATTTGGGAGTGTTCCTGCCTCTTCAATTTTTTGGAATAGTTTGAGAAGGACAGGTATTATATCTTCTTCATATGTTTGACGGAATTCACCTGTGATGCCATCCAGTCTTCGACTTTTGTTTGCTTGGAGTCTTTGTATTACAAATTCAATTTTACTACTAGTGATCCACCTGTTCAGATTATCTATTTCTTTCTGATTCAGTCTTGAAAGGTTGTATGTTTCTAGAAATTTGTCTATTTCTTCTAGTTCTATTTGTTGGCATATAACTATTTGTAGTATTCACTCATGGCTGTTTGTATTTCTGTGGTATTGGATGTTATTTCTCCTCTTTCATTTCTTATTTTGTTTATTTGGGTCCTCCCTCTTTTCTTTATGAACCTAGCTAAAGGTTTATCAATTTTCTTGACCTTTTCAAAAAACCAGCTCTTGGTTTAATTAATCTTTTTATTAATATTTTCTTTTTTGATCTCTATTTTATTTATTTCCTCTCTGATCTTTATTATTTCCCTCATTCTGCTAACTTCAGGATTTGTTTGTTCTTTTTCTAATTCCTTTAGATGGTAGGTTAGGTTGTTTGAAATTTTTCTTGTTTTCTTTTGACGGAAGCTTGTATTGCTATAAACCTTGCTCTTAGAATTGCTTTTATTGCATCCCATAGATTTTTGGAAATTTGTGTTTCCATTGTCATTTTTATCAGTATTTTCTGACTTCCTCTTTGATTTCTTCATTGACCCACTGGTTTTTTAGTAGCATGTTGTTTATTATCCACAACAATGTGCTTGTGCTTTTCACATTTTTCTTATTGCAGTTGATTTCTAGTTTCATATTTTTGTGGCCAGAAAAACATGCTTGATATAATTTCTATCCTCTTAAATTTGTTGTGACTTGATTTGTGGCCTAGCATGTGATCTATCCTGAAGAACATTCCATGTGCACTTGAAAAGAATGTGTATTCTGCTGTTTTGGGATGGAATGTCCTATAGATACCTATTAAGTCTAACTGGTCTATTGTGTCATTTAAGCCCACTGTTTTTTTAATTGATTTTCTATCTGAATGATCTGTCCATTGATGTAAGTGGGATATTAAAAGTCCCCTACTGTTATAGAATTATTGTCAATTTCTCCCTTTATGTCTGTTAATATTTTATGTACATATTTAGCTGCTCAAGTATTGGGTACATAGGTTAATGAGTACAATATCCTCTTCTATTGATCTCTTTATCATTATATAATGCCCTTCTTTGTGTTTTGTTATAGATTTTGTTTTAAAGTCTATTTTGTCTTATATGAGTATTGCTACCCCTGATTTATTACCATTTCTGTTTGCATGAAACATCTTTTTCCATTCCCTCACTTTCAGTCTGTGTGTCTTTAGCTCTGAGGTGAGTCTCTCATAAGCAGCAAATAGATGAGTCTTGTTTTTTTTATCCACTCAGCAACCTCACGTCTTTTGACTGGACCATTCAGTCTATTGATATTCAAAGTAATTATTGATAAGTATATACTTACTGCCATTATATTATTTGTTTTCCAGTTGTTTTTAGTTATTCTGTTTTTTTCTTATTTTTGTTTCTTCCCTTATGGTTTGGTGATTTTCTTCAGTGGTATGGTTGTGTTCCTTTCTCCCTAGTTGTTGTGTATCTATTGTAGGTTTTCATTTGTGGTTACCATGCAGTTCATATACATTGACCTATAAGCATATCTACTTGTTTTAAACTGGTAGTCATTTAAGTTCAAACATGTTCTAAAAGATCTACATTTTTTTACTCTCCTCCCCATATTTTGTGATGTTGTATTTCATATCTTCATGTTTACCCCTTTACTGATTACTGTAGTCATAATTGATTTTACATTTTTTTGTCTTTTAATCTTCATACTATATTATTTAAGTGGTTGATCCTCAGCCTTTACTATATATTTGCCTTTACTAGTGGAATTTTCCCTCTCCTATAGATTCATACTACGTGTTATACCTTTTCTTTTCCTTTTCCTGTTATACCTTTTCTTTTCTCTAAGGGTCTCCTTAGAGAAGACCCTTTAACATTTCTTTTAGGGTAGGTTTAGTATTGATGAAATCTTTTAGTTTGTCTGAGAAGTTCTTTATCTCTCCTTCAATCTTAAATGATAATATTGCTGGGTAGAGTATCCTAGGTTGCTGGTTTTTCCCTTTCAGCACTTTGAATATATAATGCCATTCCCTTCTGGCCTGTAAAGTTTCTGCAGAGAAATCAGCTAAGAGCTTTAAGGGGGTTCCCTTGTATATGACTCTTTGATTTTCTCTTGTTGCCTTTGTAATTCTCTTTAACTTTTGCCATTTTAATTATGTGTATTGGTGTGGGTCTGTTTGGGTTCATCTTGTTTGGGATCCTCTGTGCTTCCTCTACCTGGATATCTGTTTCCTTCTTCAGCTTTGGGAACTTTTCAGCCATAACTTCATCAAGTATGTTTGACTCTCTTCTCTTTTCTCCTTCTGGGACCCCTATAATGTGAATGTTGATACACTTGATGGTATCCAGAGGTCCCTTAAACTGCTTAAACTTTTAAAAAAATACTTCTTTTTGCTCTTCTGATTGGGTGATTTCCATTATTCTATCTTCCAGACCATTTATGTCTTCTTCTGTAACACCTAATCTGCTGTTAATCCCCTCTAGTGTACTTTTCATTTCAGTTATTGAATTATTCATTTCTGATTGGGTCTTTTTTTTATATTTTCTAGTTCCTTGTTAAAATTCTGTGTTCATCCATTCTCTTCCCTAATTCAGCTAGTATTCCTATTACTAATGCTTTGAATTTTTTATCTGGTAAATTGTTTACTTCTTTTTCATTCTTTTTCAGGGATTTTCTCTTGCTCTCTCAATTGAAACTAATTCCTCTGTCTTTTCATTTTGCTTAACTTTCTCTGTCGCTATGAAATTAGGTGAAACAGTTCTATATTGTGGTTTTGAAGGACTGTCCTTATGTGAGAGCATTCCGACACAGTCTGCATGTGCCCAGTGGTTTTGGTGGGATAGCTGGATTTGATGTGAACACAGGCCACATCTTTCCTCAGAGAGTGCTGGAAGCTATCACCTTGGTAAGAGGTGGACCTGGAAATGGAGGTGCTGGATACAGTGCCAGGTGTGAGGCGGGGCTTCTCTGCTCATTGGCCATCACTGTCCTACCAGGGGTGGGGGCAGGTCTCAAGCTGCTGGAGCAGAAGCCCTGAGGGTTGAGTCCAAGCTGGTTCCATTCCCTTTAAGTGTGTGCTCTCCCCACTTCCAGCATTGGCACCCTCACCCCAGAGCAGTGCTGGAGTGAGAGAGGCTTGTGTGGGCTTTTGGCATGGCTCTGGACACGGGCTGTGGTGGCCTGGCCAGAGACAGATATCGGGTCTGCTTCTGATCCACTGCTGGTTTAAGCCCAAGTAACTCAGGTCTGCATCTTTGTCCCTCACAGCTGAGCTCTCTCCTTGGCCTCTGCCACCATCGTCCTGGTTTGGAGCTGTGCTGCAGGGCAGGCTGGGCATGCAATATGTGGCTGAAACCACTCACTCCCCAGGGAAGTTCTCCCTCCATGTAACGTCCTTTTCCTCTGAGTCCCCTCCATGGGGCACAGGTCCCAACATGATCCCTTCTCTTCCCTTCCTATCCAATTCTGTGTGGATCTTTTTTACAGCCTTAGTTGTACAGGAGTGTTTCTGTTAGTTTCCAGTTAATTTTCAGAGAGAACTTTTCCACATATAGATGTATTTTTGATGTGTTTATGGACGAAGGTGAGTTCCACATCCTCATTCTCTGCCATCTTGATCTCCTCCCTCTAGTTACTACTTATTTTTCTGTTTCTCCATCAGGATGGCAGGAACCTTGTCTATCTTGCTCATCACAGTATTCCCAATAAGAGACTGCCTGGAATACAGGTGGTACTAAATGAATGAGTGAATGTATAGTCCCTTTCCTCCTGTCATTGACAATATAAGCCAAACATACAAATGCACAGAAATAAATTAAATGCATAAATAATGAAGTCACTTAATTCTGTTTCTGAATTATAAATCTGGTAAATGAATTCAATATTGTACTTAGTTATTTCTGTATGCTGGCATCTTTGGGCTTTATGGAATCTCTAGCTGAAAGAACTCCTTTAGATATTGTTAAAATAAGCAGTGCCCCAAAGGGTGGTTTTCCTAGCCATGTGTACTTACGGATGCACATATCAAGCAGGTAAGCAATATTCTTACAAAACAGCGATTGGGCAAAGCCCATCCCCGTGTGAAGATGAGAGAAAGAAGTTAAATTCCTATTGAGGAAGGCCTCAGGATAGATTCAGAGAGTTAGTTCTGGAAGGAATTATCTTATGTCACCACCCAAGAACACATCTGACCTCATTCCTCAGATTTTTGATTTCTCAAGATCAAAAATCACCCTCAAGATTCTTGAGTGCTGCGACCTGGGCTTGCAGAGACCAGAGCAGGCTCACATGGCAAACCCAGTGGCACCTCCATTACTCCAAAGCATGAAACATTCAAGGTTAGAAGGGGAACTTGCTGACTCCTTTGCTGTGAGTCAGAGAAGCTTTTGGTGTGATTGTGAGCAGCCAAGATGGGGAAGAAAACATAAACATAAGGAGGATGAGAAGTAGGAGGGAAAATCATTCCCATTTCAGGCTGCATGTGCTTGCTGGAAAATTGCTGAGGTGTTTCTCTTTGTTTAGAAGGAAGAAGTCAATGCTTGTATCTAATTTCCATCCTAATTAGAAGCCACATCAGGCAGTATCTCTAAAGCTTTTCAGCCCTGAAAAGAAAAAGCATCACCACATTATCACTCTGCAAAATGGAGTCATTAATACCCAGTAAAATACAGAAACTGTGAAAAGGACTGTGAAGCACGCAGCCACCAACATTTAGCAGGAATGAGTAATAGATGCTGGGGGTTAAAACGAATAAATCCTGCACTAAAAAATAAAGTCACCTAATCTTCTCCCTAGTTTACAAATCCAATAGAACAGAAACAAGCGCTAGGTATGAAGTTGCGGGGGGGAGGGAGCATTTAGCAAAACTTTCAATTGGAGTCTAGGCCTTTTCAGAGAAATGAATGTAAACGAATTCAGTCATAGGTGGTAAGCTCAGTGCCTTAGAGCAGTGAATGTGTGCTAATGAAGACAAAGGATGCCATCAGAGATTTGCTTCCAATAGAGAAAAGCTCTTCTTTCCTGGCTGATACATGGGAGCCTAACCAAGTCAGCCTGTCTCCTGCATGTTGGTGCTTGATCACCAGAGACCAGACCAGATCTGGGGATGAAGGAGTTTCTCTACAAACCCTCTCTTGGCCCTAGAACAACACAAAGCACACATCCTAGCAGTTGTAGGCCTTCCTCACGGATGAGGCACACTGTGTCCTGTTATGAATGACACTGGGATTCTAGAATCAGAAGCTAGGATTGAATCCTGAGTCCATCACTTACTAGCTGTGCAACCTTGAGCAAGCTGCTTAATCTATTTTCATTCCAGCCAGGCTGTCTTCTAGTGCACAAAAACTACATTGCATACCTCATAGTGTCATTAAGAGTATTCAAGGCAGCCATGAGAACAGCGTTGTAGGGTATAAAGAAAGAGCTATACAGATTCATAGGCTTATGATATTCTGTCTTGGCCAGTCCAGTTGCATCAATTCCAAGCAAGTTTGATTGAATTTGGACAATTCAGGAAAAGGAAACAAAACCTAGTACAGAGAAATAAAGAGATTCAAGCGATATTCATTGCACTGATGAATGACTACTGGACAAGGTTCATCAAAGGATTAAATATAGATGGTTAGACCAAGGGCTTGAGTTAGATCTGGTCTGATGCAAACCTCTTCATCCCAGCCCAGGCTCTGGACAATGATCTATCAGCCTCTATCAGTTCTGCAGCCACTAACAGCTCTAAGCCATGCCCTTGGATACCTACGTCAGATCTAGGGAGAGTTACGGACAGAAAAAGAAACTGGAGAGTAGCAAAGAGAAGACAGAGAAATTGTTGCACCCACAAGCACATGCATGCATAGAGCCAAGGCCATTACCCTTTAAAGGGCCGTTACTCTTTGAAAAGGACAGAGCCTTCAACAAGCCTCACTCTAATGCCAGGCAAGGACCATGCCTGGCCATCTTCAGCTTCAACAGTATCAAGTCCAACAACATGGTATCTACAGCAAAGGCAACCTCCTTCTCAAGAGCTACTTGAGAGGGCTCCCCTTCCCCCCAAGAACATCAGTACCTGTAGAGCACCTGAGGGTTCACAAAGCACTCTTGCACCTATGACCTTATGAGCCTCAAGAATCCTGAGGTAGGTAGAAAAGTTCTTCCCAGCTCTATTACATAGATGAAGAATCTAAAATTCAGGGAGATTAAGTGTCTTTGCCCAAGGGCACACAACTTGTAAGTCATGGAGGTGGGCCCTCAAGTCCAGGCCCGCATTCAGACCCCAGACTGATCTCTCCTTAATCTCAGGGTCACTCCCACTGTTGGTGGTGGAAGAGCAGCAGCAGCCAGGAAGCCTGCTCACCACCCTCCATCCCTCCCCTCACTCCTCAGGCCTGGCCTGGAGCCATGTTTGCATCAGGGAGGTAGTCACTCCCTGAGCAAGGTTGTGCTGGGCAGAGCTGCAGATGTCTGTTCACAAACTGTCCTGCTCTCTGCCAGGTGTTCACTCCAGTTCGTACCACAATTCCTGAGCTGAGGCTGAATGACATCTTCGGATGAGTGTCTTTCATCCCTTCCAGAGGAGGCCCCAGGCAGAGGGGAAAAGGTCTGTTACTAGCCTACTGTGAGTGTACTTCACTCTTCTAGGACAAGCTCAGGATGAAAGTTCCCCTACTTGGCTTCAAACAGTTACTCAAACCTCTGAAGGGCAATTTCTCAGTTTAATTGAGTATCTGAAGCCAACACCATTTCCTATTTGCCTTCAGGCGGCATTACTGAGCACAAACCAAGACTGAAGTCAAGAATAAACTCTCACCATTAGCCCCTGTCCCCTTCCCCCAGTCACACTTATCATTCCCTGATGCCTGGAACTCAACTGCAAACCAGACTCGTTGTTTTTGCAAATGCAGTACCCTCTGCCAGGCACAGCCTTTCTCCACTTTCTGCTTGAGGAGATACCTATTCAGGCAGAGAGACAATCATTTCTGGTCCTCTTCATTTTTATATGGACCTGTATTTCCATCCAGTACCATTTTCTTTTTAGTCTGAAGGACTTCTGTTTACATTTTTATAGTACTTGTCTATTGGTAATAAATTTTTTCAGATTTTGTATGTCTTAAATGTCTTCATTTCACCATTATTTTTGAAAGATATTTTTGCTGGATATAGAATTCTAGGCTGGTAGGGCTTCCCTCCTTCCTTCCCTCCTCCCTTCCTTTCACTACTTTAAAGATGGTGCTCCATTGTCTTCTACTTGCATTGTTTCCAGTGAGAAATCTGATATCTTTGTTCCTTAGTATACAACACATTTTTCTCTCTGGTTGCTCTTAAGAGTTTCTTTTTGTCACTGATCTTGAACAATTTGATTATGCTGTGCCTGGGTGTAGGTTGTTTCCCCCCATATTTCTGGTGCATGGAATTTCCTGGGTTCTTGGATTTGTGAATTCATAGTTTTCACCAAGTTTGGAAACTTTTCAGCCATTATTTCTTCAAATATTGCTTTTGTCCTCTCATCCTTTTCAAGGTCTCCAGTTATGTGTACATTAGCCCCTTGAAGTTCTGCCATAGCTCATTGATGTTCTGTTGATTTTTTTAAGTTCTTTTCTCTCTGAGTTTCATTGTGGATAGCTTTTATTGCTATGTCTTAAAGTTCATTAATCTTTTCTTCTGCAGTGTCTAGTGTCTACTTCTGCCATTAGTTCCATCCAGTGCATTTTTTTTTTAACCTCAGACATTGTACTTTTCAACTCCAGAAGCCTGATCTGGATCCAAAAAAAAAAAAAATAAATCTTCCATGTCTCAACTTTTGTAACTTAAGGAATACAGTTAGAATAACTAATTTAGTGGCTTTGTCTACCAATGCTAACATCTGCATTAGTTCTGGGTCAGTTTTCATTAACTGATTTTTCTTCTCATCATGCATTGTATTTTCTTCCTTCTTTGCCTAACTGGTAATTTTTTATTGAATGCCAGACTTTGTGAATTTGAGATTTCTGGGTGCTGGTATTTTTGTATACCTATGAATATATTCTTGAGACTTGTTCTGGGACACAGTTTAGTCACTTGGAAACAGTTTGATCCTTGCAGGTCTTGCTTTTGAGATTTGCTAGGTTGGACGAAGGCAGTGTTTAGTCTAAAGCTAATTATTCCCCACTACCGAGGAAAGAATCTCCTGAAAACTCAACCCAATGCCTACGAATTCAGGCTGGCTGGTTGGAATAGTCACTATTCTCAGCCCTGTGTGAGCACCAAGCACTATTTTATCCTTTCGGCTAGTCCTTTCCCTAGTCTTGGGTAGTTTCTTCCTTGACATGCACTAATTAGTGGTCTCCTGAAGACTCGAGGGAGACACTCGGCATATCTCCAGAGTTCTCCTCTGTGCAGCCATCTTCTGTTCGACACTCTATTCTGTGAAATCTCGCTACATTGGTCTGCCCCAGACTCTCAGCTCCATCTCCTCAGGCTCTGCCTCTACCTGGGTTTCCCCTGCCTGCACCCATGGCCTGGAAATTCTCCCAAGGAAGTAAGCTGGGGGAATCACATGGTTAACCTCATTTACTTCCTGTGTCTCAAGGATAACCATCCTTCATAGCTTGATGCCCAGTATCTTTAAAAGTATTGTTTCAGGGCTTCCCTTGTGGTGCAGTGGTTAGGAGTCCTCCTGCCAATGCAGGGAACATGGGTTCGAGCCCTGGTCCAGGAAGATCCGGCAAGCCATGGAGAAACTAAGCCCATGAGCCACAACTACTGAGCCTGCACTCTAGAGCACACGAGCTGCAACTGCTGGGCCCGTGTGCCACAACTACTGAAACCTGCACGCCTGGAGCCTGTGCTCTGCAACAAGAGAGGCCACGGCAATGAGAAGCCCACGCACCGCAACAGAGTGGCCCCTGCTCACTGCAACTAGAGAAAGCCTGCGCGCAGCAACGAAGACCTAACGCAGCCAAAAATAAATAAATAAAATAAATTTATAAAAGTATTGTCTCATCTGTTTTGTTTTTTTGTTTTGTTTTATTTTGTTTTCAGGAAAGAGGGTAAATCCAACCTTCTTACTCAACCTTGACCCAGTCAATCACACCGTATATTAACACTCAGTTTATGTGTTTATCATTCCACTGGACGCTGAGCTCCTTAAAGACAGGGTCTGTGCCTTATTCATCTTCATATCTTAACACATGCCTGGCACAGTAATTGACAAAGGTTAATGCAGTATCACAGAGGTATGCTGACTTTTGCCATTGCTTCGAACACAATGGGGAATGGCATGGGTGATCCATAGGACACTAATAGTATCTCAGGGTTGAAAGAGACTACATAGGCCCTCTGTTTTATCCCTTTATGAAACAGGAAGTCCTCTAATACATCCCTAACAAGGCATCAGAAGCTGATATGTTGGTTAGGTGGGGAAGGAAGATGAGAGATGAGGTACCATATCTCATCTGCTTGCAGGATGCAATAGAAGGCCCCTCTGGCTCATAATTATCTCCCCACACACCTATTATCAACAGAGATCAGGAGTCAAAGACATCAGGACCACCAAATGTAGGGCAGAGATAAAAGTTGAAAGCAGAAGACAGGGTAGAGATAGTTATCAGAGAAGAGATATGGCCCAAACCAAAGAAAAACGCTCTTTGGAGGAGGCTGTTGAAAAGGAAGAAGGCAGGGGCTCCTCATTTCCTGGCTTCATATTCCTCCTTGGTTCTCACATTGTTCCAAATTAGCAGGACCATTTCTTTGCCTTCATTTCTCCAAGAGAGCTAAATCACACGCAGGCTCACTCAGGGGCACACACACCCCCTAAACCTCATCGTGCAACTGAGATTAAAATAGATCATCAAACAAGCAATCCTAATGACAACCTACATTACCCAGGATCTCTGGTGGCTGTCTGCAGTATTTACAGCCACCAGAGATCCTGGGTAATGTAGGTTGTCAACAACTGTTCCTGGTACTGCTTATCATGAGTTAGGGTGTGTGAGAAGAAACTTAATGTGAGCCACGACAAGGAGCTTTTATACCAACAATCTCCATAAATCCTTCCCATCCCTGGACCTTAGTTAAGACAGGACCATGCTCCCTCATTTTACATACAGGAACCACAATCCAAAGTGATTAAATGACAAAGTCTAAAACTAGTCTTCCCAGTCCTTAATTCTAAGATCTTAGTTTCAACTACCCCAGATCAGAGGTAACTGATGGAAGTTGGTGTCATCAATATACGGGATCTTTCTGAAATGTTACCAGACAAATCCCTGCCGTCAAAAACAGAAACCTTAGAGAAAACCTAACCAGTAACCAGGCTGTGGGCGGTTGCCTTCAAACTCCTAAGCAGTTCAGGGGTAAAGCTGTGATAAACATAAGCTCAAAGACTGCCCCCATAAAGACTGGAGATTTTTCTTCTTTCATTTTTCCTGTCTCCACCTTGGACAGACTGGCCGAGGAGCAGAATTTGGCGAGCAAGCAGATAGAATAAGGAAAGAATAGGGTCCTAGGTCCTAGAACGTCAGCTAAATCTCTGAAGAATGTAGTTTATTCTACATATGAACCAAAGATCTATGGTTAAAAATGAAGCCCTCTTCCAGAAAGCTCAGTTGAACCTGCCTAGCAACCTGATATGGAGACAGTCCAGGTTCCTGCATCTGCCATCCCAGGGTCAAGTTCAGCTTTCTCTAGGAGAACTCATGCTGATCTGATACACAAAGAAAGAAGATAAGAAGGAAGAACAGAAGGGGATGATGAAGCAGGGAAATAGGGAGGAGGAAAGAACGGGAACAAAAGAGGAAAAGAAGGGAAAATAAGAAAAAGGAAGAAGGCAGACTTTGCTTTCTAATTCCTATTAGTCCATGGAGGGGATAACAACTCCATGATTTTGGATAATGGTACAATAACAAAATCCCATCTTTTTCTGGGTTCTTCTAGCAAAGAAGATCCTATTTTTCTAAGCAATAGAATAGGATCCCATGTCCTCAGCCATGTCCCCGCAACATTTTTAAACAAGCTTATTTGGTTTTGGCAAACAAACCCTTGCCCATAACCAGTCCACACGTTTCAATGCAATGATCTTCTTCAAGAAGGAGTGTTCCGTGGCTCTGGGGTTTGTACAATCACAGTCGGATCAGAAATGAGCTCTGGCTAAGCCAGCACCATGGCGACTAACACCTAGATGACTCAAAGGCAACTTGACCACAGTGATGGAGAGCACAGACAGGGGTTGGTTCTTAAGCCAGCTAAGGGCCAATAAGAGAAAGAGGTCAGCCAGTTGTGCTTCCTTCAGCAGAAAAGAGAAGTGGAAATCCTCTTATCTGGGAGTAGATGAAGCTACATGAACTGAACACAAAACTGGGCAGGCAAGAAGACTGTAGAAGGTCTGGCTTAAAAATCTTGAAACCTAAGACAAATAATTACCCATTCTATCTGGGTTGGTTATAATCTCATCAGGACATTAGAGATTAGGGATCTGCTTTAGGGACTGTCTTCCATCTCAAACACTCTGTGGTGCCCTGCACCGGGAGCCAAGGAGATCAACTGTTCTCTCCCAGACATGTGATCATGACACCCCAGTCCTCCATCTGGGGTTCCTGCCGGCTCCAGTGGAGTAGGAAATCAGACAAGAGCCCTTCTATGATCTTCTAATGAGACAAGAGCATTTACTGAGATATTCATTTGGATTTTACACTGCTCTGGCTATGGTTTTCTCTTCCTTGCTCCAAGTAGGTACAGGCCTTGCGTGCACACCTGCCTTTGCAGGAATGAGGGGGGAGGGGCGGTGTACTTAGGAGAGCAAAAAGCAAATCCTGCCTTAAATACCTTTTCCTGGGCTTTTGTTTCCTGCCATTCTGAGGACTTTCAGGGGGTCAAGTCACAGAGGGAGCCAAGGGGCAGAAAACAGAGAGGGAGAGCCACTGTTCCAAGACCAGAAGAGCCCCGTCTTCTTAGAGTCTGCACCAGTCTGCAGGCTCTAAGAAGAGAGGGTTTCCTCAGGACCTGGCATGATGATGGGGTTGGTGGGAGTGGCTGCTTAGTGACTGGTCAGGCCCACCTCTCAGATGGCTCTTCCAGTAACACCCGGCTGAGTCTAACATCTTTCTAGATAACTCTAAGCCACTACATCCTTTTTTTCCTCCCTGCGGATTGTGTTATTTTTTGAAAAATATTCAAAATATGTCCACCATTGGCAAAGGCTTGGAAATCTCCTCTGTTAAACAGATATGTTTGTAGGAGCCATCTCTTGTCCATGGATCTGACCTGCCTGCTGATTGTCACTTGTTGATAATACTACTTTCTAAGGATGACAATATTTCCTGGTACAAATGCAATGTGTCATCCACTGAACTGTTCATCTGGCAAGGGCAGAAAATGTACCCTATGCTTCTTTTATACAAAACAATACATATTTATAAACCTCAGCCCCATGGAAAGTACAGAAACATTAAGAGGCATGGTTTTGCCTCCTGTCTTACCATCTTGAGAAACTTGTTAAGAAACAACACAGCCTGCAGGTGAGCAGTAGATGCAAATAGTATTGACTTTAGGTACCATGGGTGTTCAGAGGAGGATTTGGTGATGCCCAGAAGTGAGCTGGCAGGACTCAGTGGGTACAGTACCCATTGTGAAACAGGCCATGTGCCAGGTGTGTGACTTTGATCTCATTAGAGCTATAAGACCCCTGAGGAGAGTCCTGGCTACCCCCTTTTACAGTTGGGGAAACCAATGACTCATGAAAAATGAAATGTGTAGCCAGTTCTAGATGACTCCAGAATTCACACTCTTTCTCCTACAGCACAGTGTCATACCCCAGAGAGACTCCTGGAGGGGACATTCAGGTGGTAGGTAATTAGAACCCGGACTCGGGTGGAGGCAGAAAGTATGGAGAAGATAAAGGTGCCAGAAGTCTCTGCAGAGAGCTATCTACCTGACTGGATGCAAGAGAAGAAAGATGGAGCTGAAGATGCTCAGACTTTGAGATGTGTGCAGCACCTTACAGGGTTTTCAATCAGTCTCATTGATTTCCTTGCCCAGATTAGTCCCAAATATCTGACCATGATCCTAACTTTGGGAACCCAGTACCTAGAACAGCCATTCTCAAAATGTGACCAGGCAAAATGGCCATCATTTAAAAATCTACAAATAACAAATGCTGGAGAGGGTGTGGAGAAAAGGGAACCCTCCTACACTCTTGGTGGGAATGTAAATTGATGCAGCCACTATGGAAAACAGTATGAAGGTTCCTCAAAAAACTAAAAATAGAGTTGCCATATGATCCAGTAATCCCACTCCTGGGCATTTATCTGATTAAAACCGTAATTCGAAAAGATACATGCACCCCTATATTCACTGAAGCACTATATACAATAGCCAGGACTTGGAAGCAACCTAAATGTCTATCAACAGAGAAATGGATAAAGAAGATGTGGTACAATATATGATGGAACATCACTCAGCCATACAAAGGAACAAAACTGTGTCATTTGCAGAGATGTGGATGGACCTAGAGACTGTCATACAGAGTGAAGTAAGTCAGAAAGAGAAAAACAAATATCGGATATTAACACATATATGTTGAATCTAGAAAAATGGTATAGATGATCTTATTTGCAAAGCGGAAATAGGGACACAGACGTAAAGAACAAACATATGGATACCAAAGGGGAAGGGGGATGGGATGAATTGGGAGATGGGGATTGACATATATACACTACTATGTATCAAATAGATTACTAATGAGAACCTACTGTATAGCACAGGGAACTCTACCTGGTGCTCTATGGTGACCTAAATGGGAAGGAAATCCAAAAAAGAGGGGATATATGTATATGTATGGCTGATTCACTTTGCTGTACAGCAGAAACTGACACAGCAGTGTAAAGCAACTATAGTCCAATAAAATAAATAAATAAATATGTTCATTGCAGCACTATTTACAATAGCCAAGACATGGAAACAACCTAAATGTCCATCAACAGATGAATAAAGAAGACATGGTACCTATATACAATGGAATACTACTCAGCTGTAGAAAAGAATGAAATAATGCCATTTGCAGCAACATGGACAGACCTAGAGATTATCATGCTAAGTGAAGTAAGTCAGAAAGAGAAAGGCAAATACCATATCACTTATATGTAGAATCTAAAATGTGATGCAAATGAACTTACCTATGAAACAGAAACAGACTCATAGACATAGAGAACAGATGTGTAACATACCACTACTACTAACTGGTGGGCCAGGTCCTGTACTAGGTGGTTTATACTTGTAATCTCATGTGATCTTTGCAACAAGACTTTAAGGTAAGAAACTTGTCCCCATTTTGCAGATGAGGAAAATGAGGTACAGAGAGGTTGAGGAGCTTGCCCACGGTCACACAGGTATTAGGTGAGCAGAACAGGATTCAAACCCAGGTGTGCTAAATGCTAAGGCCCAGGCTGTTAACCACTATCCTGCTCTTAAAAAAAACCAATACTGCAAAGTCATACATGATAAAGTTTGATTTTTTAAAAAACCAAACCCATAATAGTAGAAGTAGATAAGATCTACCATGCAGGAGGACACTTCAGGATAAAAGGGTAGTAAATAAGTGTAATTCTTTAACCCTAAGCGCCTGTTGCCCGCCAGGCACTGCCCTGTGCCCAGGGAATTCATCAGTAAACAAGACAGACTTTTTTCCTTCCCTTTAAGGAGCTTACAGAGGGGAGGACAGACCTTAAACAGATAATTACACAGATATAAAGCAGTTCAAAAATACAGCGACGTCTGGATGGGAATCGAGTTTGCTCAGAACAGGCCCCATTGATGTACCAAGAGAGCTGGGAGGACAAGAGCCCATGTGGCACAAGCCCTCCCTGTGCTCCTGTCAGATCCTAGCTGGGGCTGTGTAGACAGTTAGTCTGAGCAAAAACGCACTTAAAAATTCCTTCGTTTCTTTATTTTTCAGCTGGAGCCATCTCTGGACTACTGACTCTAGAGAAGCCAAGATTACCATTTCGTTTGAGCGGACAAATACGTTTTGTGAGGCCTGGTGGGCTAGGGAAGGCCGTGGGAGGTGTGAAGCACTTGGGCATGTTTGCTCTGCATAGAGAAGTTCTGTAATAGGACGCTGGGCAGAAGCAGGAATAATAACCAGGCCGGTGGGTGGTACCAAGGTGGGTTGATGCAGTTAGCCACCCTCCTCGCTGTGGTGTACAAACACTGGGCCAAGGTCACGATGGAGAGAGGAGATGGTGTGAATGGCTCACACAAGTCGCCTCTCCATGGGGCTAATAGAAGGGCCATGGTCATTGTCATAGCCATTGATTAAAGGAACAGCAGAGTTCCCTCACTGATGGGTTTTTTGGTTTTATTTTTTAACTGCAGATGGTTCTTTGCTCTCCATTATTCCCACCCTCCTCCTCAACCTAGCCAGATAGAAAGAGGCCAGCTTCATACCCTGTTACAGTCATGCACAGCTCACACTACCTGAGCAAAAATAAAACAAGCACACTGCCTTCAAGGCCTTTAGGAGGGAAGCTGCATATAACAGTACGTACGCTATTAATGGCCTGATCTAACTGGGAACCTATGTGCCAGCGGCTCCCAGATCTCTATCTCTGGGCCAAACCCCTCTCCTTAGCCCCAGCCCCGTAAGTCAATTCTCTACCCACATCTCTTGGATAGCTCAAACTCAACATATTTAACCCAAACTCACGATCTACCTCTTAGCAGGGCTCCCGCCCCCGCTTCCACACCCAGCCCACCTCCATCAAACCAGCCAATCACTAGTCTCAAAACCTGAGCCCCAACCCTTTCTCAGACAATCCATCACCTGGTCCTATTTGTTCCACCTTGAAAATTCTATCCAGGCCCTTCTCACTTCCCTCCATCTCCACTGCCATCGTCAGAGCCCACCAGGCTATCACCCAGACACCTACACTACCCTCCTTTCAGGACCCTGCCTCATTCCACCCGCATCCTCTGGTTCAACCTCCACATGGCAGAGGGTGGCTGAGTTGGGTGACCATGTGCAGGATGGGTGGAAGAGGGAAAAGCAAGAAGTGGAGGTCAAATCAGGAGGCTCTTGCAGTATTTTCACGATGGGGTCAGGATTGGGGTGTGGTAACAAGAACCAGCAGAGTGGGTGGACACTGAGTTCTTGTGGAGGTGACTCTACAGGCTTTCCAGGGAGGAGTGACACAGGAAGGGAGGGGAAAGGCCAGGGACTGAGGCAGGGGCTTGGTATCTTGGGGGTATGGTGGTGCTATTAAGAGAATTAAGAAAATCAGGAGGAAGAGTGGCTTTGCAGGTTCGGGTCAACCCTGTTGACCCTGAGATGGTGAAGAACAGTTTCATACAGTGCCTGTTGCCCCATGCATGTGTCTTATGTGAGGGGATAATAGTCACTTGGATGATGAGCTACTTGGGGCCAGGACCGCATCTCCTATGGCTTGGAATCCCTGACCTCTGAATGTCACTTCTTCTCAAAGTGAGAAAATAAGAGGCCTTTCCCTGCCTCCTCTACACAGCTTCATACATTGTATCATTGCAGCCCAGGCCACCTAGACCCACTTGTCCTACAAACTGGCATTCCGTGTCTGTGAGCTACCCATATTTGCTGGTTGTTTTGTTTAAATGTCTTCTAAGCCCACTGAATGAGGTCTTCCCAAGCAGGCAGGACCCCTGACTCTGCCCCGTCTGGCTGCTTAAGATCCATGGTACATCCAGATGGATAGACGTCCCCATACCCCAATTATACAGAGCCTTCTTCAACACCCACATCAAACACGGCATTGTACATGACTAAATCCCTGCTTCCCCGGTAATGATAAGGCCAAACCTCTGAGAAGCTCCCTGCCGTTAACGCGGTGTCCTCACAGGCCTGCTCTCGTAGCCACAAGAGCTATTTCTTCCGGAAAGTCATTTCTCGTTCTCCAAACTCTTGTAGCCCTTTCTCCAGAGACCTTTTTACAGCATTTATCACACCCACTTTGACTGAGAGTTAAATAACTCTCAATAATAACCACCAGATGATAAGCTCCTTGAGGGTGGCCTCAGAGTGATTCATCACCGGGATCCCCACAGCCTGGCTCAGCCCTGGAACTCAGAACTCCACACATTCATGTGATCAATGAAGAATAAAGGAAAGTACCATCCCACAGACAGCTCTGCGTGTGGGTTTTAAAACCTGACTGATGCTTAGAGGCTTGGAAACAATGCTGCCAGGTAAAGACAAAATGATACTACAATGCAACTATAGTTCAGAGGAGCACATCACAGGGCGATTACACAAGCTTCCTGTGTCGCCCCTGCTGATAGCACCGATGGCCCCGTGTACAGAGAAGGCAACAAAGCCCTCAGGGCCAGGGTCTTCTCCCCGCAGCCCGATCCACGGAGAGAAGGGCGCCATGTGACTTCCTATGCATTGGGGTAGGACCAACTCCAAGACAAACACCAACGAGGTCCTGGAAGGAAGAAACACAGAGGAAGGCATAGAGTAGATTGTTTGCAGCCGGAGGGTCAGGGAGCCACACCAGGCCTTCCGGAACTGCTGTTTCCACCGTCTAGGAGTTCACGGTCAGGTCAGAGGGCACCTGCTGCAGCATGGACACAGCCGAAGCCAGAGTAACAGATCTTACTGGTCCTTCTCACCGTGGGTTCCTGGGCCTTGAAGTGCTGCAAAGGCCTGTCACCACAGCTGCTGAGCTTAACAGGAGTAGCGACACACAGGCCCCACTCCATTGCCCCTTCTCTTCACCCTAGAAGAGACAATCCCTTCTATTCCTAGTAACTTCAAGGAAGCCAGTTTGGGGCATCAGGGCTGGAGTGGGGTAGGGTGGGAGGGGCAGATGAGGAGTTTTAGAAAAACTGCCTCCCCCGTGCTTCTATCCACGTCGGCAGAAGCCAGCCCTGCGTTGGATGTAGGAGATCAGGAAGGAGGGGTCTTCTTCCCTGAAGCAGTTTCTTCCACAACTAAGAAAGGGTCAGGGCCCTGCCTGGTTTCAGAGGCTGGGATCTGGATGCCGCTGGGACAGGCCCCAGGTGAGAGGCTACGACCCCCGAGGGTCTTTGACCTCACAGCCAACTACCCTGGCACCGCCTTCAGCTCTGAGCAAAGCACAGGCCCAAAACCTGGCTGAGGAGGGAGCGAGAATCTCTCCTTCACAACCCAGCGAAGCTGCCGGGGAAGCACCGAAGGCCCAGACTCATTTAGGAAGAGGAGAATGAGAGAGAGCAGTGAGAAAGAAAGGCAAAAAGCCAGAAGGAAGGAATGCAACACTTGGGGACACAACAGGTTATAAGTGTGGTCATTCCCACAGGCAGGAGGAGGGGGCCACGGTGGGTGAGGAATACAAGTGTGGATAAGCCTGGACCCCAGGACCTGAGACTTTGCAGCAAAGTCCTAGGGCCCCAAATAAGAAAAGCAAATGGGTAGTGATTTCAGAAGAGCATAGATCTAAGCACTTAGACCTCCCAACCTCAGGCACTTGGAGGACAGAGGCGAGCCTTCCCTTTTCCAACCACTGCCACCTCTCAGCCAGTGCTGAGGGCTGGCCTCCCCAAGGGCGCTGGGTACCTTCCAAGGTGTACACGTGGGTGGCCCAGAGGGGTGGGGGGCCCCGGGGAGACTGTGACGAACAGACCCTTTGGAAACATCAACCACGAGCACAGGAACCAGTTTGGGCCTCACCAGGAGGGGCAAGATCCACACGTGGTGAGGGGCTGGGGAGTGAGTCTTAGGATTGGACCGATTGTTCCTTTAGTAAAATAATCCTGTAAAGAAAGAGCATTTCTTCAGTTTTGCCCCAGAGGAGCTCAAGCAAAGGGCACTGCAGGAAAAAGAACAAATAACGATGCTGATGTGCTGTTGACCACGGTGTCTCTCCACCCCTGGGTGACCCCAGGGCCCTTGCACACGGTGGCGGGGGGAGGGGGAGGGATGCCGAGAGGGAAGTTTTGGCTTCAGGAGCCGTGCTCATCCAGCATCGCTGCCAGCCAGCCGGCTGTTCCCCACTGTTGCTGCCCAGCCGCCCACAGACCCTCCATATGGCTGCAAGTGGCTTTTGGGCATTGTGAAAATGTTGCATCTACCTGCCTGGCTGGGAAGGAAGCCCACAGCAAGTAGCAGTGCGGAGGCACGCTCTGTCCCCAGCCCCAGGCAGGGACATGGCCAAGAACTTCCCAGCTCCTTAATATTTTTGGAATCCCTCCATCTCCTTCCTTCCACATTATCACTGCCTTAGCTCACATCACCCACATTTCTCCACTGAAATAATACAAAAACATCCTGTCATTTCTGCCTCTGGTCTTATTGCCCTCCAATCCATTCTCCGGTGGTAAAATTCCCCAGTGAACATCTTTGGATAGTCCCTCCTGCCCTCAGTCTAAAGTGCAAGTTCTTTAGCACTTAAGGCCCTTTAAAATTAACCCCTACTTTCTGCTGGAGCCTTGATGCTTGCTAGTTGCTCTCTTTCCCACTACATTTCAGCTATGTGAACGCATCTCATTCTCTTCAAATGCTCTCTCCTCTTTGGATGGCCCCTTGCCCTCCCATCTCTCTTTTTTTTTTTCACGCAGCTGAGTCTAGTTGGCCTTCAGGTCACAATAAACATCCATTGTTCCTTTGGCCCTAAGACGGGTTTAGGTAATCTCTACGCAGGTCTTCCCTTAGAACTCTAATCATAGGACTTCTCACCTGCATTTAAATTGTTCCCCTTCTACTGTCATCTCTTTTCAACTTTATTTATTGTTTTATTTATTCTCAGCCTCTAGCTGCTCAATTTTTTGATTGAGCAATCAAATGAATAAAATATCCTTGTCAATCACAGGCAGTAAATCGGCAGTCTCTCTGGGAAGATTCAGGAAGGGCTGATAGCACTACAGGACGGTGTCAAGGCTCCGAAGCACAATTAGGCAACAGCATTTGTCTTCCCTTGAATAGCTCAGCAATATTCCCACCACCCACTCTAAGCACAGACGGTAGCTGCAGTGTATATTTCATTACAACGGCAAATAGCAAAAATTGTCATTGATATGCAGGCTGAGAGTAAAGAAAAGTCTATTTGGTTACCTGGAAATACCTAGGTATTTGTGTCTTTGCACACAGTAGGCATTCAATAGTAGCTCAGAAAAAATGGAATGCCATAACCAAGAGATTAAGGCCCTGTTTACCTCCTGTTTAGAGTAACATACGCAAGTCAACCCTTGAGGTTTTTCCCACTGAAGTTCTCTCTGGAAAGTTCTGAACTAAGTTACACAGTAAATCTCAAATTTACCCCAAGTATCTGCCTCTCTCAGGAAGGGAGAGATGGGGGTTACTTTCCTGTCTCCAGGTGGTAAATCATAGAGGCACGGAAAAGGAGAACTGCTCCTTGGGGGCAGACATTGAAGTGAGCCCATCACCAACGTTTGTCTCTCCTCCTCTCCACCCCTAAGAGGGAGACAGCCAGCCAAGATGCCCAGCCTGAGGACAGTGAGCTGCAGTCAGCATGGAAAGGTCTGTAGCCCTTCAGTAGATCTCTTGTTCTGTGATCGCTTTACGTACCTGGAAACATGCACCTATAAGCGCAACTCACGGCCTCTAAGGAATCTGGGGATGTAGCAGGCAACAGCAAAACCATGTCAAGTACTTTTCTCACTAATATGTACTAATATGCATAATTAAGGTCATTAAGTTATGAATGTGAGGTTATTTAAATAATGAGATAACTGCTTTGCAAAAAGCCTGATTAAAGGGGGAAAGTAGCAGCTGAGTAAGCCCTGCAAAGTGGTGACCTCGCAGAAGCATCCACACCGTGCAAGACAGCATCCTTCTCAGGCGCTGTCCCCGCTGGTCCCATGACCCTCTCTCCCCAGGCCTCCCCTCCCCCCATTCCCACCATGCAAGGGCTCCATCTTTACTGGACTCATAGCTGGGGAGGGAGGGTTGATAAACTCAGTGGAAACTATGGAGAAATTCTCTTTGGGGTACTTTTATTTATTTCAAAGGCCAATGGTATGAATAAGTGAATAATGCCTGCCATTTCACAACAAGAAGAGAAGGCTCTGGAGCCAGGGTGCATGGGGGCAGGCCACCTTCTCTCAGTCCATGGGTCTCTGTACCCTTTTTGAAAGTGACCTGGGGTCAGACAACTTTTTGCTCACTAGGCAATACCCACATCTCTACCTGGGCTGGGGACACAGAGGAGGAGGAAGAGGAATAATAACAGTGATTAATAACTCCAGCCCTATTTATTTGGTACTGACTCTGTGTCAAGCCCCCTCTCAGGGATTTCACAGACACCTACACCTCACAACCACCCTGCCAAGTAGACATTATCATCTCCATTTTGCAGATGAGGAAACTGAAGCTCAGAAGATAATCCTTGGCTTTGGGAACTTCCCAAAGCCACACGGAGAGTGAGCAGCTAAGGGAACGCAAGGAGAAGAGAAGAACATCTCTATTGTCTATTTTCATCAGCGGGTCTCCATCACTTTGCCCTCCCTCACGACTCCCCACACCTTCAGCCCCTTAGAGAGGCAGAAGCAGGGGCAAAGAGTCAGCACAGAGGGAAGAAAGAGCCACACCCTGAAAGCTGCCTGTACCGCCAGGATCTGGCACAGGGTAGGTCTGAGTACCTGCAGTTGGAGTCTGTGAATCCCAGCTCCTCCACTTCCCAGCTGATTTGAGGCAAACAACTTACCACCTTTCTGTGCCTCTATTTTCATATCTGTAAAATGGGAATGATGATAATAGTCCCATCTCATAGCATTGTGAGGTTTAAATGAGTCATTAGGAGTTAAGAAACACTGGTCTATAGTAAGTGTTCAGTAAAGCTGAACAGCTCTTAATATCATCGTCAGCAATGTCATTATCCTGACTGTTCCAAACATAGAAAAGCAAGACATCCTGGTACTGAGCTTCCAGACACAGAGCACTGGAGGCTTGTGGTCAACTGTCCTCCCTTATATTGACCACGGTGCAAGTAGCCAACACAGACCCCTCCCCAAAGCAGAGCACTGGTCCTCCTCTACGGTCAATCGGTCTTCAGTTCCTGACATGTGGCCCTGAGGCCAGTGGACTCAGACTATTGCTAATAATAAACAGTTCATACTGAGAGTTTCGAGCAAGAGAGCTCTTTGTGAGGCTCACGTCTTTCATCTCAGTGAAAAAAGAACAAGGTGGAACTGGCCCAGCCGCTCCTTGGTCTCAGTGGGGTTCCCAAAGGGGCAGCTGTGGGATGCCCAGGGGACACTTCAGAACACTTCGATGTAAGCTCTGGTTCTTCCACTCAGTAGCTGTGTCATGGGAGAAAGTCGGTAAGCCACTCCGAGCCTCACTTTCTCAACCGTGTTACTACGAGGATTAAGTGGCATAATGTATACAATACACTGTTTACTGCAAAGCAGTGTATCAGTGTGGGGAACTAGAATTCCTATTTTCATTCTCCCTGAATCAAATCCACTAACTCCAGTGTAAGCATTTACTTCCCTCAAATCAAGCCTCACCTGCACACTCCTCTCAAGTTCTCTCTGTCTCAGCTGGTTTCAGGGTCCCAGGGGTGCAGCTGGCTAAAGGGGCAATGAGGGCGAGAGAGGCACAGTCAGGTCTGAACTCCTGGAGACGGAAGTCCCTCCCAGGTGCTATTTTCAGCTGGGCCTGCTGTGGAAAGGTCAGCATGTGACCTCATGCTAGTCCCCTCCCTGCCCCAGGCCTCGTGCTCAGCTTCTAAGCCTGGGGATTAGAAACAGCCAAGTCTCCAGGGCCAAGCTGACTGTGAGAAGCGGGTCTGTGATTGAATACGGGGCGGGGCGAGCAGCCGCCAGGTTTGGCTGCCAGAGCATCGTGGCAGACCTGGTGCCAGGGGACCCGATGACAAGATGCTGCTAGGTCAGACAGCCCTGTTCAACACCACGTGCCCCCTCGAGACTCAGGTAACTCTCAGGAGCCTCCCCTGGAGAGCAATGCTGATTGTCATTCCACCCAGTGACCATCTTGGTTCCAGCTTTCAGCAGTATCCCAGAAAAATTAAGATAGTTTCAGAACCATTTCCCATGTCTCCTTTTACCAATGGGAAAAAGAGACATTCGGTGGGTGAAATTCACAAAGCAGTGTTTCCAAGTATCCTATCCATAATAAAGTTGTGAATTTACGAGCTGCGTCTTGCTATCAATTCAACACTTTTGGCACATTCACTCTGATTCTCTGACAGATTTAAGAAGCTTCCCTGTAAGTTTCAGAAGTAGTGGGAGGAGGGAGTGTTACCAGAGTATGTACTGCTATTACACAATAAAACGTGAAGGAATAATTAAATGGCTCAGAACACTCTCAAATTGATGACATGTCGATCAAATTCATGGATGACTTGAGGCAAAGGAGATAATAACCATAACCATAATCTACCAACAATGGGTAGATTAAAGATCACCATCCTTAAACATGGCAAAAGCACAAGCAGCAAAAGAAAAAAAATCAGAGAAACTGGACTTCATAAAATTAAAAACTTTGTGCAAAGGACACCACCAAGAAGATGCAAAGGCAACCCACAGAATGAAAGAAAATATTTGCAAATCATATATCTGACAATCAAAAATAAATCTAAAATTGTAATTTGGTCAGAGCTGCATCCAAGCACACGGGGGCATAAAGGCTGGAATTTACATGCAAGGCTCCAGGAGCTGCTCAGATGACAGCAGTGCAGGGAACTAACAGTGCTTTCCATGGTTAAGACCTCCAAGCAGTCAGGGAACAAAGGCCCTCCTATAGCATCAAGAAGTTGTACCCCAGTGGGGAAGGGTTCACCCTACTGGTAGTCATGGAGTTGGGTCCAAAAAGCCAATTGTAAAAGTAAAGAATGATAGAAATGTGGTTTCTCCTTACACAGATGCTTGCCAAGCACAAGCTTTGTCTAGGAACTTGGGATAAGGTGAGATTCTGTGAGAAAGCAGGAGAGAGAGAGAGGACAGTATACACGGTGTCTTCTATCCCAAACTAAGAGCATCCAAGTCAGGATTTAAGAAAAGAAACCGGAATTAAAAGAAAAATATTTTTTAGGGCTTCCCTGGTGGCGCAGTGGTTGAGAGTCCGCCTGCCGATGCAGGGGACACGGGTTCGTGCCCCGGTCCGGGAAGATCCCACATGCCGCCGAGCGGCTGCACCTGTGAGCCATGGCCGCTGAGCCTGCGCGTCGGAGCCTGTGCTCCGCAATGGGAGAGGCCACAACAGTGAGAGGCCCGCGTACCGCAAAAAAAAAAAAAAAAAAAATTTAAAGCAAGACAAATGAAAGTGTTCTATTACTGGCAACATACTGTGATCCTGTTCTGTCTTGGTGCCAGAGTTTAGCACAGGTGGGAGGAGGGGATTTCACTCGCACTGGAGCAAAGTCCAGAGCTCCTGCATGTCATTGCTGGTGACACGGAATGAGTAACATCAGCACTTTGGCAGAGAAAAAGATTCACAGCTCAGCAGGGTGGAGGTCGCAACTGGGGAGCCATGTCATAAGTGACAGGAGGGACCAAGGAAGGCCAATGGATACTACATACCAGGTGGAAGCAGAAGGCATCTACAGTCACTCCTGAGTGATCATGAGACATCATTCATACCTCTTAAACCATAAGCTAGGTTCTAATGATCTTGCTGAAAAGGGATAGAAAAAGAAATTGTTGTTTTGTTCCTACTACAGTGACGCTGTCCCATGACTATATCCCCAGATTTGTGCAGCCAAGGAAAATGGGGAGACACACTTGGATAAATATCAGATCATGGACTTGGTCCCCAAAAGCCAACTAGAAAAGCAGAAGATGGTAGAAACATAGTTCACAGTAGAACCTATGGAATAACTTAGGACTTCTAGCTGGTGCCAGTGAATTTTAATTAACAGTATCATGTAGTAGTGAAAAATACAAATTTGAAATAAGAGCAGGCTAAAGAGATGTTGAGATGCGGTGAGGCGTGATGGAAAGTACTCAAACCTTGGAGGATTGGGGGTTTTGGAGACTTAAGTCCTTTTCTTGCTCTGCCACTAACTAGTTGAGTCACCTCCTCTCTCAGGGCCTCACCTTTTCAGCTGCATGATGACGCTGTTAGAACAGATGGTCTCTAAGACCCCTTCTAGTTCTGATGCTCTTTCAATCTATAAATGTGGTTTCACATGAGGAAAGCAATGGTCCCGCTCAGTTCTGCTCTAGTCAAACTATAGGCAGACAACCGAGTTTAGTCCTCATAAGAGAGACACAAAAAATCATTATTATCTAGATGGAGAAAGTTCTCACAACCACAGAGAAGAAGTTGGTTTTATCCGTCTTGAAGAGGTGAAGCCTCAAGGCAGACATAATAGTTCTCCAGTGTTTGAAGCACTGTTGTGTAAAAGAAAAGCTAGATTTCTCCCACAAAGTCCCGGGAGTAAAGAGCCAAGAACAAGGGGTGAAATCCACAGGGAGGGAATTTTAACTTTATATAAGAGGGAAATTCTCACCCTTGAGCTTATCTGGAAGTGGAATGGCCCCATCCTGGGGGCATTCAAACTTCAGGCAAGAGATTCAAGGATCTAACCGGTAGGTGACCTTGATGACACCTGAGGTCCTTCTCAATTCCAAAATTCTGTAAGTACCCACGAGATAACTGGAGATCTGGTTAATTATCACAGAAAAAGGATGGCTGATTATCCATATGTCTTCACCATTTCTAAGTGGTTGGCACACAGTAGGGAGTTAATAAATATTTGTGGAAGTGAGGGAGGGAGGGAATGGTGGAGGGAGAGAAGCAAAGACCAAAGGCCCAGATCACACATTCCACCGTGTGCTCAGAAATCTGCCTCCCATCTACGTGTTAAGATGCTGGGTTCCAGCCAAGGCCTCCAGTGTCTGCCTGTGAGCTCAGCTCAGTGTAATTAAACACCTGAGTTTCCCAGGAGGAATGGAATCAAAAAGACTGCCAGAGGACAACCTGTGGCTTCTGCTTCTTCCCTGCCTTTCCGCTTGCTTTGTGGCAAGGCCAGGCCTGACAGGTAATCCCATGGCCCGAGAGCTCCCCTTGCTTTGTGCTGTCTCTGCAGAGCTGCAGTCAGCCTGCTGTTCTCCGTTAAGCTGTGTATTTGTGCCTTGCTTTGCAGGGACCCTTTAGAGTTTCTGCTGTTTCTCCAATGGGTGCATTCTGTTTCCCTCACCCCTAACACGGGGAGCTCGGAGAAGGGGACCTGGCCCTCAGTTCTGCAGTTATGTTCAGGAAGAGGGACCCCCTCCCCTGCTCTAGCTTTGCCACCCCCATTCCAGCCCAGCCCAGCCCTTCTTCCCATCCCTAAGGAGGAACAAAGGGTCACCCTGCTGCACGGAGTTAGTGCTACAAGTAGGGCACTTCAGCTCTACAGAACTCACTGGCAGTTTTTCACAGGTTTGATTTTCTTTCTCAGCCTCCTGCTCTGATTTTGCTCTTCCTACCAAGACCTCTCTCCTTGCCAAGCTTTCTTGCGGTGACAGTGGGTTTTTATCACCATGTAGCTATGATTCAGAGCCAGACCTCTAGCTGACAAGAACTAAAATTATTCTCTCTCACACACGCACAGGACCACAATGGAGAAAAGTGAAAGTGGAAACATTTTTCAAGTTTGCAAAGTCACTATCAGGTGAGGATTTATGGAGTGAGCCCTGAAAGCTCCTTGTTTTGCAGCATCCTTACCAGAAGATTTTTGTCTTGATGTCTAGTTCCACCAACAAACCATTGTCAAGCTCTTCCATATGCAATGCATTGTGCTACCCTAATTCCATTACCACCTTTGAACACAACACCTCCTCCTCCTCCTCTAAAATCCCAGCCAATGTCCTGGCTGAATTGTTAAGCAAAACATGCAGACTCAAGGTGCTGGGACAATGGCATCACCATCAACCAACCTGCCATCTATGGCTCCAGGCTGAGCACCAGAAGGAAATATTATGAAAGGGAAGACCCTTTACTTTCATTTATGCCAGTGAATGCACATCATCCTCATTTTACAAATGAAGAAACGGGCTCAGGAATTAAGTACCTTGTTCACTTGACTATTAAGTTGTGGAACCAAGGATTCGTACCCATGCTTATCTCTTTTGGTCCCATGGACTGCCTCTGTCATAATGATTTCAGAAATCAAAATTATGTTCCTGACCTAATGTCTTTTGCACGTGCAGCTTGACAGGTTTTGATGGCCGTGAAGATTAGCTTTCAGAAACCATCCTCCTTATCTAGTCTCCTCTCTGGTAGCATCCATTCAAAAGGGAGCTGTCCAGGAAAAGGGGGCGGTCTTTGATGGAGACAAGCTGACCAATACCGTGGCTGCGGCACCTTTAGTCTGAGTGATAGAATGCGGAAATCACTGGTGGTATCCTCCAAGTAAAAAAATAAAATCTGCAAGCCAGTGATTTTTTTCTAAATGACAGACTAAAAGATTGAGATCTGGTGTTCAAATACTTCAGCAGCTTAGCCTTACTGCTACTTGTTGCAATCCCTGTCTCTTGGCATGGGATGGACTGTTGGAGGTGGTCACCAAGCACTAGCCTCCTGCAGGAAGGAATCTAAGAGGCTGACAAGCCAGGAGGCACACAGTGGGCACTCAGCCCCTCTCAGATCAGCACGTCTTTCCTTCTTTCCTTCCTTCCTACTTTCCTCTCTTTCCACTGTCCTACTTGGCAGGAAGTGCTGCTTTCCCTGCAGCCTTCCGCTCAACAGCCATGGTCATGGGTGGCAGTGCAGACTGGTGGACAGACAATGAGCTTGGGATTGGAAATCTAGGCTTCAATTCTGACTCTACCAGTCATAATAAGGTTGACCCAGGGGAAGATAATTGAACTCTTCGAGCCTCAGTTCCCTCACCTGTAATACTGGAATAATAACACCTGTGACATAGCAGGGTCAGGAGACTTAATGAAGAATATGTATAACGTGTCCTACACATAGCATATGCTCACTAACATCATTATTAGCACTATGCTTGCCTCTCCACCTGTACGTCACACGAATCCTGCCCATTGTTCACTGGCTAAGTAAAATCTCCTTAATGCCCCTCTTACCTCCACTTTATAGAAATGATCACAGTCTCCCAGAAGTCTGAAAGCACAAATTGGCTCCACTTATTCCACGAACATTCACTGCTTTCCAACTTCACATGGTTTCTCCTGTTCGCATTAGTATTTCCCAAACTAGATTGCAAGCAAATTGAGGAAGGGATGATGTCTTATTTTAACTCCTTTACTGCATTCATTCAATATTTACTGAGCCCACTGTGGACCAGGTAATGGCCCACACAGCCCCTGACCCCAGGCAGCTGAAGTCTGACTGGGGAGACATCTGCAAAAAAGATGCAATGAGAAAAATCTTGGGAAGGGCCGGGCCCAGAGCTCTTCCCAAATAAATGGGGTCTATACTCCCTGACCCCGCTCCTTCACCCCTGACTGTGTGAGGGGCCCCTGCACATGTTTCCATAACAACCTGTCCTTTCCTTAGTAGAGACTCATCTCACGTCACAGCCATCTCTTATTTACTGATCTGGTCCCCTGCAGCAGACCATAAGCACCATGAGGGCAGAACTTACATCTCTCTCGTTCAGTGCTCCATCCTCAGAACTCATGATGCCTGGCACATGGCAGACACTCAAGAAAAGTTTGTTAACCAAATCAAGAGGTACTCAGACTTGATTGATTGAGGTTCTGGGAAACTGGCAGGTAAATCTAATGTTTGTCTTCTTAGGGACCATACTTATTCATGTATTTTTTAGAAAATATTTCCCTGGTGGACTTTCCTCCCCTCACCAATTTTCTTTTTTTTTTTTGCGGTACGCAGGCCTCTCACTGCTGTGGCCTCTCCCGTTGCGGAGCACAGGCTCCGGACGCGCAGGCTCAGCGGCCATGGCTCACGGACCCAGCCACTCCGCGGCATGTGGGATCTTCCTGGACCGGGGCACGAACCCGTGTCCCCTGCATCGGCAGGTGGACTCCCAACCACTGCGCCACCAGGGAAGCCCTCCCCTCACCAATTTTAAAGAAGGAAAGGAACATGATTTTCTCCTCTGTATGAATTCGCCCTAGCTGTCTGTAGCTGTCAGCCTAGCATTTGAGAGCCACAATAAAGTCTGGATAAAAAGTAGCTGAAGAGGTGTGAAACTTGATTAGTCAAGTTCCTTGCTGAAAATAGAATGGAGGTAAACCACTCTTCATCCACCTTCACCTCTTCTCATCAAGCTCTGAGGACATCCCACAAAGGAGCCAGGTGCCACAGTCTACTGGCATAACTTGTGATCCATGGCTACCAGCACCAACTGCTACCATGGTGATCTGGAAGTGCAGGGAAAGCACTGAGCTGGGAGTGATGACACGGGCTTGAGCCCAGCTTTGCTTCTAACTAGCTGTGTGACCTTTGGCAAGTTACTCCACAATTTCCTTATCCAAAAAAAACCAGAATACTACCTGTCCCATGGAGTATTGAGAAATTCAAAGGAGACAATAGACATAGAAACAAAAGACTTGACTACAGCAACATCTCCACAGGATAGCTCTCATTTGGATGAAAATTACATTTGAAAAGAGAAAGAGGATTTTGCAAATGATATGGGTATCCAAAAGGTCAAAGACTATACCCCTCATCCAGTTGGCTTCCCACTGTCAGAATTTCCTAACATCTAAGACTATTGTTGTAAACACTTCTGCCCAGTGCAGTAATCCAGCTACGAACAAGTAATCCAGTGTCTTCCCACAACACACAGTCAGATATTTTTGTCACCATAATTATCATTTACAATAACAGACAAGGCTTCCAGGGAAAGCACGCCCTCTCGGCAATCCTTCCACAGCCCCCTTCTCCAACTCTTTTCCCTGCCCCCAACAACACACACACTGAAGAGAACACTTTCCCCTACCCAACATTCCAACATAAATCAGCAAGGGAAGCAACAAAGTGAAACCCTGAGGTCAGATACAACTGGGTTCAAAACCCAGTTCAGCCACCTCTTACACTGTGACTTCAGATGAGTTATTTTGCATTTCTGAACCTCAGTTTTCTTACCTGCAAAACAGGAATAATAAATCCCATGTATGAGGTTGTTGAGTAGAGTTCCCAGCATGGCATCGGCATATCTTGGTGCTCAGCACATGAGTGTTTCTAGTCCCTTCTCTCCTCCAGGGAGAGCACTGTCACTCCATGTGGTACCATTTCCCACCCAGTGAAAATCCTGCCAGTCAGGTCTGGAAAGTGATGCTTCCTGACCACACAAATGACTTTCTCCTCCTTTAAGAGCTGCCCCTAACTTGCTCTGCAGTCAGGCCAATTTTTTTTTTTTTTTTTTTGAGAAGCTTTGTATCTAGGGAACCTCACATCCAGATATACACATTTTAATGGCCTGTACATTAAACACTGCAATGCACCTGATATTTTATGCAAGTTCAAATCTGTGTAAAGTAGAGCACACCCAAAGGACTAACAAGTGACTGAGAAGCGTCATACTTTGATGAGTCCTAGAAATGTAGTACAAGAGAGGGAACGGGGGCTTCCCTGGTGGCGCAGTGGTTGAGAGTCTGCCTGCCGATGCAGGGGACACGGGTTTGTGCCCCAGTCTGGGAACATCCCACATGCCGCAGAGCGGCTGGGCCCGTGAGCCATGGCTGCTGAGCCTGAGTGTCCGGAGCCTGTGCTCCGCAGCGGGAGAGGCCACAACAGTGAGAGGCCCGCACACTGCAAAAAAAAAAAAAAAAGAGAGGGAACGGGGTGGGGGCGGCCAGGGAGAGAACTACCATTGTTTGAACAGCCCATGTGTGAAGCACTGTGCTAGGTACATGGCATCATTTCATTTTTTCAGACTGAAAATATGATCAGGGAGGGGCTGGCATCTCCATTTTCAGTGGAGGAAACTGCCAAGGTTCAAAGCATTAATCAAGAGTAGAGTTCTATGCAGCTAGAGATTATCATACTAAATGAAGTAAGTCAGAAAGAGAAAGACAAATATCATATGTTATCACTTATGTGTGGAATCTAATATATGACACAAATGAACCTACCTACAAAACAGAAACAAATTCAGACATAGAGAACAGACTTGTGGTTGCCAAGGGGGAGGGGGAGGGAGGGGGATGGACTGGGAGTTGAGGGTTGGTAGATGCAAAGTATTACATATAGATGGATAAACAACAAGGTTCTAACATTTAGCCCAGGGAACTATACTGAATATCCTGTGATAAACCATAATGGAAGAGAAAATAGAAAAAGAATCTATATATGTGTATAACTGAGTCACTTCGCTATACAGCAGAGACTGGTACATTGTAAAGCAACTATACCTCAGTTAAAAAAAATTTTTTTTTTAAAAAGTAGAGTTCTAAAGAACTGGCCAGTTCTAAAGCCTGTGCTCTTCCCCACATTCCAACAGTATGTGTCCAGGCACAAAGGAGGAGTGGAAGGGCAGGGAGACCCACAAGTCCTGCCCTCTGGGAGCCTAGAGTTTCACAGGAGCCAGTCAGAAATACACTTGAGACAAGAAAGATAACTATGAAGTCATAAGAATATTTACAGAGCAGTGTGACTCTAAGTGCAAGTAAGTAAACCCAAAGCAGGGTCTTTCAGCCCTAAAAGTATGGAGACAATGAAGGGCTGAGAACCAGGAGGGAGTAACCAGAGACGGTCTTCTGGAGGAGAGGTGGCAGGGATGCAGAGGACAGAAAGTAGCCTGAGGTTGTGTTAAAGATGGGGAGACCCACCTGAAATGCAGAATGGCAGACAGAACTTTTTAAAAAATCAGGTTCTAAAGAAAAATAAGCTGATTTGCCGGCTAGGAAAAAAACTCTAAGAATAAATGAGAAATGAATAGTTATTTCTGCCATAGCATTCTGGACACTGCCCCATTTCCCAAAATAAACATAAACCCAAAATGAAATTAAACAGCATTCTCATGCTCCTGAGAATGGAGCAGCAATCATTATTTTTTATCTAAGAACAGGAAGGAAAAAAATTAACTAAGATGAGCAAGAAATAATTGCTATTAACAACAATAAAATTACGACACCTGAATGTAGATTTTCAACTTTTCAAAGAGCTATCCTACGTCATTATCTCATTTAGTTCTCACTTCAACTAGGTGAGATGGTCAGGAGAGCTTCTTACCCCTAATCCACAGGAAATGAAAGGGTACAACCTAAAGCAGAGAGCAGATCTAGGACTTGAACCCAAATCTCTCAACTAACAATTCAGGGATGAAGCTCCAACAGGGCCTGCCTGTCATGGAGAGCTAATGTTTGCTGGTAACAACCGAGGGGAGATGTGGAGAGGGAGGAAAGCTTGGCACACTGCTGGTCATCCCTCACTAACTGTTCTCCTTGTCTATATTACTGTATTCCTACCTGGATACATGCCCACCCAGAAGAAGACTACATTTCCCAGCCTCCTTTGCAGCTAGGTGTGTGGCCAGGTTACCAAGTGCCAGCCAATGTGACATGAACAAAGGCAATATGCACAACTTCCTAGTCTTGTTCTCAAAAGGAAAGAGTTCAGCCAGCCTTCCCCTTCCCCTTCTTTCTGTTTTCTGGAAAAAGAACATACAGCCAAAGCTGGAATAGCCATATGGGATCCCAATATGGAAGTCATGTATTTAAGACAGCAGAGAAACCTGGTCTCTGATGACTGCAGAGCAGCCAGGCCAGCCCCAAGCTTTTAGGAAACATAAACCCTGTTGATGCTACTATTACTGTGTCTCCGTCCGGTAACAGAACCTGTACCCTAACTAATAAAGATGTTTTGCCAGTATCACTGAATACCACTTCTAAAACTCCAGAACCTTCTCAATTGTTTGGATTCAACAAGACCATACATATTTATTAAGAGTCTGTTATGTGTTTGAAGTCTCCTAAGAGTATCTTTACAGCCTCCAGGGAGATGGAAAAAAACCCAGTATATTGGAAAAACCAGTATATTGGCATAGAATGCAAAAAGGCATATTCAGCAAAGGTGAGTGAAAAGAAATAAGAATGTTTAAACAAAATCCTGAAGGAGGCAGGGAAAAGCTTGCAAATAATCATCTAAGCTGAAAGGGGGCCACAAAGCACACTGCATGGGTGTGAGGTGGTAGGGTCAAAGGTGCAGGGTGCAGGTTACTAGTGTCCCTTCCCTCCAAGAAAGGAGGTGATATAAGGAAACCCTAGGGCTGAGCCCAGTTACTCTCTTAGAGCTCCCAGCCCCCCACCCGGGGGAGGGAGTAGGGGAAGTTGACTGAAGCACAGATCATGATGAGATCCGGCCCAGCAGAAGAATTAGGAGGGGCTGCTGTGGACTAAATAGATACTCACAAGGGTCCCTTCAGCACTGACATTCTGCTCTGGATTTAAGGAGCTGAGATGGGGGAGGAAAAAAAAAATTCAAGGAGACAGGTGTCGTGCAGTGCTGGGGGGTGGAGAGTGCCTGGAATAGGAGTACGATGTCTAGACCTCCTGCCATTATCAGAGAGAAAGGAAACAAATATGGCTTAATTATAATGACAGGATGACAGCAATGACATTATGAGGAGAGAACAGGAAAAGCACAAAGCCCATATTAAGAAAATGGGAACTGTCACTTCACCATCAAATTCTCCCTGGAGAGTATCCCCCAGACAGGATCATGTCCCTAACCTGAGAAGGATACCCCCAGATAAAGGGACTCTTCCCCACCCCCAGCAATCCCTCCCCCTTGGAGGGGGTCCCTCAAAGGCCCCGGCAAGGCTCAGCCCACAGGGGAGGCTCCACCTCCAAGCCTTAGTCACTGGCTGGTAAGCAGCAGGGCCACCATCTCTGTCATACTCACAGCCCCGACCACCACTAGACCACTGACTCCTGGCAGTGACACCCACAGGTCCAGTCTCCGACCCTCAGAGTCCATCAAGGGAGGCACTGAGTATGTGCCTGCTGAGTGGGGGCATCCTCTCCCAGGTGACACACTGAGGGCCAGAGTGGCCCTCTGTTTCTCTCAGCATCACCAACACACAGGCAGACCAGATGTGCCAAAGGGGGAATCCACCCATCACACCTCAGGGTGAGCTCTTGCTGGAGATCACCAAAGACCCACGCGAGGACGGCAGGAGGGTCAGGGCAGGGCTGGCTTGCTCCCGACCCAGGTCAAGACCCCAGAGTGGAAGTCAGACATACAACCAGGCATTTGGAGACACCATAGATCATCTACACCCAGAGATGATCACAAATGCTCATTTTAGCCAAGGCTTCACCTCTTCCTATTGCAGTTTTCTTTGTTTAAATCAGAAATGATGAAGGTGGGCAAGCTTGAAAATATTTAGTTTTCCAGCTTCCTGGCATCCTCTGGGGAATTAGCCAAGTTATAATAAGATATTCAGTAACAGAGCACAGAGAGGAAAAGCAACAGAGGCTTCTGGATAATCTATAATATGGTTAATACAGGGCAACAGAATAGTCAAGGAATACTATTACCAATGCATGTAAAATTCAATGCAAAGAGGAGAAAATCACAATGTTAACAGTACTTCAAAGTCCACCAGCTTTGTGTCTCTCTACTCTCCTTCAGGAATGCTGGCCTGACTGCCGGAGGGACGGGGAGGGAGTGGCACTGACCCCTTGGCATAAATGCAGGCTGCGGTCAGTGCTCTCTGTTGCCCGAGATCCTACTTCTGGGGTTATCCAATCCCGTGAACCATGCAGTAAGGATGCAAGCGTGCACATGTGCATACAGGCAAAGCAAGATAAAAGAGAACCCCATAAGTCTAATAAGACATCAGCAGCTGTCCTGAACAAAGGTTGTTCGGAATGTGAGTTTACAAGGATAATTACCACCACATTACACAGAGTGCAATAACTCTGTTGTTAGCACCAGAATTTGTCAGCTGTCACACGGAAAGGGGAAGAGCTGTAACTGTAAGTGACAGGTTGCTGAAGAAATGGTTGGTTTCTGAAGCACCTGGTCCCCTGAGTCTGTACCGTAATCTTGTTCTTAAAACAACAGTAGGCAAGAGTACAAACACGTTCCACTGCAGAAACTGCCAGTTTGTTCAAATTTATGGAGAGAATTTTCAAAGTGTGAGTGTGCCAGTGAGGGCAGGCTGCTGGAGTCTGTGTTCTCAGCCCACGCCACCACAGGTGGACACCGTGGGGAGAGCAGGGCTTGTAATTCTGGGAGTTCTGGACACGAATCCTGTCTGCCCTGCTTACCAGCCCTGTATTCTGGGGAAAGCAGTTAACTTCTCTGAGCTTCCATTTCCTTGTAAGATGGACTTAATAATCTCTAAGGCATAGAGTTGTTGCGAACAGTAGTTGTATGTAGAGTACTTATCACAGCACCTGGCAAATAGCAAGTGATCAGGAAATGGGGTGACTATTAAGCTGACTTGCCTACCTAAATATCATACTTCGCTGCATAATGCAGAGGTGACTGCTTGCGTATTACACTTTTTTAAAAAAAAGAAATGGAAACATTACAAAGCTCTGAGAAGGTGGGGAGAGAAAAGAGGTGATAATTATTTTTTGGGTTTTCCTTAGAGACTATAGCCAGGAAATTATGCTCTCCAGAGGCGAATGGTTTTGGAAAAACAGCTTATCCTCATATGCCACCAGAGCTGTTTTCTTTCTTTTCTTTTCTTCCAGGTAAAAAGCTGCAAGGAAGTCTCCTCATATTTGAAAGCCTTTGGGGAGCTCATGAAATGGAGCCCATTTCCTAACTGACCACCCATAGTAAATTTTCTGTAGTGCATATAATGAAGTATTTCGATTGACAGGGTGTCTCATCTTGCCCTCTAAGAGACAGAAATTGTGCTACGAGCACAGTGCATCTGGTTTTTTACTGCTGCCCCAAGGCTCACAAAATGCTGCGAGCACAGCCTAGAAAACTGGAGATGTTAAGGCTGAAATAGTTCTAGAAAAGCAAAGGTCTTAAATCCTTTTACACGACATGAGAAAGCACCTCAAGTTCTAATTAAGCTAAAGCAATTAGCCACCCACAGGTACTTAAACGCTGCTTCCCATGGTCAGGCAATCATCTCTATTAAAACCCATTTTAAAGAAAGGAGCAGACCCAAAAGCTCCAAGGCACACACTTCCCACAAATCAATTATGCCTTAGACACATTGAGTAAACACTCAGAGGCAAGCTCTGGGCCTGACAGAGGGAGCTTTTAGGGAAAGATGGCATCAGACCTGATGAGGTAATTGCAAAAAAGGAGGCGGCAAGCAGCAAATGGGACACTTGGTGGTAACCAAATCCACTTGCAGAGGGGGACACTGGATCGTAGATGGGCTGGACAAAGCAAGACCAACTGAAGCCTCAGTTTCCCTTGTCTTAGAATTCCCTGGTTGGTGTAACAACGCATCAACCCCACCCTGAAGGAGGACATCAAGCAGAAGCGTTTCTGCCTGCGTGTGACCAGACTACCATCCAAACTGATGCTGCACAGGACTGTCCCCTCCCACATCACAATGTGTCATGGAAGCACCAACAGGGTGCACCTGGCAGGTTCACAGTGAGTCCAATCTACTCAAGTTCATGTGCTTTCCCCACTCCAGTTAGGTCTAGTCAGTACTCCCTAAGTCTCCCTTTAGTGAGGGGAGTTCATTGTTGTTTCCAGCCCAAGGCTGTTTCCAGACTTGGCAATAGCAACAGCGACACAATGGTCAATGGTTAAGTGTTTGAAAATTAAGTACAGCCATCCCTCTGTCCACAAGGAATTGGTTCCAGGACGAATAGGTTTGCAGATACCAAAACCCACGGATATTTAAGTCCCTTATATAAAATGGCACAATATTTGCATATAACCTATACACATCGTCCCATATACTTTAAATGATCTCTAGATTACTTTTAATACCTAATGCAATGTAAATGCTATGTAAATAGTTGTAAATACAATGTAAATGCTATGCAAACAGTTGCCGGCATGCCACAAATTCAAGTTTTTGGAACTTTCTGGAATTTTCTTTTTAATATTTTCAATCCCTGGTTGGTTACATCTGAGGATGCAGAATCCATTCATACAGAGGACCAACTGTACCTTCCTCAAGAACTAGGGTGGTTTCTGTTTTTCAGACCAGTCAAGTTAATCCAAAAACCCATTACTTCTCAACTGAACAATAGACTTTTTTCTTTCCTGTAGATTTTTTTTCTTTTGGATTTAGAAAATTTCTCCATCATCAAGCAGACATCAAAAATGCTGATCTAGATAAGCACTGTCCAACAGAAATAAGATTTAAAATTTTCCTAGGAGCCACATTAAAAAAAGCAAAAAGATATATGAAACTATTGTATTAGAATATTTTATTTAACCCACTCTAACAAAAATATTACTGTATAATCAATACAAAAGATTATTAATGAGATATTTCAGATTCTGTTTTCATACTTTCTTCTTCTAGTACCATATTGGACGGTGCAGATCTAGAGCTATCTTTAAACTGACACGGAAAGGCTTCCACAATTCACTGCTCTATGAACCAGGAGTTTACCAAGATGTATAGCATGATCTCATTTTAACTATAAAAATCTGTTTCTGTGTGTTCAGATGTAGATAGACAATAATCTGTAACACCAAAAGGTGATAGCAGTTATCTCTAAGAAGTAGAATTATGTATGGTTGGTCATTATTTTCTACTTTGTGCTCTTTTGTATTTTCTAAATTTCTTTGCAGTAAACATGTACTGCTTAAATTATCAGGAAAACTATAAAGCTGGCCTTTAAAAAAAAATCTCTCCCTTATTTTAAGCTATACCACCCTGATCCTGCTGGCACTGTAGCCACTGTCCTATTTCCAGCTAACAGAAAGGATGGACAAACATAACACCCCCTGCCCCTTGCACCAGCCACTGTCATACTTACAACCAATCATCATGATGGCCACTGCAAAGATCTTCTCGATGTCTGTGGATGGGGCGATGTTCCCAAAGCCCACACTGGTGAGGCTGGTCATGGTGAAATACAACGAGGAGATGTACACGGAATTCTTGCTGGGACCCCCTTCCCACTTCCCTGAGCCGGACCCGTTAAACTGGTAGGGGGTGCCAATGTCCATTGCCAGCTGGTAGAGCCAGCTGTTGTTGCGGATGGTCTTGGTGTCCTCGTCAAAGATCTCATAGTCCCCGATGCTGTACCAAATGCAGGCCATCCAGTGAGCAGCCAGCCCGAACACACACACCAGCAGGACCAGCACGGCTGCTCCATATTCAATGTAGTGGTCCAGCTTCCGGGCCACTCGCCCCAGACGGAGCAGCCGGACAACCTTCAGAGAGCTGAACAGGCTGCTGATGCCCTGGAAGAAGAGGAGCACGGGGTCAGGGCCAAGAAACAATGATACTAACAACTCCTTCCCTCCACTCACCAGGGCTGGTCTTTCAGCACAGCATATTCCCTGAGATGCAATATAAGGCAACCTTTAAAACATTGTTTCAAAGTAAGTCATAATATGGAGAAATGCTCATATATATTTGTATACATATACACAATATAATTAGAAGTTTTTCCAAGGTATATGGAAGGGAGATTTCCATTAGCTTTTTTTGTTTTTTACTTCCTTTAAAAAGCAAATAAAAAAATAAGACAAATAAAATTGGAATTTTATTCTAATTATATTGTGTATAAGTATACATATACATATGAGCATTTTTCCATATCATTACTCATTTTAAAATAATATTAAGCCCTCCAGAAAGTAGGCATAGAGGGAACTTTCCTCAACATAATGAAGGTCATATATGACAAACCCACAGCCAACATCGTCCTCAATGGTGAAAAACTGAAACCATTTCCACTAAGGCCAGGAACAAGACAAGGTTGCCCACTCTCACCACTATTATTCAACATAGTTTTGGAACTTTTAGCCACAGCAATCAGAAAAGAAAAAGAAATAAAGGGAATACAAGTTGGAAAAGAAGAAGTAAAGCTGTCACTGTTTGCAGATGACATGATACTATACATAGAGAATCCTAAAGATGCTACGAGAAAAATTCTAGAGCTAATCAATGAATTTGGTAAAGTAGCAGGATGCAAAATTAATGCACAGAAATCTCTAGCATTCCTATACACTAATGATGAAAAATCAAAAGTGAAATCAAGGAAACTCTCCCATTTACCATTGCAACAAAAAGAATAAAATATCTAGGAATAAACCTACCTAAGGAGACAAAAGACCTGTATGCAGAAAATTATAAGACACTGATTAAAGAATTAAAGATGATACAAATAGATGGAGAGATATACCACGTTCTTGGATTGGAAGAATCAACATTGTGAAAATGACTCTACTACCCAAAGCAATCTACAGATTCAATGCAATCCCTATCAAACTACCACTGGCATTTTTCACAGAACTAGAACAAAAAATTTCACAATGTGTATGGCAACACAAAACACCCCGAATAGCCAAAGCAATCTTGAGAAAGAAAAACAGAGCTGAAGGAATCAGGCTCCCTGACTTCAGACTATACTACAAAGCTACAGTAATCAAGACAGTATGGTACTGGCACAGAAACAGAAATATAGATCAATCGAACAGGATAGAAAGTCCAGAGATAAACCCATGCACCTATGGTCACCTTATCTTTGATAAAGGAGGCAAGAATATACAGTGGAAAACAGGCAGCCTCTTCAATAAGTGGTGCTGGGAAAACTGGACAGCTACATGTAAAAGAATGAAATTAGAATACTCCCTAACACCATACACAAAAATAAACTCAAAATGGATTAAAGACCTAAATGTAAGGCCAGACACCATCAAACTCTTAGAGGAAAACATAGGCAGAACACTCTATGACATAAATCACAGCAAGATCCTTTCTGACCCACCTCCTAGAGAAATGGAAATAAAAACAAAAATAAACAAATGGGACCTAATGAAATTAAAAGCTTTCGCACAGCAAAGGAGACCATAAACAAGACGAAAAGACAACCCTCAGAATGGGAGAAAATATTTGCAAATGAAGCAACTGGCAAAGGATTAATCTCCAAAATTTACAAGCAGCTCATGCAGCTCAATATTAAAAAAACAAACAACCCAATCCAAAAGTGGGCAGAAGACCTAAATAGACATTTCTCCAAAGAAGATATACAGATTGCCATCAGACACATGAAAGAATGCTCAGCATCATTAATCATTAGAGAAATGCAAATCAAAACTACAATGAGATATCAACTCACACCAGTCAGAATGGCCATCATCAAAAAATCTACAAACAATAAATGCTGGAGAGGGTTTGGAGAAAAGGGAACCCTCTTGCACTGTTGCTGGGAATGTAAATTGATGCAGCCATTATGGAGAACAGTATGGACGTTCCTTAAAAAATTAAAAATAGAACTACCATATGACCCAGCAATCCCACTACTGGGCATATACCCTGAGAAAACCATAATTCAGAAAGAGTCATGTACCAAAATATTCACTGCAGCTCTATTTACAATAACCAGGACATGGAAGCAACCTAAGTGTCCATCAACAGATGAATGGATAAAGAAGATGTGGCACATATATACAATGGAATATTACTCAGTCATAAAAAGGAATGAAACTGAGTTATTTGTAGTGATGTGGATGGACCTAGAGACTGTCATACAGAGTGAAGTAAGTCAGAAAGAGTAAAACAAATATCGTATGCTAACACATATATATGGAATCTAAAAAAAAAAAAAAAGAAGAAAAAAGGGTCATGAAGAACCTAGGGGCAAGATGGGAATAAAGATGCAGACCTACAGATAATGGACTTGAGGATACGGGGAGGGGGAAGGGTAAGCTGGGACAAAGTGAGAGAGTGGCATGGACATATATATACTACTAAACGTAAAATAGATACCTAGTGGGAAGCAGCCACATAGCACAGGGAGATTAGCTCAGTGCTTTGTGACCACCTAGAGGGGTGGGATGGGGGGGTGGGAGGGAGGGAGATGCAAGAGGGAGGAGATATGGGGATATATGTATATGTATAGCTGATTCACTTTGTTATAAAGCAGAAACTAACACACCATTGTAAAGCAATTATACTCCAATGAAAATGTTAAAAATAAATAAATAAATAAAATAATATTAAGGGTTGTGTAACATTTCATATTAAGCAATGAAATATTTTAAGAGTTGCATATTTATTTCATATTGTATATTTCACTCTAATTATATTGTGCATACATATACAAATATTTATGTGTTGAAAAACAGGAAACACACATGGAAAAACACGTGTTTAACCACTGTTAAAAACTTTAACAGTGGTTATTGCTGCACTGTCAAGTTATGGAATTACAGGCAATTTTTGTTATATTTGTATATATTTTTGTTACACTTATATTTACTTTACAATTACAAAAAAATAGTTTTTAAGATAAAAATAAAGAAACAGCTGAGAAGAATAAAGAACTGAGATTCGGTTTTCTCAGGAAAGTTACAAATTCTTGGAAGGCTACATCACTTCCCTCAGGCCAGAGATACAATCAGACACAATGTACTTAATCACAGTCAGTCAAAGAATCTCAGAGCCAGAAGAAGCCTGATTTCACCTGGTCAAGCCTCCTCCTTCCAGTCCCACCGGGACAGGCCAATTCTCCGAATAGTAGTTCTCTAGGGAATAGCACTGTGGTAGGGGCAGGAATACCAGTGTAGACATCTGTAAAATGGGGTCTGACACCCAGGTAAGCCACTAACTTCCTATGTGAATGTGTACAATGCAGCTACCTCTTAGTTCCCTTGTCTAGACAATGTGGGAGGTGGACTGGAAGAGCTCTACATCTTCTCCAAATGCTCATGTACTTTTATCTCCAAAGGGAACTGAAACATATTACAGAAGCTATACATTCGAAACCTCAAAACTCCTCTTCCAAAGTGATTACAAGGTGTAGGGAAAGGAGATTTCCATTAAACTTTTCCTACTTCTATTAAAAAGCAAACAAACAAGCAAATGGCATAAAGACACTCCTTTGAACTAAGACTGCGGTCTCCCTTACGTAGCAAAAAACCAGCAGCAGAATGATGCCCTTCACCAGGTAGAATGAATGACTTTTCACTATCCTAAGGACTGGACAGTTTCCAGGTCACTGCTATTCTCTTTTGTCCTCCATACCCTTAATGACAACCCCCAAGTGTTAGGATACGTCACAGACAGAAGGAAAACATGTAAATGCTTTCTAGTGAGTCTGTGTCAGAGGCTCACCAAGGCTGCTTTCTTCTCCTGGGCACATAGCTAACCACATTTCCCAGGCTCTTTCCATCTGGGTGCGTCTCTGGAACTAGTTCTGGCCAGTGGAATGTGAGGTGAAATGAGTGTCACTTCCAAGCCAAGACAGCTAAAAGTTAAGTGTGCTTTCTCTACAAGCTTTTTCTTTCCCCTGACATGCGTTCCTTGAGGCCAAATACTGAAGATGGTGGATGTACAGCATGGAAGGGGCCTGGGTACCTGGAAGACTATGTGGAACACCCCCTCCCCCCCCAAATCATCTTGAAACCTATTGTGATGTCAATAAAAAAAGGAACCTCTGAAGTAAGCCACTGAAACTTTTGGGGATATTTGTTACAGCATCTATCATTAGCTGTCTCTGACAAATGAACACACAAACCATATGGAGCATAGCCTTGGCAATAAAAACCACAGATCAGGTTACCACAAATTATTTCACTGAGGTAGGGGTGAAGGAGGTAGGATTTATTGCCCTTTAACAAACAAACAAACAAACAGGGACTCCCCTAGTGGCACAGTGATTAAGAATCCGCCTGCCAATGCAGGGGACATGGGTTTGATCCCTGGTCCGGAAAGATCCCACATGCCGCGAAGCAACTAAGCCCATGCACCACAACTAAGGAGACTGCGCTCTAGAGCATGCGAGCCGCAACTGCTGGGCCCATGTGCCACAACTACTGAAGCCCGTGCACCTAGATCCCATGCTCTGCAACAAGAGAAGCCCACGCACCGCAACGAAGAGTAGCCCCCTGCTTGCCACAACTAGAGAAAGCCCGCACGCAGCAACAAAGACCTAACTCAGCCAAGAATAAAATAAAAATTAAAAAAGAAACAAATAACAGTTTTGTAGCCATAAAACTCACAAGAGAAATAATCATTTCTGGCCCAATATACACCTGCAAACAGATAATAATGGGTTTTTCTAGGCCAAGGGACTACATCCCCAGGGTCGGTTCATCCAAACTGCTAACTATGACGAAGTTTACTGTTGGTATGTCCAGTATTCATCCCCTGGATCCCCTTTTCCCTCCATGTGCTTTTCTCAAAAATCTGCCATGAGAAAATCCTCATATTAAGGTGTAAAAGACTAAAGAGGGTAAATGGATATCCTCTCTCCACAGAGTATTTGCATTTTATCAGAGGGTAACCAGCTTCCAATAGTGGAATTAAAAGCACTCACAGCCTGGATGAAGGAGATATTTTGGGAGGCAAAGGAGCCTTTTTGATGACTCAGAAATCAAACACATATAAGCAGCCACTTATTCGCCACCTCCTCATAAGGAGGTTCCTGAAATCATCTTTCAAAGCAGTTCTACTCTGAAGAACTTATTACCCAGGGCAAAATGACTGCCTCGTCATTTTTTCCTCACTCATATTCAACCCAAAGCAACATTTATGGGGAACCGACTATGTACTCCATGTGCTAATGCTACAGGGAAGAGATTAAAATGGTGCTGTCTTTGTCTTCTTGCTCACTATTGCATCTTCAGTGCCTGGCATGTGGAGGATGCTTGATAGAAAGAAAGGAGAGAGGAAGCAAAAGCCTAATAACTAATGAGAGATAATAAATAACTAATTAGTTATTAGCAAAAGCCTAATAACTAATATGATTTGTGAAGAGATACTTCTACCTAATAGTCACAGAACTTGAGAGCTGAGAGGGAGCATAGAAATCATCTAGTCCAGCTCCTCTGAGCCCAGCAAAGTCTTCTAGAGCTCCCTTAAGGAATGGTCATTTAGCCTCTCCTTGAACTCTCCCGTACCTCTTGAAGATCCCACTCTGGGGCAGGCATTCACAGAGATGAACAACTGGGTCCCATCACCTTTCACATCTCCCTTACGCTCCATCTGCACTTCATCCTTCTTCCCTTCTCCATTCCTTCCCAGTGGCCACCACATCACATGCAACTACTACCCAAAGGCTGTGCTATCCTCTGGCCATATACTCCAGACAACACAAGCGTCCCAGACAGTGGATGCATGCTGGCATCTCTGTACCTGCTCCCTCAGCCCAGAATGCCCAGGTCCCCAATTTCTGCCAGCTGGTACACTAGTTATCCTTCAGGTCTGCCACTACCTCCACCCTACAGACTTCCATGACCACCCCGGAGTCACAACCGATCCCTCACCCCTCCATGTGTCCACGGTATTCTGTATCCATCACTTTGCATTAAAGTTTCCTATACCCGGTTCCCCAACTACATCAGAACTACATCTTCCTGAAGGTAGAAGCCATTTGTTATTCATTTTAGAAGCTTCTTATATTGGGTTGAATAGTGTTCCTCCCCAAATTCAAGTCTTTCCCAGAACTCCAGAATGTAACCTTATGTGGAAATAGAGCTACAAGTGCAGGTATAGTTAGTTAAGATGAGGTCATATTGGAATATGGTGGACCCAGAATCCAGTATGACAGGTGTCCTTATAAGACAAACACAGAAAGACACGTGTGACTATGAATGCAGAGGCTGGAGTGATATGTCTTCAAGCCAAGGAATGCCAAGGATTACCAGCAACACCAGAAGCTAAGAGAAAGGCATGGAACAGATTCTCTTCTAGAGCCTTCAAAGAGAGGATGGCCTAGCTGACACCTTGATTTTAGATGTCTAGCCTCCAGAACTGTGAGAAAATAAATTTTTGCTGTATTAAGCCACCCAGATCGTGGTAATTTGTCACAGCAGCCCTAGGAAACTAATATATCTATACAAGGTTTAAAGCCAGCACCTTCTCAGAGAGGGTCTCAAATGTTTTCTAAACTAAATTGAAGAGTTTGGCTTATGAGAGAATTCTTTCTCATTTTAAAGAGCTTCTGGAACAATATAAAATAAGCACTTCCTCATTGTGTTATCTGTGTATACACAGATGCTCTATTACATGGTTTTTCATCAGTTCCCTCTTATTGCACTAACAGTTGGAATTCTAGATGTTGAAAAGCATTTCAAGCTATTAATTTGGGTTTTTTTCCTTATTTGCCTGAAGTTCAGTGGATTAGATAAATAGAATATTCCAAACTTTTTAAAAATTTTAGTACGCTAAAAATATGACAGCACCATATGGTAGAGAATCACATTTCCCCAGGGACTTCTTATATCAGAAGTCCTGCCTCACATTTAGATAGTTCCAGAGAGTTCTTTATCAAAACCTTAAAGGTATGAAGAACCAAGGACTTCAAGTTGAGTCCACATGGCTGGAGGACAGTGAGAACCTGGGCTGGTGAGACTCATCATTGAAGGCTAACAAGTATGACTGGAAGGAAGCCTTCTGAAATCTCAATAACCTCAGTTGTAGTGATCTTGATGTTATTCGGATTGAAAGGGACATTTGGTAATTATCAGATTCATTTGTGTGTGAACTATCAAGTTTTGCCTACTTACCCAGACCAAATTATTTTGTTAACTTGGGCTATACCTTGCCTCAACTAGCCATATTCACCAATCTTCTCCTCTTTTTTTTTTCCTGTCGTACACATGAAAATAACACTGTCACAGACTGATGACAAAGTGTTATTGAAAAGAACAACTCAGTCTTTCGGGTTATTGAAAAGTTTCCCCAGGCTTCCAAGTCTGTGTGGTGCCACATAGCATCCATAGCAAATTCTGCAGGTACACTCTATTTTTTTTTGATTGCTTTCAACCTCACATTACTCAAAATTACTCTTCTCCCACATCCTCCTCCAGCTAAAGGTCTCCTTCATATGCTTCCTCAGAGTCCTCTAGAACCTATCCTCATGCATAGAGAAATTCCCAGCCTCAGGATTTTCATGGACTTTCCCCACCACCTTCCTGCTTTAGTTGAAACTGGCTCTCCCAAGCACCTTGCTTTTCCCCATCCTGGAGTTAGGAGTAGGGAGTTTCAAACTCCACACTTCCATCTTCCCGATAAAAGTTGTTTGACACTCAAAAAAAAAGAAAAAGAAGCTCGCCTTCTCGCCTTCTTTAAGATTCATGCCATCCAGCAATACCACCTCCTCATTACTGTCATCTGATTATTGATAGTTAACATCTATTGAATGCTTACAAGTATGTCAGAACTTGGGCTTCATCTTTTATTAATTATCCTATTTATCAACTTCTCTGTTCCTCCCTTTCATCACCTGGCTGTCAGCCCATCATCTGCTATCAGCATGGGAAACTTTAATGTTCATGGGGAAAAATCATTCAACACTCCAGTCTCTCTACTCCCAGTGACCTTCACCCCTGCCCTCCACATCCTGGGCCTGGTCATCACTGGGAACCGCTCCATCTCTGAAATCCTACACACCAGCATTCAACACAATGACTACACACTTCCATTCCTCCCACTTTCTCCTTTATCCCATCCAACCTGCTCTTGGGCTTCTCTTTCATATCTCTATCACCATCTTTTTTTCCCAACCATCAGCTGTCTCCAGATTTCACCTCCTTTCGCATCATACTCGACCCTGTTACATCACTTCAAGTACCCTCCCCCCACCCTCACAATCTCTCTCCTTGCCCTCCCGCCCCATTTGCCCTGCCAAACCCAGCAGCACAGGGACTGGGCTATCATTTCCATTCTCATCTAAGTCCCCAGATGCTTCTCACCCATCCTTCTCCTCTTCCATCGAGCAACCCCCTCTCACATTCCCATCAACAGCTATTCCAAATCTTCACTACTCTCTTCAAGATCCCACCTGACCTGTGCCTTCTTATTCTCAGCCAACATATCTCCCCATTCAGAGATAGAGCAGAGGCCATTAGTATCAATTCTCATCTACATTCCACCTTCACAAACACGAGCATGATGCACCATCCTTCCACACTGGACCAAAACTCACTCCTCACCCACCCAGGACCATCATCCCATCAACCATTCACCCTTCCCTCTATTCCCTTCCTTTGTCTTTAAATCTCCCCTTCACAGACTCATTTCTCTTGACTATAATCATACTACCATCTCTAGTCCTATGCAACTCTCCAGATATATTAACTCTCCTTCTCTTCCTGAAACCATAATCAACACACAATGGCTCAGTTTCCTCATCTCCCAACCCACTGTACTCAAATGTCTACTCGCACCACTTCCCAGAATCTACTGTCTCAGAGGTCACCAGTGACCTTCTAATTGTCATACCTTCAGTGTTTGGTACCTGTAATGGGCATGTGACATTCTTCATGTCCACACAGGGTCTACACTGTCTGCCTATGTTTGGGGAATCACCATCTTACAAAATAGAGCTCACCTCCCACCCAGAAGTTGAAGACACCATAAACCTTCCTCTGTAGCTTCCTTTGCAGCTAATGGGCAAGCACATGACCTAGAACCTGCCCATCAGAGACACCCACCCCAGTCGCTGGATGGTATCCAATGGAGGAACTGTGCAGGACCCCTTTTGCAAGAGCATGGCAGCATCACCCAGTTCCCAGAGGCAGCAGGAGCGATTCTGGAATTGATACCCAGGGTCCACTGATGTGCTGTCAGCACTGCACGTTTCAAGTCCATGTCCAGTATCAACAGCAGTGGTATGTTCACTGGACCAGCTCTGCTATATGATCTAGGGCATTGTTCCTAGCAGCATAGCCTCCAAATGTTTTCTGTACTTAACATCCTTTTTTTTTTCTCAAGTTCTAGAATTTATATACCAGTGCTATTCTCAACAGACACAAACTGAAAATCACTCATATTGTAATACACATTGGAATAAATTAATTAATAGTTAAATGTTTACACTATGGAATCCTACGCAACAGTGGCAAAGCATGATCACAATAACAGGCAACCATATAGGTATATTCACAAACAACATAAGGAATAAAAAAGCCCAGTCCAAAAGTGATTATCCTGTGTCATAACTGAATAACTTTTTTCCTCCTTACATTAGCCAGACTTGAGCCCTGACTACTACCACAATGTGGGATGAACTCTCCTCCCTTAGTTCCCACAACACGTCTTTTTTTTTTTTTTTTAACATCTTTATTGGAGTATAATTGCTTCACAATGGTGTGCTAGTTTCTGCTTTATAACAATAATTCCCCAAAGCATTGCTCTTGGCCTTTTTCTCTTTGCAATATACCCCTTTCCCTGGGCAGCTGCATCCATTAATGTGGCTTTAACCACCATCTATATACTAACTACCTGTAAATCCATCTTTCCAAACCAGACATTTCTCCTGACTTTAAGACCCCTATGGGCATGTCACTGGCATACCTCATGGCTTCCTCAGTCTGACATGTCTAACCCTCAGCCCAGCTCCTATTCCCCAGCTTGGAGAATGTGCCCAAGGTGTACAGTCTCCCAATTGAAAAACTAGATGTCTTCATCGTAGCTATGCAAACTTTTAATTGAATGTTCTGTTGTTTTATTTTGTTTATTTTGTTTATTTTTTTTGCGGTACGCGGGCCTCTCACTGTTGTGGCCTCTCCCGTTGTGGAGCACAGGCTCCGGACACTCAGGCTCAGCAGCCATGGCTCACGGGCCCAGCCGCTCCGCGGCATGTGGGACCTTCCTGGATCGGGGCATGAACCCGTGTCCCCTGCATCGGCAGGCGGACTCTCAACCACTGCGCCACCAGGGAAGCCCTTGAATGTTCTTTTTACAAGGGTGATGTTAAGGCATATCAGTATTCCAATGCATAATTTGCTGCCATTTGGATAAAAATAGAAAAATATTTTCTTGTCTATACATATAATATCTATGGAACTATACATAAGATACTAGAAACACTGATGGTCCCAGGAAGCAAGATTCTTCATTGTAATATCCTTTTGAATGTTTTACCATGTGAATTTTTGTTTGCCCAAAAATTTTAAAAATTAAATTATAAAAATAATTAAATACAAGTTTTAAAATATGACCCAACCCTGCTTAGAACCATTCAATGGCTTTCATTGTCTTCTGAATAAAATTCCATTAGTTTAGCAAAAAAAAAAAGGCCTTTGTAATTTGGTCTTGGACAGCTTCATCATTCACTGCTTCCCTCCCAGGCATCCTCTGCCTTAATCATATCAAATTATTTGTGATTCCACAATCACACTATGCCCTCATGCCTTCACACATGCTGTTCCTTCAGACTCAAGCACTATTCCCCTGGTTGTCTGCCTGGCAAACCCTTACCCATCCTTAAGGACATTTCTCAATACCCCAGTGGTAGGATGAGTCACATATTTATTACTAAACTTGTGACTGTAACAAGTTTAAAAGTAGTTCACCTTTTAAAATAAATATTAGAGTGAACTCAAATTTATCCCAATAGTAGTATTACTCTCTTGTTTGAATTCTAATTTGTTTTCTTGACCCATAGAAAAAGGAGTATAGATAGGCACAGTGGCACCCTAGAAACTGTGGATCTGATATCATATTCAGGAACATAATCCACTGAGTGTCTGTGATGGTTAATTATATGTGTCCACTTGACTGGGACACTGGGTGCCCAGATATTTGGTTAAACATTATTCTGGGTGTGTCTGTGAGGGTGATTCTGGAGTGAGATGAATCAACAGACTGAGTAACGCAGATCACTCTCTCTAGTGTGGACAGGCCTCGTCCAATCCACTGGAGGCCTGAATTGAACTAAAAGTCGGATAAGGGAGAATTCATGCTCTCTGACTGCTTTCAAGCTGGGATATCAGTCTTCTCCTGCACTCAGACTAGAAGTTAACCACCTCTCCTGCGTCTCCAGCTTGCAAATGGTGGATTATGGGGCTTCTCAGCCTCCATAATCACCATAATCCAATAAGCCTGATCATAGATAGTGATAATATTTATTTTTATATATTTATAATATGTATACATCCTACTGGTTGCTTCTCTGTAGGTCCCTGACTAATACAGGGTCTTAGTGGGAGAAAGGTTGAGAACTGCTAGTCTAACACATAACACAGTCATCTCTCCCGTGATGCCTTTCCTGATACCCACAGGCAGAGTTTGACATGCCCTGCACTAGATTCCTGTGACTGGTCCTTGATTCATTCTTCCAACAAATACTTACTGAGCACCTATAACATGAAGCAAACATGGTTTCAAACACTGATAATAGATCAGTGATGAACTAGACCAATATCCTCACCCTTCTAGCACTTTCATTCAATTGGGAAAGACAGACAATAAGCAAAATAAATAAAATAAATGGTATGTTATATGTTATGACAATAAGATGAAAAACTAGCAGGAAATGAAAATAAGGAGTGCCAGGAAGAGGGGGTGACACTCAGTGTTAAATAGGGCTGTGAAGGAAAACTTCACTGAGATCTTGGCATTTAAGTAACAGTTAGTGGAGATGAGAATTTGAGCCACCAGAGCATCTAAGGGAAGCATGCTCCAGACAGAGGGCGCAGCAAGTACCAAATGTCCTGGGGTAGGAAGGTCACATGGTCTTTATATTAGGCTGGCAGGCCCTTGAGATCAGGAAACACACCTTCCATGAGAGTAATAGTTAATTATTTTGATTTAATGAAAATAGCAATTTATTGAGTACTTACTAAGTGCCAGACACAGTAAGGGCTTTACAAGCATTATCTCATTTAAACCTCTTAATCTTGTGAGGTAGGTATATTATATATCCAATTTACAGATGAAGAAACCGATAGAATTGTTGGTCCAGAATCACACAGGCAGAAAGTAGCAGAGCTGCAATCTGAACGCTGACCAACTGACTCCCAAGATTATGCTTTTAACCCTCTGCTCTAAAGACTCCACCTTTAATTTCCTGTCTTTTGAGTTCTAGCATCGTGCAGATGTTCAATAAGTGTTTGTTGAATGGAAACTCACCCTGAGACTTCCTCCAAGGAAAAGTGACAGTAGTAAGTCTAGCGGTCTGTTATAAGGATTTACTACTTTATTAACAGAGCTTGGTTTGTTTGTTATCTTTAAAACAGAGATGACTTCAAGAATAAATGTTCCATGACGATCCCACCACTCTGAGAACTGCAGGTCTATTTTAACTGCAAAATGGAATAAACTGGCTTACCAGATCTTATTGGAGGTTACTCCCTGAAGCTTAAATATAACTTGCTTCCCTTTCATTGCTTCAAAATTTTACTTTAGTCTCATTTAATTTGATTCTGTCATTTCCTGAAAACAGTACAGGAAGACATAGCCCAGAGCTACCAGTGATATAAAACCAAGGCAGACGCAATCCCCTGCCCTCAGTGCCTGCAATCAGACCACAGAGAAGAATACAGCCTGCAAATGACACAGCCTGAAAACACAGACTGCAATGTGGCAGCAAACACAAGTTAGCTGCCACTATAAAGACTGAAAGAGCACAAGTCTGGTGGCGGTGCATAAACGGAATTTGCTTCTAGTTCACCTAACAGGTCTGTGGACCATATTCAGGGGAAGGATGTGGTTAGGAAGTGTAGGGGAGCTTTTAGCCAGAAATGGGATAGCTTGCAACCTTCCATTCGTTTAATCCAATAATGTATCCAAAAGGCACATCTGCAGTCTTCTTAGAAAACAATCACTAAAGGAAGTTTAGAAATTTCGCTTAAAACCATCCACTTTCTTTCTGTTTAAAATTCAAACCACAAAATAAATTGTGTATTTAGTTGTGATATTATACCATCAGGCTCTTTTCCTTTCTAGAGGCTCCAAAAATGGAAATCTTTATCATTGGCCAAATAAAATCCAAAGGATATAGTATACAGAATCTGGTTTTATCAAGTCATTCTCTGTCTTTCTCAGAATAGTAATCTCAGGTTTTCTTCTTCCAGGGAAGTGAAATGAATCCAAGTAGCCTAGACTGTACTTTCTCTCCTATGATGGAAGCAATAAAATTATGTTGTGTCTGCAAGTCTGATATTGCTGCAGAATCAGCCATGCCCTCAATCTGCTTTAGGCTGATTTAAATTATCAGAGAATTTAAGTCAAATCAATGGCACAGGTGAAAATCCCAGTGACTTCCAGGAGGGTCACGTCTGTAGGAGTTTTCAGCACTGGGGCCCAAGTAGGGCACTGGTTCACAAATCATTGCCTGTCCAGAGCTCTTGACAGGAAACAACACTGATATTATGAAAGCATCATCTTAACTAGTAACATGTGAAGACTCAGTTGGGCCTCCAGACCACAGGTGATAACACTAATTCATGGAGAGGAGAGGTGCAGATCATTCCCTATGCAATCTAATTTGGCTTAAAAGACACCCTCCTTCCCCAGACATGATCCACTTCATTCTCATCTTCACCCAAAACCAAGCTTCAAAAAGACCCCAGAAGACCCCAAAAGCTATAAAGTAGCCCCCAAATGTATAGCCTCATGACAAGCACTAGGAACGTGGGGTATGGCCTTGAGGCCTCCACCAGGGTGGCGAGGAGGGATGACTCATGCAGCTGGTTTAGATGTGGGAAAGGTTCCTGAGGTCTGGGGAGCCTGGCAGAGCAAACAGCAGGCCAGTAGCCCACACACCCAGGTTGTATCTGTGAGAACTGGGGCAGGTGTGAAGTATTCCCAGAGCTCAGGAACTAGCTCACCTGCATTGAGCAAGCAAAAGCCCCAGGGGACAGAGCATTCTAGGACAAGAGCTACACAAGCTGCTGGGCACATTTCTGAGGGACCACAGGGAACTCAAAGAAGGGTCCCTGGCGTAGGCTATGGGGTCGGCTTAGCCCCAGGACACTTCTCGATGTTACTGACACACAGGGCACTGAGAAAGGGATGGGGAGAAACAGAAGACTCTCAGATGACAGCATGGTCCTAACTTCAGGGATTCCTAGGTTTAAGGTAATAAGAACTCCCTTTTGGCTAGAAGAAGGGTCTGTGCTTCGCCTTTAATATTGTTCATGGTTTTAACTCTGTCCCGTCTTCACAATAGATTGAAAGCCCTCAAGGGCTATTCCTCCGTGCAGCCTCAGCAGTGAGTGGTGATGGGATCATTCTAGACTCTTCCATTCCATGAAGCAACTGACAGACACAGAGCTTCACTCTACTAACATCTGGCCCTCTGAGAGTAAGTCTCTGTCGGAATATTGTAAGGAAAAGTTATGGCTCCTTTAAGAGGCTTCTGGTAAGTATAGAGCTCCAAACTTTATGGAAGCAGGTGGAAGTAAGTAAAGATAATCACCATTCTGTGTGGTTAAACTAATCAGCAGCTACAACTTTGGGGAAAAAGAGAAGCCACAGAGAAAAGAAATTATTTTCTCATTAGAAAAAAAAAAAAGGCCACCATGAGGAGGTCCCATGTACATGCAAAGCCACATACAGGACTCAGGCTTGGAGCCAGGCCCGGCCTCTGCCATGCTCTTACTAACTCTGTGACCCTAGTAGGTTACTCAACCTCTCTGAGCCTCATTTCTTCACCTGTAAAGCGGAGGAAATGCATTTACACAGGGTTAATGTTCACAGAAGTATTAGCTGTTGTTGTCATTACTCAAGAAATGGTCGGCTTGCTTTCCTTCAGCTGTAAAAATTCAGCCAAAAAGAAAAAGTCACAAAGGGGAGAAACTATTTGCCCTCAGCAAAAAGGAGAGAAAGGATCTGAAAGGTCAGAAAGAAGTCACCTCTAGGTGGAGATTAATAAAGAAGGAAAATAATACCCCTTCTCTGAAAAGGTGCAAACAAGCAGTCAAAGGTACTCAACAGTCAAGGATGTACGCTTAGGAAAGCAGGCAGGGGTCCTGACCTTGTGCTCTGGACACGCAGAGCCCCAGGGCTAAGTGAAAGTCAGTCTCGCCTGATGTTGGGCTGCAACCCGCAAGCTTTGTAACTGCCGAGCCTCAAGACCGAAGAAAGAGCCCAGAGACAGCAACAGAGACATCAATGGATTACTGGACAAGGGACTCTTACGCAGGCTGAGGCAGAAGGTCCTGAGCAACACCACATCATACACAGCAGGCAGCAGGCAAAACACGGCAGTATCGCAGGCTAGCATTTATAGGGGAAGTGACGGTCAGGTTGGCTCATCAGTTACCAGGGAAACCAGCAGCTGGGGCACGTCCCTCACAGCCCCTCAGGTTAACGACCAACACAAGGGCAGATGTCTTCCTTTAATAAGCTAGCAGGTGGACCTGTTCTGGCTTAAGCATTAGAACAATCGCTAGCTGGGGTGGGGACAAGCACGCTCATGTGAGTAGGGTGCAGGTGAAGCGGGGACTGGTTCAGAGGGCATACAAAGAGCAAGAGAACAGCCATGTTGAGTGGCCTGGCCATACACCTGATAAGGATATGAAAGCCCGAGGATATCTGGAAAACTAATACAACACAACTTACACCTAGGTATTTGTATTTCTAAATGTGCTTTAAAGATCTAGCACTTTGACTACAATGATTAGAAATTATTAAAATAACAAACATGCCACCTAGAAGTTTATTGTGATGGAAAAGTAGTGTATAGACCCTGACCTGTCAACCCCATGCTGCTAAGTCATAACAAATAATAACCACAATAATTCATTAAGCACTTGCAATATGCCAAGCAGTCCTAACTCTTATATGCATTAACTCACTTGATTCTTATAACTAGCCTATAGGATAAATAGTATAATTCTCTCCATTTTATATACATGTATGGACTTTTTATGAATTAACTGATGGACAAGCAACCATGGGGGATGATGAGTTGCAATCAGATTTTAAAAACAAGCAATAAAATCAAACCCTTGGGCTTCCCTGGTGGAGCAGTGGTTGAGAGCCCGCCTGCCGATGCAGGGGACACGGGTTTGTGCCCCGGTCCGGGAGGATCCCACATGCCGCGGAGCGGCTGGGCCCGTGAGCCGTGGCTGCTGAGCCTGAGTGTCCGGAGCCTGTGCTCCACAACGGGAGAGGCCACAACAGTGAGAGGCCCGCGTACCGCAAAAAAAAAAAAAAAAAATCAAATCCTGCCGCGGCTGTTCCAAAGACAAAACGAGCCTGCTCTTTTCCTCCATTCACTCAGGAAGTCCTCCCCCAAAGCCAAATTGGCAATAGTAGGAGAGACTGATGATTGCCACCTTCTCTTCTAGCAGCGAGTAGGCTGTGTGTATATACAGCAAGTAGCAGAATGAAAAAGTAAAAAACAAAAGCAGTGGTAGAATGAAAAGATGATGCTCCTTCCATCACCTAAAAACCAACGACACGAGAAAGCTTAGATTTGAACTGTGCTGTATTTGTACAGACTGAGGACTCTGGGCTCTTAAGAGGTGACCAACCTGCAGACAGGCAGGATGGCATCCCAGCACTACCCAGGACACTACCTCATGCATGTTCCTTGGAGACCCCATAAATATAGGTTCCCCACACATAACAGTCCCAGTGACAGGAAACTGGCTCCAGTTCTTTAAGTGCTGTTTATTATTCAAATCACTTCACCAAAGCCACTGATGCCCAGAGAGGGGAAGAGACTAACCCAAAGGCCAGTGTCCAAGCTGGGGCCATTTTGCAGGTCTTCCAACTCTCAGCTGGTACACAGAGCTATAGTGAGGCTACAGCAAAAAAATTCATAGGGACATCTTTTGGAAAATTAAAATCTAAATCTCTACAAGTGAGTGCTGGTGGCACTGTTGGTATTATTTATAAATGGTTTTTAAAGTCATGATGCATTTATAGACAGTAATTTAAGTCCCTTCCTGGTGACAGTGGGACAGTCCCATATTTATACAGAAAAGAGCTCTCAGCTGCAAAGGCCTCCAGGCAAGCGAACAGAGCCACGGTTCTCCAGCCCAGAAAGCAGATGGCCAAAGGAAGCTGCCAAAGGGTGGGACCACTAAATGGCCCAAACCTAAATGCAGGACATAAGCCTCACTCGGGAGTCCTGGGATGACAGACGTTTGGATCAGGAAGGGACCCCAGGGATCACAGAACCCACATCCACCATCTTACAGATAAAAAAACAAAGGCGCAGGGAGAGCTCACTGTATCCATGAAACAAGGATTCCCCATTCTCCCCTCTGCAGCCCCCAGAAATCTCAGATTTACTTCTCTCTCTAACATACCCTATCCCCTTCCCTGTTTCATTTTTCTCCAGAGCATTTATAGTAGTTCCTCCTTACCTGTGGGGGTACATTCCAAGACCCCTAGTGAATGCCAGAAACTGCAGATAGAACCAAACCCTACCCAGTTGATCCTTGAACAATGCAGGGGTTAGGGGTGTTAATCCCCCGAGCAGTCGAAAATCTGTGTATATCTTTATGGTTAGCCTTCCATATCCACTGTTCTGCACTGGCGGATTCAACCAATTGTGGATTGGGTAGAACCACAGTATTTATTTTTAAAAATCTGCATATAAGTAGACCCACACAGTTCAAACCCATGATGATCAAGGGTGAACTCTATATACTATATTTTTTCCTATACATGCATGCCTGTGATAAAGTTTAATTTATAAATTAGGCACAGTAAGAATATCCGAATTGCCAGCATAATGACTCTTGTATTTGGGGGCCATTATTAACTAAAATAAGGGTTACTTGAACACAAGCACTGGGATACCATGATGCTATGACAGCCAATCTTGTAACTGAGGTAGCTACCAAGTGAGTAACGGACAAAGGGATGATCCATGTCCAGGGTGAGACAGAGCAGGATGGCTGGAGATTTCATCACACCACTCAGAACAACACACAATTTAGAACTTAAAAACCATTGTTTCTTTCTGGAATTTTCCATTTAATATTTTTGGACCACAGTTGGCCAAGGGTATTTGAAACTATGGAAAACAAAACCACAGATAAGGGGTAGGGGTGGAGGGGACTACTGTATAGGCTTTGCATTTTATATATTATAGGCTTTATGCTTATTTATTGACTGCTCCCCATACTAGAAGGTAAACACCATGCTGAGGAGCACTGCTGTATCCTCAGCACCTAGAACACTGCAACAAGCTCTCAGTAATGATCAGTTGAATGGATGGATACATTGCATCCACCTAGCACTTAAGAGTTTACAAAGTATTTCCATGAACATTATCCCTTGGTTTTCATTAAATAACTGAAAATGTCTTAGAGGAATCACAACATGAAGGTCAGACTTTATATCTCCCCCTGGTGTTGGAGCAGGTCCTAGTGGCCTGAGGCAGGGCTTGTACTTTCCTGGGGGAATTAGGGAGTACTGGGCGGGAAAGCAGCCCCAGCATACCTGCCTGTCCTGGAAGCCAGGGGACCAGACCAGTCTTCCTGAGGGAGGCAAGATGCCCTTCCCCTCACTGGTGAAAGCCTGGAGGCAAAACCATGTTTTAGAATAGTAAATCCTTTTCCATTTGCTTCACTCAGGACCAAAACTAGGACACTAGTTTGTGAAGCGGACAATCACTGGGACACTCCTGGCTTTAGAAACTCCTGTAATACTCATCCAGCTTTAGATGCAAACTACACGGCACTGCCTTCTCTGGGGCATCCACTTCAGCCCAAAAGACAGATCTCACAATAATCAAGGGAGTATCATGTCTCCAGATTTGTGTTTTATTCTCCACCTGGATTATTCTCAGCCATGTGTCTAAAACTTCTACCGTTTTTCAATAAAAACCAGCTCAAACAATACCTCTTCAAGGAAGCCTGGTCTGAATCTCTCCTTCCCCTGCCCCTCCGCCCCTCTCTGTAATCTCTTCTCACTGAATTCCCACAGCATTTGGTACCGTTATTACAACATTCATCATGTCCTACCTTTTACCAAAGGTTTTTCTATCTTGACCTCCTATTACATATATAAACCCTTTCTTAGCAACAGAACATGTTCCTTTCACCTAGATATGTCCCTAAGGCATCCAGCACAGACCCAACACATGGCCGGCATACAGTAATTGATTCCTGAATGATCATGAACACATGATTAGCTATTGGGAGGAACATGAGAAGTTATAGCTAAAACCCTACCCTTATCCTCAGGCCTGCATCCATCCAGGGCTCTCTGACTGAATTTGACCTACCTGTTTCTACCATCTTACACTAGTATTATCAAACGACTCTCCCGCACGAAAAGCCATTTGTTGGTATTATAAACTGATTGCTTCTTTGAGAATGTACTACCCTCAAATCATATCAAGACACTTCAAAGGTCATTTCCCAATAATCCTTTTACTGGACATTAATAGATGAAAAAAAAATCTAAAAGACAGAAAACACCCATTCCAGAATGCTGGGTGTTATCTTTGGCTTGGTTCCTCCTTGTCTCTCATTCCCCACATACAGGCAATCGTGCAGTTCTATTACTTGTGCCTCTACCTGTTTCCAGAACCAGTCCAACTTTCTCCATCCTCATCAACATGGTCGTCTGTCACCTGGATTGCTGACCCAGCTGCCCTAACTGGCCCTTTGCCTCCAAGCCCACCCCTATCTAATTCACCCTCCACGCTGCAACCCCATTATTCTCTTTAAAAGGCAATTCTGGTCACACTCCTCTCCTGCTCTGGCTCTTCAACGCCCTCATGATATACAGTCTGTGCTCCCCAGTGGGGCACACAAGTCCCTGGTGATCTGGCCCCTACCTGCCCCTCCTGCCTTCTCTCTCCCCTCCTCACACACCTACACTCCAGCCACACTGAACAACCTGAATTCCTCAGACACACCAGCTCTGTCTTACCGCCTTCCCTTCACATAGACTGGTCACCCTGCCTGAAACGATGTCTCCTCCCACTGTCCTCTTCTTGCTTTTCACCTGGTTAACTCCCTACTTATCCTTCATTTTAAGACTCTTCCCTGAGCTCCCAGCCAAGGCAGCCTGCTGCCAAGCATCCAGATGGCATCCCCGTGTACTCACACTGTGTGCTATCACAGCCAGCTTACCTGTCCCCCGCCTTGCCTCCCATACATGACTTAGCTTCTTGACAGCAGAGGCCCTGTCAATTTCAACACCAAATCCCCAGAACCTACTTGGCCCTGTGCCTGGTGCTAACAGGAACTCCACAAATAACTATGAAATGACGTTGGAAATTAGATCAGCCTCTGAGGAGGCAGCTTCTGAACAAGGGTGAGACTGTTACCCCCCATATCCACAGCTCAATCCCTACCCCCATTCACACCACTGGAATGCTGAAAAGCAAATTTAAAACAAATCTAAATGCTCTTTAAAATAAATGAAAGGGGCTTCCCTGGTGGCGCAGTGGTTGAGAGTCCGCCTGCCGATGCAGGGAACACGGGTTCATGCCCCAGTGCGGGAAGATCCCACATGCTGCGGAGCGGCTGGGCCCGTGAGCCATGGCCACTGAGCCTGCGCGTCCGAAGCCTGTGCTCCACAACAGGAGAGGCCACAGCAGTGAGAGGCCCGCGTACCGCAAAATAAATAAATAAATAAATAAATAAATAAATAAATAAATGAAAGACAAAATAAGCTATATATGTTATGTTCACTGAGACACTACTGGTCAAAGTGAAGAAACGGGGACAACCTACATATGCAACAATAGAAAAAATAAAAGAATAAAAATAAATTTATATTAACTTTGGAAAAATTATATAATTATCAGAAGAACATATTGTAAAATAAAATAAATATGGGATTTGGGGTCAGAAATCCTGACTTTACTTGCTTGCTATCTGTGTGACCTTGAGTTTATCACTTAATCACCAAGTCTCCCTCTTATCACATGGGTTGTTGTGATAATAAAACAAGACAATGGATATAAGGGCATTTTTACATTTTTAAAACACTATACAAATACAAGCTCATTCAAATTATAATTATGATGACTATTACAGAAAAATATTTATGACACAAAATGAGAAAAGCTGTGTACAAACATGTGTACAACCATGTAAATTACATGTACGTTTAGATAAAGACTGGAAGGAAATGAGCAGAAATGAAAAAGTAGTGGATTAGGGCAGGGGTCAGCAAACATTTTCTGTAAAGGGCCACACAGTAAATATTTCAGGCTTTGGAAGCCATACAGTCTGTCACAACTACTCAGCTCTGCCCATGTTAGCCCAAAGCAGCCAAAAATAATACATTAACAAATGAGCATGACTGTGTTCCAATAAAACTTTATTTATCAACACTGAAATTTGAATTTCATGTCATTTCACATATGACAAAACATCATTCTTCTCTTCTGGCTTTTTTCAACCATTTAAAAATGTAAAAACTATTCTTAGCTCACAGGCAATACAAAAACAGGTGGTGAGCAGGATTTGGCCAGATGGTGACAATTTGCTGATCCCTAGGTTAGGGTGATATATAGTGAACTATTTTCTTTTAATATAATTTTCTTTAATATTGTTACATGATTTTTATATTTAAAGGGGGAAAAAAAAGATACCATGAATTCCCTGGGGTCTGCCGGAGCCATTAAAAACTGACCACCCTCAGATTCAAACATGAGTCAGCTTGACCTCATTTCCTCTGTGAACCCATGTCCCATAACAAGCCATCACAGCCCCAGAAGTCTAGCCTCATCTCTCCTTGGAGACTCTCATACAAGACTTGCTGATTCCTTAGCTTCGGCATTTCAAGTTCCCGTCTAAGGTCTTAACCCAAATCTGACTGAAACCAAGCAGGACCCTGTGGGGCACGGAAGCCTTTCTGTGTCCCTCATTTCCTGTTTGTAGGGAATAGACTCCAGCATCTATGACCTTCCCTGAGTTCCAAAGAGCAGATTTGAACAGTTGCTAATCAGGGAAGGGAGGGGATGCAGAGAAGGGAGGGGATGCAGAGACAAGGGAGGAGCAGCCAAGAAACAACAGTGCAGTCTTGGGGCAGGGTCCTGGTGCCCCCTCAAAGGGTACACATAACAATATCTTTGAGCTCTTCTACAGAACTAAAACCCCCAACAAATGGAAGTTGTTAGCATTCTTCATTCCAGAGAAGACCACCTGAGGCCAGATTAAAGAAAGGCAGGCCCTACACATACTCTGATCCTTATCAGCAACCCTGCCCTTGAACCACTGCTATAAAACTCCTCACCAAATCCCCCTGGGTTGGGACATACAGTTTTTGAGGGCACAAGCCCACTGTGTCCCCCTTTGCCTGGCAAAGCAATAAAGCTCTTCTTTTCTACTTCACCCAAAACTCTGTCTCCGAGATTCGATTCAGCACTGGCGCACAGAGGCCGAGTTTTCAACATCATGACCAATTTCTTCAAGACCAAACTCTAGGCTACCTTCTCCAAGGAGTCTTCCCTGAGTGACCACAATCCAAATAGGTCACTCTTTTGCTTTATTATGTAATTTGACTATAGGGTTATTCTTTTACATTGTTTCCAATTGTTACATCCCAGTGTGTTTTCTCTCCCAACAAGATACTAAGATCAAGGGCAGGACCCATGCCTTCTGCTACTTTTCCACCTCCCATAGAGCTTCCTAGAGGACTTCACAAATGTTAGTTGAATAAATGGTGAGAAGAGAACCCAGCCAATGAATGGGGTGCATCAGCAAATGGTCCAGGTTTCTGCTGTTGACTTTAGTAACGATATGATTAGCACTCTCTGCAGATCTTCCACAACGAGCCATATCGCCCATTGTAATTGTTCATCTGGTCATTATATTGGCACATTCCAAGCTGCTGCAAAAGTAATTATATTCTGTTCACAGAACCACCCACCTCAATTATAGGCCTTAGCATCAACATTATGAGATAACATTATATAAAGATGCTATGAATCATTCGGCTGGGTATAGGGAGGATTTTTGAAAGAAAGAATGGTGAAGCCTGTGAAGCCTGCTTTAATCAAATACAGTATTCTTCTGAAATCAGAAGTCAGTGAGGAAAAGATTATCAAGCTACACAGACACAGAGCAAGAATGAAAACAGATGTGATGAAATAAAGTTTGTATTTTAAGGCAAGATGAGAAAAATTTAAACATAAAATTTTTCTCTGCCCCTTTGGGCCTCCTCCTTTCCTGCTACTGTGCATTGTGCATCTGTATTATGCATTGAACAGACCTATGAAACAGCAGGAATACCTGCTCAACCATAAAGATCAATTTTTCTTCTTCTGGTGCGAACCGTGTAACTCTTTAGAGATAACATTCTTTTCTTAATCTTATAAGGGGTCATGATGACCCACCACTCGACTTGTATGTGCAGACATCTTTGGTAAACTTTATGTACAATGCCAATATATCATTTCCCTTAAAAATAGTGATTGGTGCAGAACAGACTGGGTCAGACACTGGGGAGATACAGGGCTGCATCTAACGGAATTTCTTAGCTTAAATACGTACTTATGACCTTATTAATGTTACTAGCTATATCATTACTTCTATTCTGCCTATTTTACAAGATTATTATTTCCTGCATTACCAGATGTGTGACTGAGCCTTCAATAAAAGTAAGGATGACTAAGCGACTTGAAATGATCAACCAAATATATAGTTCTATAAGATCAAGGATTGTAATAGTTTAACTCTGGATAAGGGAGGAAGCAACAAGAGGGAACCATTTCCTGGGCCATAACAGACTAGTAAGACAGACAGTCCAGAGGCTTTTGGCTAGTAAAAAGCCAAAAGGGCCTCGTCCAGTAACAGCACATTGAATGGCTATCAATGAAATCCTCATCTGACCTGGGAATGAGCATTCCTAGTGCCAAGGGGTAAACTGGTCATGAAATGCCTCCCAAACCTTGGTCCAAATTAAGGCCAAAAGGGAGGGGATTATAAAATAATGAATGTTGCCCACCAGCCAGTTCTACAAGAATCAAGTCATTAGCCACTACAGTCACTGACCTACAACACACCCTGAAAGGAATTAAGGGTGAAGATCAGAATGAGGCATGGGAAAACTGGCAAAACTGGTCCTCAGATAGTTAGATATCTGCAGGAGAAAATTTTATGAACCCCGTTTCTTGCATCTTCCCATATTCAGAAAAGCACTAAAACCATTAACCAAGATGTCTGTTCCTCATGAAAAGTAGGAACCTTCTGCCAAGATGTGTGCTTGACTGCATGTACCCCTTAGTGAAAATCACATACATACTGGCCTCCCCCATTATCTCTTAGGAACGGTTCTCAGAGCTCTCTGAGAGACTGTCTTCCAGGTTAAAACCCTCAGGTTGGCTCAAATAAAATTTTTCATTTCTTTCTTATGATGATCATTGATTAATTTTTTTGTCAACAGATGTATAAGCAGGAGGTGAGTTTCTTCCCTTGTGCATGTACCCCTACCTCCAGGTAACAGAACCCCTACAGAGCGCCACCTACTGCTCAGCATGGGGAGTGTAAGTGGGAAGCTGACAGCTGCTATTTCTCACTTCTCAGGAGTTGAGATATCTCAAGGAAAGGCCCTAAACAAGTACCCAAAATGTCTCCAGTTCCTTGTACTAGCTGCTACATACTGGACTAATAACTAGTGTGCCAAATACTGTGCTAAATGTTTTACATGCATCATCTCATTTTATCTTCACCATAACTCCATGAAATTGGTACATTTATCCTCATTTCAATAAAGATGCAGGAACAGCTGACACTAGTTTAAGAGGTCTACTTATTCTGTGGCCCCAATATACCAGGAACTGTGCACTGGGGATCAAACGTTAAGCAAATCAGACAAATCAGACAATCTCTACGTTCATGGAGCTTACCTTCTAGTGGGAGAGGCAAAAATAAATAAATAAATAAAGGTTTAACAAAATAATATCTAAATATGCAAAGTTCTATAAAGGACATAAGTTGGTTACATGGGGAAAGGACCATTTCTAATGAAAGGGAAAGGGGTTTCCCCAGATAGCCTCAGCCTAAACACAAAGTTAGAATCTCTGCAGACTCAAACAGCACACTCCAGACTCTGGAGGGTTGGGAACGAGGCCACTCTGATCTCAGGACTATTACAGAAACCCCACGAGAAGACCCCTTGTGCAACGTAAAAAGAGGGAGAAACATATGCCTGTGCAAATCCAGAAAACCTGGAAAAACATACAAAGGAAAGTACATATAGGGTTTGTAAAGCACGGGATCCAGTGGAAAAAGTGAAATGGAAACCCTTACATTAACGTACATCAAAGAGAACGTTCTTGATGCTTTAATGTACCATCTGAACCTGGTACATGTAATTTATGCACCAGGGCAGGACTGCTGTGATGATGCTACTAGATGCTGTGACATCTGCTCGTAACTTGTTGGATTAAGCTGTCTGGCAGAAGCAGTTTCTTTCCAGACATTCTGCTGGTCACAGTCCTTGGGGTTAATGGGATAAGCTTTCCTCAGGCAAAGAAATGGGATAAATGGGATATTGGTAATGGGATAAAGACCAGAAGATTATGCTTTTTCTGTAATGGTGTTATTTTATTAAAATATTAAATATTAAAATATTAAAGCATTATTGTAACTATTGACTAGTTATTATATAGGCCGTTCAGGGAAAGGGCAAAAGCAACAACAGCTACCTTGGTACAAGCAGAATAGCTCCCCAACTGATTCAGGCGCCCTCCCCTGAACTCTCTTGAATGAAATCAGCAATATGCCATACACTGTATATGCTATATATACACTATATATATATACACTATACATACACACACACTCTCTCTCTCTCTCTCTCTCTCTCTCTCTATATATATATATATATATATATATATATATATATATACACACACACACACACACACACATACACACACACACACTATATGCCTTGGTCTTCCTCCTCCTCTCATCACCTCCCCTCTCCACCAGCACCCACTCCCACTCCCGTATCTGAGGCTTTTCCACTTCACCAGGTTATACTAATTTCTAAAATCTCAAACATTGCCATACTCACCTCTGGCCACAAACCCCTTCCAGCTCCTTCACACCTTTATTCCTACTTCACCAGTCCTTGAAACACATCAAATGCACTCTAACTCTTTCTTTTTACTGTGGTCCATAACTCTTTAATGATGTAACTTCCTTCCCCATGTACCTTGACCTTATTTATCCATCAGTCCATCCAACAGATATTTATGGGGTCCTTACTATGTGTGACCTGGGCATGGGATATGGGGTCACACATACACATAGTAAGGACTGGCCACTTCTTTCTGGAGCTTACAGCTTTGGGGAGGAGACTAATAAGACTCATAGTACAGGGAGGAGATGAGACCATAGGGACATCTAAACTAGAACAGAGATTAAAGTTCAGCATTCCCATTGCCCTCAAACAGTCATCTTTGATATCCAGCCATTTGTCTTTCTACTCCATGCTCCCAAAAGTCCACTAACCTTGGATATTTGGGATCAATCCAAAAATTCACTCTTAGAGAAAAATCACACAAACATGCTGATTGTTCTTACTGCAGACTTAAGGTTTCTAATCTCAGTCTAGCCTGTAGCTAAGACTGCCAGGTACTGTTGCTCAGGTTGCATACTTCACAACCCTCCAGGGTACCATTCACATAGACTATTATGAGAATATTGGTGTCTCTAGTCTCGTGCTCTATGTAAGTGAGACAACTATATGCACTGGCCCTAATCATAGCAGTAATCTTATGTGATTTTTTGTTTGTTTGTTTGTTCATTGGTCAGCTCCTTCTCTGTTATTACAGTTATTCTGAACTTCCATACCCAATTCCAAAAGTTAACTCAGCTCTAATTTGACCCAGATAATCAAATTTATCAAATACCAACTCCCTCAAATTCTATCTCCTACACCTATAATTATATCTATCTATATCTGTAGCCACCTTTGCCTCTTTTTTAGAGGCTTAGAGAAATTCTTTCCCTCCCTCCAGGCACAAACGAGTTTCCAGAAATAGAATTCCTCACCCCAGGTCTCCACTTTCTCACCACTCAAGTTGAATCTGGGGCAAGCTGGCATCCACCTTCAGGACCCCACTTGGACTCACCGTGTGACTTCTATCAGATCTACTGATAGCTTTTTTAGTCCTGTGTATCTGATCTCCCTGTAATATGTACCATTGTTGACAATCATGTCTTTCTTAAAATTCTCTATGACAACTCTCTCTTAGTTTTTCTCAGTATTTTTCTGGAAATGTCTTGCATCTGTCCCTTTCTCTCCATTTCTACAGCACTCATCTTCTCTAGCATGGGTTTCTCCAACAGCATTTCGGCTGGTCCCCTGGCTCAGGGGTAACCCCCTTCAATCTGGCCTCCATAAGGAGAAATTTTCCATTCTTTTAAAATTCTAACCTAATTCTATCTCCTCCATGCATGAAATCCTTCAGTGGCTTTCCAGTACCTACAAGCAAAGTTCAAGTTAGGGTGGAACTCAGTGTGGTATTCAAGGCCTTCTCTAACCTGGTACCAGTCAACCTCTTACATCTTCTCTCTTCATAATTGACCTCTTCTGCTCCCAGCTCCAGATATATTGGACTACTTGCAGTTTTCCTTATGGGCCATGCTTTCTCTTACCTTCAAAACTTAACATAAAATGCTTTCTCTGCCAGAAACGTTCTTCACCACCAGCAACACTGTGTTAAATTTATTATTTAATTTTTATATAGATAAAAGAATTATTTAAATATACATCCTACATAAAAACAACAAACCACTGCCCATTCTAAGAACTAGAACATTACCAATTCCATTGCAACTACCTATGTGCTTCTTCCCAACCTTTTTCGGAAGTAACTACTATCATAAATTTTAGATTATTTATTCTCTTGCTTTACGCAAAAATTTACTGAGGCATAATTAATTTTTGCATGTTCATCAAACCATCACCACAGTCAAGATAATGAACATATTCATCACCCCAAAAGTTTCCTTTTGTAATCTCCCACTCTACAGTCTAATCTGCTTTCTCCCAATATAAATTAGTTCGCATTTTCTAGAATTTTTATATAAATGAAATCATACAGTATATATTCTGGCTTCTTTCATTCAGCAAAAATATTTTGAAATTCATATGTGTTGTTGTATATATCGATAGTTCATTCCTTTATGTTTCTAAGTAGTATTCTATTGCATGAATGTGCCACAGTTTGCTTATGCATTACCTATTGATGGACTTCTGGACTGTCCAATTAAATAAAACACAAATAAAGCTACCAAAAAGATTTGTGTACAAACTTTATATGGTCATATGCTGTCTTTTCTCTTTGGCAAATGAAAGTTGAATAGCTGGGTCATATAATAGGTGTATTATTTAACTTTTTAAGAAACTTCCAAACTGTTTTCCAAAATGATTGTTCTAGTTTACGTAAATTTCTACCAGCAGTGTGCGAGAATTCCAGGTCCTCCACATCCTCATCAACACTTGGTATGATCAGTCCTTAGTTTTAGCTATTTTATAGGTGTGTAATGATATTATAGTTTTAGTTTCATTTCCTGATAACTAATGATACTGAGCAACTTTTCAAATGCTAATTTGCCATCTTTATAGCTACTTTGATCAAATGTATGTTAAAAGTCTTTGCCTGTATTTATTTGGTGTTTGTTTTATTATTATTGAGTTTTAAGAGTTCTCTCTATATTTTGGTACAAATCCTTTATTAGATATGTGACTTGCAAATATTTCTTCCCAGAATGTGGCTTATCTTTTCATTCTCTTAACAGCATCTTTCAAAAAGCAATTTTTTTCACATGCTTTTTTCCCCTCTGTGTTTTATTATGGATTGTTTCTACCAGAATATCCTTAAGATTACTAATCTTTCTTCTATATTTTCTATCCTACTGTTAAGTCCATCCAACATATTTTTTTATTTCAGATATAGTAGTTTTCATCTCTAGAAATTTTATTTTTATTTTTTACAGTACGTCCTTGTTGGTTATCTATTTTAAATATAGCAGTGTGTATAGGTCAATCCCAAACTCCCAATCTATCCCTCCCTCCCCCACCCTTCTCCCTCGCCAGTAACTGTAAGTTCATTCTCAAAGTCTGTGTCATCTCTAGAAATTTTTCATGACTCCACTTAACATGCTCAGTCTTTTCTCCTTTCTTAAACTTATGGAATACAATTATAATAATTGCTTTAATGCCTTATCTGCTAATTTTATCATCTGTATCATTTCTGGGTCGGTTTTGATTAACTGAATTTTCTCTTCACCGTACATCATATTTTTTTATTTCTTTGCATGACTGACTGATAATTTTTTATTTGATGCCAGACATTGTAAATTTACCTCATTTGATGCTGGATATTTTTGTATTCCTATAAATATTACTGAGCTTTGTTCTGGGACACCATTAAGTTATTTGGATATACTTTGCTCTCTTCAGGTCTTGCTTTTTTAAGATTTGTTAGGCATGGCCAGAGCAGTGCTTATGCTGTGGCTAATATTTTCTCTTTCTATTTTCCCCCTTCCTTCCTTCCTTCCTTCCCTCCTTCCTTCCTTCCTTCCTTCCATCTCCCTCTCTCTCTCTCTCTCTCTCTCTCCCTCCCTCTCTCTCTCCCTCTCTATCTCTCTCTCCCACACAAACACATACATCTAACAAGTATAGGGATCCCTAAATACTAAGTTACTTAGCTTTGCTTGTTCTTGAGTTTATAAACATAATAATTAGACCTTATGCATTCTCCTGAGTTTTGCTTTGATTTTAGTAAACATTATAGTTTTAACATTCAGCCATGTTACTGCAAATAACTGAAATTTATTCATTTTTACCACTGAGTAACTTTCCATTGGGTGAATATACAATATATGTGTCTACTTTCCCATTGATGGAGATTTGGGTTGTTTTCAGGTTTTTACTCTTAGAAGCAATGCTGCTATGACCATCCTTGAACATGTCACTTGATGCACCTTTGCATGAGATTCTAGGGATTTTAGGATTCTATAGTAGTACTGCTGAATTTTATATGGTGCCATCACATTCTTGCCACTTGATGTTGTAAAACTTCTTAAATTTCGTGAGCTATCGAGTATGTAAGAGTATCTCACTGCATGCTTATTTCTATTTTCCTAGTTATGTAAGAGGTAGAGCATCACTTCCTATATTGTTGACCATTTGTGTTTCCTCTTCTAACACCTATTCATGCATTTTGCCTTTTTCTTATTGCTTTGTTGAACTTTTAAAAATATATATTCTGAATATTTGTACTTTAATAATTATAAGTTTTGCATGGATCTCTCAACTGGTAACTTGTCTTTTATTTCCCTCATGCTGTCTTTGCTGAATAGAAATTCTTAATTTTAATGTGTTCAAACATATCAAACTTCTATGGTTACCTTTTTAATAAAACTTTTATCGTTAACTTTTTAAAAGAAATTCTTTGCTATCCAAAGGGGATAGGGGTTTTCCATATTTTGTTCTAAAAGTTGTAAAGTTTTGCCTTTTACATTTAAGTCAACAATTTATCCAGCATTTATTTTTATGTGTGCTATGAGAAAAAGAACCAATATCATTTTGCACACACAAATAATCACACGTCCAAGAACTACTTATTTCCCCAGTGACTTGCAGTGCCACCTTGGTTCGTTATCAGATTTCCCTTTGTGTTGGCCTAAGTTCCATCAGCCAATGTGTCTATCTTGCATCAATATTATATTGTCCCAATTGTCCCGTTGTTATGAGAGAGTCTGGATATCTGTTAGAGAATATCCTCCCACTAAATTTTTCTTCTTTTGTTTCTTCCCAACCCTTACACTATTTCTTCTTTTTCTCTTACTGTACTAGTAAGGATTTCCACTACAATGTTGATTTGAAGCTGTGTTGGTCAGCAGGTTTGCCCTAATTTTTTAAAAAATGCTTTGTAAATGTCCCCATTAGAATGATGTTTTCAGAGGTTTTTAGTACATATTCTCTACCAGATTAAGAATGTTCTCTTCTATTTCTAATATGCTAAGAGTTTTGACCATGAATGGGTGTTGCCTTTTAATAAACTGCCTTTTCTGCATCTTTAATATGTACTGTATTGCTTACCTCCATTTACCCATTAATGCAATGAATTAGACTTATAAATTTTCTAGTATTAAACCACCTATGCATTCTTGGAACAAAACTGACTTGTGAAATACTACCCTTTCTGTACAGTACAGCATTATATTTACTCTTTTGGTTATGAATTTTGCATTCACATTCATGAATGAGTTTGGCCTGTAATTTTACTTTCCCACACCACCCTTGTGTGTTTTGGTATTGTGATTTAACTGGCCTTACAGAATAAATTAGGAGAATTATCCTTTCTCTATTCTCTGAAAAACTTTATAATAAGACTACCATGATATGTATCTTGAAAGTCCAGTATCTATAAAATCTATAAAATCACCTGGTATTGGTGTTTTCTCTATTAGAAGTTTATTAAATAACACTCAAAGTATTAATTGTTATAAGACAATTCAGGTTTTCTATATTTTTTATTTAGTCAATTTTAAATCCCCTCCCCCAGACTTGTATTATTTTATCCAAGTTTTCAAACATATTGTTATAAGTCCCCAATTTCCCCTTACTCCTCTGCATTTCTATTACATCTGTAGACATGCCTTATTTTTACTTTTTTGTTTGGGTCTTTTGTTATTTTCTGGATTAATCTCAGCAGAGTTTTGTTAATTTTGTGAGTCTCTTCAAAGAACCAACTTTTCACATTGATGATCTTACCTTTGTATTTCTGTTTTCATCTTTATTATCTTTCTTCTACTTTTTGAAGATTTATTCACTTGTTTTTCACTATCTTGAGTGCTTATTTCATTATTTTTTAATCTTCTTTCTTTACTAATAGAAGCGTTTTATATTTTAAATTGCCATGTAAGTAATATCTTAGCTTCATCCTACAAGTTTGGATACATAGTAGTTTTATCATTTTATAGGCCTAAATATTTTCTGATTCCATATTAGTTCATCTGTAACCAATAAGTTATTCAGAGCATTGTGTACTTGAACCCGCCCACACGTGCTCAAGTGAGCAATTGTTAATTTTTCAGGAAGTCTGAGAGCTAGTTGTTAAAACACAGCCACTATTAAAAATAAAATTATATAAACAAAATTAAATTATATTAAAAGCAAATGTAATAAATACTCAAAGCATATTGCTTTTGATTTTACTCCACTTTACTACTGTCCATGCTCTCAAAGTTCTTACTTTTACTGTGTCAGGATAGTGAAAATATTATATAATGATGTACTACTCTGCATTTCTTCCCAAATGACATTCAGTGCTCTTGTGTTGGTAGCTGTAAATCAGCTATGGAGGAAATATTTATATCATGGATATTAGTAAACTCAACAAATCAGGATATTTTTTTCCTTTGGCTAGTGAGATGTTAAATAATTATTCATTTTTATATTTGTTTTCTAATATATATTATTTTATAGTTTAAAGGAGCTTTAAATATGCTACATATTGTCTCCTACTAAAGGCCACTTCTCCAAAGTGGAGAAACTTAACAAAACTGCTAGGTACATAGAAATAAAAACAGCAAATTAGGCAAAATTAGGTGACAGAGGAACATGTTCCAAAAGAAGGAACAAGATAAAACCCCAGAAGAAAAATTAAGTGAAGTGGAGATAGGCAATCTACCTGAGAAAGAGTTCAAGGTAATAATCGAAAAATTATCAAAGAACTTGGGAGAAGAATGGATGAAAACAGTGAGAAGTTTAACAAAGAGTTAGAAAAGATAAGGAAGAACAAAACAGAGCTGAAGAATACAATAACTGAAATGAAAAATAAACAAGAAGGAATCAACAGTAAATTAAATGATACAGAGGAATTGATCAGCAAGCTGGAAGACAGAGTAGTGCAGGGGTCCCCAACCCCCGGGCTGTGGATCAGTACCAGTCTGCAGCCTGTTAGGAACCAGTCCACACAGCAGGAGGTGAGCCACAGTCAAATGAGCAAAGCTTCATCTGCCGCTCCCTATCACTCGTATTACTGCCTGAACCATTGCTCACATTACCGCCTGAACCAACGCTTGCATTACCACCTGAACCATCCCCCACATTGTTTGCATTACCGCCTGAACCATCCCTCTCCCTGCCCCCTGTCTGTGGAAAAATTATCTTCCACGAAACCAGTCCCTGGTGCCAAAAAGGTTGGGGACTGCTGGAGTAATGGAAATCACTAAGCTGAACAGAAAAGAGAATAAAAAGAAATGGGGATAGTTTAAGAGACCTCTGGGACAACATCAAACATACTAACATTCACATTATTGGGGTCCCAGTAGGACAAGAAAGAGAGAAAGGGGCACATAGCATATTTGAAGACAATAATAGCCCAAAACTTCACTAACCTGAGAAAGGAAACAGACATCCAGGACCAGGAAACACAGAAAGTCCCAAACAGGATCAACCAAAAAAGGACCACACCAAGACACATTGTATTTAAAATGGGGAAAATTAAAAATAAGGAGAGAATAATAAGGAGCAAGGGAAAAGCAACAAATTATGTACAAGAGGACTTCCATAAGGCTATAAGCTGACTATTTAGTAAACACTCTGCAGGTCAGAAGAGAGTGGCTCGACATATTTAAAGCGATGAAAGAGAAAAAACCTACAACCAAGAATACTCTACCTGGCAAAGCTTTCATTCAGATTTGATGGAGAAATTAAAAGTGTTACAGACAAGCAAAAACTAAGAGTTCAGCACCATCAAACCAGCTTCACAAGAAATGATAAAGGGACTTCTCTAAGTGTAAAAGAATAGCCACAACTAGAAATGTGAACATTATGAAGGAAAAAGCTCATCAGTAAAAACAAATATATGGTAAAGGTAGTATATCAACCATATACAAAGTTAGTAGGAAGTTTAAAAGATGAAAGTAGTAAATTATCTCTATCCACAATAAGCAGTTAAAGGATACACAAAACAAAAAGATGTAAAATATGATATGATATCAAAAACAATAATGATGGGGGGAGGCGAGTAAAAATGTAGCTTATTAAAATGCATTTGAAATGAAGATATCCAAAACTTAAAATATCATATATAAACATATAGATATATGAACCTCAAAACTACAAACCAAAAATCTACAATAGACAAACACAAAAAAAGAGAAAGAAATCCAAACATATAACATTAAAGATACTCATCAAATCAAAAGGGAAGAGAACAAAAGAAGGAACAAAAAAGAAATACGAAAACAACCCCAAAACAATGAACAGAATGGCAATAAGTAAATATCTATTTTTTTTCTTTTTTTTTTATTAGTTTCTGCTTTATAACAAAGTGAATCAGTCATACATATACATCTGTTCCCACATCCCTTCCCTCATGCATCTCCCTCCCTCCCACCCTCCCCATCCCACCCCTCCAGGCGGTCACAAAGCACCGAGCTGATCTCCCTGTGCTCTGCGGCTGCTTCCCACTATCTATCTACCTTATGTTTGGTACTGTATATATCTATTAATAATTATTTTAAATGTAAATAGAATAATGCTCTGATCAAAAGACACAGAGTAGCTGAATGTATACAAAAGCAAGACCCATATGTATGCTGTCTACAAGAGACTCACTTCAGATCTAAAGACACACACAGACTGAAAGTGAAGGGATAGAAAAGGGTATTCCATGTAAATGAAAATGAAAATGAAAAGAAAGCCAGGGTAGCAATACTTATATCAGACAAAATAGACTTTAAAATAAAGACTGTTACAAGAAACAAAGAAGAACATTACACAATGATCAAGAGATCAATCCAACAAGAAGATATAACAATTGTAAATATATATGTACCCAACATAGAAGCACCTCAATGCATAAAGCAAATATTAATGAACATAAAAGGAGAAGCTGACAGTAATGCAATAATAGTAGGGAACTTTTACATCCCACTTACATGAGTGGACAGATCCTCCAGACAGAAAATCAATAAGGAAGCACTGGCCTTAAATGACACATTAGACCAAATGGACTATATATGTGTGTGTGTATGTGTATATATACAACATTCCATTCAAAAGCAGCAGAATACACATTCTTTTCAACTGCACGTGGAACATTCTCCTAGATAGATCATGTGATAGGCCACAAAATAAGCCTTGGTAAATTTAAGAAAACTGAAATCCTATCAAGCATCTTTTCCAACCACATTGTAAGACTAGAAATCAACTAAAAGAAAAAAATTGTAAAAAAAAAAAACTACATTGAGGCAAAATAATATGCTACAGAACAACCAATGGATCACTGAAGAAATAAAAGATATCCAAAAAATTCCTGGAGACAAATGAAAACAAAAACATGATGATCCAAAAATCTATGGGATGTAGCAAAAGCAATTTTAAGAGCAAAAGCAATACAAGCTTACCTAAGGAAATAAGAAAAATCTCAAACAAACAACTTAACCTTACACCTAAAGGAATTAGAAAAGGAAGAACAAACAAAATCCAAGTTTACAAGAAGGAAAAAAATCATAAAGATCAGAGCAGAAATAAATTATATACAGACTAAAAAAAAATAGAAAAGATCAACAAAACTAAGAGCTCGTTCTTTTGAAAAGAAAAATTGATAAACTTTTAGCCAGACTCATAAAGAAAAAAAGAGAGAGGGCATAAATCAATAAAATCAGAAGTGACAAAAGAGAAGTTACAACTGATACCACAGAAATACAAGGGATCATAAGAGATTACTACAAACAACCATATGCCAATAAAATGGACAACCCAGAAGAAATGGACAAATTCCTAGAAGGTACAATCTCCTAAGACTGAACCAGGAAGAAATAGAAAATATGAACAGACCGATCACTAGTACTGAACTTGAAACTGTGATTTAAAAACTCCCAACAAACAAAAGTCCAGGGCTGGATGGCTTCACAGGTGAATTCTATAAATCATTTAGAGAAGAGTTAACATTTATCCTTTTCAAACTATTCCAAAAATTGCAGAGGAACGAATGCTTCTGAACTCATGCTATGAGGCCAGCATCACCCTGATACCAAAACCAGGCAAAGATACCACAAAAAAAGAAAATTACAGGCCAATATCAATGATGAACATAGATGCAAAAATCTTCAACAAAATATTAGCAAACTGCATCCAACAATACATTAAAAGGTTCAAACACCACGATCAAGTAGGATTTATCCCAGGGATGTAATCTCCACAAAGGGGATATAGAGGGAACATACCTCAACATAATAAATGCCACTTATGACAAGCCTATGGCTAACATCATACTCAATGGCGAAAAGCTGAAAGCATTTCCTTTAAGATCAAGAACAAGACAAGGATGCCTACTCCCACCACTTTTTTTTTTTTTGGCTGCATTGGGTCTTCGTTGCTGCACGCAGGCTTTCTCTAGTTGTGGCAAGCAGGGGCTACTCTTCATTGTGGTGCATGCGCTTCTCACTGTGAAGGCTTTCTCTTGTTGCGGAGCACAGGTTCTGGGTGCACAGGCTTGGTAGTTGTGGCGTGCGGGTTCAGCAGTTGTGGCATGTGGGCTCTAGAGCACAGGCTCAGTAGTTGTAGCACACTGGCTTAGTTGCTCCGCAGCATGTGGGATCTTCCCAGACCAGGGCTCAAACCCATGTCCCCTGGATTGGTAGGTGGATTCTTAACCACTGCACCACCAGGGAAGCCTACCACTTTTATTCAACATAGTCTTGGAAGTGCTAGCCACAGCAATCAGACAAGAAAAAGAAATAAAAGGAATACAAATTGGAAAGAAAGAAGTAAAACTGTCGCTGTTTCAGATGACATGATACTATATGTAAAAAAGCCTAAAGATGCCACCAACAAACTACTAGAGCTCATCAATGAATCTGGTAAAGTTTCGGGATACAAAATTAATATATAGAAATCTTTTGCATTTCTAAACACTAACAATGAACTATCAGAAAGAGAAATTAAGCAAACAATCCCATTTAACATTGCAGAAAAAAGAATAAAATACCTAGGAATAAACCTGTCTAAAGAGGTAAATGACCTGTGCTCAGGAAACTATAATACACTGATGAAAGAAATGGAAGACGGCACAAACAGATGGAAAGATATACCATGTTCTTGGATTGGAAGAATCATTATTGTGAAAACAACTATACTACCCAAAGCAATCTACAGATTCAATATAATCCCTATCAAAGTACCAAGGACATTTTTCACAGAACTAGAACTAATATTTTAAAATTTCTGTGCAAACACAAATGACCATGAATAGCCAAAACAACTTTGAAAAAAATAACAGAGCTGGAGGTATCATGCTCCCTGACTTTACACTATACTATAAAGCTACAGTAATCAAAACAGTATGGTGCTGGCACAAAAACAGACACATAGATCAATGGAAAAGAATAGAGAGTCCAGAAATAAACCCACATGCCTATGGTCAATTAATCCACAAAAAAGGAGGCAAGATTACACAATGGAGAAAAGACAGTCTCTTCAATAAGTGGTGCTGGGGAAACTGCACAGCTACATGTAAAAGAATGAGACTAGGGCTTCCCTGGTGGCACAGTGGTTGAGAGTCCACCTGCCAATGCAGGGGACAGGGGTTCGTGCCCCAGTCTGGGAGGATCCCACATGCCGCAGCTATGGCCGCTGAGCCTGCGCATCCGGAGTCTGTGCTCCGCAACGGGAGAGGCCACAACAGTGAGAGGGCTGCGTACTGCAAAAAAAAAAAAAAAAAAAAAAAAAAAAAGATACATATACCTCAATGTTCATAGCAGCATTATTTACAATAGACAAGATATGAAAGTAACCTAAGTGTCCATCAACAGATGAGTAGGATAAAGATGTCATATAATGGCATATTACTCAGCCATAAAAAAGAATGCAATGTTGCCATTTGCAACAACATGGAGGGTGTTATGCTTAGTGAAATAAGCCAGACAAAGACAAATACTTTAAGTTATCACTTATATGTGGAATCTAAAAACTAAAACAAATGAACAAATATAACAAAACAGGAACAGACTCACAGATACAAAGAACAAACTAGTGATTACCAGTGGGGAGGGGGAACGGGGAGCAGCACGGATGTGGATAGGCGATTTAGAGGTACAAATGACTATGTATACAATAAACAAGCTACAAGGATATAGTATACAGCACAGGGAATATAGCCAATATTGTATAACTTTAAATGGAGTATAATCTATTAAAATTTTGAATCACTATGTTGTACACCTGAAACTAATATAATATTATAAATAAACTATACCTCAGTAAAAAAAACTTAATAAAAACTGATCCTTAAGTGTGAAATAAACTTTTAAAAAATGCTATATACTAAGAGAAATGGTAGGTTTAGTGTCCATCCAACCTATAATTGGCTTCAACAAATAGATGTGATCACAAGCATGTGGTAGTTCACATTCAAGGTAAAGGGAAGGTACAGATAAGACCTTAAAAATCCACTCAGGTGCAAATGCAGATGACCTTATGTAGGCTCTCTAAGTTCTCTTTATGCACTGTTGGCTCATGCTCCCTACCCAATCATAAAGCAGTTTTTTCCTATTTTTCCCAGAATACCACCCACCAAGTTCTAATAATAACGTCATACATTTGAATAGTGCTTGATGGATTACAAAGCATTTTTATACACAGTATCTCTCAATATTATCAAAGACCCCATGAGGTAGGTATTATCAGCTAGAAGACTGTCTCCCATTTTGTGTCTGAGACTTGCAGACCAGATTGTTTCCTCATAGCTTTTGTTAATTTAGACTCCAATTCCAACCCGCTTCCCCTCTGTAATTTCAGACTAAGGAGTTTTAATCTTTTTGTTGGTCCTCATCTGGAAACCTCTCCATCTCTTTAATGATTTTCAGTTGCCCTAAAGTTACTTTTTAAGGGCTTATTTATACTGTGGGAGAAAAGAAAAGATAAAACCCTGCTTTTAACAAAGAGGCTGTCAAAATTGGCAAGCTAGTTTGTTTTCTGATGAAGACGGTCACTGTAAGAGGCAGTAAAATGAGAAACTGATTTTTTAAATTCTTTTTTCACTGCAGTAGAAAATTATCATTAGAGTAACAATCATTTCAGCTACAGAACACAATGAAATTGTGTTTGCTTCATCAGGAAAGGTCTATATCTGCCCAGCAAGGGTCCATTAAAGTCAGAGGGCTGAGTGCATTCACAGCAGTAATGAATGCAGGTGTTCTTCAAGCAACAATAAATTTTAGCCTAAAATCTTAAGGAAAATCTCTATGGCAAACCCTGTCTTGCTACTGACTTTTGTCTCATTTCTCTCAAAATAATATTTAAACAGGCTGCCTGCCTCCCATCTACTTAGTCCTCTACCCTTTGACATCTGACATCCATCATCTACCTTATCTTCCCTCTTACATGTCACAACGATGCCTAATCATCAACTTTAATGACTCTTCCTCATTTTCTAGCACCCACAGGCATATGGTTTCCATATCAATCCTTTCAGTCCAACTTCTCTCCAAACTTCTATTTCGTTCTGACTTTTGGACATCTCAATGCGGAAATCACAGGGGCACTTCAAACTCAATATATCCAAAAGAGAAATAACATTAATAGAATACATTTATTTCAGGTGTATGCTCAATAACATAACCAAAAATGGAATCACTTTCTTTGCCTGTGGCTCCTAGACTTATTCTCCTTGTATCTGTATTCCTTTTCTACTAATGGAATCACCATCTTCTGAGACAGACACTCTTCTCTCTCTCAACCCCATATCCTAATCAACCACCAAAGCATGTCAATTGAACCTATGAAGCAAAACTCCTATCCATACATCCATCCATTCATTTATCCCTTCTTCTCTATTCAAATTTAAATGTCTCCAATACTGTCAAGTCATTATTTTTTCTTCATAGTGCCATGTTTGTTTTATTTTGACTATTCTATAGCAAGAGTAATGAAAATTTTTAAAGGTAAAAAAAAAAGATAGTCAACTATACAGTTAACATTCCCTTCCAGTGTAGGCCCAGTATACATAATTTTATACAATTTAACTATAGCAAACATTTAATTTTAAAGCCTGTCTTGATTATAAGAATCACATTCATATTTATCCATGTCAGTCTTTGTAGCTATCTTTAAATGAAAGTATCATATTTCATCCAAATGATGTATTAAACATTTCACTGTTATGAGACTCTTAGGCTGTTTCCAGTGTTACATGTTTAGAGATAATGCTGCAGGAATATTCACACACATGGGATTTTTTTCTTCCTTTGAATTACTTCCAATGAATATTTTAAAGAGTGAGTTAGGTCCAAAAGTTTACATTAATATATTAATTATTTTTTCTAGCCATCTATTACTACATTATTTTCCCAAAGGTTCATAACCATTTTCAAATTATTAGTTTGTCAGTTTCACCACAACCTTTCAAGAATGAGCACTATGTTGGGTTAAGTGTGAAGTTCATGATGACTAGTAAATGTATAAGGTTGTGCAACCAACACCACAATGCAGCTTTACTACATTTCTAGTATCCTCCAAATTTTGGTTCATTCACCAGTTGCACATTTGGGTTGTTTCCAGGTTTTCAGTTATTATTAAAATTCTGTTATGAACATTTACATACATGTTTTTGTGTGAGCATATGCTTTTACATACCATAGGTAGACAACTAGGAGTGGAATTTCTCAGGTGTGTGGTGAATTTATGTTTAATGTTTTAGAAATTGCCCAAATACTTTTTAAAGTGGCTACATCGTTTTACATTCCTACCAGCAGTGTATAAGAATTCCAGTTTCATAACATCTTCATCAACACTTGATACTGTCTTTTTTATTATGATGGATGAGTAGACATATCTTATTTTTGTTTTAATTTGTATTTCCCTAGTGGTTAATGATTTTAAGGATCTTTAGTCATGCTTATTAGCCATTGTATACCTTCTCTGGTGAAAAGTCTTTTCAAATCTTTTGCCAATTTTTAAATGGATTGTTTAATTGAATTGTAAGAGTTCTTTATATATCCTAGGTACAAGTACTTTATTGGTTATATGATCTGCAAATATTTCTTCCAGTACGTAACTTGTATTTTCACATTCTTAATGGTGTCTTTTGAAACACAAATGTTTTTAATTTTGATAAGGTTAAATTTATCCATGTTTTCTATGTATTGTACTTTTGGTGTTGTATCTAAGAATTCTTTGCCTAACGCAAGGTGGCAGAGATTTTCTCCTATGTTTTCTACTAGAACTTTTATAGCTTTAGCTTTTACATTTGGAGCTATGATTCATTTTGAGTTAATTTTGGTATATGGTTTGAGGCAGGGATAAGGATACCTGATTGCCTCAGCACCATCTGGAGAAAAGATTATCCCTTTTCCCAGTGAACTATTTTAGCACCTTTGTTGAAAAACAGGTGATCATAAATGTAAAGTTTATTTCTAGATTCCAAATTCTACTCTATTGATCTATATGTCTATCCTTGTGCTAATTCCATACTTTCTTGGTGTCTATGGCACTATAGCAAGTTTTGAATTCAATTAGTGAAAGTAATCCAACTTTTATTCTTTTTGATATTACTGTAAATAAAACTGGTTTCTTAATTTCAATTTTTGGATTTTTTGTTGCTAGTATATAAGAATAGCATTGATTTTGTATATTGATCTTGCATCCTATTATCTTGTTAAATTTGTTTCTTAGTTTTGGTAATTTGTAGATTCTGTGCTATTCTACACAGAGAATCATTTCATCTGCAGATAAAAATAGCTTTACTTCTCCCTCTCCAATCTGAATACCTTTAACTTCCTCCCTTCCTTCCATCTATCCTTCCTTTTCTTTCTTCTATTTCTTCCTTCCTTCCTTTCTTCATTCCTTCCTACCCTCCTTCCTTCCTTCGTATCTTTCTTCCAAATCTTAGGGATAAAGCATCTAGTTTTTCACCACTGTGATGTTAGCTGTGGGTATTTCATAGATGCTCTTTATCAGGTTGAGGGAGTACCTTTCTACTCCTGGTGTACTGAGAGTCTTTATCATGGATGGGTGTTGGATTTCTTTAATGCCTTCTCTGCATCTATTAAGATGATCATGTGGCCTCTGTACATTATTCTATTAAAATGGTATATTACATTAATTACATTAATTAATTTTTAGATATTAAAACCATACATTCCTGGGATAAATACCTCTTGGTCATGGTGAATAACTATTTTTATATGTTGCCAGATTTGGCTTGTTAATATTTTGTTAAGAAGGTTTGTGTTTATGTTCATAAGACATATTGGTCTGTTGTTTTCTTATATCTTACATTGTCTTTGTTATTAAAGTATTATTAGTCTCATAGTGTTCTCTGTTTGATGTGTTCCCTCTTTTTCCATTTTTAAAGAGTTTTGTGCTATTATTGTCATACATATCACATCTATATATGTTATACACTCAACAATACATGATTATAATTCTTTCTTCATTCAATCTTGTGTCTTTTAAGGAAGTTAGGGGAAGAAATGATAAAGAGGTACATTTAATAGTCTTTGAATACACATATTTACCATTCTTATGTCCTTCTTTTCTTCCTGGGGATTCAAGTTAAATCTAATGCCATTTCCTTTCATTCTGAAGGACTTCATTTAATATATCTTATAAAGCATGTCTGCTAGCAACCAATTCTTCCATTCTTTGTTTATTGGGAATGTTTTTATTTTACTTTCATTTGTGAAGGATAATTTGATATATATAGGATCCTTGGTTGAATTTGGTTCAATAGAATTTTGCTTTTATTTTTATCACTTGGAATATGTCATTTCATTGTTTTCTGGCCTCCATTGTTTCAGATGAGAAGTAGGCCTTTAATTGTATCAATAAGCCTATTAGCAATTTTTTCTTTCAGACTTCACAATTTTCACTTTGTCTTTTACTACATAAATGTTTCTTCATTCTTCTCTCTGTTCTCTGTTCAGATTAGATCCTTTCTATTGATCTATCTTCAGATTCACTTATGTTTCTTCTTCCATCTTAAATCTGTTGTTTAGTCCCTCTAGTGAATTTTTTTTTTTTTTTTTTTTTTTGTGGTATGCAGGCCTCTCACTGTTGTGGCCTCTCCCGTTGCGGAGCACAGGCTCTGAACGCACAGGCTCAGTGGCCATGGCTCACGGGTGCAGCCACTCTGCGGCATGTGGGATCTTCCCAGACTGGGGCACGAACCCATGTCCCCTGCATCGGCAGGTGGACTCTCAAACACTGCGCCACCAGGGAAGCTCTCTAGTGAATTTTTTATATTTCAGTTACTATACTTTTCAATTCCAGAATTCTTGTTTAATTCTGTGTTATAATTTCTGGCTCCTTATTTGTTGAATCATTATTTTCATACTCTCCTTTAATTCTTTAAATAGTTTCATTCAGTTCTTTGAACATGCACATCGCTTCTTTGAAGTCTTGGTCTGCTAAACCCAATATTTGAGGACACTGAGAGGCAGTTTCCATTGACTGCTTTTTTTTCCCCAAGTATGGGTCATACTTTACTGTTTCTTTGTATGCTTCAACATATTTTGTTGAAAACTGGATATTATAGATAATAGAATCATAGAATCATAGTAACTCCGGATACTGACTTTCTACCCTTGAAGGTTATTGTTGTTTGTTTGTTTATACCTTGCCTGAGGGAAATCTGTGAATTCTGTCTCCCTCACTGTGTGTGGTCATGTTGCCTCTGCTGAGTTGTATTTCTTTTAACTTTTATTATTCTTATTTTTATTTTTAAGACTGGATTCTTAGGAGTCACTCCTGTGTCTACTGTCTACATAGCTTGGATGTCAGTCAATGATAGGACAAAGGATGTGATCAAACATCTCAAGCCAATAAGGCTTCCTTCCTCTGCCAGTGAATATATATGTAGGTAGGGGAGTCCATTCAAAGTTCAAGTTGTTTAAATCTGCATAACATTTTGCTTGTTGTTAGGCCTTTATTGTCTCCTCTGCATGTGCAAACAACCTCAATTTTCCAGGAGTATGTGGATAGTTTGGGCCCTCTCTGGTCTTTGCTATATCCCAGTCAGAAGTATGATTGCATTAATCACAGCTGTAACCTCAACCTACTAGAGATGGTGGCCTTCCCCATTCACCCTACCACTGAGATTGTCACTTCCATGACAATGCTGGTAGGTGTGGACATCACCAGTTAATCCAAATCAAATGAATCCCCTCTGACTGCAGCAGTACAGCTGTGGGTCCTTGAGAGCCTGCCTTGCCCTGGCAGAAGCACCATGCCAACAGAGTTGTGGGGGAAGGAGAGGATATTAGAGGACCCCCAAGTGAAAAGGTCACAAACTGCCACTATTCTTACCTAAAGTTCTGCAGGTTTTTAAGTATAAATGCTTCTCAGATTATTGTATAACTTAGGTCAATGTCTAGAACACTGAAATTGTTATTTTTGCCGATTTTGTCAAGTTTTAGAGCTACCTTTTAGGGAGAGAATTTGCCAACCTCCTCATTCAGCCATTGGTAGCCTGTATTTTTAATTTCTCATTATTGTTTCATTTAGCACTTTTAATTATTATAAAGGTTGAACTTTTTTATTTATTTGTGCTTCCCATTCAGTGAATTTTCCACTCTCCAATTTTGCTACTATTCATCTTTCTCATCTCTGTGAACTATTATTATAGATATTAAATCTTTGCCTATATATTTGAGGTATGAATTAATTATTTTTCTTATATTATCTTTTCTTGTTAAATATTCTTTATTTCACTCATCTTTCTCTTTTTAAAAAAATATTTATTTATTTGGCTGCCTTGGTCTTAGTTGTAGCATGCAGGCTTCTCTCTAGCTGTGGTACATGGGCTCAGTAGTTGCAGCACATGGGCTCTGCAGTTGTGGCATGTGGCATGTCTAGTTGTGGCATGTGGGCTCTCTAGTCGTAGTGCACGGGATCTCTAGTTGTGGTGCACAGGCTCTAGAGCACAGGCTTAGTTGTCCCACAGCATGTTCCCCGACTAGGGATTGAACCCATGTCCCCTGCATTAGAAGGCGGATTCTTAACCACTGGACCACTAGGGAAGTCCTTATATTATCTTTATAATTTTTCCTCAGAGGCTTTTTATTTCAAGCTTTAGAGTGTTTTCTGGTGTTTAAACCTGAGAATGTTCCCCAGTTACACTTTACTAAAACCAGTTTTAATGGCTTCTCAACTAATCCCCCAATCTCTCACCTCCAGCCAACTTTATATGGTACTTTTTTTATACAAACAAAATACTCATTAAGTGTTTAATAAATTAAATTATTTGTAATAGGAAATTGAAATAAAAGGCAAGATTAATTAGTGAAATCCAAATTAAAGAGTATAATACAGTTTTATTTATTATATTTATTGCACTATCCTTTGCATTTGACAAAGTAACACCAGGATGTTCTAGCAGAATAAAAAATGAAGACATTTGTAATTTGGCAATATAATTAACATATCCCAAAATGTTAAATTATTTCAGAAATTTGGATTAAATACGCTCTGTCCACCTCTTCCATCTCATTTTCCCTTGAAATGGCTTCCTTCATGATTGGCAAGCTTTAGTCCAGGCTTCATCTGAAACACTTGCTGAATGAGTACCACATGAAATTGGTAGCTGGACAAGGGATATGAGCTCAAATGGAAACCTGATCCCCAGATGCAGGTCAAGGCGACCATAATGGAGAGGACTAGGCGGGGCCCCACAAGGATCTTCGCACTGATAGCAGGGCTTGCTGCCTGAGGTAATCATCCTATAGCTAACTTACCCTATCATTGGATTTCCAGGCAGCATGCTGTTGACAGCCTGATATCCCTACCCTCCAGTGCACTACCAGGAAGCAATCCACCTAGGAGGCTGTTGGGATAAATGTCTTGTGAGCTAAGAAACTATAACATTACAAATGCACATTGAAGAAAGATGATACAGAAATGGCATGTGCAAACAAACAGATGGGTCAGCAGGAACCCCAGAGAAAAGAAAAGAAAGGAATAACGTACAGTTTTATGATACAGTCTTGGCTAAAAGGGATTCTGACTGTTGCAGCTGAATTATCTGGTCATGAAAAAGGTATTAGCAGTAATAGGCAGAGACAGTCCATTCAGCTCTCTACTCTAATCGTAGGCTCTCCATAGGGAGATGGCACCCGATATACATTGAGAAGCAACAACATAAGAAGCTATGAGAAAAGGCATCACGATGTATTGGGTTGGCCAAAAAGTTCGTTTGGGTTTTTTGTAACATCTTATGGAAAAATCTGAACAAACTTTTTGGCCAACCCACTATTAGGCTGTGTGTGTGTGTGTGTGTAGTCATGTATATGTACACATATATATATGACATGGCAGATATTGCCAACTGAATTTTACATATAAAGATAAGGAAGTTTAGTTATAACTGTTACTCTTGTCCTCTAGCTCCAAGGCCTATGTGTTTCCACTATGACAATTTTTCTAAATCTTCATTAGGTGTCTTAAAACAGTGAAGAAGATTTCATTAACATCCCATTGCTGGAACTTTTATATCCCTCTTTCTAAATAATCCTTTGGCTTTCAGGAACAAATTTTTCATGAATAGGGTAACATGTGCTAAAGTCATTCAGGTAAGATTTTTCCCAGTCAAGGCAGACAGTGTTTATAGCATATTTAGGCCAGATGGAAACAGGCAAGGAATCTAACCCAGGTCTTATTCTACACATCAACTATGTTGGACTACATGCCAAGGAACTGACTGCCAAAAAGAAAGCTGAGCGTTAGAGATATGATTGCTGTAGGAACTACGTCTAGTCCAAGGGACTCCTTAGCCCGTGAATGAGTCATAAGAGAAACAAACAAACAAAAATGAATCATCCCTTATCACGCCATGGTTATACGAAGAAAATCACCAGCCTGAAAAAGAAGAGCCAGTGTTTGGCTTTCTTAATGATTGAGTAGGAGTGACTGTGTGGCTATTCCAAGTGACTTGGGTCATTAATATGGGGGAAACTTTTTCAATATAAAAATCTCTTGGCTGGCTAGCTATAAATACTATCTCAACTAGGAGTGACATAATCCGAAACCAGATTCTCCTTCTCCATAAATATGTTCAAATTGCCCAAAGTCCATCTACACTGTCAAAGTGAAGCAGAAATGGGGCCAAAATTTCAGTGACTCTGGCAAAGTTTCCTGAGACATTTTTTCCTCCACATCAGAATCATTTCCTTTGTTCCAACTGCCTTCATTTCCCACTTTGTTCTAGAAGGGAAGACTGTTTGGGGACAGAGCAAGGAACTGAAATTTTCAAGGTATGATAGGGAGCGAGGGGGAAGGGAAATCCATATGTGAGAACACATGCATGTATGAACATGCGTGTGTAAGTCTGGTGTGTAGGTTGGGGAGGAGCTGTAGTCTGAAAGAAGATGTCAAAAATAAAGATCATATCAGTTACAAGGAAAAGCTCAGGAACCAATCAGGCAAGAATTAGAAGATTGGTCTAGAAGTCAAGAAATCTGATCCTTAGTCCCACCCGCAATAAGGCTTTGAACAAGTCAATTGCTCCTGACCTCTGCCTTCCTTTTTCATAAAGTTTTCAACATCCACACAGGGATGTTGAAAATAAAATTAAATAACAGATAGGAAAAGGATGTGAAAAGTAATAAAAAGCTTTATTATTGTGAGACAGGCCAAGAACTGTTTAAAAATTCAGATGAACCTAAAATAAACTAAGCACAGTAACTCAAGCCAGCGCCATTGCAATAAGCCATCACCTGGGAAAGTCATCTCCTGATAGTGGGATAAATATTTAGAAGTAACACATTTGAAAGTGTTTCCCCAAGACATAATAAATGGTCATAATGATTAATTTGGGGAATGAGAACTTAGAATTGGATTCTCTGAGAACAGAGGACCTATAAGCACTTTATACAAATATTTCTGTTTAATATATGAGGCTCAGCAGGGAAGAAATGCCCATGTTCTAGTAGAGTGAAAAAATCAGATTCTTACTCTAGGATAAAAACAAAATAAAATAGGAGCTATGCTTTATGTTGTGCTGCCTGCTTGAAATTAGACTTGACAACATTCAATAAAGCAAGTAAATTTCATTTGCCAAATGGCAGTGCTCTCCCACTAGCTGTGTGTGTCTCTATCATGCCTTGGAGATGGACATGCCTAGTAGGATGAACATAAAAGATGGTCAACGTATCTTCTTAGGTTTTAGCAACAACCAGGGGAGATGCAGAGTAAGTGTAGCAAGGTGTCCAACAGGAAATGAAAACTAGGGAGCTCCGTTTCTTTTTCCTTTTTCTTTTTTTTTCACAAGAGAGGTGCTACCGTCATGCATTTTAGATTGCGTTTCCAGGAATGAACTGGGCCAAACAGTGGCATTTTCACAACCTCTGTAAGTGCTCCCAGGATCCTGGGCCAGCTCGCCAGCAGTAAAAGAAAACACAGTGAGGCCAGGCTTCGTGGTTTTTCAATGCATCCTCCCCATACGAGGGCCACACTCTAAGTTCAGGATTCCTAGAGATGTGAACTTGTTCTGTGAGTGAAATCTTTGACAAATGTCTAATGTGTTTATGAAGCAAAAACAAAGGTAAAAGACACCAAATACTAATTTTGTAAACAGAAACAGACACATTCAAAACCAGTCTGTGAATTTTATTATAGCCATGAGCTGAGATTTGCTCCCCAGCTGGCATATATACAACAAACGCAATATTAGAGTCTATCCATTTAGATGCTTAAATATTGGGTTGACTGTGACAACTACGTAGCCAGCCACAAGGGGATGTCCTCCAAAATATAGAGTGAACAGAGCCATATACCTCATATGCCCCAGTGCCTCCTAAAATCAGGCTATTAATAAAGGTTTGATTTGATGTTGAGGAAAAAAAATGAAAAAAAAACTGCAAAGAAATTGTGATCTAGAGCATCTTATATATCGCACTTCAGGAGATTGAAAACAGTCAAACTTCTCAAATGCTGTGAAAACCATGGGGCTACTAGGATAATCTGTAGATGTCAGATACCTATGGCTGGACATAACTCATCCTACCTGAAAAATCTTTGGTAATTACATGAAGAGTCACTTACTCTGTTTTCTACTCTCATGTTTTGCTTTGTTTGGCTTTTATAAGGGGCACTCTGTAACTAGCCCAATTTATTTTTAAAGCTTCTAAGTACTTTCTCTTCCCCAGTCCCTACTATTTCTTCTGTGCCACTGCGGAAAAGCTGTTGTGTTATGAACACGTGGCCCTGCTCTGTATATGCAGCTGCCTGAGAAAATACTCAGCTCATCTATATTTAATGTGTCTTTCCTGCTGATCCTTCAGGGTGCAAATCTCCCCCACCACATCTAATAAGCATGATGGATTATATTCAGTTTAGCTAATGCCGGCCTATAACTAATTACAGCAGCATCCTCAAAGCAGGCTGGAGTTACAGCCTTGTCAAAATGTCCTTTATAAACAGTCTGTTTCTGGGAATTTACACAGCAAGTATAGGTGAATTCAATCGTAAATATGAGAAGGGGGTATAATGACTAAGCAGCCACCACTGGGAGCTTTGAGTCCTAACTATTAAGGGAAGGAGGACTGTGGATCCTTGGAGTAAATGAAGAAGAATGAATATTGCAACATTCCAGAGGGGCCAGCTGGCCATTTACTCATGTCATACTAAGTGTTATGCTAGGGAAATCTGGCAGCCAGCAGGCTGCTCACACGTCAAGAAAAGACTCACAATGACGTGGACAAGCTACTGTTTCACCATTCCAAGTGTGACCCTGGGCAAGGTACCCTCTCTGGACATTAGGTACCCCATTGGAAGATGGGGTGGCAGCAGAGTTTGGTGGAAAGAGCACTGACTCAGTAGTTAGACAAATGTGGATTCCAAACCTGGCTCCACCCTGGGGGCTCTATCAGACAGTAAGCAACTTAGCCTTTCTAAGCCTTGGTTTCCTCATCAGCAAAACAGAAATAATCACAACTACCCTGCACAACTGGGAGGATTCAGAGTGACAATGTTTATGAAGCATTGGCACAGTGCCCAATACATATTAGGAACTCAATAAGTGATAACTATTATTGGTTCCAAGATCCATATTCCATCCATTTTGATTATGAGAAACAAAAATGAGATTTCATGTGGAAAAAAGCTATGGTATGGTAAAAACTTTAAGTGCTTAAAGTATTATAATATGGAGTTTAGTTAGAATTCTACAGTAACCTGGACAACCTATATTTTGTTATACCAACATGGATTATGGGAAAATAGGCAAGATAACTATGTGGGATGCCCCCCAAAAGCCCTTGCTTTGGCCCCTGCTGCAAGCAGCTTTGGGCAGGAAAGAGCTCTGTGCAGGAGGCACCCCTTTGTCTTGTCACTAACCTTAAAGCAGGTACCTCCATGCTCTACTCACCTCTGGTCCTAGCACACCTTTCAGATCTTTCAATCACACAGTACCTTGCCTAACCAGTTGGTTCTTTCTGCAGATCACAGAAGTAGAAATGAAGAATAAGTAATTAACAGATGACCAGATCTCTTCCCTAGCTTCCAGTTCAGTAATCTCGCAAACAAACTGTGTGAACAAGACAGCATCTGCGAGCCTGCATGACAAGCCTGCACACAGTGGGGGACGGCAATGGCTCTGACCCCCTATATCAATGATTAACAGAGATTACTTCCCTTTTTCCCTTTAAAAATTTTCATGGCTAAGCAGAATCTTCGGAGGTGGTTTTTGGGGAACACTGAGTCCAGCGTTCTGATTAAAAGCAACTTTCCTTTCAACTCTCCTACACTGTTGGTGGGAATGTAAGTTCGTGCAGCCACTATGGAAAACAGTATGGAGGTTCCTCTGAAAACTAAAAATAGCAATTCCACTCCTGGGAATATGCCTGGACAAAACTGTAATTCAAAAAGATACATGTACCCTTATGTTCATAGTAGCACTATTCACAATAGCTAAAACATGGAAACAACCTAAATGTCCATCGACAGATGAATGGATAAAGAAGATGTGGTACATACATACAATGGAGTACTACTCAGCCATGAAAAAGAATGAAATAATGCCATTTGCAGTAACATGAATGAACTAGAGATTATCATACTAAGTGAAGTAAGTCAGGAAGAGAAAGAGAAATGCCATATGATATCACTTATATGTGGAATCTAAAATATGACACAAATGAACCTATCTACAAAACAGAAATACTCAGAGAACAGACTTGTGGTTGTCAAGGGGAAGAGGGGGCAGGAGAGGGATGAACTGAGAGTTTGGGGTTGGTAGATGCAAACTGTTACATTTAGAATGGATAAACAACAAGGTCCTGGTGCATAGCACAGGGAACTGTATTCAGTGTCCTGTGATGAACCATAATGGAAAAGAATATAAAAAAAGAATGTCTGTATGTGTATAACTAAGTCACTTTGCTGTACAGCAGAGATTGGCACAACATTGTAAATCAACTCTACTTCACTTTTACAAAAAAAGCAACTTTCCTTTCTACCAACATTTGCCTCTCTTGAGTACAGATTTTTAGCGGTGAGCAGCAGGACCTGATTCAGTAACACTACTGGACAAGATGATATACAATCAATTCCCATTGCTGGAGTTAAATTCTAGGACAAACGTTGCGTGTACCGTCATCAAAAGGCTACCCTAAACTCAGAGCCCTCCACGATCCAGCCCCACTCCACCTTTCAAACCTCATCTCCCAATTCCTTCCTCACACACTATGCTCTTGTCCTTTACAGGGCAGCTCCCCGGGCCCTGAACACACTATGCTGCTCATACTCCAGACTGTGGCTGTCCTAGAGGGCCTGTCTTTACTCTTACCTCCTGATACTACTATTCCCCTGGTTAAACTTCCTCATCTTCGGCATTCCTGACCCCTCTCTAAGAGGGACCAGCCTCAAGACATGCTTCCTCAGATGGTCCTCAACCAACACAGGCCATTTTTATTCTGGGACACCTCTGTTTCCTCTGAAAAGCTTAAAAATCTAAACATATTCTATATGCTTTCCACATTTGAAACTCTACTTAGTAAACTATGGCTCAAGGAACTCTATTATCAATATTAGCTAAATCATATCAACAGATGTCAAAGGTAGGCTAAGCCCCACCCCGATATGTTATGACATTCAAGTCCTTAGTGGATTGTTGGCATCACAATTCAGAATCACCCTCGCTGCAGCAGTGGAGGAAAATCTGCTTGGTTACAGTGTCATCTGTCAAAACCAGACTTTTCCCTTAAGGCACAGGCCATCTGCCACCTCCGCCATGAAATCCCCCCCAGTGTCCATCTAACAATGCCTTCCTCTGCACTCTCAGAGCACTTTGCAAGGACCTCTGCATCCATTTGTTCACTTTCCCAACATTTGAGGGTGCATTTAGCTTATGTAAGGGGCTCTTGGGCAACTAAAGATTCAAGTCCCCCCTGACCTATCAGCAGAGGTTGATGCAAATACCAACCACTGGATCAACAAATTGGTGAAGAGCAGGAACTTGAAATCCAACAGTGAGAATGTCAGCTCCACTCCTTAACAAACTGTCACTCTAAGCGTCAATCTCCTCTCCTCTCCTCTAAAATGGGAGTAAGACTCCTTCATTGAGTTGTGAAGATAAAATGAACCAGATGATGAGCATAATCGGTTAGCCCAGCACATGCCTGGCACATGGTAAGTGCCCAACAAGTAGTAGCTCTTTTATGGTATAATTGTTCTTATCACCACTACAAGACAAAGAGGTGTGTGCAGTGGAGCAAGGCACAAAGAGCAAAGGCAGCAAGGACTCACTCTGCTTTGTTTGCTCACCTTGCCTCTCTGAAGCTCAGTAAGTGTTCCTTGATTCAAATGTGGAGGGGTGGTGAAGAACTCAGGGAAGACAAGGCTGAGAGAGAGAAGGGGAGCCAAGGTAGCCAGTAGGTCAATGTTCAAAGACATTCCAAGATGGAGGAAAACAGGGAAGAAGCAGATAAGGCCTGGAAGATTAGTGAGGCCACTACCAGCCCGACAGGAAGGTTTCCAAGTGGTCTGAGGCGACTCCAAATGCTGGTCAGGAGCTGGGCTGGCTACAGACAAACCAGCTGAGGAGGGGGTTAAAATGAGTTTCAGAACTCAGATTCAATAGATTGGGGTAGAGTCTGAGAATATGTATTTTCAACAGGCAACCTAGGTGATTTAAAAAATTTTTTTCTTAGAGTATAATTGATTTACAATGCTGTGTTAGTTTTGGGTGTACAGCAAAGTGATTCAGCTATATGTAGCTATTCTTTTTCAGATTCTTTTCCATTATAGGTTATTACAAGATATTGAGTATAGTTCCCTGTGCTCTACAGTAGGACTTTTTGTTACCTATTTTATATATAGGAGTGAGTATATGTTAATCCCAAACTCCTCATTTATCCCTCTCTCTCCCTTTCCCCTTTGGTAACCGTAAGTTTGTTTTCTATGACTGTGACTCTCTTTCTGTTTTGGAAATAAGTTCATTTGTATCATTTTTTTTAGATTCCACATATAAGTGGTATCATATGATATTTCTTTGTCTGACTCACTTCACTTAGTATGATAATCTCTAGGTCCATCCATGTTGCTGCAAATGGCATTATTTCATTCTTTTTACAGCTGAGTAATATTCTGTGATATATATACACCACATGTTCTTTATCCATTCATCTGTGGATGCACATTTAGAACAAGCAACCTAGGTGATTTTAATGTGCAGTCACGTTATACCCAGAACCAAAAAGCAGAATGAGCCCTCAGCACTGCCGTTCTGGTGTGGCCTTTAGAGCTGGCTCTGTGCAAAATCTCTCCTGCAATTGGAGCCTCTCGTTTTTAGCCAAGGCTCCATAAGGGGCTGAGTGTGAATGATCATCACGTGGTTCAAGTCTGTAACTTCAAGAATAAAGATGAGTTTCACAATAGCAATACTTACTGAAGCCAAGCATCCTTGTGGGGTTAGTAATTGGTTTTAGATCATTTCCAAGGCTAACAACAACAACAAAAATAATAATAGCAGTACTAGTTACCAAGTGCCAGCAATGTGCCAGGCACTGCACTAGTCTACATGTTATCTAATTTAACCTCCTCAACCTCCTGCAAAATAGACACTGCCCTCATTAAAGGTAAGAAAACCAAGGTTCAAAGAGGATGCCTAATGTGCCCAAGGCCACATAGCTAGTAACAGACAGAATCAAGCAGGCATTTAGTTAGTTCGTGATAAAAGGTGCTGCTGTTTGACCAAATGACAATTCTCTCTGCCAATCTCAGGCTACCCCTTTTTTGCAGACCTGGCTTGAAACCATCCACCTGAAGAAATTATATTTTTTCTAAAATTCCCAAAGCACTAAACACAGAGCTCCATTTCTGGTGCTATTCAATCTATAACCAGTGAATAAACAGAAGTGAGGTAGTACGTTTCTGTCATACCTTTTGCCGAAGAGCACAAAACACATTCTTATTTACTACCTCATCTGTTCTAGTGGTTGCTTTAAACACACACACACACACACACACACACACACTTTTATTGGACTGAGACATAAATAAGGGGTTCTGTAAAACATCTGAAATGACATCTTTTACAAGGTCCCATTCTTTGCTCTAAGTGTTACCATGCTGTTTGTCGCTGTCTCTATTCAAATAGAATCTTTTCATTTTTATACATCCGTTTCAAAGAAGTCTGGTTATACAAAAACGTTACTAAAAAAAGGAATTCTCCTCTATTGCTTAGCACTCTTTATCTTCTATTTTTTTCATTATGCTTCACTTTAATGTGGTTTCATCTCTCTTTCCTAAATAGCCCCAAATGGTCTGCCAATCTGTTTACAACACACCTAAATCTACACTCACTAATGTCACTGCTTTCATGGGTCCATCTTTGGACCATTGGAACCATCTCCAGCACCGCCATCCATGTCTCTGAGGCAGGCTATGCTTTGAAAAACTCTAGGCTGGGCCCTCGCCGCCCATGGCTGGGGTCTGACCATGGAGTACACATTCTTCTCTCTTACTCACCGAAGTTTATGAGAGATCAGGCCCCCACCTCTACCCTCACAATTATAATGATTGAAAACTCATGCACTATTTTGATTTAAGTTACTTGGCTTAATATGAAGTAACAAGGAAAAACAACAACAAAAAAAGTCAAAGAACTGTTAAGTAGCCTAGTGGGAGAGATGTTTTCTTTAAGTTTTTTTTTAAATTGAGTTATAGTTGACTTACAATGTTGTGTTAATTTCTGCTGTACAGCAAAGTGATTCAGTTATATACATACACTTTTTTTCATATTCTTGTCCATTATGGTTTATCACAGGATATTGATTATAGTTCCCTGTGCTATACAGTAGAACCTTGTTATTTATCCATTCTATATATAATAGTTTGCAGCTGCTAACCCCAAACTCCCACTCCATCCCCCCCACCCCCCTCCCCCTTGGCCACCACAGGTCTATTTTCTATGTCTGTGAGTCTGTTTCTGTTTTGTAGATAAGTTCATCTGTGTCATATTTTAAATTCCACATAGAAGGGATAGCATATGGTATTTGTCTTTCTCCTTCTGACTTACTTCACTTAGTATGATAAGAGAGATGATTTTTTAAGGGACTTTTCTTGATCATCTCATACCACTCTACTAGGGAGTGTCTTATTCAACCTAGAAGGAGTGCTTCTCATACGCTCTAATTTCCAATATGCATACAGTGACATTCATGTAGTCAATTAATAAGCACTGAGTACCATGTCTGCCTTCAAAAGTTTTCAACATATTAAGAAGGTAACACACACACACACACACACACACACACACACACACACCCAGAGAAACTACTGCTTCTTAAAGGAAAGCTTAGTCTTTAGTTCTTACAAAAGCCTCGGCTATCAGACAGTCAATGCTCACTTGTCTCCTAGCCAGCACCCTGAGACACACCTCAGCTAATCCCTAAACCTTACGTCTTATCCACAGAGCCTTCCTGTGCTTGAAGGAATATGTTTGACACTAACTCCCCAAGAAGTCTGCATTCTCATAAACTTTTAGTAGAGTTTACACATTTTTTGGACTCCTTTTTCTTTTTTTTCTTTTTTTCTTTTGCGGTACGCGGGCCTCTCACTGTTGTGGCCTCTCCCGTTGCGGAGCACAGGCTCCGGACACTCAGGTTCAGCGGCCATGGCTCATGGGCCCAGCCACTCCGCGGCATGTGGGATCCTCCCGGACCGGGGCACGAACCCGTGTCCCCTGCATCGGCAGGCGGACTCTCAACCACTGCGCCCCCAGGTAAGCCCACGGGCTCCTTTTTCTATATATTGTGGCTATGGCATGCTGTTGTTGGTAAAGGCTGGATAATCTAATAGAAGTCACAATCATCTAAGCCAAATAGGGTCCCTAGTCTGCAGTGAACTCGAGGTTAAGTCATCATCCAAACATGTAGTAATTCTGGAACCTCAACTGAGAAAACAAGATTTGCTCTGTCCCTTACTGGCTATGTGCTTCCCAGCAATGGCACCAACCTCTCTGTGTCTTGGACTCCATCAATAGTCAGAAGGTAATACATATACAAAAACCTGTACTTATAAAGGTTTTGTGAGATTCAAAGCAAAGATGTAAAAGTAAACAATATGGAACACTATAGAAATATTAAGTAATTATATTAGTGTTAGGAAAGAAAGTCTCTTCTATAGAGTATTAGGGGGAAAAGGCTCTGCTAAACTTTAAAAGGCAATAAAAGAATTAAATGCAAATTTTAATTAACTCGAAACACAGAACTGCCAACATTCTCCTATAAACGTAGTATACCCATTCATGAGCAGCTGATATCAATCACATTCAAATTATGATACCACCAATTGTTAAGCATTCTAGTTAAAATAAAGACATACTTTCTGCAGACTTTTTTCCCTTACTCTCCTGAACTGTGCGATCTTGATTCACTCTTTCATTGTTTCCTTCGTTCTGTCAATATCTCAGTGCCTGTTATGTGCCAGAAACTGTGCTAAGTGCCACAAATCACAAAAGAACAAGACACAATCCCTTTTCTCCAAATTATCTGACCATAATTAATCATGTAACAAAATGATACGACAATAACATAAAGATATTTTGGTTTGTGTGTGCATGGAATAGTGTGGGAATGTACAAAAGGAAGGGACCATGTCAGCCTGGAAAAGTCTTCATAGAGAAGGTGCTATCTCTGCAGGGTCTTAAAGAATGGGTTCCCTTCCAAGGTCTTGCTGAGGAAAAGCACAAGGTTCAACAAAAGGGAGAAGAAGCCCATAGCATGAACCCATGGATCTGACTAGCCAGATATGTAATCCAAACCATTTTGAAACAATGAGGCAGGCCTGGGGATTAGCCTAAACTCTTATTTTTTTACAATCAAGACCCTTCACGATCTAGCTTCTACCTAACCTTTCCAAGTTTTACCCTAGCTGATGTATAGCAGACTGGTTGAAAGTGTATTCTAGACTCAAACAAGCCTGTATTCAAATTCCACGAGTAGTGCTACCTTAGGCAAATGAATAACCTCTCCAAGCCTCACTTTCCTCATATGTAAAATGGGATGATGACATGTCAAATTCATAAGATTCTTGTGAGGGGTTCAAGAGATAAAGTGTGTCATTTACTAAACATTTATTAAGTTCTCAAAAGATATTTATTATTGTAGCCAAGACTGCTAATTGTCTCTCCAATACACATTCCCCCTTCCTACTATACTAGGAAGTATATTGTTGAGACACAATGTATCAAGCTAAAAATTACACTTCCTTCCCTTACAGAGAGGAATAACAATATGACATGATTCTGACCAATGAGATATAAGCAGAAGTCATTGGATAGGCTTCCGAAAACCCCTTAAAAGGAGAACAGGTTCAGGCCACACATACTCTTTTGCCTTTTGCCATTATTCCTTTTTCCTACTTGGAACATGACCTTGATGGCTAGAGCTAGTGCAGCCATCCTGTGCCTACATGGGAAGAGCAAGAGAATCACAGAAATCTCAGCCCAGACAAACTTAGGTCATTGAATCAATATTACCAATTGTCTACCAATAGATTTGTAATGGTGGGAGAAAAAGTAAACCCCTATTTCCAGGCCTATTGTTTAGGTTTTCTGTCACTGTTAGCCAAATTAAAAAATACACACACACACACACACACACACACACACACACACACCCCTTCTAAGAAACTGAAGTTAGTTTTATCAGGATTAAGACATGTTTCCTGAACTTAAAATAAACACAACTACCTAAACAGGTCCAAAATACCTTACCCAAACCCCTTATACCCAGATGGTTTCAGAATTCAGATAGTTAATAGAGTCCATATACTGTGTATGACCAAATACCCCTGAGTAGAGTTGGGCAGCACCCTATCCTCAAGCACATTAACATTTCTGCAGAGAGACATCTGAGCATTTAGACTAAGTGGGATACAGGAAGAACATAAGTAGTACCTATCAGTTCAGGTCAGGTTTCTCCAAGTACATTCAGGTCAGTGGAGATTCTGCAGTGAATAACGTTATGAAAACTCAATTTTCACAGCCTTTTGGGTTTTGGAATTATGGATAATGCACAGTGAATCTGTAGTACAAGACAGAATTTAGCTATAATCCACATCTAAATAATATTCTATGAGGGTTGCATAGTATCAATTTGGACTACTCTAACAAAGTACCATAGGCTGGGTGGCTTATCAACAACAGAAATTTATTTCCCAAAGTTCTGGAGGATGGAAGTCCAAGATCAGGTTGCCAGCATGGTGGAATTCTAGTGAGGACTCTCTTCCAGATTGCAGATAACTGATTTCTCATTGCATCCTTGCATAATGGAAAGAGAACTAGCTAGCTCTCTAGAGCCTCTTCTTATATAAAGATACTAATCTCACTCATGAGGGCTCCACCCTCATTACCTCCCAAAGGTCCCACCTCCAAATACCATCACATCAACATATGAATTTGGGGAAGGGGACAAAAAAGTCAATCCATTGAAAATATAAAAATATATCACACCTGGCTCAGAGAAAGCAGAAAAGGTGTCTAAAGTGAAGAATATCTGAGCTAAGCCATGAAGAGTTATTAAGATTTTGAGAGACAGACATGGGAATTAGAAAGAAATACATGGGCAAGACCTCAATAGCACTGGGGGAGGAATAGGAAGATGGCAGAATAGGAATATGGCAGAATTCGTCTCTCCTCACAAGTACATCAAGAATACATCTACAAATGGAACAATTCTCATGGAGCACCCGCTGAACATTAGTGGAAGACTTCGGACACCTAAAAAGACAAGAAAAAAATCCCCTCACAACCAGGTAGGACAAGAGAAAGAAAAGAGGAATCAGAAAAGTGATCAGCAACCCTGGCAGGAAGCTGAAGGTGAACAGACGTCCCTGCACTCAGAAAAAAACCCTCATGGTGGGGAAATCAGCTGGGACAGAAAGGGACCTTCAGGGGATCAAAGGAGAACACAGCAGACGTCTGTGGAAGGCAGGATAAAATAAGAACTGTGCACATGGTCTGTGCCACAGCCCTGCACAACCCAGCCTGAGTTGTGTGTCTCCTGTTGCAGAGGGTGGCTGGGTGCTAGACAGTAGGGTTTGGAGTGTGCAACCAGGGAGGGGACAGCTGTTGGCTGTGAAAAAGCAGCCTGAAGAGACAGGAGTAAGGAGCTCCACAACCAGTAAAGTCTGCGGAAAAAGCAAGGGACACCATAAAAGCAAGGCGTCATTGTTGAGTGGCGTGCAAGGGGTGGGGATGCCATTGCAACCCCTTTCCCCACCCGCCAGCTTCTTCGGCCTCTAGAGGCACTGGAAGGGGTACCCATCTGGGCAGGATTGCCCGCCCCTCAAGCCAAGGCCTCCTCTGCCCATATGGGCTCCAGGGTCCTGAGCACTGCCCATCCCAAAGCCACCTTGAGAGTCAGCCCTGGGTGCCTCTGCCTGAGTCGGGAATCTGACAGTGCTGGCAGGGGCTGAGTCCCAAAGTGTGGGGTTAACAGAGCGGATCCAGGGAGAGGACTGCTGTTGGCTGTGCAGATACAAAAGAGGGGATGGGAGTGAGGGGCTTCGCGGCTGGGAATGCCCCTAGAGGAAGCGTGGTCTACCGAGGAAATGAGGCACCATAGCTGAGTGGCACACAAGAGGCGGGGCCACCGGTACCCCCACACACTGGCCCCTGCCTCGGCGGGCACTGGGAGGGACTCCCACCATAGTGAGTGTGCCCCAGTCTGTTGTAACTGCCTGCTGGTCTACTCCGCCACAGGCAATTTGCACACACCCCAGCTGCGGCCGCCATACCCCTCCCTGGCCAGGGTAAGTGTGCACCAATCAGCCGCTGCTTTCGCTCCTTCTTGCCTGGGTGAGGAACAGATGCCTAAGGGTGGCACACAAAAAGAGGGGGGGCTAAAACCAAAGCTGAGCCCAGGGGCGGCTGACTAAGGAAGAGTAATGGAAATCTTTCCTTGCAGCTGCATAAGCCACGGATTAAATCCCCACGATCGGCTTGGTAAATCCTACATCTGTGGAATATCTGAAGATGTGAGTGTTCCCACAACTGAAAATGGTCTACGTTAGTAGCAGTGGACTTTGGGGGCAAGCACACGTGGGAGTTGGGCCAGGTCAGAGTCTCAGCTGCTCCCACACTGCCCACAGCAGGTCCAAGATCCACCTGGAGGCACAAGAGGGCCTGCTGGGGAGGTGGGGGTTGGTTGTGTCTCACTGTGGGAGCAAGAACACTGCAAGAGGAGGCCCCAGGAAAGATTCTTAGCACCGTTCTTTTTTTCTTTGTTTCATTTTGTTCAGTTGTTGCGGGTGTTGTTTTCATTATGTGTTATTTTATATATATATATATATATATATATATATATATATATATTAAATTTTTAAAATACATCTTTTTTAAATTTTTCTATTTTTACTTTGTTGTTGTTTTGTGGTTTTTTTCTTGTTTTTGTTCTTTGTCTTTTATTTTTTAATTTATTTAGTTTTAAATTTTTTGATGATTTTATGTGGCTGTTTTATGTTTTCTTTTCTTTTTAGTTTGCTTTCTGTTTTGATTTATTTATCATTTTTTCTTTTTGTTAGTTTAGTCCTTATTGATTGTTCTCATTTTTGAGTTCTATTGTTTGTTTGTTCTCTTGTTTTGTTTTGTTTTTCTTCTCTGTCTGCTCCTTTGTTTCTCTTAGTTTGGTTTTGCTTTTGTTGTTATCATTTGTCTTGGATCTGGTGTATCTGTTTGTTTTTTTTCTTCTTTTTTATTTTCTGTGTATGTTGTTGCTGGTGGTTTGTTTTTGTTTTTGCTATTTGTCTTGGGGTTTGTTTGTTTTCTTTTTTTTTTTCTTTCTTTTTTCTCTAGACAAGCTGCACAGCTTGTGGGATCTTTGTTCCCTGGCCAGGGGTCAGGCCTGAGCCTCCAGGGTGGGAGTACTGAGCTCAGGATGCTGGCCCACCAGAGAATTCCCAGGCCCAGGGAATACTAATTGGTGTTCATGTTCCCAGAAGTATCCATATCAACACCAAGACCCAGGCCCACACAACTGTCTGCAGGCTCCAGTGCTAGACACCTCACATTAAACAACCAGCAAGACAGGAACACAGCCCCACCTATCAGCAGACAGGCTGCCTAAAGTCAAACTAAGCCCAGAGACACCCCAAAAACACCACCTGATGCGGTCCCGTTCATCAGAGGGAAAAGACTCACCTCCACCCACCAGAGTGTGCAGGCATCAATCCCTCCCACCAGGAAGCCTACACAAGCCCCTGAACCAACCTCACCTACCGGGGGGCAGACAACTGAAGCAAGAGGAACTACTACTCTGCAGCCTCTGGAAAGGAGACCATAAACACAGTAAATTAGACAAACTGAAAAGACAGAGAAATATGTTGCAGATGAAGGAGTAAGGTAAAAACCCACAAGACCAAATAAATGAAGAGGAAATAGGCAATCTACCTGAAAAAGAATTCAGAGTAATGATAGTAAAGATGATCCAAGATCTCAGAAATAGAATGGAGGCACAGGTCAAGAAGACACAAGAAATGTTTCACAAGGACCTACAAGAACTAAAGAACAAACAATCAATGATGAACAACTGAACTGAAAAACACACCAGAAGGAATCAATAGCAGAATAACTGAGGCAGAAAACGGATAAGTGAGCTGTAATATAGGATGGTGGAAATAACTTTCATGGAGCAGAATAAAGAAATAATGGAGAGAAATGAGGACAGTCTCAGAGACCTCTGGGACAACATTAAACACACCAATATTCGAATTATAGGGGTCCCAGAAGAAGAAGAGAAAGAGAAAGTGTCTGAGAAAATATTTGAAGGGATTATAGTTGAAAACTTCCCTGACATAGAAAAGGAAATAGTCAGTCAAGTGCAGAAAGCACAGAGAGTCCCATACAGGATAAACCCAAGGAGAAACATGCTGAGACACATATTAATCAAACTATCAAAAATTAAATACAAAGAAAAAATATTAAAAGCAGCAAGGGAAAAGCAACAAATAACATACAAAGGAATCCCCGTAAGGTTATCAGCTGATCTTTCAGCAGAAACTCTACAGGACAGAAGGGAGTGGCAGGATATATTTTAAATGATGAAAGGGAAAAAACTACAACCAAGATTACTCTACCCAGCAAGGATCTCATTCAGATTTGACAGAGAAATCAAAAGCTTTACAGACAAGCAAAAGCTAAGAGAACCCAGCACCACCAAACCAGCTTTACAGCAAATGCTAAAGGAACTTCTCTAGGCGGGAAACACAAGATAAGCAGAAGACTTACAAAAACAAACCCAAAACAATTAAGAAAATGGTAATAAGAACATACATATCAATAACTATCTTAAATGTAAATGGATTAAATGCCCCAACCAAAAGACACAGACCGGTTAAATAGATACAAAAAAAGACCTATATATATGCTGTCTACAAGACACCTACTTCAGACCTAGGGACACATACAACTGAAAGTGAGGGGATGGAAAAAGATATTCTTTGCAAATGGAAATCAAAGGAAAGCTGGAGTAGCAATTCTCATATCAGACAAAACAGACTTTAAAATAAAGACTGTTACAGGAAACAAGGAAGGACACTATATAATGATAAAGGGATAAATCCAAGAAGATATAACAATTGTAAATATTTATCCACCCAACATAGGAGCAACTCAATATATAAGGCAAATGCTAAAGACGTAAAAGGGGAAATCGACAGTAACACAATAGTGGGGTACTTTCACACTTCACTTACACCCTAAAGACGTAAAAGGGGAAATCAACAGTAACACAATAGTGGGGTACTTTCACACTTCACTTACACCAATGGATAGGTCATCCAGACAGAAAATTATTAAGGAAATGCAAGCCTTAAAAGACACATTAGACAAGATAGCCTTAATTGACATTTATAGGACACTGCATCAGAAAGCAAAAGAATACACCTGTTTCTCAAGTGCACACGGAACATTCTTCAGGTTAGATCACATCTTGGTTCACAAATCAAGCCTTGGTAAATTTAAGAAAATTGAAATCATATCAGTCATCTTTTCCAACCACAACGCTATGAGATTATAAATCAATTACAGGGAAAAAGCTGTAAAAAACAGAAACACATGGAGGCTAAACAACATGCTATTAGATAACCAAGAGATTACTGAAGAAATAAAAAAATATCTAGAAACAAATGACAATAAAAACACGACAACCCAAAACCTATGGGATGCAGCAGAAGCAGTTCTAAGAGGGAAGTTTATAGCAGTACAATACTATCTCAAGAAGTAAGAAAAATCTCAAATGAACAACTTAACCTTACACCTAAAGCAACTAGAGAAAGAATAACAAACAAAACCCAAAGTTAGCCAAATGAAAATCATAAAGATCAGAGCAGAAATAAATGAAATAGAAGTGAAGAAAACAATAGCAAAGATCAATGAAACTAGAAGCTGTTTCTTTGAGAAGATAAACAAAATTGATAAACCATTAGCCAGACTCATCAAGAAAAAAAGGGAGAGGACATAATAAAATTAGAAATGAAAAAGGAGGTTAAGGTTACAGTTGACACCACAGAAATACAAAGGATCATAAGAGACTACTACAAGTAAATATGTACCAAACATGGACAACCTGGAAGAAATGGACAAATTCTTGGAAAAGTACAACCTTCCAAGACTGAACCTGGAAGAAATAGAAAATACAAACAGACCAATCACAAGTAATGAAATTGAAATGGTGATTTAAAATCTTCCAGCAAAAAGAAGTCCAGGGCCAGACAGCTTCACAATCAAATTCTATCAAACATTTAAAGAAGAGTTAACACCTATCCTTCTCAAACTCTTCCAAAAAATTACAGAGGGAGGAATACTCCTAAACTCATTCTATGAGGCCACCATCACCCTGATACCAAAAGATATTACAAAAAAAGAAAATTACAGGGCAATATCACTGATACATAGACACAAAAATCCTCAGCAAGATACTAGCAAATGGAATCCAACAACACATTAAAAGGATTATATACCTCAAGTTGAATTTATCCCAGGGATGTAAGGATTCTTCAATATACACAAATCAATCAATGTGATACACCATATTAACAAATTGAAGAATAAAAACCATATGATCATCTCAATAGTTGCAGAAAAAGCTTTTGACAAAATTCGACACCAATTTATGATAAAAACCTCCAAAAAGTGGGCATAGAGGGAACCTACCTCAACATAATAAAGGCCATATATGACAAACTGACAGCAAACATCATTCTCAATGGTGAAAAACTGAAAGCATTTCCTCTAAGATCAAGACAACAGTATCCACTCTCACCAGTATTATTCAACATAGTTTTGGAAGTCCTAGCCACAGCAATCAGAGAAGAAAAAGAAATCAAAGGAATCCATATTGGAAAAGAAGAAGTAAAACTGTCACTGTTTGCAGAGGACATGAACCTATATATAGAAAATCCTAAAGATGCTACCAGAAAATTACTAGAGCTAATCAATGAATTCAGTAAAGTTGCAGGATACGAAATTAATACAAAGAAATCTCTTGCATTCCTATACATTACCAACAAAAGATCAGAAAGAGAAATTAAGGAAACAATCCCATTTACCATTACAACAAAAAGAATAAAATACCTAGGAATAAACCTACCTAAGGAGCCAAAACACCATTATACAGAAACCTATAAGATACTGATGAAAGAAATCAAAGATAACACAAACAGATGGAGAGATATACCATGATCTTGGATTGGAAGAATCAACATTGTGAAAATGACTATACTACCCAAAGCAATCTACAGATTCAGTGCAATCCGTATCAAATTACCAATGGCATTTTTCACAGAATTAGAACAAAAAAATTGTACAATTTGTATGGAGACACAAAAGACCCCGAATAGCCAAAGCAATCTTGAGAAAGAAAAATGGAGCTGGAGGAATAAGGTTCCCTGACTTAAGGCTATACTACAAAGCTACAGTAATCAAGACAGTATGGTACTGGCACAAAAACAGAAATATAGATCAATGGAACAGGATAGAAAGCCCAGAGATAAACCCACACACTTATGGTCACCTAATCTATGACAAAGGAGGCAAGAATATACAATGGAGAAAAGACAGTCTCTTCAATAAGTGGTGCTGGGAAAACTGGACAGCTACATGTAAAAGAATGAAATTGGAACACTCCCTAACACCATACACAAAAATAAACTCAAAATGGATTAGAGACCAAATGTAAGTCCAGAAACTATAAAACTCTTACAGGAAAACATAAGCAGAACACTCTTTGACATAAATCATAGCAAAATCTTTTTTGACCCACTCCCTACAGTAATGAAAATAAAAAATAAAAATAAACAAATGGGACCTAATTAAACTTAAAAGCTTTTGCTCAGTAAAGGAAACCATGAACAAGATGAAAAGACAACCCTCATAATGAGAGAAAATATTTGCAAACGAAGCAACTGACAAAGGATTAATCTCTAAAATATACAAACAGCCCATGCAGCTCAACATCAAAAAAACAAACAACCCAATCAAAAAATGGGTGGAGGACCTAAATAGACATTTCTCCAAAGAAGACATACAGATGGCCAACAAACACATTAAAAGATGCTCAACATCACTAATAACTAGAGAAATGCAAATCAAAGCTACAATAAGGTATCACCTCACACCAGTCAGAATGGCCATCATCAAAAAATCTACAAACAATAAATGCTGGAGAGGGTGTAGAGAAAAGGGAACCCTCTTGCACTGTTGGTGGGAATGTAAATTGATGGAGCCACTATGGAGAACAGTGTGGAGGTTCCTTAAAAAATTAAAAACAGAACTACCATATGACCCAGCAATCCCACTACTGGGCATATACCCAGAGAAAACCATAATTCAAAACGACGCATGCACCCCAATTTTCATTGCAGCACTATTTACAATAGCCAGGACATGGAAGCAACCTAAATGTCCATCAACAGAGGAATGGATAAAGAAGAAGTGGTACATATATGCAATGGACTATTACTCAGCCATAAAAATGAACAAAATTGGGTCATTTGCAGAGACCCTGATGGACCTAGAGACTGTCATACAGAGTGAAGTAAGTCAGAAAGAGAAAAACAATATCGTATTTTAATACATATATGTGGAATCCAGAAAAATGGTATAGATGATCTTATTTGCAAAGCAGAAATAGAGACACAGATGTAGAGAACAAACATATGGAGACCAAGGAGGGAGGGGGTGTAGGATGAATTGGGAGACTGGGATTGACAGATATACACTATTGATACTCTGTATAAAATAGATAACTAATGAGAACATGCTGTAAAGCACAGGGAACTCTATTCAGTGCTCTGTGGTGACCTAAATGGGAAGGAAATCCAAAAGAGAGGGGATATATGTATATGTGAAGCTGATTCACTTTGCTGTACAACAACTAACACAACATTGTAAGGCAACTATACTCCAATAAAAATTAATTTTAAAAGAGACCTCAATAGCGTTGTCCTCTGGCCCCTGATCAAGAACAGATAAATATTAATAACTAAAATAACAGTAAAACTACCATTCACTCAAAGATTTTAGTATACCAGGCACTGTTCTACTCACTTCACTTGGATTAACTCATTTAATCCTCACCTCAATCTCATGAGGTAGGTATAATCTTTATTGCAATACTTCAGATGAGAAACTGTGCACAAAGAAGTTAAATATAACTGCTCCAGGTCATATGGCTAGTAAAAGGCAGAAGCTGGATTCAAACCCAGACAGTCTGAATGATAGTCCTAATAAAAGCTCAGCGGAATTCCAATTCTGACCTATTTAGCAATTTAAACAATTAATTTCTGGTGTTGGTGAGGTGTGAGAAAATTAGCACAAACCTTTGTCAACTTGTACAATCTTACTGATAGGCAAGCTGGTGGCATATATCAAAAGCCTGTAAAATGTGTATTCCCACTGTCCTAATAATTCTACTTTTAATAATTTTCCCAAAGAAATAATCAGGGGCTCTGGTAATAGTGGAATAAGAAATTTAGACAAACTCTCCCACTGAAAACAACTACAAACCCTCGACAAACTTTTATTTTTAAAAGTCAGCTTGAATGCATCAGTAAGCTAGCAAGGCAGTGAAGAATTATGGAGGTAAATCCAGAAGATGATGGAAATGCAAAGAGTGAGTCCACCATTTGAAACGGTTTTCCCCTGGAGTAACTGCCAGTTCTGTAGAGTCAGCTAAGAGGCTAAAGATCTGAGCATTGCTTTTGACAGCCTCTTGGATTTAAGAGAACAAAAGTAAAAGTCTGGAGGCTACCAAAGAAAAGGGCCCTGGTAATCCTGCTTTGGGATGGAACCACAGTGGCTATTCTTCAGAACAAAGTAAGCCAGAGAAAGTTTTGAAATACAGCTTCAAATCGCCTCAATACTTGGATTTATATTCAAGCAAGTCTGGATGCTAGTGGTCTTACAGTTACTTGCAAGAAGCAAATTTTAATATTCTCTGGAGGAAAATAATACCTTCCTAGGACCCACAATATTTTACAATTTTTCACATAGAATGTCCACTACACAGTCAAAACTAACCAGGCACAGGAAGAGATGAAACAATATGTAAGAAAATTAAGAGAAACAATAGAATACAACAGGACAAAACCCACATAGACTCCAGATTATAGAGTTATTGAATACAGAAACATTAAGATAATTATCCTTAATGTATTTAACAAGATAAAAGGCAAGATCAAGAATTTCAGCAGAAAACTAGAAACTATAAAGTAAGGTAATGGCAATTCTAACATTAAAAAATACAATAACCAAAATTAAGAATGCAATAGAAGGTTTTAAAAGTAATTAGGCAAGGCTAAAGAGTGAATTAGGAAACTGGGAAATAAATCAGAAAAAAATATGCAGAATAAAACATGGAAAGACAAAACGTTAGAAAATACATAAGCAAGTAGAAGAGATGGGGATTCAGTGAGAAGGGTTAACATATGTGTGCTGGGAATTCCAGAGCGGAGGAAAGAGAAAGTAGAAATAAAGTTATAAAGAGGTAGTGGCTGAAAATTCCTTAAAATTGATCCAAAAAAAGAGAAAAAAAACGCTCAATCCATAATAGGGATAAGCCAAGTTTGGCCAGTTGCCTATTTTGTTATGGTCTGTAAGTTAAGAATGGTTTTTACATTTTTAAAGGGTCATAAAAGAAGAAGAGAAGGAGGAGAGACCATATGTGGCCCACACAGCCTAAAATTTGTATCTGTTTCTTTACAGAAAATGTTTGTGACATCTGAGCCACAGATTCAAGAATCCCTATGAACCCCATATGCTCCTCTAAATCCACTCTCATGCTCAGTAGCCCAGGTTGTCATGAGAAGGAGATTGGAGGGAGAAGAAAGGAAAGTGAGATTGGGGTATTTATTCCCCCAGCTGTCTCCTAGGTCACATAGGTTGCTTGCATCCCTTGACCAAAAGTGACAGTTCCTGTAAAGTGGCTTTCTCCATATTGTCTATCTGTTTCCAGCTTTTAGTAAAAGTTCCTCTTACTCCTTCATACTTGGGGTGGTAAAGACTCCGAACTCTAATCTTAATCCAGCCTCCTGCTATTACTAGCTCCTGGTCTACACTATTTCCCACTGTTTTGCTATATGTTGTCCAATGCCTTTGTCAATCACCCCTTCATTAATTATCTCTTACCCACAAGGTCCCCAACAGATGCTGGCCATACCTAGGTATATCATAATAAAACTGCTAGAAGAAGAAGGAAAAGGGGGTGGGGAGAAGGAAAGGGAAAAGGAGAAGGAGAAGAAGAAGGGGAGAAGAAGGAAAAAAGAAAACAAAAAGAAAGTATCTTAAAAGCAACCACATGAAAAAAGACAGAATTCCTACAATGAAACAACAATTAGCCCAAGAGCTGAATTCTAAAAAAATAATAGAAGTCAAATGATTATGGAAAAATATATCCAAATAACCAAAAGAAAGTAATTTCCAATCTAGAATTCAATATCCAATGCAAACATCTTTCAAGAATTAAAGCAACATAAAGATATTTTCAGACAAACAAAGCTCAAGAAAATTCATCACCAGCAGACTAAATTAAATACTAAAGGGTATTCTCTGGCTAAAAGGAAAAATTTACCAGATGGAAGCTAGGAGATGGTGGAAGCGATAAGGAACAATGCAAGGGATAACAGATATAAATGAGTACTGGCTGCATAAAACAACAGTGAAAATACATATAGAATATATATACACTTAACAACAGCTCATAAGTTAAAAAGATGGTAAAAGAATCTAAAGTGTTTTAAAATCCTTGCAACATCTGGGAAGAGGCATAAATATTAATTTATCATAAGTAGAAAAATCATGTTGTATTTTTCAGGGTACCCATTAAAAGAATAGTTAAAGAAAATAAAAGATTAGTAGAGGGTTGGAATAACACAAATTATCAATCCCAAACGAAGGTAATAAATGAGATGAAAAAAGAAACAAAGAAAGATGGGACAAAAAAGCAAAATAAGACAGAATATATAAACCAAAATATCACATTAATTAAAGGCAATTAATTAAATCCTTCAAATTAAAGGCAAATGCACCAGACTGGATTAAAAGTAAGCTGCTTAGAAGATATATGTCTGAAAATAAAAATATAGCAGGGTTTCTGTTAAACAACAGAAAAAATATACCATGTAAACATTAAAAACAACGGAAAAAGCTGGTATAACTCTATTAATATTGCACGAAGTAGACTTCAAAGAAAAATTATTATTAGACATACACATTTCATAATGTTAAAAGGCTCAAAGCACCAGAAATATTTTTTAAAATTCCAAATTTTTAAAACAAAGTTGTTCATTTGAAAATATTTAATAATAAAGCTAATAACCTCTGGCAATACTAATTATCCAATATCAGGAATTAACCAATTATCCAATTAACCAAAAGCAGGAATCAAGAACGAAAAAAGAGACATCACTACATGTACTATAGACATTAAAAGATAAAAGGATATTATTTATGAACAATTGTACGCTAATAACTTTTGCAAATTGAAACTTATTAGAAAATTTTCTAGAAAAATATAGTTTATAAAACTGACTCCAGAAGTAACAGAAAATTTGAATGGGTCTTTGATTATTAAATCTATAATTGAAAAACTGCTCTAAAAAAGAAATCCAGGCCCAGATTGCCTCATTGGTAAATTCTACCAAATATTTCAGAAAGAAATAAAACCAATGTTAAAATTCATTACAGGGCTTCCCTGGTGGCGCAGTGGTTGAGAGTCCACCTGCCGATGCAGGGGACACGGGTTCGTGCCCCAGTCTGGGAAGATCCCACATGCCACAGAGCGGCTAGGCCCGTGAGCCATGGCTGCTGAGCCTGCTTGTCCGGAGCCTGTGCTCCACAATGGGAGAGGCCACAACAGTGAGGCCCACGTGCAGCAAAAAAAAAAAAAAAATTCATTACAAAACTACATTAATTTACACAATATTGGTGCAGGAATATATAGACAAATCAATAGAAAAGAACTGAGGTCAGAAAAAGTTCCATGCCTATATAGATGCTTGATATGCTAAAGACTGGACTACAGACAAATGAAGAAAGAATAGTATTTTCAAATGAATGGTCCTAGGTCAACCAAATATCCATATCCATATGGAGATCAAGAATGAACTTGATCTCTATCTTACACCATCCATAATAATCAGTTCCAAGTGGATTGCAGTTCTAATTTTGAATGGAAAACAATAAAACTTTTGGAATAAGAAAATATCTTCATGAACTTGGGAGTATGAAATTTAAACAAGCCATAAAGGCACATAAAAAGATTGATAAATTTTTCTAATAAAATTAAGAACTTCTGCTCATGAAAAGACACCAGTAAGAGAGGAAACAGGAAAGCCATACAGTGGGGGAAAATATTTACAGCACATAAACTGCACATATCCAGACTATATAAAGAACTTCTACAAATCATTTTTGCTGAAAGAAAATCTATTACATATGGAAAAAGAGACACACAGGCACTTCACAAAAGAGGATAACCAAAAATGAAAACACCCAACTAAAATTTATAAAAAGATGCTAGGGGACTTCCCTGGTGGTGCAGTGGTTGAGAATCTGCAGGCCAATGCAGGGGACACGGGTTCGAGCCCTGGTCTGGGAAGATCCCACATGCTGTGGAGCAACTGGGCCCGTGAGCCACAATTACTGAGCCTGCGCATCTGGAGCCTGTGCTTCGCAACAAGAGAGGCCGCGATAGAGAGGGGCCCACGCACCGTGATGAAGAGTGGCCCCCACTTGCCACAACTAGAGAAAGCCCTCGCACAGAAACGAAGACCCAACACAGCCATAAATAAATTAAAATAAAATAAAATAAAATAAAAAGATGCTAAACCTTTTCAGGCATTAGGAAAATACAAATCAAAACTACAATGAGAAACCACTACAAGCTCACCAAATTAACTAGAAGTAAACAAACTGAAAAGCAAGAAAGCAAAGTAGTGGAATTCTCAAACATTATAACCACTTAGTACAACCACTTTGGACAACAGCTGTTTGGCAGTATTTACTAACAATACATATAATACCTGTGACCCAACAATTCCACTCTTTCCAATAGAAATGCATGTACTAGAGTGTGAATAAGAATATTCATCAAATGAAAACATAAATAACCTAAATGCATGTCAACAGTACATTATTTTGATGAACCGAAGTATATTCTATTCATACAATCGATTACATGCAACAATGACAATGAACTAACTATTGATACACTCAAAACACGCCTGACTCTCCCAAAAGTAGTACTAAACAAAATACATAAGACAACATAAAAGAATACATTAGTGTCTTATTTCTTTTCTGTAAAGTTCAGAAATAGGCAAGAGTAAATTAGAGTTAAAATAGAGTTAAAATAATTAGAGTTAAAATAGTTAAAATAGTTAAAATAGTGGTGGTGGGGAGGAAGAAGTGATTAGGGTATATGAGGGATGTCTGAGGTATTGGTAATGATCTATTTCTTGACCTTGATGATGGCCACATAGATGCCTACTTTGTAAGAATTCATCAAGAAGCATATTTCTACTTTGAGTACTTTCCTATGTATGTTGTACTGCACAATAAAAAAAGAATAAGAAAATGAACAGTCAGGAATGTGATACAGATTTATTTACAAAGATATTCTCTGTGGCTTGTTTATTATGATTAAAAAAGTAAAAAAAAAAAGGAGGAGGGATTACCTAGATGTCAAACACTAATTAAATTATGATATGTCCATACAACAGACTATCATTTAATTATTTAAATTCATGATGTAAAAGAATATTTAATGTCATAGAAAGATAAAACCTATTGTTTAGAAAATAAAATGAGTTACAACTCACTACACACAGTTTAATTCCATTTTAATAAAATATATGTAAACATATATATGCATATATTCCAAGGGAAAAAAAAAGACTTGAAACAATATATACCAAAATGTTAACAATGAGAGAAAATTATAGGTGATCTTTATTTCTTCATCTATATTTTCTAAACTTTTACAGGTAACATGTAGAAAAATTGAAATAAAAAAATTCTTTTTCTGAAAATTGTCCAGAGGCTTTCAAATCTAGCTAATAGTCTGGCTTCCCATGGAAGCACATCCTTGAAACAGAATATTTCTCCTCTGAAGCCTGAAGCACTCTTTCTTATAAGCTAACATATGTGGACTCCAGAGTTAAACATCACAATATAACATAGGAAGAAATCATAAGCTGTCTGCACAGCTCCACCTCAGACCACCAGTGTTCTCATCAATTAGAGCCAGATCATGGACTTCCTATTGCTTTTTACAGTTTCACTTAAGAAAGTTACTAATAAGTGACTAGTCCAGCTAATTTTTCACTAACATTTGTCTTATTTCACAAATAGAGACCAAACCAAAAAAAAAAAAAAAAATCTCCTGTTTCTTTCAGCCCCACATGCAATGCCTTGTGCTTAGTTTTTCCCACTTTCATGTGGTCCTTTTCCTTTCCCCACCATCAGAGTTCCACTCCTCTTCCAATCTCTTCCCAAATAGTACCCCCCCACACCCTAGGAAGCCTTCTGCAATCCACGTAACCCAAATCTGCTCAGAAGTTCTCTCAGCATGTAGGAGTCCAGTAGGGCCTTTCAGCAGGTCATTCCTCCTGTGCTACAACTTCATCTTCCAGTGGCTTCTATAACTTTCAATATTCTCACTTCCTACCTCTCTGAATACTTTCCTCTGCCTGTATTTAAGTGTATGAGGAAGAAGAAAAACTAGTAAAGAACATCTGTTTTTTATAAAAGGAATCAAATGCCACCTCTCACCCATTAGGATGTCTACTCACATCTGTTAAGATGGCTATATACAGAAAATAACAATTGTTGGCAAGGATGAGAATAAATTGGAACCCTTATATATTGGTGGTGGGAATGTAAAATGGTGCAGCCTCTGTGGAAAACAGTATAGCAGTTTCCCAAAAAATTAAACATAGAAGTACCATATGATTCAGCAATTCTACTTCTGGGTATATAGCAAAAGAACCGAAAGCAGGGAATTTAGTAGATATTTGTACCCCCACGTTCACAGTAACATTATTCAAAATAGCCAAAAAGGGAAAGCAACCCAAGTTCCATTGACAGATGAATGCATTAAAATGTGGTATATCTGTACAATGAAATATTATTCAGCCATTAAAAAGGAAATTCTGACACATGCTATGACATGGATTAAACTTGGAGACATTAAGTGAAAAAAGCCAATCACAAAGAGACAGCTTCTGCATGATTCCAATATGAGGTACCTAGAGTAGTCAAACTCACAGAGACAGAAAGAAGAATGGTGGTTACCAGAGGCTAGGGGGAGGGGGAATAGGGAGTTATTGTTTAATAGGTACAGAGTTTCAATGCTGCAAGGTGCAAAGAGTTCTGTGGATGAATGGTAGTGAAGGTAGCACAACAATGTGAATGGACTAATGCTACTGAACTGTACACTTAAAAATGGTAAAGATGGTGAATTGTATTTTGTGTATATTTTACCACAATTAATTTTTTTTGGTCATGGTTGCACAACTCTGTGAATATACTGAAAACCACTGAATTGTACACTTTAAAAGTTCAATTCTATGGTATATGAATTATATCTCAACCTGTTACAAAAGGAAAAAACGAATCAAATAGGAATTCTAGAATTGAAAACTATATTTGACATTAAGAACTATTTGGATGGGTTTAACAGCAGACTGGTCAAAACAGAAGATAGAATTCATGAATTAGAAAATAAGTCAACAAAAATTAGTCAGCTCAAATCAACAGACAGAAAAAAGAATAAAGAACAGAACAGAACATAAGAGATATGTATAATATAGTCAAACAATCCTAAAATTGATATAATTGGAGTCCTAAAAGGAAAGAAGAGAGAGAATAGAGCAGAAGTATTATACGAAGATAGAAGAGCTAAGATTTTTCCAAAAATTATAACAGTCATCAATCCACAAATTCATGAAGCTCAGCAAATATGAAGCAAGATAAATACAAAAAAAAAAAGAAAGAAGGAAAGAAAAAACAGCCCACCTATGAACTTAATAGTCAAAATGTTGAAAACAAAAAATAAAGAGAAATTTTCAAAAGAAGCCTCAAGGAGGAAAAAATTTACATTCAGGAGAATAATAATAGAATGGCATCTGAATTCTCAGCAGAAGCAATAACATATTTAAACTGCTCAAAGTTAAAAATAAAAAGTAAACCTTTTATGTTTAATAATTTTATGCCCAGGAAAAATATGGCAGAATAAAGATATTTCAAATAAATGATTAAAAAGTTCATCACCAAAAGAAGTGCACTATGGAAAAAAACTGGGAGATCTTTAGGCTGAAAGGAAAATCATCCCAGAAGTAAACATGAAATAAGGGAAGAGTAAAAAAAATGCATGAATACAAATACAAAAGATAATGACAATTTAAAGTAATAATGATAACAAAGACTTGTAGGTTTATAACAAAAATAACACAAAGGGCAAGAAGGAGGTGAAATAAAATTAAACTCTTTTAAATATCTTATGTTGTTTGAAAAGTGGTAAAAGTACTAATTTAAATAGCTCTTAATATGTGTTGAAGGCAACTGTAATCTCTACAGTAAGCACAAAAAGAACAATACAAAAAGATACAACTAAAAAACTGAGAGGGGACTTCCCTGGTGGCACAGTGATTAAGAATCTGCCTGCTAATGCAGGGGACATGGCTTCGATCCCTGGTCCGGGAAGATACCACATGCCGCGCAGCAACTAAGCCCGTGCACCACAACTACTGAGCCTGCACTTTAGAGCCCGCATGCTGCAACTACTGAGCCTGTGTGCTGCAACTACTGAAGCCCATGTGCCTAGAGCCCATGCTTTGCAACTAGAGAAGCCACCACAATGAGAAGCCCATGCACCACAACGAAGACTAGCCCCTGCTCGCCGCAACTAGAGAAAGTTCGAGTGCAGCAACAAAGACCAACGCAGCCAAAAATAAATAAAAAAAATTTTTTTTAAGTCTTTAAGGGCTTCCCTGGTGGTGCAGTGGTTAAGAATCCACCTGCCAATGCAGGGGACACGGGTTCAATCCCTGGTCCAGGAGGATCCCACATGCCATGGAGCAACTAGGCCTGTGCGCCACAACTGCTGAGCCTGTGCTCTAGGGCCCACGGGCCACAACAACTGAAGCTCACGCACCCAGAGTTTGTGCTCCACAGGAGAGGCCACAGCAATAAGAAGCCTGCACATTGCAATGAAGAGTAGCTCCCACTCGCTGCAACTAGAGAAAGCCTGCATGCAGCAACGAAGACCCAACACAGCCAAAATAAAATTAACTAATTAATTAATTAATTAATATAAAAGAATTGTACATGCACATTTAAAAAAAAAGTCTTTAAAAAATACTGAAAGAAAATCAAATGGAATAATGAACAAATACTTGGTTAATCCAAAGAAGGTAGAAAAGAAGGAATAAAGGAACCTAAAAACAGGTATGAGAAATAGAAAACAAATAGCAAGATGGTAAACTAAAACCCAATGATAGCAACTTATGATAAAAAATAAGCAGACTAAATATTCCAACTATCAATATAAAGCAAATATTGATGGACCAGATTTTCAAAAAATAAAAAGACCCAATCCTTTGCTATTTATTTACAAAAAAGATTCTTTAAGAATAAGGACACAAGAAACTTAAAGGAAAGGGATGGAAAAAGGCATGCAATGTAAACACTACCTAAAAAAAAGTTGATGTCTATATTAATATGAAACATAAATGCATTATAATGCATTTTAAAATGCATTATAATAAAAATGCATAATGCATATAATACATTATTAAATAAAAATGGGAATATTTCATAATAACAAGAGGACCCATTCACAGGAAGACACAACAATCCTACATGTGTATGCATATAGCAGCATAGCTCTAAAAATATATGAAGCAAAAATCAATAGAACTGAGAGGAGAAATAAACAATTTCACAATCACAGTTGAAGATTTTACAAACCTCTCTCCGTAAGTGACAGAACAAGCTGAGGAAAGTTAGTAATAATATAGACAATTTTTAAAACTATTTATCTACTTGACCTAATTAGCATATAAAGAATACAACACTCAACAGTTGTATACATATACACATTTTTATAAATTCATATAAAATATTTACCAAAATAGACCAGATACTGAGCCATAAAGAAAGTCTTAACAAAATTCAAAGAATTAAAATCATATATTTTCTTACCACTAAGGAATTAATCTAGAAGTCAATAATAAAATGATAACTAGAAAATTATCAAATATTTAGAAATTAGGCAACACACTTTTAAATAAAAGAAATCACAGTGGGAATAAGAAAGTATATTGAACTTAAATAATGGGATTATGACATTAAAATTTCTGGGATGCCTTTAAAAAGTCTTTAGAGGATAAAATAGCTTTAAATTCATATATTAAATCTTTGCTTGAATGAGCAAAGATTTCATCCCAGTAAGCTAGGAGGAAAAATAAACTAAATCCAAACAAAATGTACAAAAAAGGAAAACAAGAATGAGAACAAAAATCAATGAAACAGAAAACAGACAATTAGTTAAGTTGGTTCTTTTAAAAGATTAATAAAATTGACAAAACACTACCACAACTGACCAAAATGAACTGACCAAATGAGATAAGATTCAAATGACCAATGAAGAATAAATGGAGAAAATCACTGTAGATCCAACAAACATTTAAAAAAGAATAATTGTATATTATATATAACTTCTTGCCAAAAAATTTGGCACACTAGATAAAATGGTTAAGTCTTCAACAATGCAAAACCAGCACAAGAAAAGAAAAAAAAAGGAACATCTGAATAGTCCTATATCTGCTAAAGAAATTGAAATCATAATTTAAAATCTTCCCACAAAGAAAATTTCAGAGCCACACAGCTTCACTGATGAATTATTTAAGGAATAAATACTACCAATGTTACAAAAATTCTTTCAGAGATAGTGGAAGAGGGTACACGCCCCTGTGTATCATCCCTGACAAGGACATCACAAAGAAAAAAAATGAAAGGCCAATATCTCTCATGAACATAGACATAAAATTGCTAAATATTAGAAAATCATATACAATTATATAAAAGAAGACAATCTCTCATGACCAAGTAGGAGTTATTCCAGGAATGCATGGCTAATACAACATTCAAAAGTCAATCAACATAACTCACCACATGAACAAAAGTAAGGAGAAAAAAACATACCATTTCAATAAATGCATAAAAGGTATTTGGTAAAATTTAAAACCTGTTAATGATAAAAATTCTCATAAAACTAGGAATATACGAGACCTTTCTTAACCTAATAAGGAGTATTTGCTAAGTAAAAACAATTAGTCAACAAAATACTTAATGGTGAAATACTGAACATATTCTCCTGAAGACAAGGATGTCTATTATCTCCACTTCCATTCATTTCATTGGAGATCCTAGCCAGCACTAATTCAAGAAAAAGAAATAAAAGGTATAGATTTTGGAAAATAAATAAATAAAATAGTTTTTATTCACAAAGACATAATTGTGTATATAAAAATCCAAAAGAACCTACAAAATATTCATATTAATAAGCAAATTTGGCAACTTTGCTGCAAAGTCGGTAAATAAAGTGGTTTATACTAACAATAAACAATTAAAAACAAAAAGTTTGGGCTTCCCTGGTGGCGCAGTGGTTGAGAGTCCGCCTGCCGATGCGGGGGACACGGGTTCGTGCCCCGGTCTGGGAGGATCCCACATGCCGCGGAGCGGCTGGGCCCGTGAGCCATGGCCGCTGGGCCTGCGCGTCCGGAGCCTGTGCTCCGCAATGGGAGAGGCCACAGCAGTGAGAGGCCCGCGTACCGCAAAAAAAAAAAAAAAAAGTTTTTAAATCCCACTGACAAAGCACCAAAAACATCAGGTATCTAGGAATAAGTTTAACAACAACAATAAAAAAAAAAGTGTGTAAGACCTTGACACTGAAAACTACAAGATATTGCTAAGAGAAATTAAAGACGACCTAAACATATGGCTGGTCAATGGTCATGAACTGGAAAACTCAATATTAAGATTTTCATTCTCTCCAAATTGGTTTTTAGATTCAATATAATCCCACTCAAAATCCCTACAAGGCCTTTTATTTCTTTTTCTTTTTCTTTTATGGTTTGGGTGGAAATTGACTCTAAGTTTTAATGTATGTACCAAGATCCTAGAATAGACATAGCAGTCTTGAAGAAAAAGAACAAAGGCAGTAACTGATTAATATTTACTATTATGCTATGCCAATTAACACAGTGTAGTACTGATGTTAAGAATAGACAAATAGGGCTTCCCTGGTGGTGCAGTGGTTGAGAGTCTGCCTACTGATGCAGGGGACACGGGTTCGTGCCCCGGTCCGGGAAGATCCCACATGCTGTGGAGTGGCTGGGCCCGTGAGCCATGGCCACTGAGCCTGCGCGCCTGAAGCCTGTGCTCTGCAATGGGAGAGGCCACAGCAGTAAGAGGCCAGCGTACCGCAAAAAAAAAAAAAAAAAAAAAAAAAAAAAGAATAGACAAATAAACCAGTGGAACATCATAGGGTCCAAAAATAACCCTAAACATGCACAATCACTTGATTTATGACCAAGGCTCCGTGCCGTAGTGGAGGTATCAGCCTGATTGCAGGAGGATCAACAGAACAAGAGGAGGGGAAGTGGAGACGCTCGTCATTTCCCTCTCATTCACACCACCGTTGTCTGGGTGCACTTCCAAAAATCAAAATCAATCATAAGATCATCTAATGAAAACGCTCGATGGTTTCTTTTTGCCCACATGACAAAATGTAAACTCCTTAGCAAGACCCTGGGATTCTATATCACTGGATCTTGCCTCCTACTCTCAACTTTCTGCTGTCCCCCAATGCTGACTCTCTGCTTTGGATGTAATGAATGCCTTGCTAGTCCCCAAGAGCGCTTCCCTCTGCACACGATCTCTCCTCTTACAAGACTTCCCTCCTTACTCCTTACCAGACTAACCCCAGTCATCTCCTCCCAGGAAGCCTTCCTAGATTCTCTCGATAGGCTAAATGCTCCTCAATAGTAAGACATAACACCCTAAGCTGACCCCTCTCACATCCTCTATTGGTGTTTATCATCAGTGGTCCCCACTAGACTGGGAGAAAATTGAAGAGTTGCATCCCGATCCCCTACCACCTAAGTCAATAAGTTTTCTTTAAAGGAGGAACACCCTAAACAAGATTCCAAGAAAAGTTGGTGGAGAATTAAGAGTAGAACTTGGGTTGGCCAAAAAGGAGCTTGGGAGAAAACAGACAATGTGAGAGCAGAGGGGAATCAGGCACATCAGCTGAGTCTATTTTGCTCCAAAGTGCAATGCTTTTGGAGCATCATTAAGTTTTTACATTTTTTTTAAACTCTGGAATCACAGTCTCATAGTAAATCACTGTTTCCAGGAAGCCACCCAGGATCAACTTCCTCCTATTAAAAATGCCCCCCAGGGCTTCCCTCGTGGCGCAGTGGTTGAGAGTCTGCCTGCCGATACAGGGGACACAGGTTTATGCCCTGGTCCAGGAAGATTCCACATGCCGCGGAGCGGCTGGGCCCGTGAGCCATGGCCGCTGAGCCTGTGCATCTGGAGCCTGTGCTCTGCAATGGGAGAGGCCACAACAGTGAGAGGCCCACGTACCGCAAAAAAAAAAAAAAAAAAAAAAAAAAAAAAAATGCCCCCCAGCCACTTCCCTGGTCCCCACACACTAGGGTGATCTTGATTCCGGTGGCTGTGTAGGGTACAGTGCCTACAGCCTGCTCTTCTGTTTGAAGCCTCTGCTTGAACAAGACGCATGGAACCTCCACAATCCTTGACACAATCATTGAGCTCACAGCTCCTGTAAGCTCAAGTCAGGAAGAAGACGGATTTTTAAAAATTAAACCAAGAGGAAAACTTCTATGCCGGCTTGCCCTCACAGGTGAGAGGGGAGAGATGACAATATTGCCAGCATGGGGACAGTAGTGACACTGCTAACATCACTGAAGTCAGACCTCAGCCACCGGGCACTGCTGACAAGTCCCAATCATCAGAAGAGAAACACACCCAAGAACAACACTTCCTCCCACGAATGAGACACTTAGATGAAAAATACAGGGAGTCTGGTTTTGTTCTCTTTTTGCCAAAATAAATGTATGGTAGAAATACTCAGCACAAACAGAAAAGATAGAAATGCCAAGGAAAACAGTATGAAATGTGAGGATACTATAATACAATTTCACTTTTCTGTCTGTTGTATTACTAGACATAATAACTTGAGTTAAACGTTTTCGGTTTTTACCCAGGAGATACCACAGGCTGCTGAGACGGGCTGGTCGGCATGCCAGTGTCTCAGCTCCTCCCCACTCTCCAAGTCCAAGGGATCACGGAAGGAGGAAATCCCAGGACCAGACCTGTGCTGATCAAGCTTAAATAACCAATGCTATCAGCAATGGGGTTTTTTACTTTCTATTATGAACTAATAAACAAACTATGGTACATACATACAATGGAATATTATTCAAAAATAAAAAGAAATATGCTATCTGATAGCCCCCAAAATATACAGAAGAACCTTAAGTACTTATTTCTAAGTGAAAGAAGCCAATCTGAAAAGGTTACATACTATATGAGTCCAACATTATGACATTCTGGAAAAGGCAAAATGATGGAGACAGTAAATAGATCAGTAGTTGCCAAGAGTTAGCGGGGAGGGAGGGATGAATAGGTGGAGCACAGAGGATCTTTAGGGCAGTGAAACTACTCTGTGTGATACATAACGGTAGACACATGTCATTATCCATTTGTCAAAAACCCATAGAATGTATACTGCAAAGAGTGACCCCTAATGGAAACTATAGACTTTAGCTGATAATAATGCATCAGTATTGGCCATAATAAGCATACCGCCCTCATGCAAGATGTTGATAATAGGGAAACTGCGGGTGGCAAAGGTGGTCTTTCTACTCTATTCTCTATAAACCTAAAACTGCTCTGAAAAATAGTCTATTAGTAAAAATAACTGCTATGACAAGACATGGGGACTGCCTGTATTGCTGGAAGTCCAGGAAATAAAAGTCTTGGTCATCTCATGACTTTCATCTGGACAGCAGAGGCGTCACCTGTGTGAGAACTCAAACAGTATCCATCTACCTAAATAGAAACCACAGGTAAGGACTGAAAACTACAAATCAATAGGATGAGCAAGGTACATGGGTCCAATTTGCTTTCAGCATCAGTGATGAGGAAATCATAGGTAATAGTGATCCTAGAAGAACCCAGAGGGGTGCCCATCTGCCAAGGAAAGAGAAGCAGGGTGAGCAACCAGCTTGTGGAGTCACTTCCGACCCCATGCTCACTGTCCGGCCCTACACACATGCACCAGCGACCTCAGCTTAGGGTCACCCAGGTTGACCGCCCAAACCTCTCACCCCTCAGCTGCGGAGGTCGGTGGTGAGGGGGAGGTGCTGTGCGGAAGGGGCCAGGCCAGGGAAGGATTCAGAGAGAGGGACTTGAGGAATGAAACACACAGCTTGGCTCACTCTGTCTCCAAGTTTCTGATGAGGTAGCATGACTGGCAGGGTAAAGCACAGATCTAGCAGTCAGGAGACCAGAGTCCAGTTTCAACTCCCTGGACAACCTGGTCCTTTCCCCTAATCTGCAAAGCAGGGATAATACTTGCCCTAGAGCCACTGAAGGTTACACCTGAAATGGACCATCCTACAGGTGGGGTAAGCAAAGTCCAAGGAGATGAAATGACTTCCGTAAGTTTGCACAGCTGGGTGGCGGTCACACCTAGCTGACAAACCGCCTTCCTCCCAGTTCAGTGCGGTTTTTTTTTACCACCACAGATCTAAAACAGAGATAATCTGTGCAACAAAGAATATGGTCAATAATATTTTAATAACTTTGTATGGGGACAGATGGTTACTAGACTTAGCATGGTGAACGTTCTGTAATGTTTGCAAATGTCAAGTCACTATGGAATATACCTGAAACTAACATGATATTGTACATCAACCACATTTCAATAATAAAAAAGATAATCTGTGTGAAAGTATTTTGGAAAGTTAGATGCACTAGATAAAGGGAAGCTGCTGATCTTTCCATCAGCACATCTAGTCCTGTTCTGCTCTGGCTGAGCATCTTCTGTGTGCTCTTGGCAAGTGTCAGCTGTGACCACCACTAGCCAGTGGTGTTGCTGTCTGAGGTTACAGAGTCAGGGAAAGAAGGAAGCTCTTGGCCCCAAGGCACCAGAATTGTGACCCGGGAGGTGGCACAGTTGGCTCCATTCTCCTCTTTGCACTTCCATACTCCAATGGCCATAAACAATAAGGTCTCCTTAGGAGAGGGAATATGTTTTGTGACTAATAATTCCATACTTAATGCATGAAGCATACCAGGCCAATAATCCGCTAAGTGCTTGAAAGAGACCCATTTGACTTTTGCTTCGGCTCACCCCTTCCTAGCTTTTGTTCACTCCAGTTTCAGACCTTTTGTCCTCTCACCAGCTTAACTAATATGCAAACATTTTCACGAACTGCCTCCAAAACAGATGATTACCAACAGACTGGAGAATGACGAAAATGTAGGCCATCTACATAAGTGAACTAAGCTGGCCAAACGGGATCATCTGTGTGGCTTAAATCATGGAGATGGGCTACATTCACAAGGCTGAATTCACAATTGTTGGCTTTCGCAATCTAACCTAATTTCTTGACCCGAGGATTGGGAGGGTCCAATCCTTTCACTCTAAGAGCCTGCACTCCAACACCCATGCCCACACCCTAAACCCCCCACACACACACAGATGGCAAAGCCCCCGCTGCTCATTCCCCTCTTCCCTGGTGGTCTCCACTGTGACACAATTCCATTGGCATAATTAGGAAGACACCAGAGAGAGGGCAGTTCCATGTAATTTTTATAAGAAATGAGTCAATAATTTCCTATTTCTCCCCACACTCTCTTAGAGGAAGGGCCTAGAGCCGAGGGAGCTGCAATATTAGATGAGCAACCTCACAGCAGAGTGTGGATAAGAAGACAGCACATGGTGGATGTAGACAACAGATAGGTGCCCTTCACAGTCTCCCCAACCTCCTCGTAGCCCCACCAGCCCTTCATGCCCACTGATTTAATGGTGCCTTTTAACAAAAAGGCCTGTACCTGGAAAACGGTGTTGGGTCTGTCCCTTGGTGAGCATCTTAACCTGCCCATCTCATCACCAACCCAGCTGCCTTGGGGAAAATGCAGCTGCCCACCTCCCCGTACCTAATACCCAACCTCCCAATCACGAAAACCAAGCTAATAGCTGAGCCACACACATCAGGAGCTTCTTGGTCAGTTTTGACTCAACAGTATCCTTCAGTGTTTTGTCCCTATTTTATCAAATCTGTCACTATTAGAACAGAGAAGAGTCAGAAGGTGACTCATTACTGTGACCATATGATTTGCTACACCATTTTGAGTGAGTCATACCCCCCGGGTTATTTGTGAGTTAAGAGGGTTAAACTACATGATAGTTCAACTGGGCTCTGACCTCCAATAGGTCTACTCATCATAACCTGCTAAATGTCTCCATCCTACCCCACTTTCCTCCCACTCCCACAAAAGGTAGGAGGTCAGGAGGCTGGGCCTCTCATTTTTATAGTCAGTCTGGAGGTGAGACTAACACAAAGAGATTTTAGAACTCACCAGATTTTGCAGTTGGCAGGGAACTCAAAATCCACCACCCAAATGCCACGCCTTCAGGCAGGTAAGGTAGTATCATCCCTAAGATGTAGCTAGGAAAACTGTAACCCAGAAAGGCTAAATGACATGCACAAGGTTCCCAGCTGTCTTAAGAGGTGAGAACAAGAGGACCAGCAGCCAAATCTTCAGTTTCCTCGTGTTTCCCCAACTCCACCACAGTTGTCATGGAAAGGCATTATTTCAGGTGTGAGCCAAAGCTTTAAAAGGAGCTACTAAATATAAAAACAAGACTTTACAGAAGCAAATCATTGCTAGAATCCCTTAATATTCATATTATTATTTATCATCAAGAAATGGTAGTAAGAGCTTTGATGCTAAACCCTTTGCCAACTAGAAAGCTACAGAGAAATTATGATTTTCCTACCTACAATCTATTTCATGAATCTGGAAATCAGAAACCATGTCAGGGTATTCACAGTTAATGGCAAAGGAATTCCAGCCCAACATACACAGAGCCTGAGAAGAAGCTCTCTGCTCTGCTAACCTACAAGGTAGTCTTGACACATTCACATATGTGTTTACAGCTCTGCCAGTGTTTAATAAGAAACTGTGGAAGCTGAAGAACTGTTCTATTTATCTGCAAAATTTTAATGCCATTGCTATAAATAGCAAATGGTTTATTTTAAAAACTCAATCAGTTTTTTTAAAGTTAAATTTCATTTCCCATATGTGTATAAGAAGCTCTTTTAGGTTGAAATCATCAGTTGAATTATCTAAGCCAAAATGATCATATTTTCCTCACTAACTAACATAAAAATTTCTAGAAATGTGCTCACAGTGAAAAATATCATTCCCAACATGTACTAAAATTCACATTTAAGAATCCCAACATTCACTTTAGGGACGATTTTTCTCTTGTAAATGATCAGTCTCAACTCATTTAATCTCCCTAAAAAATCCACACAAGCCACTCAGAGAATTATTCCTTGGGATTTTAAAGTCTATTAAAACACACCACACAGATGAAAGCAGGGGTTGTTCTGAGTCTGGAGCACCTGAACATCACCTCCTCTTCACTGGAGGGAAAAGTAGTGGGTAGTTGGATCCTCACAGAGGAAGGGGCTGTAGTCCTTGCCCACTGCTGGTACTGATCTGAAGGCAGAGAGGCATCATTATGCCACCAGCAAGACATCTAGTCACTGGCAGGTCTTGTTATCCTGGCAGGAAGCTGGCTGTTCCCTCCAACTATCTCAAGGCTGAGTCCCACTAGCCATTTAGCCCTGAGAGTGTATCTTGCCTCAACTCAGCCCCCCGATGGCTTCCTGATGACCCACCCAGTTAGCAGTCCAGCTGGATGGAGACCTCTGGGACCCTCTGTAATCTGAGGCAATGAGGGCCACTGCTATCTGAGGTTGAAGACTTACCAGGTGTACTGCCATCTAAAGTGTCAACTGAAGAGTAGGAAAAAGGAAGAACAATTTCCATAGAACACAAACTAGATTAAGAACCTGACATTTTCCTTTGCCATGACATTACATCCTTGCTTTTTCAAAGGAGAAAATCACTTTAACCAGCCCAGCAGCCCCTCCTGCTGCAATATGTCCTTGGCACCCATTCAGTGACTGCTTAAGCATGTCTTGATTCCAGCACATTTACAGAGCATTTATCTTCTTTTAATTCCTTCCATGGCCTGTAGGACTAACAACCCACAGCAGGGTAATCCAGTAGCAGTACTCCTCTTAGCCACAAGAGCCAGGCTTAACCACAGACTGACTTCCTCAGCAAATTTAGGCAATGGAGAGCATGGACAATTGAATGCCATTGGTCACCTCCAAAACTCATTTCAGCAAAGAAACAACTCATTCTTTCCCAACATTAATCAAAAAAAAAAAAAAAAAGAAGAAGAAGAAAGAAAAAGAAAAAAAACGCAAGCAAACTTGGAGGAGAGTAGCATCCCTGTTGCCAAGTTAATTAGCTTTCAAACAGCCAAAGGTCAGCAGCAGATAACAGAAAAGTCCCCATAATGAGAGTAATCAGTAGGTAGGCATACAGCAATTGTATACCAAGTGAAAGATTCATCAATGCAGTGGCAATGCATGCCTACTTCTGCAGCCCCACCACCCAAACCAGTGGCTTGCACTCCACATGGAATAAGAAGGAAGCCTCTGGTCTCCTCCACATCCATTCACTGACATGCAGGGCCTCCAAACCTCCAAAGGACAAAAACACCAGGTGATGATATCAATCAAGTATCATGCTCCCTATGTTCCAGACATCAGTCATGCTAGTTCCCACCCATTTAATTACTCTTCTGTTGACCACCCACAATTAATTTAAAGACATGACAACAAGGTCTGAGATTTGAGGGATGTACCTGACTCTCTCTCCCCTCCAGGAGTGGTGGAATCTGATCAGCAAAACCAATCTTCCCTGGATCACCCATAAAGGCACTAACCTCATCCACGTTCTCAAAAGCGTTGATGACATCATATGGCAAACAGGACAGAAGGTCAATCACAAACCACGTCTTCAGATAGTTCATGCGGATGAGTTTGGGGTCGGAAATCACCTCCCCAGCTGGTCCAACAAAAGTGGTATGAAAATTCAGCACAATGTCCACCAAAAAGATAACATCCACGATACTATCCACAACCAGCCAGGCCACGTTGTTCTGCCTGGTTTTAAAGGAGACATTATAAGGGACGAGGATGGCTGTGTAGAAGGTTAAGATCAAGATGATCCAGTCCCACGTGGTCTTGAAAACACAATAATGTAAGATGATGTGAGGGGGAGTCTTTGGTGCCTCTTGCTTGTATTGGGGAAGGATGTCTGAGCCCAGCTGCAGAACCTGTACAGAAAAAAATAGACAAGAGAGAACTAAGTTAGGATTTCACTGTCAGCATCAAACCAGTCAGTATCAGTCACAGACGAATATTCATAACACTCCAGATGGATCATTAGATGCAAGAACAGGTACCAAAGGACTATGGCAGAATGGAATTGAACATTGTAATATAATCAATCATATGAAACAATAAAACACTGTTATTCAGCTTACTGTGAGCCAATCATTGTACTAAGTACTCCACATACAAGTATTATGTCACTTAATTCTAAACACAACCTTGTTTTATTAGCCAATTATTCTGTGTGACAAGTGAGAAACTGAGGCACAAGAGAATTAAGCAACTTGGTTCCTGAAGTCAAGATGGTGGTGGGGGAGGATGCAGAGTTCATGTCTCCCCACAACTAGGGCACCTGCCAGACGCTGGTGGGGGACCTCAATGCCCAAGGAGATAGGAGGAACACCCAAGCGACCTGGTAGGACATGGAAGGGAGGGAGGGGGGAGGAGAAGTGGAGGCTGGGCAGGACAGGCACCCCTGAGGGGTGGCTGAGAGAGGGGAGAGATTCCTACACCTGGAGAGACCCTCGGGGGCTCAGAGGATGGGGGTTGGGGTGCACCTAGCATTTCACCTGACCAATCAGGCCCGGGAAACCTGCTGGGGCCTGGGCCAGTCCTCTGCCCTCCAAGGCCCCCTCCAGGCCACATCCATCCTAGGGGCGTAGCAGGGGTGGGTAGGGAGGAAGAAGAGAAGAGGTGGGCGGAAGGGGCATGCCAGGACCAGGGAATCATGGGAAGCACCACGGGTGTTTCCCCCACTGACTTGGCCCAGGAAGCCTGTTGGGTTTCCGGGTCTGGTCCTCTGCCTTCCAGGGCCCCCTCTGGCCTCGTGAGTCCTAGGGGCATAGGAGGGAGGGAGGCAGGGGAAGAAGAAGAGAGGCCAACAGGTAGGGGCCCTCCAGGATCAGAGGATGGGGGGGGAACATGCCTAGCCTGCTGGGGTCCTGGATCTGGTCCTCTGCCATTCAAGGCCAGAGGCACTCCTGCGCCCCTCCTGCTGCACTGAGCCTAAGCCCCCCCAGCCCCCCCACCCCCCACCAGGGCATTTTCCAGTCCTATGGGTCCTAAGCATAGGCCCCACCCACCACTTAAATCCCGCCCCTGCCTAAGCCCCACCCCCCATAGCCAGGGACTTTTCCAGCTTTTTTTTCCCTCCTCTTTTTTACTATTATACTTCTGTTTTACCTTCCAGCTGTTGTTTCACCTGTATTTTTACTTTTTTATTCTTTCTAACATATCTGTTAGTTTTCTAATTTTATTTTTGACCCTTTGTTATTCTTCTGCTCCTGTTTTCTTTTTTTTCTTTTTTTTGCTGCCCCGCACAGCTTGCAGGATCTTGGTTCACGAGCTGGAGGTCAGGCCTGAGCTCCTGTGGTGGGAACTCCGAGTCTGAACCACTGGACTAACAGAGAACCTCAGATCCCAGGGAATATTCATAGGAGTGAGGTCTCCTGGAGGTCCTCATCTCAGCACAAAGACCCAGCTCTACCCAGCAGCCTACAAACTCTACTGCTGGAAGCCTCAGGCCAAACAACCAGTATGACAGGAACACAATCCCACCCAACAAAAAACAAATGAGATGACCAAAAACTATGTCACAGATGAAGGAGCAAGGTGAAAACCTAAAAGACCAAATAAATGAAGAGGAAATAGGCAACCTACCTGAAAAAGAATTCAGAGTAATGATAGTAAAGATGATCCAGAATCTTAGAAATAGAATAGAGGCACAGATTGAGAAAATACAAGAAATGTTTAACAAAGATCTAGAAGAACTAAAGAACAAACCGAGATGAACAACACAATAACTAAAATGAAAAATACACTAGAAGGAATCAATAGCAGAATAACTGAGGCAAAAGAACAAGTGAGTGAGCTGGAAGACAGAATGGTGGAAATAACTGCCTAGGAGCAGAATAGAGAAAAAAGAATGAAAAGAATTGAAGACAATCTCAGAGACCTCTGGGACAACATTAAACATGCCAACATTCAAATTATAGGGGTCCCAGAAGAGGAAGAGGAAAAGAAAGGGTCTGAGAAAACATTAAAAGAGACTATAGTGGAAAACTTCCCTAACATGGGAAAGGAAACAGTCACCCAACTCCAGGAAGTACAGAGAGTCCCATACAGGATAAACCCTAGGAGAAACACACCAAGACACATATTAATCAAAATAACAAATATTAAATTCAAAGAAAAAATATTAAAAGCAACAAGGGAAAAGCAAAAAATAACATAAAGTAATCCCCATAAGCTTATCAGCTGACTTTTCAGCAGAAACTGCAGGCCAGAAGGAGTCACAGGATATACTTAAAGTGACAAAAGAGAAAAAGCTACAACCAATATTACCCTACCCAGCAAGGGTCTCATTCAGATTCGATGGAGAAATCAAAATCTTTATAGACAAAGCAAAAGCTAAGAGAATTCAGCACCACCAAACCAGCTTTACAACAAATGCTAAAGGAACTTTCTCTAGGTGAGAAACACAAGAGAAGAAAAGACTCACAAAAACAAACTCAAAACAATTAAGAAAATGGTAATAGGAACATACATATCCATAATAACCTTGAATGTAAATGGATTAAATGCCCCAACAAAAAGACACAGACTGGCTGAACGGATAAAAAACAAGACCCATATATATGAGGTCTACAAGCAACCTACTTCAGACCTAGAGACACATACAGACTGAAAGTGAAGGGATGGAAAAAGATATTCCATGCAAATGGAAATCAAAAGAAAGCTGGAGTAGCAATACTCATATCAGATAAAATAGACTTTGAAATAAAGACCGTTACAAGAGATAAGGAAGGACACTACATAATGATCAAGGGATCAATCCAAGAAGAAGACATAACAATTATAAATATTTTTGCACCCAACATAGGAGCACCTGAATACATAGGCAAATGCTAACAACCATAAAAGGGGAAATCAACAGTAACACAATAATAGTAGAGGACTTTAACACCCCACTTACACCAATGGACAGATCATCCAAACAGAAAATAAATAAGGATGGGCTTCCCTGGTGGCACAGTGGTTGAGAATCTGCCTGCTGATGCAGGGGACATGGGTTCCTGCCCCAGTCTGGGAAGATCCCACATGCCACAGAGCAGCTAGGCCTGTGAGCCATGGCCGCTAAGCCTGCATGTCCGGAGCCTGTGCTCCACACCAGGAGAGGCCACAACAGTGAGAGGCCCACGTACCACAAAAAAAAAAAAAAAAAAAAAAAAAAAAAAAAGAAAGAAAGAAGGAATAGAAGATTTAAAGGACACAATAGACCAGATGGATTTAATTGACATTTATAGGACATTCTACCCGAAAGTGGCAGAATACACTTTCTTCTCAAGCGCACATGGAACACTCTCCATGATAGATACATCTTGGGTCACAAATCAAGCTTCGGTAAATTTTTAAAAATTGAAATCATATCAAGCAGCTTTTCCGACTACAATGCTATGAGATTGGAAATCAATTACAGGAAAAAAAAAACTGTAAAAAATGCAAATCCATGGCAGCTAAACAGTGTGCTACTAAATAACTAAGAGATCACTGAAGAAATCAAAGAAGAAGTAAAAAAATACACAGAAATAAATGACAACAAAAACACAATGACCTCAAACCTATGGACACAGCAAAAGCAGTTCTAAGAGGGAAGTTTATAGTAATGAAATCTCACCTCAAGAAACAAGAAAAACCTCAAATAAATAATCTAACCTTACAAATAAAGCAATTAGAGAAAGAAGAAAGAAAACCCAAAGTCAGTAGAAGGAAAAAAATCATAAAGATCAGAGCAGAAATAAATGAAATAGAAATGAAGAAAACAATAGCAAATATCAATAAAACTAAAAGTTGGTTCTTTGAGAAAATAAACAAAATTGATAAACCCTTAGCCAGACTCATCAAGAAAAAAAGGGAGAAGACTCAAATCAATAAAATTAGAAATGAAAACGGAGAAATCACAACTGACACCACAGAAATACAAAGGATTATAAGAGACTACTACAAACAATTATATGCAAATAAAATGGACAACCACAAAGAATTGGACAAATTCTTGGAAAGGTATAATTTTCTAAGACAGAACTAGGAAGAATTGGAAAATATAAGCAGACTTATCACAAGTAATGAAATTGAAACTGTAGTTAAACTCTTCCAACAAACAATAGTCCAGGACCAGACAGCTTCACAGGCGAATTCTATCAAACATTTGGAGAAGAGCTAACACCAATCCTTCTCAAACTCTACCAAAACAACTGCAGAAGGAAAAACCCTCCCAAATTCATTCTACAAGGCCACCATCACCCTGATACCAAAACCAGACACAGATATCACAAAAAAAGAAAATTACAGACCAATATCACTGATGAATATAGATGCAAAAATCCTCAACAAAATACTAGCAAATAGAATTCAACAACATACTAAAAGGATCATACACCATGATCAGGTGGGATTTATCCTAGGGAGGCAAGGATTCTTCAAAATACACAAATCAATCAATGTGATGCACCATATTAACAAATTAAGGAATAAAAAACATATGATCATCTCAATAGATGCAGAGAAAGCTTTTGACAAAATTCAACACCCATTTATGATAAAAACTCTCCAGAAAATGGGCATAGAGGGATCCTACCTCAACATAATAAAAGTCATATATGACAAACCCACAGCAAACATCATTCACAATGGTGAAAGACTGAAAGCATTTCCACTAAGATCAGGAACAAGACAAGAATGTCCACTCTCACCACTCTTATTCAACATAGTTTTGGAAGTCCTAGCCATAGCAATCAGAGAAGAAAAAGAAATAAAAGGAATACAAATTGGAAAAGAAGAAGTAAAACTGTCACTGTTGGCAGATAACATGGTACTATACATAGAGAATCCTAAAGATGCCACCAGAAAACTCCTAGAACTAATCAATGAATTTGGTAAGTTGCAGGATACAAAATTAATGCACAGAAATCTCTGGCATTCCTATACACTAACAACAAAAAATAAGACAGAGAAATTAAGGAAACAATCCCATTTATTACTGCAATGAAAAGAATAAAATACCTAGGAATAAACCTACCTAAGGAGGCAAAAGACTTGTACTCAGAAAACTATAAAACACTGATGAAAGAAATCAAAGATGAAATAAACAGATGAAGAAATATACCATGTTCTTGGATTGGAAAAATCAATACTGTGAAAATGACTATACTACCCAAAGCAATCTACAGATTCAATGCAATTCCTATCAAACTACCAATGGCATTCTTCACAGAATTAGAACAAAAAATTGTACAATTTGTATGGAAACACAAAAGACCCTGAATAGACAAAGCAATCTTGAGAAAGAAAAATGGAGCTGGAGGAATCAGGCTCCCCATCTTCAAACTATACTACAAAGCTACAGTAATTAAGACAGTATGGTAGTGCCACAAAAACAGAAACACAGGTCAATGGAACAGGACAGAAAGCCCAGAGATAAACCCACATACATATGGTCACCTAATTTATGACAAAGGAGGCAAGAACATACAATGGAGAAAGGACAGCCTCTTCAATAAGTGGTGCTGGGAAAACTGGACAGCTACATGTAAAAGAATGAAAATAGAACACTACCAAACACCATATAAAAAAATAAACTCAAAATGGATTAAAGACCTAAATGCAAGACCAGACACTATAAAACTCTTAGAGGAAAACATAGGCAGAACACTCTTTGACATAAATTACAGCAAGATCTTTTTTGACCCACTCCCTACAGTAATGAAAATAAAAACAAAAATAAACAAATGGGACCTAATGAGACTTAAAAGCTTTTGCACAGCAAAGGTAACCATAAACAAGATGAAAAGACAACCCTCATAATGAGAGAAAATATTTGCAAACGAAGCAACTGACAAAGGATTAATCTCCAAAATATACATACAGTTCATGCAGCTCAACATCAAAAAAAGAAACAACCCAATCCAAAAATGGGTAGAAGACCTAAACAGACATTTCCCCAAAGAAGACATACAGATGACCAACAAACACATGAAAAGATGCTCAACATCACTAATGATTAGAGAAATGCAAATCAAAGCTATGATGAGGTATCACCTCATATCAAAACGTCTACAAACAATAAATGCTGGAGAGGGTGCAGAGAAAAGGGGACCCTCTTACACTGTTGGTGGGAATGTAAATTGATACAGCCACTATAGAGAAAAGTACGGAGGTTCCTTAAAAAAACTAAAAATAGAACTACCATATGACCCATCAATCCCGCTACTGGGCGTATACCCTGAGAAACCATAATTCAAAAGGCCAATGTACCCCAGTGTTCATTGCAGCACTATTTACAATAGCCAGGACATAGAAACGACCTAAATGTCCAACAATAGATGAATGGATAAAGAAGATGTGGTACATATACACAAAGGAATATTACTCAGCCATAAAAAGGAATGAAATTGAGTCATCTGTAGAGATGCGGATGGACCTACAGTCTGTCATGCAGAGTGAAGTAAGCCAGAAAGAGAAAAGCAAATATCGTATATTAACGCATATATGTGGAGTCTCGAAAAATGGTACGTATACAGATGAACCTATTTGTAGGGCAGGAATACAGATGTAGATGTAGAGAACCAACAGGTGGACAGGGTGTGGGGAAGGGGAGGGTGGGACGAATTGGGAGATTAGGTTCGACATAAACACACCATGTGTAAAATAGATAGCTAGTGGGAACCTGCTGTATAGCACAAGGAGCTCAGCTCAGTGCTCTGTGATGACCTAGATGGGTGGGATGGGGGTTGGTGGGAGGCAGGTCCAGGAGAGAGGGAATATAGGATATACATATAGCTGATTCACTTCATTGTATAGCAGAAACTAACACAACATTAGAAAGCAATTTTACTCCAGTAAAATAAAATAAAATAAAGTAAAGTAAAATAAAATAGGGTTTCCCTGGTGGCGCAGTGGTTGAGAGTCTGCCTGCCAATGCAGGGGACGCGGCTTCGTGCCCCGGTCCGGGAAGATCCCACATGCCACAGAGCGGCTGGGCCCGTGAGGCATGGCTACTGAGCCTGCATGTCCGGAGCCTGTGCTGCGCAACGGGAGAGGCCACAACAGTGAGAGACCTGTGTACCGCAAAAATAAATAAATAAATAAAAAATAAATCGTTCACTCTACTAAAAAAAGAAAAGCAACTTGACTCAACAAATATTGATTGCTCAGTGCCAGGAATTGTTCTAGATACTGGGCAAACAGCAGTGAAGGAAACAGCATGATTCCTGCTCTCAGGAATCATGGAGCTCAGTCTAGTAGACAAATCAAAATAATTTCAAATTGTAAGAAGAGCTAGACCCGGAGGTAGATGGCGGAAGAGTAAGACGCGGAGATCACCTTCCTCCCCACAGATACATCAGAAATTCATCTACACGTGGAACAACTCCTACAGAACACCTACTGAACGCTGACAGAAGACCTCAGACCCCCCCAAAAGGCAAGAAACTCCCCACATACCTGGGTAGGGCAAAAGAAAAAAAGAATAAACAGAGACAATAGGATAGGGACGGGACCTGCACCAGTGGGAGGGAGCCGTGAAGGAGGGAAGGTTTCTACACACTACAAGCCCCTTCACGGGCGGAGACTGCAGGTGGTGGAGGGGGAAAGCTTCGGAGTAGCGGAGGAGAGCACAGCAACAGGGGTGCGGAGGGCAAAGCAGAGAGATTCTGGCACAGAGGATCGGTGCCCTCAGGCACACACCAGCCCGAGAGGCTTGTCTGCTCAGCCGCCGGGGCGGGCGGGGCTGGGAGCTGAGGCTCCGGTATCGGCTTTCAGTCGGAGCGCAGGGAGAGGACTGGGGCTGGCGGCAGGAAGAGAGCCTGAAGGAGTTAGTGCACCACGGCTAGCCCGGAGGGAGTCCGGGGAAAGGGTCTGGAGCTACCGAAGAGGCAAGAGACTTTTTTCCCTTTTGTTTCCTGGTGCGCGAGGAGAGGGCATTAAGAGGGCTGCTTGGGGAAGCGCCGGAGACAGGCGCGAGCCGCGGGTAAGGCACGGACCTCGGAGACGGGCGTGGGACGCTGGGGCTGCTGCTGCCGCCGCCGCCGCCGCCGCCGCCGCCGCCGCCGCCGCCGCGGGGCCTGTGTGCGAGCGCGGGTCACTGTCCGCCCTGCCTTCCGGGGGGCCTGTGCACCCTGCCACTGCCGGGGTCCCGGGACCCGGGGACGGCTTTCCCGGGAAAGCGCACGGAGCGCCACGGGCTGCTGCAACGTCACGCCGGCCTCTGCCGCCGCAGGCCCGCCCCACACTGCGCGCCCCTCCCTCCCCTCTGCCTGAGTGAGCCAGAGCCCCCGAATCAGCGGCTCCTTTAAACCCGTCCTGTCTGAGCGAAGAACGGACACCCTCCGGCGACCTACGCGCAGAGGCGGGGCCAGGTGCAAGGCTCAGACCCGGGAGTTGTGAGAGCAGAGACAGGGAAATCTCTCTGTGCAGCCTCGGAGGCAGCGGATTAAAGCTCCACGGTCCATTTGATGTGCCCTGCGTTTGTGGAGTGCATGAATGGACAGCGAATCATCCCAAATTGAGGAAGTGGACTTTGAGGACAAGATTTAAGACTTTCCCTCCTTTTTCCTCTTTTTACAACGAATTATCCCAAATTAAGGAGGTGGACTTAGCAAGATTTCAGACTTTTCGCCCTTTTCCTCTTTTTACAACGAATTATCCCAAATTGAGGAGGTGGACTTGGAGAGCAAGATTTTTGATTTTTCCCTCTGCTCTCTTTTTGTGAATGTGTATGTGTAATCTTCTGTGTAAGATTCTCTCTGTATAGCTTTGCTTCCACCATATGTCCCAGGGTTCTATCGGTCCGTTTTTTTTTTAATAATTACTTTTTAATTTTAATAACGCTACTATATTTCATACTTTATTCTATTTTACTTTACCTGCTCTTTTTTTCCTACCTTCCCTTCCTCCCTCCCTCCGCTCCTCCTTTCCTTCTTTCTTTTTCTTTCCTCCCTCCCTCCCTCCCACCCTTCTTCTTTCCACTTTCTTTTTCTTTCCTTCCTTCCTCCCTCCCTCCTGTCTTTCTTTCTTTCTTTCCTTCCTCCCTCCCTCCCTCCCTTCTTCCATTCACTCTTCCTTTTGCTTTCATTCCTCCCTCCTTTCTTTCCTTCTTTCTTTCCATCCCTCCTCCCTCCCTCCTTTTTTTCTTTCTTCCTTCCTTCCTTCCTTTCTTCCCTTCTTCCTTTCTTTCCCTCTCTCTTTCTTTCTTCTACTAATTCTTTCTTTCTAATTTTTCTCCCTGTTATTCTGAGCCGGGTGGATGAAAGGCTCTTGGTGCTGCAGCCAGGAGTCAGTGCTGTGCCTCTGAAGTGGGAGAGCCAACTTCAGGACACGGGTCCACAAGAGACCTCCCAGCTCCACATAATATCAAGCAGCGAAAATCTCCCAGAGATCTCCATCTCAACACCAGCACCCAGCTTCAGTCAACGACCAGCAAGCTACAGTGCTGGTCACCCTATGCCAAGCAACTAGCAAGGCAGGAACACAACCCCGCCCATTAGCAGAGAGGCTACCTAAAAACATAATAAGGCCATAGGCACCCCAAAACACACCACCAGACGTGGACATGTCCACCAGAAAGACAAGATCGAGCCTCAACCACCAGAACACAGGCATTAGTCCCCCCCACCAGGAAGCCTACACAACCTACTGAAACAACCTTAGCCACGGGGGACAGACACCAAAAACAACGGGAACTACGAATCTGCAGCCTGCAAAAAGGAGACCCCAAACACAGTAACATAAGCAAAATGAGAAGACAGAAAAACACACAGCAGGTGAAGGAGCAAGATAAAAACCTACCAGACCTAACAAATGAAGAGGTAATAGGCAGTCTACCTGAAAAAGAATTCAGAATAATGATAGTAAAGCTGATCCAAGATTCTATTTCCAAGATCCAGAATCTTGGAAATAGAATAGACAAAATGCAAGAAACAGTTAACAAGGACCTAGAAGAACTAAAGATGAATCAAGCATCGATTAAAAACACAATAAATGAAATGAAAAATACTCTAGATGGGATCAATAGCAGAATAAGTGAGGCAGAAGAACGGATAAGCGAGGTGGAAGATAAAATAGTGGAAATAACTGCTGCAGAGCAAAATAAAGAAAAAAGAATGAAAAGAACAGAGGACAGTCTCAGAGACCTCTGGGACAACATTAAACGCACCAACATTCGAATTATAGGGGTTCCAGAAGAAGAAGAGAAAAAGAAAGGGACTGAGAAAGTATTTGAAGAGATTATAGTTGAAAACTTCCCTAATATGGGAAAGGAAATAGCTAATCAAGTCCAGGAGGCACAGAGAGTCCCATACAGAATAAATCCAAGGAGAAATACGCCAAGACACATATTAATCAAACTGTCAAAAATTAAACACAAAGAAATCATATTAAAAGCAGCAAGGGAAAAACAACAAATAACACACAAGGGAATCCCCATCAGGTTAACAGCTGATCTCTCAGCAGAAACTCTACAAGCCAGAAGGGAGTGGCAGGACATAATTAAAGTGATGAAGGAGAAAAACCTACAACAAAGATTACTCTACCCAGCAAGGATCTCATTCAGATTTGATGGAGAAATTAAAACGTTTACAGACAAGCAAAAGCTGAGAGAGTTCAGCACCACCAAACCAGCTTTACAATAAATGCTAAAGGAACTTCTCTAGGCAAGAAACACAACAGAAGGAATATACCTACAATAATGAACCCAAAGCAATTAAGGAAATGGGAATAGGAACATACATAGCAATAATTACCTTAAATGTAAATGGACTAAATGCTCCCACCAAAAGACACAGAGTGGCTGAATGGATACAAAAACAAGACCCATATATATGCTGTCTACAAGAGACCCACTTCAGACCTAGAGACACATACAGATTGAAAGTAAGGGGATGGAAAAAGATATTCCATGCAAATGGAAATCAAAAGAAAGCTGGAGTAGCAATTCTCATATCAGACAAAATAGACTTTAAAATAAAGACTATTAGAAGAGACAAAGGGAGCCGGAGGAAGATGGCGGAAGAGTAAGACGCGGAGATCACCTTCCTCCCCACAGATACATCAGAAATTCATCTACACGTGGAACAACTCCAACAGAACACCTACTGAACGCTGACAGAAGACCTCAGACCCCCCAAAAGGCAAGAAACTCCCCACATACCTGGCCGGGTGGATGAAAGGCTCGTGGTGCTGCAGCCAGGAGTCAGTGCTGTGCCTCTGAAGTGGGAGAGCCAACCTCAGGACACGGGTCCACAAGAGACCTCCCAGCTCCACATAATATCAAGCAGCGAAAATCTCCTAGGGATCTCCATCTCAACACCAGCACCCAGCTTCACTCAACGACCAGCAAGCTACAGTGCTGGTCACCCTATGCCAAGCAACTAGCAAGGCAGGAACACAACCCCACCCATTAGCAGAGAGGCTACCTAAAAACATAATAAGGCCACAGGCACCCCAAAACACACCACCAGACGTGGACCTGTCCACCAGAAAGACAAGATCGAGCCTCAACCACCAGAGCACAGGCATTAGTCCCCCCCACCAGGAAGCCTACACAACCTACTGAAACAACCTTAGCCACGGGGGACAGACACCAAAAACAACGGGAACTACGAACCTGCAGCCTGCAAAAAGGAGACCCCAAACACAGTAACATAAGCAAAATGAGAAAGCAGAAAAACACACAGCAGGTGAAGGAGCAAGATAAAAACCTACCAGACCTAACAAATGAAGAGGTAATAGGCAGTCTACCTGAAAAAGAATTCAGAATAATGATAGTAAAGATGATCCAAAATCTTGGAAATAGGATAGACAAAATGCAAGAAACAGTTAACAAGGACCTAGAAGAACTAAAGATGAATCAAGCATCGATTAAAAACACAATAAATGAAATGAAAAATACTCTAGATGGGATCAATAGCAGAATAACTGAGGCAGAAGAACGGATAAGTGAGGTGGAAGATAAAATAGTGGAAATAACTGATGCAGAGCAAAATAAAGAAAAAAGAATGAAAAGAATAGAGGACAGTCTCAGAGACCTCTGGGACAACATTAAACGCACCAACATTCGAATTATAGGGGTTCCAGAAGAAGAAGAGAAAAAGAAAGGGACTGAGAAAATATTTGAAGAGATTATAGTTGAAAACTTCCCTAATATGGGAAAGGAAATAGTTAATCAAGTCCAGGAGGCACAGAGAGTCCCATACAGAATAAATCCAAGGAGAAATACGCCAAGACACATATTAATCAAACTGTCAAAAATTAAACACAAAGAAATCATATTAAAAGCAGCAAGGGAAAAACAACAAATAACACACAAGGGAATCCCCATCAGGTTAACAGCTGATCTCTCAGCAGAAACTCTACAAGCCAGAAGGGAGTGGCAGGACATAATTAAAGTGATGAAGGAGAGAAACCTGCAACCAAGATTACTCTACCCAGCAAGGATCTCATTCAGATTTGATGGAGAAATTAAAACGTTTACAGACAAGCAAAAGCTGAGAGAGTTCAGCACCACCAAACCAGCTTTACAACAAATGCTAAAGGAACTTCTCTAGGCAAGAAACACAACAGAAGGAATATACCTACAATAACGAACCCAAAGCAATTAAGGAAATGGGAATAGAAACATACATATCAATAATTACCTTAAATGTAAATGGACTAAATGCTCCCACCAAAAGACACAGAGTGGCTGAATGGATACAAAAACAAGACCCATATATATGCTGTCTACAAGAGACCCACTTCAGACCTAGAGACACATACAGATTGAAAGTAAGGGGATGGAAAAAGATATTCCATGCAAATGGAAATCAAAAGAAAGCTGGAGTAGCAATTCTCATATCAGACAAAATAGACTTTAAAATAAAGACTATTAGAAGAGACAAAGAAGGACACTACATAACGATAAAGGGATCGATCCAAGAAGAAGATATAACAATTGTAAATATGTATGCACCCAACATAGGAGCACCTCAATACATAAGGCAAATACTAACAGCCATAAAAGGGGAAATCGACAGTAACACAATCATAGTAGGGGACTTTAACACCCCACTTTCACCTATGGACAGATCATCCAAAATGAAAATAAATAAGGAAACACAAGCTTTAAATGATACATTAAACAAGATGGACTTAGTTGATATTTATAGGACATTCCATCCAAAAACAACAGAATACACATTTTTCTCAAGTGCTCATGGAACATTCTCCAGGATAGATCATATCTTGGGTCACAAATCAAGCCTTGGTAAATTTAAGAAAATTGAAATTGTATCAAGTATCTTTTCCGACCACAGTGGCATGAGACTAGACATCAATTACAGGAAAAGATCTGTAAAAAATACAAACACATGGAGGCTAAACAATACACTACTCAATAACGAAGTGATCACTGAAGAAATCAAAGAGGAAATTAAAAAATACCTAGAAACAAATGACAATGGAGACACGACGACCCAAAACCTATGGGACGCAGCAAAAGCAGTTCTAAGGGGGAAGTTTATAGCAATACAATCCCACCTTAAGAAACAGGAAACATTTCGAGTAAACAACCTGACGCTGCACCTAAAGCAATTAGAGAAAGAAGAACAAAAAACCCCCAAAGTTAGCAGAAGGAAAGAAATCATAAAGATCAGATCAGAAATAAATGAAAAAGAAATGAAGGAAACAATAGCAAAGATCAATAAAACTAAAAGCTGGTTCTTTGAGAAGATAAACAAAATTGACAAACCATTAGCCAGACTCATCAAGAAAAGAAGGGAGAAGACTCAAATCAATAGAATTAGAAATGAAAAAGGAGAAGTAACAACTGACACTGCAGAAATACAAAAGATCATGAGAGATTACTATAAGCAACTCTATGCCAATAAAATGGACAACCTGGAAGAAATGGACAAATTCTTAGAAATGCACAACCTGCCAAGACTGACTCAGGAAGAAATAGAAAATATGAACAGACCAATCACAAGCACTGAAATTGAAACTGTGATTAAAAATCTTCCATCAAACAAAAGCCCAGGACCAGATGGCTTCACAGGCGAATTCTATCAAACATTTAGAGAAGAGCTAACACCCATCCTTCTCAAACTCTTCCAAACAATATCAGAGGAAGGAACACTCCCAAACTCATTCTACGAGGCCACCATCACCTTGATACCAAAACCAGGCAAGGATGTCACAAAGAAAGAAAACTACAGGCCAATATCACTGATGAACATAGATGCAAAAATCCTCAACAAAATACTAGCAAACAGAATCCAACAGCACATTAAAAGGATCATACACCATGATCAAGTGGGGTTTATTCCAGGAATGCAAGGATTCTTCAATATACGCAAATCAATCAATGTGATACACCATATTAACAAGTTGAAGGAGAAAAACCATATGATCATCTCAATAGATGCAGAGAAAGCTTTCGACAAAATTCAACACCCATTTATGATAAAAACCCTGCAGAAAGTAGGCATAGAGGGAACTTTCCTCAACATAATAAAGGCCATATATGACAAACCCACAGCCAACATTGTTCTCAATGGTGAAAAACTGAAACCATTTCCACTAAGATCAGGAACAAGACAAGGCTGCCCACTCTCACCACTCTTATTCAACCTAGTTTTGGAAGTTTTAGCCACAGCAATCAGAGAAGAAAAGGAAATAAAAGGAATCCAAATTGGAAAAGAAGAAGTAAAGCTGTCACTGTTTGCAGATGACATGATACTATACATAGAGAATCCTAAAGATGCTACCGAAAAACTACTAGAGCTAATCAATGAATTTGGTAAAGTAGCAGGATACAAAATTAATGCACAGAAATCTCTGGCATTCCTGTACACTAATGATGAAAAGTCTGAAAATGAAATCAAGAAAACACTCCCATTTACCATTGCAACAAAAAGAATAAAATATCTAGGAATAAACCTACCTAAGGAGACAAAAGACCTGTATGCAGAAAATTATAAGACACTGATCAAAGAAATTAAAGAGGATACAAATAGATGGAGAGATATACCATGCTCCTGGATTGGAAGAATCAATATTGTGAAAATGACTCTACTACCCAAAGCAATCTACAGATTCAATGCAATCCCTATCAAACTACCACTGACATTTTTCACAGAACTAGAACAAAAAATTTCAAAATTTGTTTGGAAAAACAAAAGACCCCGAATAGCCAAAGCAATCTTGAGAACGAAAAACGGAGCTGGAGGAATCAGGCTGCCTGACTTCAGACTATACTACAAAGCTACAGTAATTAAGACAGTGTGGTACTGGCATAAAAACAGAAAGATAGATCAGTGGATCAGGATAGAAAGCCCAGAGATAAACCCACGCACATATGGCCAACTTATCTTTGATAAAGGAGGCAGGAATGTACAGTGGAGAAAGGACAGCCTCTTCAATAAGTGGTGCTGGGAAAACTGGACAGGGACATGTAAAAGTATGAGATTAGATCATTCCCTAACACCATACACAAAAATAAGCTCAAAATGGATTAAAGACCTAAATGTAAGGCCAGAAACTATCAAACTCTTAGAGGAAAACATAGGTAGAACACTCTATGACATAAATCACAGCAAGATCCTTTTGGACCCACCTCCTAGAGAAATGGAACTAAAAACAAAGATAAACAAATGGGACCTAATGAAACTTCAAAGCTTTTGCACAGCAAAGGAAACCATAAACAAGACCAAAAGACAACCCTCAGAATGGGAGAAAATATTTGCAAATGAAGCAACTGACAAAGGATTAATCTCCAAAATTTATAAACAGCTCAGGCAGCTCAATAGCAAAAAAACAAACAACCCAATCCAAAAATGGGCAGAAGACTTAAATAGGCATTTCTCCAAAGAAGATATACAGACTGCCAACAAACACATGAAAGAATGCTCAACATCATTAATCATTAGAGAAATGCAAATCAAAACTACAATGAGATATCATCTCACACCAGTCAGAATGGCCATCATCAAGAAATCTAGAAACAATAAATGCTGGAGAGGGTGTGGAGAAAAGGGAACACTCTTGCACTGCTGGTGGGAATGTGAATTGGTACAGCCACTATGGAGAACAGTATGGAGGTTCCTTAAAAAACTAAAAATAGAACTACCATATGACCCAGCAATACCACTACTAGGCATATACCCTGAGAAAACCATAATTCAAAAAGAGGCATGTACCAAAATGTTCATTGCAGCTCTATTCACAATAGCCCGGAGCTGGAAACAACCTAAGTGTCCATCATCGGATGAATGGATAAAGAAGATGTGGCACATATATACAATGGAATATTACTCAGCCATAAAAAGAAACGAAACTGAGCTATTTGTAATGAGGTGGATAGACCTAGAGTCTGTCATACAGAGTGAAGTAAGTCAGAAAGAGAAAGACAAATACCGTATGCTAACACATATATATGGAATTTAAAAAAAAAAAATGTCATGAAGAACCTAGGGGTAAAACTGGAATAAAGACACAGACCTACTTGAGAATGGACTTGAGGATATGGGGAGGGTGAAGGGTAAGCTGTGACAAAGCGAAAGAGAGGCATGGACATATATACACTACCAAACGTAAGGTAGATAGATAGTGGGAAGCAGCCGCAGAGCACAGGGAGATCAGCTCGGTGCTTTGTGACCGCCTGGAGGGGTGGGATAGGGAGGGTGGGAGGGAGGGAGACGCAATAGGGAAGGGATGTGGGAACAGATGTGTATGTATGACTGATTCACTTTGTTATAAAGCAGAAACTAATAAAAAATAAAAAAAAAAGAAGAGACAAAGAAGGACACTACATAACGATAAAGGGATCGATCCAAGAAGAAGATATAACAATTGTAAATATTTATGCACCCAACATCGGAGCACCTCAATACATAAGGCAAATACTAACAGCCATAAAAGGGGAAATCGACAGTAACACAATCATAGTAGGGGACTTTAACACCCCACTTTCACCAATGGACAGATCATCCAAAATGAAAATAAATAAGGAAACACAAGCTTTAAATGATACATTAAACAAGATGGACTTAGTTGATATTTATAGGACATTCCATCCAAAAACAACAGAATACACATTTTTCTCAAGTGCTCATGGAACATTCTCCAGGATAGATCATATCTTGGGTCACAAATCAAGCCTTGGTAAATTTAAGAACATTGAAATTGTATCAAGTATCTTTTCCAACCACAATGCTATGAGACTAGACATCAATTATAGGAAAAGATCTGTAAAAAATACAAACACATGGAGGCTAAACAATACACTACTCAATAACGAAGTGATCACTGAAGAAATCAAAGAGGAAATTAAAAAATACCTAGAAACAAATGACAATGGAGACACGACGACCCAAAACCTATGGGACGCAGCAAAAGCAGTTCTAAGGGGGAAGTTTATAGCAATACAATCCCACCTTAAGAAACAGGAAACATCTCGAGTAAACAACCTGACCCTGCACCTAAAGCAATTAGAGAAAGAAGAACAAAAAACCCCCAAAGTTAGCAGAAGGAAAGAAATCATAAAGATCAGATCAGAAAGAAATGAAAAAGAAATGAAGGAAACGATAACAAAGAACAACCAAACTAAAAGCTGGTTCTTTGAGAAGATAAACAAAATTGATAAACCATTAGCCAGACTCATCAAGAAAAGAAGGGAGAAGACTCAAATCAATAGAATTAGAAATGAAAAAGGAGAAGTAACAACTGACACTGCAGAAATACAAAAGATCATGAGAGAATACTATAAGCAACTCTATGCCAATAAAATGGACAACCTGGAAGAAATGGACAAATTCTTAGAAATGCACAACCTGCCAAGACTGACTCAGGAAGAAATAGAAAATATGAATAGACCAATCACAAGCACTGAAATTGAAACTGTGATTAAAAATCTTCCAACAAACAAAAGCCCAGGACCAGATGGCTTCACAGGCGAATTCTATCAAACATTTAGAGAAGAGCTAACACCCATCCTTCTCAAACTCTTCCAAACAATATCAGAGGAAGGAACATTCCCAAACTCATTCTACGAGGCCACCATCACCTTGATACCAAAACCAGGCAAGGATGTCACAAAGAAAGAAAACTACAGGGCAATATCACTGATGAACATAGATGCAAATATCCTCAACAAAATACTAGCAAACAGAATCCAACAGCACATTAAAAGGATCATACACCATGATCAAGTGGGGTTTATTCCAGGAATGCAAGGATTCTTCAATATACGCAAATCAATCAATGTGCTACACCATATTAACAAGTTGAAGGAGAAAACCCATATGATCATCTCGATAGATGCAGAGAAAGCTTTCGACAAAATTCAACACCCATTTATGATAAAAACCCTGCAGAAAGTAGGCATAGAGGGAACTTTCCTCAACATAATAAAGGCCATATATGACAAACCCACAGCCAACATTGTCCTCAATGGTGAAAAACTGAAACCATTTCCACTAAGATCAGGAACAAGACAAGGCTGCCCACTCTCACCACTCTTATTCAACCTAGTTTTGGAAGTTTTAGCCACAGCAATCAGAGAAGAAAAGGAAATAAAAGGAATCCAAATTGGAAAAGAAGAAGTAAAGCTGTCACTGTTTGCAGATGACATGATACTATACATAGAGAATCCTAAAGATGCTACCAGAAAACTACTAGAGCTAATCAATGAATTTGGTAAAGTAGCAGGATACAAAATTAATGCACAGAAATCTCTGGCATTCCTGTAGACTAATGATGAAAAATCTGAAAATGAAATCAAGAAAACACTCCCATTTACCATTGCAACAAAAAGAATAAAATATCTAGGAATAAACCTACCTAAGGAGACAAAAGACCTGTATGCAGAAAATTATAAGACACTGATGAAAGAAATTAAAGATGATACAAATAGATGGAGAGATATACCATGCTCCTGGATTGGAAGAATCAATATTGTGAAAATGACTCTACTACCCAAAGCAATCTACAGATTCAATGCAATCCCTATCAAACTACCACTGACATTTTTCACAGAACTAGAACAAAAAATTTCAAAATTTGTTTGGAAAAACAAAAGACCCCGAATAGCCAAAGCAATCTTGAGAACGAAAAACAGAGCTGGAGGAATCAGGCTCCCTGACTTCAGACTATACTACAAAGCTACAGTAATTAAGACAGTGTGGTACTGGCATAAAAACAGAAAGATAGATCAGTGGATCAGGATAGAAAGCCCAGAGATAAACCCACGCACATATGGCCAACTTATCTTTGATAAAGGAGGCAGGAATGTACAGTGGAGAAAGGACAGCCTCTCCAATAAGTGGTGCTGGAAAAACTGGACAGGGACATGTAAAAGTTTGAGATTAGATCATTCCCTAACACCATACACAAAAATAAGCTCAAAATGGATTAAAGACCTAAATGTAACGCCAGAAACTATCAAACTCTTAGAGGAAAACATAGGTAGAACACTCTATGACATAAATCACAGCAAGATCCTTTTTGACCCACCTCCTAGAGAAATGGAAATAAAAACAAAGATAAACAAATGGGACCTAATGAAACTTCAAAGCTTTTGCACAGCAAAGGAAACCATAAACAAGACCAAAAGACAACCCTCAGAATGGGAGAACATATTTGCAAATGAAGCAACTGACAAAGGATTAATCTCCAAAATTTATAAACAGCTCAGGCAGCTCAATAGCAAAAAAACAAACAACCCAATCCAAAAATGGGCAGAAGACTTAAATAGGCATTTCTCCAAAGAAGATATACAGACTGCCAACAAACACATGAAAGAATGCTCAACATCATTAATCATTAGAGAAATGCAAATCAAAACTACAATGAGATATCATCTCACACCAGTCAGAATGGCCATCATCAAGAAATCTAGAAACAATAAATGCTGGAGAGGGTGTGGAGAAAAGGGAACACTCTTGCACTGCTGGTGGGAATGTGAATTGGTACAGCCACTATGGAGAACAGTATGGAGGTTCCTTAAAAAACTAAAAATAGAACTACCATATGACCCAGCAATCCCACTACTAGGCATATACCCTGAGAAAACCATAATTCAAAAAGAGACATGTACCAAAATGTTCATTGCAGCTCTATTCACAATAGCCTGGAGCTGGAAACAACCTAAGTGTCCATCATCGGATGAATGGATAAAGAAGATGTGGCACGTATATACAATGGAATATTACTCAGCCATAAAAAGAAACGAAACTGAGCTATTTGTAATGAGGTGGATAGACCTAGAGTCTGTCATACAGAGTGAAGTAAGTCAGAAAGAGAAAGACAAATACCGTATGCTAACACATATATATGGAATTAAAAAAAAAAATGTCATGAAGAACCTAGGGGTAAAACTGGAATAAAGACACAGACCTACTTGAGAATGGACTTGAGGATATGGGGAGGGGGAAGGGTAAGCTGTGACAAAGCGAAAGAGAGGCATGGACATATATACACTACCAAACGTAAGGTAGATAGATAGTGGGAAGCAGCCGCAGAGCACAGGGAGATCAGCTAGGTGCTTTGTGACTGCCTGGAGGGGTGGGATGGGGAGGGTGGGAGGGAGGGAGATGCATGAGGGAAGGGATGTGGGAACAGATGTATATGTATGACTGATTCACTTTGTTATAAAGCAGAAACTAATAAAAAAAAAAAAGAGCTAAATAAGATGTTGGGGGAGGGGCATACAGTGTTTTGACAGAATGTGACTTGAGAAGTAAGAGAAGGAGAGTGTTTGAACTAAAACCTCAATGAAAGCAAGACACCAGCCATTGAAACTTTGATGAAAAAATTATTCAAGGTAGAGAGGATAACTGGTGTAATGACCCCAAGGTAGGACAAGTTTGATATTTTTAGGAAGAGAAAAAAGTCAGGTGTGACTAAAGCCATGAGGGGGTAAAGGATGCTAGATGACCTCAGAGGAGAAGCAGAAACCAGACCACACAGGCCCTAGTGGGCCACAGGGAGGTGTCGGATTTAATTCTCAGTATAACTGGAGGGTCTTAAGTATGCGAATAATAATCTGATGCATGTTTTTGAAAGATCACCCTGGCTACTGTGTAGATAATGAATTGAGGCAAAGGATTAGTGGGAAGAACAGCATCAGGGAACTTATTATAAAAGCCTGGGAAGAAGGTTGATGGAGAAAAGTAGTCCAATTTTAGATAGAGTTTTGAAGTGAAACCAACTGGACTTGCTATTGGCTAAAAAAGTGAAGAAAAGGGAGCAGTGAACGGTACTCATTACTTTATTCCCAAAACACAGCATGGTGGCTGGCCCAGAGCAGTCACTACAGGATGATTTTTAAGTGAATGACTGAACTTCAAGGTCACACAGCTAGCAAAAGATGGAACAAGGATCCCAAACTAGGTCTAGCTGAATTAAAAACACATGCTGTTCCACATCAAGGTTATATTTCTCTAAATAACAGACTTTTAAGGAAGTAGACTTAGCGAATGATGAAGTGCAGAGAAGCTTGGCTCCAAGAAAGTATCATGGATGGTTTTCACCCTCTACAGTCAAAGGCAAAAAGCTCTGCTTTTAGAGGCCAGGCCAAGCTGGAAGGGACCCACCCCACCCAATCCCACCCCAGCTGCTCCTCTGTGCCACTTATAGGTTTCTATAAACCCCTAGGTGAAACTTCCTCTAGTGTCATGGGAACTTCTCTTTTTCCTCTAGAGGTAAAGATCCCTCAGTGAATATGAAATAATCTGAATATCCCTGGTCCCCCTATGGTTGGCCCCAGGCCTTAAAGGTGAGCAAAAGAAAGCTATAAATTCACAGAGGGCCCAGTGTGCAGTTTGGGTATGGGAACTATTTCCACCCTTCCCACCAATGTGCAGAGCTCTTCAAGAACTGGGATTTAAATTTCTCTCCCCATGAAAAGGAATTTATACAAGTATGATTAAGGCCACTTGGGCCCTGAGATCTCAGGTAGGAAAAGTGATTGACCTGTAAGAATAAAACAAATAAAAATAAACTGAATGAGACTTCTGTTTCCAGAAAGATGGAATAGACATACTTTTCCCTATTCCTCCCTCTAAGTACCTCTGAAAGCCCTGGACATTATATATAAAACAAACTTAGGAAGACTCTGAACGGTGAAGAAAGGAAAGCAACTGGCTAGGAATAATACAGTGGTGAATTCTCTGGGTTTTCTTTTTACCTCATATATTCCTAGACTTGGAGCAACCTGGAAACACCAATGAGTGCAGACAAAAAGAGTCCCAACAAAAGCCCACTCTCTCTAGCAGAAGAACTGGGAAGGGGACAGCCTCAAAAGATAGAAAACTTTAGATAATAACCACTTTACCCTGTCCAAACACTACAGAAAAAGCTGTGAACCCAGTCCCATCCAGGTCAGCAAAGCCTACTAGAAAGCCTAGATTTCCCCCTTCTTGAGGCTGTAATGATGCACCCAGCCTCCACCTCCTTCCTACTGGAGTATTACCAGAGAAGTTCCAGTAGGGAGACTGGACTTCCTTTCACCTCCCGCCAGCAGTAATAAGGCCCCCCACCCCGCAATGCAGAGAGGTATCAATGTAACCTTAGTGGGGAGCTATAACTCTTGTTCTTACCCATCAGTAACAAGGAGCCCCCATCAAGTTTCAATGGAGGCTGAGGTGGAAACCTGGACTTCTACCCCAACCTGGCAGAAATGAGGAGATACCTATTTCTTCCTCTGCCACATCTGTGTCAAAAGTAGCCACTTAAAGCAAAAGATATAAATAAGATCCAGAGGCTCATAACATAATATCCAAAATGCCCATTTCAACAAAAAGTCAGTCATTATACCAAGAACCAAGAAAACATCAAACTGCCTGAAGAACAGAAAATCAATTTTTCAGAGGAAAGAATCAGTGAACTTAAAGACAAAACAATAGAAATTACCCAAACTAAACAACAGACACAGAAAGGCACATTGCATAATGATAAAAAGGTCAATTCTCCAAGAAGATATAGAAATCCTAATGTATATTCACCAAACAAAAGAGCTCCAAGTATACATGAAGCAAAAACTGATTGAAAGGTGAAACAGACAAACCCTAAACACTCCTCTCTCAACCTTTGATAGAACAACTAGAAAGAAAGTAAGCAAGGATATAGAAGAACTCGATGACAACATTAACCAACAGGATTTAATCAACATTTATAAAATACTCGACCCAACAAGAGCAGAATGCACATTCTTTTCAAGTGCACTGGAACATTATCCAGGATAGATGATATACTAGTCCATAAAACAAACCTTGACAAATTTAACAGAATTTAAATCACACAAGGTATATTCTCTGACTATAATGGAATCAAACTAGAAATCAGTAACAGAAAGATAACAGGAAAATACCCAAATACTTGGAAACTAAATATCCAAACAATATAATTCCAAATAATCCATGAGCTAAAGAAGAAGATGCAAGGGAAATTTAAAAATACATTCAACTCAGTGAAAATGAGAATATAACATATCAAAATTTGTGGGATGCTGCTAAAGCAGTACTGAAAGGGAAATTTATAGCACTAAATATTTGCATAAGGAAAAAGAAAGTCTCAAATCAATAATGTGCAGTCTCAAATCAAGAACCTATAAAAGAGCAAAATAAAACTAAATTAACAAGCTGAAGGAAGGAAATAATAAGAGCAGAAATCAGTGAAGTTGAAAACAGGAAAACACTAGAGAAAATCAATGGTTTTAAGAAATCAATAAAATAAAATAAAAATAAAATTGAAATCCTATAGCAAGACAGAAAAAGAAAAAAAAAGACAGAAAGGGACTTCCCAGGTGGTCCAATGGTAAAGAATCCATCTTACAATGCAGGGGATGCGGGTTCAATCCCTGGTCAGGGAACTAAGATCCCACATGCCTCAGGCCAACTAAGCCCAGGCGCCACAACTACTGAGCTCACACACCTCAGCTAGAGAGCCTGCCTGCTGCAAACTACAGAGCCTGCACTCTGGAGCCCATGTGCCACAGCTATACAGCCCACGCGTCCTGGAGCCTGCACGCCACAACTAGAGAAGAGAAAACCCACACGTCACAACTAGAGAGAAGCCCATGCACCACAACAAAGAGCCTGTGCGCCACAATGAAAGATCCCACATGCCGCAACAAAAGATCCCACGTGCCAGCAACTGGAACCCGATGCAGCCAGAAATAAATAAAATAAATAAATAAATAAATCTTTTAAAAAAAAGACAGAAAAGCTACAAATTACTAATATCAGGAATGAAACAGGAGATACAACTATAAACTGTAGACACCCAAAAGATAATAGGGAATGCTACAAACAACTCTACACATATAAATTTTACTACTTAGATGAAATGGTCTACCATTTCTACACAAACTACCACAATTCATAGCCCCATAAACTGTAAGAAAAGTGAATTCATAATTTTAAAACTCCCAAAAGAAATCTCCAGGCCCAGATGGTTTTAATGGATAATCGTACCAAAATTTAACAAAGAATTTATAACAATTCTACACAATCTCTTCCAGAAAATAAAAGTAGAAGGAACACTTCTCAATTCATTTTGTGACGCTAGTATTACCCTGATTCCAAATCCAGACAAAGACAGTACAAAAAAACAAAAAAGACAACTACAGAACAGTATCTCTCATAAATATAGGTGCAAAAATCCTTAACAAATAGTAACAAATAGAATTCAGCAATATATACAAAGAATGACCAAGTGGGGTATATTCCAAGGGTGGAAAGCTAATTCAATACTGAAAAATGAATCAATGTAATAGAAAAAGCATTTGACAAAATTCAACATCTATTCATGATAAAAACTCAGAAATAAATGGAAATAGAGGGAAACTTCAACTTGATAAAGAGCATCTATAAAAAACCTACAGCTAACATCATATTTAATGGTCAAAGACTGAAAGTTTTCCCCTTAACATCAAGAACAAGGCAAAATATCACCTTTCACTACTCTTATTCCATATAGTACTGCCACTGCAATAGGCAAAAAGAAAAGAAAAAAAAGAGAGAGAGAAAGAGAGAAGAGAGAAAAAGAAAAGGAATAAAAGGTATTCAGATCAGGAAGGAAGAAATAAAAATATCCCTATTTGCAAATGACATAATGGGGTATATAGACTATTCCAAGGAATCTACATACTAACTCCTAGAATAAGTGAGTTCAGCAAGGTCACACAAGACAAACATACAAAAATCATTGTATTTCTGTATACTAGAAATGAAGACCAAAGTTATACAGTACCATTTATAATCACTAAAAAAAAATACTTAAGTATAGGTATAATAAAACATGCACAGAACTTGGATGCCAAAAACAAAGAAAAATGCTGATAAAAGAGATCAAAGAGGATATAAATAAATGGAGACACGTAAATTAGAAGACTCAATGTACTAAAGACTTCCATTCTCTCCAAATTGATATAGGTTTAGCACAATTCCTACTTAAATGCCAGCAAGAATTTTTATAGATATATACGAGATGATTCTAAAATTTACATGGAAAGGCAAAAAAACAGGAATATCCTAAACGATTTTGGATAAGAAGAATAAAGTGGGAGGAATCAGTCTAGCCAATTTCAAGACTTGGTATACAGCACAGTAATTAAGACAGTGTGATATTGATAGAAAAATAGACTCACAGATTAATGGAACAGAATAGAGAACCCAGAAATAGACCCACACAAATGCCCAACTGATTTTTGACAGTGGTGCAAAAAGCAATTCAGTGGAGGAAAGACAGTCTTTTCAACAAATGATGCTGGAGAAAAGGACATTCACAGGCCAAAAAAAAAAAAAAAAAAAAAAAGAACCTCAATATAAGGCTTATACCTTATGTAAAAATTATCTCAAAATGGATTGCAGGCTTAAATGTAAAACATAAAACTATAAAACTTTCAGAAAAAAACATAGAAGAAAATCTTCAGGACCTAGGGCTAGGCAAAGTGTTCTTAGACTTGAAACCAAAGCACAATCCATGAAAGAAAAAAACTGATAAACTGAATATTATCAAACTTTAAAACTTTTGCTCTGCAAAAGACTCTGTTAGAAGGATGGAAAGACAAGCTATGACTTGGAGGAAATATTTGCAAACCACATATCCAACAAAGAAATAGGATCTAGGATATATAATTTACAATATATAATCTCAAAACTCAACAATAAAAAACAATCAGAAATGAAGAAAAGGTATGAATGGACATGTCACCCAAGAGGATACACAGATGGCAAATAAGTACGTGAAAAGATGTTCACATCATTAGCCATTAGGGAAATGCAATGAGATATCACTATGCACCTATCAGAATAGCTAAACTAAAAAATAGTGACAACATCAAATGCTGATGAGACTGCACATACACTAGACTTCTCATATATTGCTAATGCAAATGTAAAATGACAGTCACTCCAGAAAAGAGTTTGGCAGTTTATTAAACAACTAAGTATGCAACAGCAATTACACTCCTGGGCATTTATCCCAGAAAAATGTAAATTTATATTCATGCAAAAACTTGTACATGAATGCTCACAGAAAGTTTATCTGTAATATTAAAAATCAGGATTGGCCCAGATGTCCTTAAACAGATGAATCGTTAAACAATCTGTGGCACATCCATACCATAGACCAGGGGTCCGCAACCCCTGGGCCACACAGCAGGAGGTGAGCGGTGGGCGAGTTAGGGAACCTTTGTATGCCGCTCCCCATCGTTCGCATTACCGCGTGAACCATCCCCTCTCCCCAGGTCCGTGGAAAAATTGTCTTCCATGAAACTGGTCCCTGGTGCCAAAAAGGTTGGGGACCGCTGCCATAGACTACTACTCAGCAAGAAAAAGGTGCCAACTACTGATACATTCAACAACCTAGATGAATCTCCAGAGGTTTATAAAACCAGTCCCCAAAGACAACACACTACATGATTCCATTTATATAACATCCTTGAAATGACAAAATTATAGAAATAGAGAACAAATCAGTGGTTGCCAGGGGTTTAACTCCTTAAAAGGCAGGAAGGGTGTGGCCATAAAAAGGCAACATGAAGTATTCTCATGGTGATGGAAATGTTCTGTATCTTGACTGCACCCATGTCAATATCCTGGTTGTGATACTGTACTATAGTTTTGCATGAAGTTACCATCAGTAGAAACTGAGTAAAGAGCCCATGGGATCTCTTTGTATTATTTCTTAAAACTGCACGTGAACCTACAGTTACCTCAAAATAAGAAATTTAATTTTTTTAAAAATCAACTGAATATAGATGAATCACAAGCATTGTGAGAAAGGAGTCCTGGGCATTGAGCTAAGGGAAAGGCAGGGGAAAGGGAGGTGAGTTACTTAGGGGTTTAATACAGTATGTTTGCAAAATACAGTAATAAGACCATTCAGCCAGAAGTCAAAAGAATCCACAAGTAAGCAGCTGCCTGCAGACTGCACACCAGAGTCGCTTGGAACTCCAAGAAGGAAATGTCCTTTTAGAGAAAAATGGCTGTTCCTGTGACAGTTTGATTTAATCCATAATTATTCCCAGGTGGATTTCCCATTCTGATGCTTTCCAGGACACTATTAGGCCTGCTTGAGTAAGGCCTGAGTCAATAGTGTCTTCATACCTCCCAACAATGCCAGGCTGACCCAGAGACTCTCCCTCTGCTGCTATTCCAACATGTGTTCGATGGGTGTAGACAGAGGTGCTAGGATAGACAGGGAGGGATAGACAGGGAGGGATGTTAGGACTTGTATTCAGCTTCCTCTTCCCATCTCTGAGATGCAGTCTTTCACATTGCAATCACAGGATATCTACATTCTGCAAGGAGGCTTGGAAGCTAGGACATTTGATGAGGATAAATGTGACACATTCTCTTTCCAAATCTTTATGTTAAAAGCTATGAATTTTTCCCCTAAGGCCAGGCTTTTATAGTCTGACTTGAGATCCTACGTATTTCACTCTGATATGAACTCTTTAGCAATTATATGGAAAACAGAAGATGGAAATTCCAAGGAGTGAGTTCTTCATTACAGAAAATCAAGATTCTTAAGAAAACTTCCCAGACCAAAAGAGTATTTTGCATCCAGTTAACTATCTGACACCAATAGTCTTTTCAGAGTGTAATGACAAATGACTTTCTGATGTTTATCAGAAAGATTCCTGTGAGACTCATCCACCTTCCTCCACAGATATGTATACAGGAATGGATTCAGACCAGAACAACAGGTAACAGCACGGCTCTGATGAGCTCCATGACTGCCACCCTCAGGAGAAAAAGCTTTCTCAGTATCATTCAGAATATTCTCATCTGGCAAAGGGTTAGAGTCCTCCAAAGGGAGAAGTCTCTGGGTGCAGAGTCAAAAGAGATGGGATACCGACCTTATATCCAGCCATAACAAGTTTGCTCAATGTTAGATGCTCAGTGATGCTTCAAAACTTTGCAGAGAAACAGCTTCAGCTGTTTCTGAAGTTTCAGGAGAATGTCTCCCACCACTTTTCTATGCTTATCAGCATGAGCATGTGCTTCTAGATTCTTCCATCTGTTAAGTCTTGTACAGTGGAATCTTCCCAAGGCAGACAGCTTACACAGCCCTTCCAGAACGCATTCCTAAGAGTGGGCTTGTGTCTGTCCTACATGTCCTACACGTCCAATCAGACAGGAGTTCCCCCAAATGCAGGTACCACGTCTCCTAGTGTAATGTTAGTTCACACTTTCCCCATCCCTCCCCCTACAAAACCCAGGCTCTGCCCAGAGAAAGGGCTCATTATAAGCCATTACTGATGGAGTCAAAGAATGCTCATCTTGAAGACTGATTCTGGAAGGAAAATAGAGTTAAGGCTTTTCCCTAGATGAAGAACAGGGAAATCAGGCTGATTATCACATTTCTCTAGCACTTTTACTTCCAAAATCCTCTACTGTACTTCTGAATCCTTATGTTCACCCTGTGAGGGTGTTCTACAGATGGGAAAATGTAGGTTCCGTGCGGCGAAGTGACTCATCCTGAGTCATACCAGGGGTGAGTAAGCAGAGAGCTGTGAGTACAAGCCAGGCCGCCAGCTCCAAGCCTCTGAGTCTTTTCATGAATCTATTTGTACAGCCTGAAATGCCTTTCACAGAACACTGACATACGTCATCACATCTCACGCAACCTCATGAGATGGGAAGGCTGGTATTTTTCTTATTTTATAGACTGGGAAATTAAATGCAGAGAGTAAATGATTTGCTCATAGTCACATAGCAGATGACAAAACAGGACCATAAGCTCAAGTTCAGTTTCCTGATTCAGTGCTTTTCTTCTGTTGTATACTGACTCTTCATAAACTATTGATTCTCCATAGGACTTCTGAATGATGGCAACATGCCACCTGTCGTCAAAGGTACCATCTCCCACTACAGACCTTCTCCAGGACTTCCCAATTAAAGTCCTGAACCAGCCACATTGGCCAGAGCCTGTCTCCCTGAAGAGTAACTACCTTAGTCCCCAAGCCACACTGAGCTAGATTAAGAAAGAAGCAGGACCAAACTACACTTACCCTGAAACCTTTCTGTGTCAAATGAATGTCACCATGCAAAGTGATTTTTGCTGAAGTGGATCAGAGATCACAGTATCTCACTCTAAGCTCTTATGTGCTCCTCTGCTACACCCCACTCTTAGCTCAAATTTTTACCTAATGAATTGCTGAAAAAAACAGAACCAGTCTTCCAATGGTCATGTATCTATAAATCAGTCTCCACCCTCATCCACCTGCCCCCTTCCTGTTTCTACAGAGGAAGTGCCTTCTTCCTATCAAAGGCCAATTCCTCTCATGTGTTTTGAATCTCATTCTCCTCCCCCTCCTAAAGTGCTTTAAACCCCCCATGATTCCCCCTTTTTTCTTCCCATCAACCTCTCCTTGGACACAGGATCATTCCATCAGCATCTTTAGACATCAATCAACTGCCCTTTCTTGCTCAGTTCCTTTTTCTCTTCCCCCTTTATGGCCAGATTTTTTGAAAGAGTAATCTAAACACGATGGCTCCACGTTCTCCCCTCCAATCACCTTCAACACACGCCAACCTGACTACTGCCTCCACTCTCTAATCAAATAGCTATTGTCAAGGTCACCAACAAACTCAGTGTTGCTAAATCCAATGGACATTTCCATCCTGATCTAACTCATGCTCTCAGGAGCTGTTTACAGATTTTCACACTTCTTCCTTCTTGAAACCCTCTCCTTGCTTGGCTTTCTTAATGCCACTCTCTCCTGCTACGGTACCACAAAGTGTGCAGCTGATATCTCCCTTCGAGAAAACCTCCAGAACTAACCCACCAGGGAGTTCTGCTGCTCCTACCACCAAATACATCTGACTCAGGATCCAGTCACCATTTTCCAACTTACTTCTACAGCTCTATCCAGGGCACCACCCCTCTCACTGCAGCACAGCAGTAGCTTCCTAACCTCTCCCCACTTCCATTCTGGGCCCCCGTCAAGTTCATACACCATACAGCAACTCAGATTTGATCATATCACTTCCCTGATCAAAACCCTCCTGCTTCTTACATTGAACTTCAAACAACATCAACAATCTTGCCGTAATTTACCTGCCCCTGGCAATTTCCAACCCCATCTAAGCCCTTCATCCCCACACCAACCACTCGACCCCATTGCTTTCTGAAAAAAATACCAAAGCTCTTTACCCACCCGAGGGCAGCTCAAAATGCCCCTCCTCTACTCTCCACATGGATGGTTCTTCCCAACCTTTGGGTCTCAGTGTCAGCGTCATCTCTTCATAGAGGCCATCCTTGACCACCTTCTGAAACAGACTCTCTACCACCTCCCTTCCTCTGTTGACTTCTATCACATCACCAGGTTTGTTCCTCTTACAGCACTCATCAGGAATGACAGTGATACATGTATCCATTTATTCAGTTGTTCACAGATGTCTCTCCTACTAGACTGTAGGCTCCGTGAGGGCATGAGCTTGTCTTCTTACCACCACATACTCTGTCCTTAGCACAGTGTCTGGCATGTAGTAAGTGCTTAACAAAACCACCTGCAGAAGTGAATGACTGACTGAACAAATAAAGCCAAAGAAAAGGCTAGAAAAGAAGACTCAAATAAAAATATAATTCTTGACAAAAATGTAGTATCAAGAATGTTCTACAAACACAATAATAACCATGATATAGAAAAGAGAGAATGTGTTATACCTTAGGGTCATATTCCTATTATATGTAATGTCATGAAGTAATAAAAATAAAAACAAGAGTCCACATATACCATTTAACATCATGAAAGTTTCCAGCAGGTGCCCTTCCCCAGAAGTATTATGGCATTGGTTATCATTTATTGAGTGCTTACTGTATGCCCTACCCTGAGCTAGTAAGTCTTTTACCTAGTCTTGCATTTAATCCTCACAACTCTATGAGGTACGTATTATTATCATCCCTATTTTACAATGAAGAAACTGAAGCTTGGGGAAGTAAAGTAACTTGTCCAAGGCCACAAAAGTTTTAAACAGTGCAGCCAGTGTTGAAAACTTTGTCAAGTTTAACTCCAAGTTCCATGCTTTTAACTGCTATGCTCTCATGCCAGGTTCTTGGCTGAGCACTTTATATACAAAATACAATTTAATCCTTACAATAACCACGTGAGGTAGATATTAGTCTTTATTTTATAGGTAAGAAAAATGATCCCAAGGAGGCTATGTTGCCCAAAACCACAAAGCGAATTAAGTGGTGAAGCTGAGATTCAAACCCAAATCTGATTTGAAAGCCCATAGTCATTAACCAAAGGACATATAATGCAAACCACAGATGTGAGTCTCATTAGTAATTTTAAACTTTTTAATAACCACATTAAAAAAGTAAAAGAAAACAGATCAAATAAGCTATAATATTCAACCCAATAATTGAACCCAATATATCTGAAATATTATCACTTCAACATGTAATCAATATAGGAAATTATTAGTGAGACATTTTACATTCCTCTTATCATAGTGATTTAAATCCAGTAAGTATAGTGTAACTTACTACCCCTCTCAATTCAGATGAACCACACCCAAGCTGCTCCATATAGCCGCATATGGTCACCACACTGGACAACACTATACTAAACACTAAACAACACGAAACCATGACATTACACTGCACTGTAAGAATGTCCTGAACTAACTTAAACAAACGTAGGCATGGCTCTCAAAAGCAGATTTGGAATGGATAAACTAAGCACACACCAGACAACCAAAAAAATAGATTAAAAAACGTGAATCACAAACGTGTGTACACATTAACTGTGTGCGAGTTGGGGTTGGGGGGTGGTGAGAAGGGAGGACGTCAGATAACAAAGAGGTGGCTGGGGAGAGCATCAGAGACAGGGTGGCAAACACAGCAAGTCAATCAAGATACAGCTCTTGCAGGCTGAACCTGGCCAAGCCCCAGCCTGGAATCCCCAGTCTTGATTTCACAGCTGATCAACCTTTTTAAAAAAATTTATTTTATTGAAGTACAGCTGATTTACAATGTTGTGTTAATTTCTGCTGTAGAGCAAAGTGATTCAGTTATACATAGACATACATTCTTTTTTATATTCTTTTCCATTATGGTTTATCATGGGATATTGAATATAGTTCCCTGTGCTATACAGGAGGACCTTGTTGTTTGTCCATTCTATATATAATAGTTTGCATCTGCTAATTCCAAACTCCCAGTCCATCCCTCCCCCACCCCCCTTCCCCCCTGGCAACCCCAAGTCTGTTCTCTGTGTCTGCGAATCTGTTTCTGTTTCGTAGATAAGTTCATTTGTGTCATATTTTAGATTCCACATAGAAGTGATACAGCTGATCAATCTTAAGCAAGGCAAAGCCTCCATGACTCAGTTTCCTCACCTGATAAATAAAGATTTTTTGTTTGTTTGTTTGTTTTTGTGGTACACGGGCCTCTCACTGTTGTGGCCTCTCCTGTTGCGGAGCACAGGCTCCGGACGCGCAGGCTCAGTGGCCATGGCTCATGGGCCCAGCTGCTCCGCGGCATGTGGGATTTTCCCGGACCGGGGCACGAACCCGTGTCCCCTGCATTGGCAGGCAGACTCTCAACCACTGCGCCACCAGGGAAGCCCGAAGATTTTTGTACAAATAAAAAAAAGGACTGGTTCAGGAAATTTTCAGTGAGAATCAGGAAGGCTGCAACTCATGCAGTACATCCTTTTTACCTGAATGCTTTGGCTTTCTCATGGATCGGGAACCGAGAATGACAGAACTAAAATGGCCTGGGAAGAAAGGGAGACTGATAAAATAGATTTGTTTGGGGAAAAAAAGGACAAAATGGCTTCACAGACCTCATCAATGCTATGGACCCTTATGGTCTCCTAATAAAAAGATCCATGGACACTTGGACACTGAAAGTTACCCACAAGGATCCAAAGATCCCACAGTTTAGAAGAGAAGAGAGATGTGCAAACAAACTATGAAAATATAATGCAACAAGTGGTAAGAGACCATGGATAAAAGTACTTTAAGAGCAGAGGGAGGGCTTCCCTAGTGGCGAAGTGGTTAAGAATCCGCCTGCCAATGCAGGGGACATGGGTTCAAGCCCTGGTCCGGGAAGATCCCACATTCTGCGAAGCAACTAAGCCCGTGAGCCACAACTGCTGAGCCTGCGCTCTAGAGCCCACGAGCCACAACTACTGAGTCCACGTGCCACAACTACTGAAGCTGCACACCTAGAGCCTGTGCTCCGCAACAAGGGAAGCCACTGCAATGAGAAATCCGTGCACCGCAGCAAAGAGTAGCCCCTGCTCACAGCAACTAGAGAAAGCCTGCGCAGCAATGAAGACCCAACGCAGCCAAAAATAAATAAATTAATTTTTAAAAAAAGAGCAGAGGGAAAGAGACAGCAAACTGACTTAGGTCATCAGGAAAGGCTTGGGTGTGAGGTGACTGTCCCGTATCCCTTAAAGGATGGGCCGCAGACAGACAAAACTCAAGGCATTTCCAGCAGGCAGTATGTACAAGCTGGGAAGGGTGAAGGAGGTGGTATAAGAGCTCAGTGTGGAAGGAGCCTGGTGTGCTGAGGCAGTGGAATTTTTTTCCTTTTGTTGTGGCTGTTGTTTGCACTTGGGAGGGTGGGGGGTGGGATCTAGAGAGGCCAATATTGAGAAACGAAGCTGAATATAAGGGAGGGGAGGGCAAGCCTTGACGTGCCCTTTACACCAAGGTAAGAATCGTAAGTAAGGGAGGTGTATAATCAAATTGATCTGTGTGAGGGTACCTGAGCATCAGTGTGGAAGAAGGACCAGAAGAGACAAGCCTGGAAGCACAGGGAGACCTGCTACGTGATGCTGCACAACACCAGGAAAGAGAGGATGTGGACTTGAACCAGGGAGCAGCACTGGACAGAGATAACGTGCCAACTCTAAGGTCTCCCTGGGAGCCTGAAAACCTGGCCAGTCCACCATGGCCAGGAGGGCCCCCAACAAGAGTCAGAGGACCCAGCCATCTCAAGACCACCATCTCATGGGGAATATCAGCATCATCACCCTGGATGATGGCAGAAGAAACCAGAGTCGAACACAGAGAACTTCCTCTTTCAGGGAAGCCCAGAGCGGGTACTCACCACTTTGCCCACCAAACTGGCTTCATTCATCATTTAAGGCCACAGATAGAGAACCTCCATGAACAGCACCATCACCATCACCATCATCCCCCACGACTGCCTCAAACATCCTGCCCTGTGAGTGAAGAGAAACCTCGCTTCCCTAAACCCCTCACTCCAAGCATAACCTCTCCCTCTTATACGTGTGTCTCTTTCCCTTTCCCCAAGTACAGCTCCAAAAACCTCCCCTGTTTAGAAACAACATGGGTTTTTATGACCACAGAGTGAGGACAGAGTGTGTTCCCGCCAGAAAAAGCATATTCAAACAAAAAGGGAGAGCTGGATATTAACAAGGCCCTAGCCACAAAATAAAACCTGATTTGGGGATTCAGACATCTGAGCTAAACAACTGCATAATTCTTGTCATAAACACCCTTCTCCATAAACCAGGCAGACTCTATTTTTAGAACTTTTTCCATGATGCACTTGCTCTTTAATGGAAGAGATAAAGGCAGTGGGAAGCAATTAAAAGTATTAACCCACATACTTTATGTCACAGTAGAGTACCAACCCATGATACCTCCACAAATATCAGCCCATAGTGAAATGCAATTGCGCAACAATCTTTGTTTTCTTCCTATTTTGCTGAGGAGTACTTCAGTGGTATTCTTTTAACTTTTTATTGTGAAATCTTCAGCTACATTTTTAAAACTCAAGTTTTTGAGAATTATGATGACGTGATGAGGTGGAGTCATGGAAACGTGGCTTTTTATCATCAAATCAGCTACAAATAGTTGTCCGTTATCCATGGTCAAGGCAGTCAACTTTCAGGAGGGGAGGAAGAGGTTAAATGTGGAAGGGAATCAATATTTACTAAACTAAGGGCTTGCATCCTTCTTCCTTCATTCATTTAATGAACATTTATCAAGCACTTACTACATGTTGGTACTGTGTTCAGTGGTAGGCATGTGGAATAAACAAGAGAGATACTGCCCCTGTCTTCATGGACCTTTCATCTGTTGGAGGAAGCAAATATTAAACAACAGCCTTCCCAGGGGCCTGAGTGCTCAAAGAGGAAACTGCCCAGGCCAAGGAGGGCTTCCGAAAGGGAGGCCTACCTGGCCTGAGGTGAGGCAGGGGCAGTTGGGAAGGCCTCACAGGGGTGGTCTGATGTCTACATTGGGACTTGAAGGAAGGATGGGTAGGAACTACACCAGCCAAGAGACACAGCAAGAGTTGCAGGCAGAGGAAGGGCATCTCCAAGGTCCAGGGGAGAGTTTGACAAGTGTGAATGTCACCTGGCTGACCCTGAGAGTGAGAGGAGAGCTAGCAGATCAGGCTGGAGAGGTGAGTTAGGTCTTGTAAGTCACAATGTAAATTTTAAATTTATCCAAAGAAATAACAAGACGACGTTAAAGGAACTTTAAGCAGGGAAAAATAAGATCGGGCTTGTCTTTTAAAGCATCACAAATCCTCACGACAGTCTTTCAGGGTAGGTAGTATCTTTATTTAATGAGGATGAGGAAAGATGAGTGAGGCTAAGTAACTTTTATAAAGTCACACAGCTGGAATGTGATGGAGTTTTGGACAGGACTCGGGTCAGTCTGACTCCAAATCCCCTTCTCTTTCCACTACATCATTCTGTCTCTCAGGGGGAAAAAAAATAATAAACCCTGCAGAAAATCCTTAAACGTCATTTCAGCTGTTCATTTACAACTTTTTTTTTTAACCAAAATCAAGTGTAGAGTTGATCCCTGGCATTGCTGAACATCTGAGTTTTCCCCTGCCTGCTTGAATAAACAAAATGGCCCTCCTAGGAAAAAAGCAAAGAATCCCCCCATAAGACTTCAGCCCTTAGACAAGAGAGCGCTGACTAGAAGGAACCTCATGGCCCTGAGTGCACATACAGCCACCAAGCCCAGGCCGCCCTTCAAAGCTGGATGGCAATGGGAAGGCCATTAGTCCAGCCCCACTTCAAAGCTCACCTTCCACGTGCCATCAAGTGGTCACCCAAAACACCTCCAGAAATGACACTTACTACCAGGCACAGCCTATGGCATATTGAGATAGTTGAGAGTGTTTAAAAAGACTCTTTGCAAGAGGCAAAATGAGCTCCAAACCCAGGTACTTGTGGCAGAAGCTCCCGTTGCCAGGTTACTTTCCTGTGCAGAGCAATAGAATGCGGTGTTGCTGGTGAGACGCCACTGGGTGTTGTCACTTTTCCCTGAGTCTGAAGAGTCAAATGAAGTCAACAACCAAAAAGCAAAAAAAAAAAAAAAAAAAAAAGGCGGGGCAGGAAATCTCAAGTCACATAGAGACTGTTTCTCAGAAAAAACACCTTTGCTCACATACATCCTGGCAGCTTCTACTGGTGATTCTGGTCTGTGGGACAAAAAAACTAGGGACCCTGACACTAGCTCAGACTGGACATACCCACCTTCTGCTCTCCCTCAGCAGAGGACAGCACACCTGCTTGCCACCTGGGAATGTGGACAGTAAGCCCAGCTGTACACATGTGCAGTAAGTAAACTTGAGCTCTCTGCATCTCTGTCCAGCTGCCTGCGGAGGTGGCTGGTGCTGGGCCGTCTCGTGTTCCTCATGCCTCTGCTACCGATGGGCGGCAGCACTTTCACGCATGTAAGGAAGGCAGCCTCTATATTTATCAGACCAAATCCTTGTGCAGTTCATTAAAAAATAAAAAAGATGATCTTCCCTTAAAAATTAATTGAAATGTTAAAACTTAAGATTAAGTAAAACAATTGATAGCAATTAATATTGGTAATGGTGAGAGAAGAAAGAAACTGGCAGTGTAAACTAGTACAACCTTGTTGTGTGAACTTCGGCAGTTTCTACCCAGTTTGAAACGCTTGTACCCTCTGTCTCCTTAATTCCACTTCTAGTAATCTATTATATTCATACTAGCACAAGTATTTAGGGAATTAACAATCAATAGAGTGGACTAAGTAAATATGGTAAACTGTCCATTCACACCAAACACATTGAGATGCTGTTTAAAAATTTAAACAAACATTTAAAAAGAAATAATAAAGTTCAAAATCTTAGGTGCCAGAACCGTAACAGGAATGCAAAACCAAAGCAGCCAATAGGAACTGAAACCAAACAGCCCAGGAGTTTTTCAGAAACAGGGGTTGTTAGAGCTGGGTGTGCACTGGAGGGGACAGGAAGGGAACCCACATGCTCTTGCTGGGGTGACAAAGGGCTGCCCTAACAAAGAGACATGGAACAGGAAGTCTCTACCCATATCTCAGAGACATAAAAAAGAAACTGGTCATCTGTCCAGACTTTGGGGTAGAAAAAGGATTATCTGTAAGAGACCAGAACCCCAAGTATGTGCCATATACGAGTGTGGAACCAAACTCACGTTGTTGACATAGTTGGGAGCCCCAGGGCTAAAAACATTTACAGGAAAGTTGGTCTGAACCAGGTGAAAATTTATGAATATGGCACAGGCAAACTCAACCACCACATCCAGATGCCTCATCAATTGGGGACCCACTGGACTCCCACCAAAAACTCAGATTGTACATAAGCTCACTACAAGAGGAAAGTAAACACCAAAAGAGAGGATTTAAAGTAAGCTGACATTTCTAAAGCAATAAAAAAGGAAGAGATGTTAACAGAACTCAATTAGAAAATGGGCAAGAGACATGAACTGGCATTTCACCAGCTGGAAATGTGGTTGTAAAACAAGCTCATGTGCAAATTAAGACCACAATGAGCTATCACGACATACTTATTAAAATGGTTAAAATAAAAAAGAGTGGCAATGCCAAATGCTGGCAAGGATATAGATAAACTGGCTGTTTCATACATTACTAGAGGGAATGTAAAATGATACAACCAACTGCAACTGGCAAATAGTTTGGCAGCTTCTTATGAAACTAAATATACACTTACATGTATATACAAAGGCACACACATGCACAAATGAGTGCATGTAAAGACTGGTGAAATCTGAATATGATCTTTAGTTTAACAGTATTCTACATGTGTTGGTTTCCTGTAGTTATATGTTTCACTGTATACTATTATACTGTAGTTATATAAGATGTTACCATTGAGGGAAGCTGAGTGGAGGGTAGAGAACACCCTCAGTACTAGTTTTGCAACTTCCCGTGAGTCTATAATAATTTCAAAATAAAAAGCTTTCAAAAATCAATGTTGAGTGTAAAACACAAGTCATAAAATATCACAATATGATATCATTTGTGCAAATATATTTTTTAAAACCACACAATCATAGTATATGTGTTTTAGGGATAAATATATAAGTAATAAAAATATCAAAACATCAATAGCAAGGAGACACACAACTTCAGGGTAGTGATTACCTCTGGGAATAAATTCTAAGAGGACCTCAACTTTACCTGTAATATTTTATTTTATTTATTTATTTTTTTTGGCCACGCTGAGTGGCTTGTGGGATCTTAGTTCTCTGACCAGGTATTGAACCCGGGCCCATGGCAGGGAAATCGCCAAGTCCACTGGACCACCAGGGGATTCCCCTGTAATATTTTAATTTTTTTTTTTTTTTTTTTTAGGTTTTTTTTTTTTTTTTTTTTTTTTAGCGGTACGCGAGCCCCTCACTGCTGTGGCCTCTCCCATTGCGGAGCACAGGCTCCGGACGTGCAGGCCCAGTGGCCATGGCTCACGGGCCCAGCCGCTCCGTGGCATGTGGGATCTTCCCGGACCGGGGCACGAACCCATGTCCCGTGCATCGGCAGGCGGACTCTCAACCACTGCGCCACCAGGGAAGCCCAATATTTTAATTTTTGAAAAAGAATTTGAAGTGAGAAATTGTCAGCATGTACTATATAAACAGAATAAGTAAATGAATGCTTGTTAAATTACTCTCTACTACTCTGAATATTTTAAAGGTTTCTAAATTAAAACCAAAAATACACATACAAGGAGGTTTACTGAAGCATTATCTTTAATAACCAAAGACTGGTAACAATCTAATTATGTATCAACAAGGGGACAGCTAAATAGCATCGGATATAGTCATGCAATGAATATATCGCAACCATTAAAAAAAAAATGAAGCGGATATATGCTCTTAGGAAAATATTCCAAATATACTAGTAAGTGGGGAAAAAAGCAGATTGGAAAATAATATATATAATAGTATGACAACATTTTTGTTAAAAAAATATCAACATAAATATATATGAACACTTGTTCATATACAGTTTACTAAACACATACACTGTTTAATAATGGTTACTTCCAAGAAACAGTGGATGTTTCACCTTTTATTTTATATACCTCTATGTTTTAAAATCCAATAAAGAACCTGTTTTATTTTTGAAAATTGAGAAATTTTCTTACTGAGATATAATTGACAGGTAACATCCTATTAGTTTCAGGTGTACAACATAATGACTCATTATTTGTATACATTGCAAAATGATCTCCACCATAAGGCTACTTAACATCCATCACCACATGTAGCTACTAATTATTTTTCTTGTAATGAGAACCTTTAACTACTCTCTTAGCAACTTTTGAATAAACAATACAGTATTACTAACTATAGGCACCATTCTTTACATTACTTCACCAGAACTTACTTACTTTATAACTGGTAGTTTGTACCCTTTGACCCCCTTCACCAATTTCACTTGCCCTCACTCCCTGTCTCTGGCATCCACCAATCTGTTCTCTAATCTATGAGACCAGGAGTTTATTTTGTTTTGCTTTGTTTTATTTCCACATAAAAATAAGATCATACAGTATTTGTCTTTATCTGTCTGACATATTTCATTTAGCGTAATGCCCTCGAGGTCCATCCATGTCACTGCAAATAGCAAGATTTCCTTCTCTTGAGAAAAATTTTAAAAACAATATAAAGAACCACAAATTAAAATTTAATATTAAACTAACATTATTGAGCATTTACCATATACCAAAGTGTTTGTTCACATTCAGAACCTCCCTTACTCTTCACAAATCTATAAGTACATATTATTCTCAATTGAACTCAATTCCTCCATTTGAAGAAAAGAAAGAGAAAGAAATGGAAGTTCTTAGCAGTGAAATGACTTGCCTGAAATCACACGGTAAGTTGTCAAGTGGACAGTAACATTTGATGCTGTTTCAGCCCACCACACCTGTCACCTACATGAAAAACAGCAGCACGTACGGCATTTACCTGATCTCCTTACAGTGAGATGCTGAGTGTCATGAGCTGTGAGCTGTGATGTGGCTGAATGGGTGTGCTTGAACTCCAGCCATCACAAACACACAGCTCAGATTTTATCTGGACCTGGGTCCCTTATAGGGAAGAGTGAGAAGATGTGACAGGAAAAGATGGTTTCTCATCCATATCATCCCCCCAGCCTTTCCATGAAGAGAGAAGCTAGCAGCAGAGAGTTGTCCCAGCCAGACCAAAGCCCAGCAGAATCACTCCCACATGAAGACCACAGAGTGAATCCTGCTGAGCAGGAGGGATGCTCTCTCATACACCGACCATGACTTTCCTTCCTATAAAGGCAGAAAGAGAGAAGCAAGCTGGTGGCAGACTTAGATCCTGCTTCAAGAAAGGATTCCCTGCCCCGTTGTGGAGTGTGCAGTTAGGTGACAGCTTCCTGTTGGCTTCCTAAGGGACAGAAACCTGAGCTTCCCAGGGAGGCACCTGTCAATAACTGAGCAAGAAGGTGGTTGAGGTGCCCAGCCCTTCCTGCTCTGTGTGGGGCTGCTCTACTGCCGTCTCTGCTGCAGAGCTCCGTGTCAGGCTGGCAGAGCCTCAATCGGATCTGCACTGTGTCTGATGCTCTCCCTGCCCAACTGCTTCCTCCCCCTTTTCTTTCACAGATGTTACGCAGTATCTGCATCCCAGAGAACTCAACCTGTGAAAAGGGTCCTCTAGCCTGATCTATGTAGTGATATAAGATTTTTTTTCATTAAAGTATAGTTACTTTACAATGTTGTGTTAGTTTCTGGTGTATAGCAAAGTGATTCATTTCATGTATATATATATGTATATATATGTATATGTTTTCATGTTCTTTTCCATTATGGTTTATTATAGGATATTGAATATAGTTTCATGTGCGATACAGTAGGACCTTGTTGTTTATCTATTTTATATATAGTGGTTTGTATCTGCTAATCCCAACCTCCTAATTTATCCCTCCCCCTCCTTCTCCTTTGGTGACCCTGTTTGTTTTCTATGTCTGTGAGTCTATTTCTGTTTGTAAATAAGTTCATTTGTATATTTGAGATTCCACATATAAGTGATATCATGTGATATTTGTCTTTCTCTGTCTGACTTACTTCACTTAGTATGATAATCTCTAGGTCCGCCCATGTTGCTGCGAATGGCATTATTTCATTCTTTTTGTGGCTGAATAGTATTCCATTATAAATATGTATACCACATCTTCTTTATCCATTCATCTGTTGATGGACATTTAGGTTGCTTCCATGTCTTGGCTATTGCAAATGGTGCTGCCATGAACATTAGGGTGCATGTATGACATAAGATATATTTAAGATCTGAAAATAAACTGGCCCTCCGAAAGAACAAGTGCTCACACTAGCCTGAGGGAAGAGGATGGAGTGCTGAAGAATAGCCAGATGAAGTGGACTTGGTGTCCCATCCTGAGATGAGGGAGACCATGGTCCCCTATCATGTCTAAAGCTGGAAGGTATGGTAACCCTAGTATAAGCAGTAGCAGAGGGCTGGGAAGAAGAGACAGTGCTCAGAAGGAAGTGCCCCAGATGGGAAACAGGTTGGGTTTGGAGTCACATAAACCTGGTTCTCAATCCAGAGTCCACCACTTACTGCCAGGTGAACCACAAACAAGTTAATGAGCTTCCCTGTGCCCCAGTTTCCCCCTCTAGAACACTGCTCCAAGATGTCTAGGGGATTGAAGGAGAAGATGAGCAGCACAGATCCTGGCACATAGTACGTGCTTCCTTCTTTTCTAGAATCAGTCCAGGAGGGAGACAAGAGGACTAATGTGAGGACAAAAGCCAGATTGCCTGAGTTCAAACAGGGATATAAGTTGGCCTTGAAAATCACATGTGCAACCCATTGAAAGGCAAAACTGCTATTCCCAGCCGCTTGTGCATTGTGTCAATTTTTTTCCTGGAGGTGGGAGAGGTTTCAATGAGGTGTCCATACTCTTACTCAATCTCCATTTGATCAACGGCATTTACCAGTGAGAAAACTCAGCAGGACACTGGCTGTCAGCTTTAGACAGGGAAAAGATTTTTCTCTGTTGAAAACTTACTAGCCAACTTCCAATTTCTGGTGCAGGTTGGAAGAAGCTTGAAAATTGTCATTCCATCCTAACAAGTAAAAAGCTGTACAAACTGAAAAATCAACAACTCTTCTTAGTTCCACACAAGAGGTGAGGTCAGAGGACAAACTATTGCACCAAAAATTGGAGAGACAGACAGGTGAATACAGAGAATCACAACTTGCCAGAAAAACCCAGAAGCAGAAACCTCCACAAGAACTAGTACCAGACAGGAAAGCCTAAACTGTAACTAGCAAATTGCTGCAGGCTCAGCATGAACAAATCTGAGAGTTAAAAATTCTAGGGTGACCCAGTCATGGGCAGGGGCCTCGCACATTTGTGAGTTTTACTTCCAGGAGCTCCACCAGATTCTCACAGTAAAAATCAGAGAAAAGTATCCCCATGCTCCTGGAAAGAGGAATAGAAATGTAACCATTTTTAAAAACACCACAGCACTCTGTTCCTCTTAAAAAGGCCTGCCCTCCAGAGAAACCAGTTAACCAGAGCCTAATTTGGGGGGTTTTATCAGAGCCTAACTCACCTGAGTATAGAAAAATACCCAATTGCTCTAGCTTCTGGCATATGGAAAGAGAAATACACCACTGCAGGCCATGCTGCCTCATCTTGTTTGGTCTAAATGGGGAAAGAACTGAGAAGCACTTGTGAAGTCCATAGCCCAGGGGCATAGGCTCACTAAAATACTGTGACCTAATCATGGGACTATAGAATGATTCCTCTCCCTCGACATCTTATACCACACTAATGGCCTATTTACCCTAGCTCCTTTTACCCAGTACATCATGTCCAGATTTCAACAAAAAGTTGCAAGGCATAGTAAAAGGCAAAAAACACAGTTTGGGGCTTCCCTGGTGGCACAGTGGTTGAGAGTCCGCCTGCTGATGTAGGGGACATGGGTTCATGCCCCAGTCCGGGAAGATCCCACATGCCACGGAGCGGCTGGGCCCGTGAGCCATGGCCGCTGAGCCTGCGCGTCCGGAGCCTGTGCTCCGCAACGGGAGAGGCCACAACAGTGAGAGGCCTGCGTACCACAAAAAAAAAAAAACACAGTTTGAAGAGACAGAGCCAGACCTAGATATGGCAGAGATGCTGGAATTATCAGACCAGAAATTTTAAAAACTATGATTCATATGCTAAGAGCTCTAACGGGTAAAATAGAGAGCATGCAAGAACAGACAGACGATGTAAGCAGAGATGGAAATTCTAAGAAAGAAACAAAAAGAAATGCCAGAGATCAAAAATACTATAACAGAAACAAAGAATGCCTTTGATGGGTTCCTTAGTGGACAGAACATGGTAGAGGAATGAATTTCTGAGCTTGAGGACATGTCAATAGAGACCTCCAAAACTGAAAAGCAAAGAGAAAAGGACCAAAAAGTAAAATAAAACAGAATGTCCAAGGGCTGTGGGACAACTATAAAAGGTATAACACACATGGAATAGGAATACCAGAAGGAGAGGAAAGAAAGAAATGGAAGAAATATTTTAAGCAATAATGACAGATAACTTCCCCAAATTCATGTCAGACACCAAACCACAGATACAGGAAGCTCAGAAAACACCAAGCAGTATAAGTGAAAAGAAAAGAAAAAACACTTAGGCACAGCATATTCAAACTGCAGAAAATCAAACAAAAATTCCTGAAAGAATCTGGAGGGGGAAAAAAACCCAAAACACCTAACCTATTAGGAACGAAGATAAGAATTACATCCTAAATCTCCTCAGAAACCACACAAACAAGAAGAGAGTAGAGTGAAATATTTAAAGTGTTGAGAAAACAAACACCAACCTAGAATTCTGTACCCTGCAAAATTATCTTTCAAAAGTGAAGGATAAATAAAGATGTCTCAGATAAAAATTGAGGGAATTTGTTGCCAGCAGAAATGCCTTGCAAGAAATTTATAAAGTTCTTCAGAGAGAAAGAAAATGATATAGGTCAGAAACTTGGATATACTTAATGAAAAAGAGGAACACTGGAGAAAGAATAAGGGAAGGTAAAAGAAAAACTTTTGTTTTTCTTATTCTTAAAATATATTTTTTAATTTTTTTAATTTTTGGCTGCATTGGGTCTTCATTGCTGCGCGTGGGCTTTCTCTAGTTGCGGTGAGCAGGGGCTACTCTTTGTTGTGGTGCATAGGCTGAGGTGGCTTCTCTTGTTGCAGAGCACAGGCTCTAGGTACACAGGCTTCAGTAGTTGTGGCATATGGGCTCAGTAGTTGTGGCTCGCGGGCTCTAGAGCTCAGGCTCAGTAGTTGTGGCGCACAGGCTTAGTTGCTCAGTGGCATGTGGGATCTTCTCGGACCAGGGCTTGAACCCATGTCCCCTGCATTGGCAGGCAGATTCTTAACTACTGCACCACCAGGGAAGTCCCAATTTTTCTTATTCTTAGTTGATCTAACAGATAATCAGTTTGTTCAAAATAACAGCAACAATGTATTTGATACTGTATATATATATATATATACGCTTATGTATGCTTATGAATAAGTGAAATGAATCACAGCAATGGCACAATGGACAGGACAGAGGAATTAGGAGTATTTTATTACAAGGTACTTGCAAGGTGGGTACTTACAAGGTACCCATGAAGTACTACATACAGTATTACAGTCAGCCCTCTAAATCCGTGGGTTCTGCATCTGTGGATTCAACCAAGTGCAGATCAAAATATTCAGAAAAAAATTTCCAGAAAGTGCCAAAAAGCAAAACTTGAATTTGTTGCACACCAGCAACTATTTACATAACATTTACATTATATTTATGACTATTTACATAGTGTTTACATTGTATTAGGTATTATAAGCAATCTAGAGATAATTTAAAGTATATGAGAGGATGTGAATAATTTATATGCAAACACCATGCCATTTTATATAAAAGACTTGGGCATCCATGGATTTTGGTACCTGTGGGGGGTCCTGGAACATATCCCCCTGTGGATACCTAGGGACCACTGTATTTGAAAGTGGACTTGGATTACTTGTAAATGTATACTGCAAACTCTAGGGAAACCACTAAAAAAATGTTAAAAAAAAGTATAATATGCTAAGGAAGGAGAAAATATAGAATAATATAAAATGCTCAGTTAAAACCACAAAAGGCAGAAAAAGAGTGGAAGACAAAATAGGAACACAGAACAAGAGCAACAAATAAAAACCAGCAACAAATATGGTAAATATTAATCCAACTATATCAATAATCACTTTAAATGTCAGTGGTCTAAATAGGCCAATTAAGACACAGATTGTCAAAGTGGATCAAGAAACAAGATCCAATTATATGTTGTCGACAAGAAACCCACTTTAAATATAAACACACATGTAGATTAAAATAAAAGGATGAAGAAAGATTTAACATACTCATGCTAAGCAAAAGAAAGTGGGAGTTGCAATATTCATTCCTGACAGACCAGACTTCACAGCAAGAAAAGTTATCGGGGATAAAGAATGGCATTACGTAATGATAAAGGAGTCAAATTTTGTTATGTCAAGAAGACATAACAGTCCTTAATGAGTATGCAGCAAACAACAGAGCATTAAAATACATGAGGCAAAAATTGATAGAACTACAAGGAGAATAGATGAATCCACTATTATAGCTGGAGACATTAACACCCCCTAATGGAAATGTGCAGATCCAGCAGGCAAAAAGTCAGTAAGGATGTTGTGGAGCTCAACAACACCATCAATCAACTGGATATAATGGACATCTATGAACTACTTCATCCAACGGTAGCAGAATATATGTTCTTCTCAAGCTCACATGGAACATTCACCAAGATAGACCACATACTGGGCCATAAAACACACCTTAACAAATTTAAAAGTATAGAAATCATACAATGTCTGCTCTCAGATCACAATGGAATTAAACCAGAAATCAATAACAGAAAGACAGTTGTAAAATCCCTGAATACTTGGAGATAAAACAACACACTTTTATATAACACCTGGGACCAAAGAACAAATCTCAAAAGAAATTTTTAAATATTTTGAACAAAATGAAAATGAAAACACAACCTATCAAAATTTGTGGGATGCAGTGAAAGCAGTGCTTAAAGGAAATTTATAGGATTGAACGCATACATTAGTAAAGGAGAATGATAAAAAATCAATAAACTAAGCTTCCACCTTATGAAGCCAGAAAAAGAAGAGCAAATTCATTCCAAACTAAACAGAAGAAAAAATTAAAAATTAGAGCAGAAATCAGTGAAATTGGAAACAGAAAACCATTAGAGAAAATCCACAAACCAAAAGTTGGTTCTTTGAAAAGATCAATAAAATCCATAAGCCTCTAGCCAGGTTAATTAAAATGTAGCAGCCCCTGGGATGGGACCCAGATGTTTGCCTCATATTGCCAATCAATGAGCAACTACTCATGCCAGACAGTTAGACAAAAACACTAATATCATTTCCTTTCTTTCATCCATTTGATCAATTAAGGAAAAAAAAAAACTTACTACTGATGAGCATCTACTATGTGCTGGACACTGTTTTAAATGCTTGGGATATACCAGTGAACAATAAACACAATAAATAAGTAAACTGTATAGTATATTGGAAGCCGTTAAGTGGAGCATAACGTAGAGCAGGTTAAGGAGAGGATTAAGAGTTAATGAGTATTTCTTATTTTGTTATTAATGTTTGTATATATATATATATATATATACACTATGTAGTGTGTGTGTGTATATATATATATATAGTATATAGTGTATATACAAGGCAAATACTTTTATTTTCTTCCCTCTCTTATCCCCTTATTATCTAACATAAGATGTTAAGAGTTAAGTTTACATCACACTGTTTAAGTTACAGGATATCAAGGAGTGGAGATCTCACCCGAGGACTTTGCATCCTCTTCTGGGGAAAGGGCTGGTATGTTTTGGTAATATGTAACATAACTGGATCATGTTAGGTGGAAGTATGACTTTGTTATTATCTTTATTTGGAGATTAAGTATGGTTTAAGGAAATGTATACGGGTGCCGAACTGACAAGGATTAAACTGTAATGGTTAGTTTCATGTGTCAACTTGGCTAGGCCATGGTACCTAGTTGTTCAATCAAACACTAAGTGCTTCTGTGAAGGTATTCTGTAGATGTGATTCACATCTACAATCAGCTGACTTGCAGGAAGGGAGATTATCCTCCATAATCTGGGTGGTGCTCATCTAATCAGTTGAAAGGCTTTAAGAGCAAAACTGAGGTTTCCCTGAGAAGAAATTCCATCTGGGACTTCAGCACCAACCAGCTCTTCCCAAGAGTTTCCAGTTGGCCAAGCTGCCCCACGAATTCTGGACTTCCCCAGTCCCCACAATCGCCTCCTTACAATCAATCTCTTAACATACAAATATCCTACCGGTTCTTGTACCTCTGACAGAGGTAGCCACATAGAGAAAATGCCATCTGAGCAAAGACTTGCAGCTGGTGAAGGAGTAGAACACAGAAGTCTGGGGGAAGAGCAAGCCTGGTGCATAAGAGGAACAGCAAGGAATGTGGCTGGATAAGAGTGAGCAAGGTGGAGACAGTAGGAGAGGAGGGAACATCATTAACCAAAAGAAGCAGCAGGGACAGAGGAAGTGCAGGCTGTGAGCTGAAGGGTCTCTTTTATTATTCTTTCTATCACAAGGTGAGCCCACATCATGACAAAAACGATGCTGCCATCATCCAAGTATCTCACCTTCTCTAACATGACACAAATGAATGCCCCCATTCCCACTGCTGGCAGAAGCTTTTGGCTGCTATGAGGACATCTTCTGTAGTCAACCCACTCAACATTTGGTGCACATATGCAGAGCATCCACTGTCAGCTGCACCGTGCTGGGAGTTTCTCTCTCAGGGATACGTAAGCCAAGAGGCAGGTCAGAAAGCGCCCTGTCATCTCAGCACAGATCAGGAACTGACTGGCCACCACCAGGCAGCGAGACAGCTAACGCTGTCATCTTTGGGTAAGATGGAAATGTGCTACATGGAAAGTATAATGCTCTTAATTGGTCCTACCCTGGTCTCATTGGAAAAAAAAAAAGACCAGGCACCACCAAAGGGAGATAACAGTGATGTGGATGCAGGACCACCAAAGACAGATAATAATAATTTGGTTGCATTAAGCCTGATCAAACAACAGATAATAATAATTTGGGTGCATTAAGCCTGATCAAACATCTTGTCCAGGCTTCCCAGCCTCTCATTTGTGCCAGCAAAAGGGAGAATACCACCACCATGAGTTTTCCTTACTACAAAGGTTATGGAAACAGCAATAATTTTAAGTATATTTATTAACCTGTAAAGATGTTCATAACTTTATAAAATGAAGAAAAGGCAATACAACCCACCTTAAATATACACATTGATTCTTAGATATATCTCAACTTCATTAATGTGAAAAAATGTATTTCTTAGGCTTTAGGAATAGAATATTTCTTAAATGCAAAAAAGAGTTAAGGCATGTCCACAAAAATTATAACAATGTTATCTGGTGAGTGGGATTCTAGGTGATTTTTATTTTCTTCCTCTTTGTTCCTGTATCTTCTTTTCCTGTAATAGTATGTATTGCTTCTTTTCCTGTAATAGTATGTATTGCTCAAATAACAAAATTGTTTATGGTTTATAAGTAAAACCCCCTTCATGTATACAGCACTTCTAGCTCCTTCCCTACTCCTTCAGAAGAGTCAGCTGACAACTGTAATCTCAACCAGTTTCGAATGGAGTTCTTTGTAGTTCCTTTTACACATGTGAGAGTACACAACTAACAGGAGTTCGATCACTTACCCAAGGTCACACATGGTGGTGTATAGCCCAGCCAAGACAAGAGTCTGGGGTCCTGAAGGTCCCTTCCAAGCCATCACACTCACTGTGGACCATTTTCTCAGCCCAGGGACCCCATGGAAGTGAGTGAGGGTTAAGCTGAGCTAAACCCTTGCCCTTACCTCGGCCAGGCGGGAGTGCTTGTGGACGTTCTCGCCTTTTTGCACACTGGGAGCCAGCTGCTGCAGGACACCCCTGCTGCTTGTCAGTGCTCTGGTCAGCCGAGCAAACTTCCCCCAGCCTGGAGCATGTGGAAGACAGGAGAGACAGGTTCAACCAGGTCTTGAAGGTGCTCGGACATTCATACCACGAGTTACCCTGTCAGAAGCAGACGCCCACCCTCCATGTCCTCCTGCATATCTACAAGTCACTCGGCCATCCTCGCAATCAAGATTCGCTGATCCAAAAAGCACCTAGGGCTTCCCTGGTGGCACAGTGGTTGAGAGTCCACCTGCCGATGCAGGGGACACGGGTTCGTGCCCCGGTCCGGGAAGATCCCACATGCTGCGGAGCGGCTGGGCCCGTGAGCCATGGCCGCTGAGCCTGCGCGTCCGGAGCCTGTGCTCCGCAACGGGAGAGGCCACAACAGTGAGAGGCCTGCGTACCGCAAAACAAACAAACAAAAAAGCACCTAGACTTGCTCAAATCTGTGCAATGATGCACTTTTCCCTTGTACTTTCACTTGACCCTAATCATAGCTTGGTGAAGCAGGTACGGCAAGTCTTAGCACTGTTTTACAACTAGGGAAATCGAGGCACATAGTGCCTAGGTAGCTAAGAGTCTAGCACCCAGATCTCCCCACTCTGGCCCAAGGCTTTTCTGCCAGACAACACCAGGCAATCAAGATGTTTCTCTGACTTTATGGCTCAGGCTGTTCCCAAGCCCCCTGTCGTCTGATCCTAGCAGAGACTAAGCTGATTCTGGGTTTTAAATGACTAGACAAGCTAGTCAAATGGCCATTCCATGTACTACCTTCTCCAAAGCCAGGGGAATAAGAAATGAATTTAATCCGTGGGTAGGTGAAGAAACAATACTAGTTGATTTTAGTCTGCTCTAGGATGGGGGAAGGACATCTGATGGCAGGTAGGTCCCCTTAAAACTAGAAACGCAAAGAGCTGAGTACTGAAGTTAGTGTAAAGAAATCTGGACACAGGCTTCCCTGGTGGCGCAGTGGTTAAGAGTCTGCCTGCCGATGCAGGGGACACGGGTTCATGCCCCGGTCCGGGAAGATCCCACATGCCGCAGAGCAGCTAGGCCCGTGAGCCACGGCCGCTGAGCCTGAGCGTCCGGAGCCTGTGCTCCGCAATGGGAGAGGCCACAACAGTGAGAGGCCCGCGTACTGCAAAAAAAAAAAAAAAAAAAAAAAAAAAAGAAATCTGGATACAAATCCCATCTCTGCCTCCGGCCTGCTTGAGGTCACCAACAAACTGTTTAAATTATCTGGGCCTCAATGATCTCATCTGTAAAGTGGAAATTAAAATACTCTATCTACATGCCTTAAATGCAAGATGCATTTTCCTGGTAAAACAAAGTGGCTAAGTTTAGTGGGCTAAAACAAAGACTGTCTTGAGGCCTCCTTGGCTCTCTGGACTAGTTCCTCCAAGGAAAGTAAAACACTGGTCTTTTTCTAATCCAGACCACTCTATACTCCAAAATCTAAGATGTACCAGTGATCTTTACTAAGATTTTAATATGTATGAGGAATCGTTTAAAGGTCCCCAAAGACAACCGTCCATTCCAATATCCAACAAGCCATCTGCATCAAGGTTATGACCATGCCAATTGCCTCATGAGACCCCTGAAAGTCTGTAGCGGTTCTCAAAACCAAGCTTGGGGCGAGGGAGCTCCAAAGACCTGGATGTGGGGTACAGCAAATAAACAGCATGCAACTATTTTTACATGACAGCTAACAGCAAGACTAGGCAATTTGATTTTTTGTCCTTTGGAGTTTAGAAGTAGCCAGTGCCTTGCAGCAGAAATCTCATTTACCAAATTTTACCCTGGAGCACCTTTATAAGACAGACTCAGAATCCAGAGGACAATGAGGTCAAGCAGAATGATGGCCCTTTTTTTGCACAACCTTTAAGAATCAAGATCTGTATAAATTTTGTCAACATAACAAGAATAGCAAATCAAGTTCCTTTTTATCCCATTCCAGAAGTTCTGGGCTTTAATAAAAGACAGTGGCATTTTCATCCATCCCGATGCCATTAAGCAGAGATATGGGTCACCTTGAAAAGAGGCTCACGGTGGTCGGGCTGCGGGGACTCCCACTGATGTTGACAGGAGGGGACAGCCCAGACTCTCCAGAGGTATATGACATCTTCCCCAAATGGGCCATTCATGAAAATGTTCACTGGAATTTGCTTGTGTGAACCGTGGACTAGAATTTTTTAAAGTCTCTTTCAGAGTCAGGCTCTCCTACAGCTGAAAACAAAGCTGGAATTGAATTATGCAAAGTTTTTCAAGAGGAGCAGAAAGTATATTTTTCAACTGGCAAGAAAACAGCTGTGCACTCAAACATCATCAAGGGCTCTGAAACATGCCCCCCATTCAATCCTACCCATCCACCACCACCACAAGCTACACTCTGGTACCAATGATAAGAGGGAGCTAGCAGGGCAGATATCCCAGACCCTGTTTGGCAGGGCTCAGGGCCCTGGTCCATCAGATGACGTGGCACAAAAAATTAAAAGAAAGATCCCTGGACTTCAGGGCATTTCCCCAGGCCCAGGTAGCCCCTCACTCTAGCCCTGATTCTCTTTTCAAGAATGTGCCTCTTAAAAGAGTTGGCTCTCAGGTGGCTGAGTGAAGGGCACAGGAAGGTGAGTGGGTGTTGGATTGGGAAATGGACAGGCAGTGTGAAATCTTCCATCACACCTCTACCAGGATAGGCAGACTCTGCCTATTCTGAAGGAAGGAAATAAGTTCTTTCCCAAGCTCCACCTTCAGGTTGTCCTTTCTGGACTCTAGACACTTTATAACAGGACTCATGCTGAGCCAGATGAAAGAACATCATTCATTCACATATTAATTCTAAACATAACTACTATGTAAATACCATCACAGTGCTAAATCCTGGGGATACTAAAATGAAAAAAGGCACAGACTCTGGCCTCAAAGAGCTTGTACTCTAGTAGGGAAGACTGATAAGTAAATAAAAAAGTATGATATAGTAAGCTAAATTCTATAACAGGTGAGTAGAGGACGCTATGGCCAAGACTGTCCAGAGAAGGCATATCTGATCCAGGCTGGGCAGTCAGGGAGGGCTTCCCACAGGAGGTGACACTAGAGCAAACTTTTAAAAGATGAGTAGGAGCTACTTGAAGTCAGGAAGGAGAAGATAGACATTCCACACAGAAGGAACAGCACCTATGAAGGCAGAAAAATCATAAAACAGGGTAATATGTCAGGGAAGAGTAAGACCTTCTTAATAGCTAGATGAATGGGGTATAGCCCGTAGAGGGGAGGAGGATGCAGGCAGTGGCCTGAAGTAATGCTAAAGAGGTTGTCAAGGGCCAGGCCGAGAAGAACTTAGGTGGTAACAACCTAGATGGCAAGTTAAGAAATTTGAACTTCAAACTGAAACCTTAAGGGAATCAATCTGAAACCTGAAGGGAATCCAATGAAGGAGTTTAAATATAGTAGGGGAATTTTAGGACAAAATGGCAGTGTGGATAGTGGACTATAAAGAGGGCGGAGGGGGGTTAACAGCTAGAAGACCAGTCAGAATCCCAGGCAAGACACCATGAGGGCCTGGACCAGTGCTATAGCCTGAGCCAGGTAACAAGTGGAGACTTGAGAACAGCTGCAGAGGTAGAATCAATGGCTGTAGAGGGAGAGAAGAAGCAAGCCAGGTGGCCTCTGGGTCCCTGGTTTGGGTGACTGGAGTGACAGCCATGAAATGAGATTAAAAACACAGAAGAAAGTCAGTCAAACTAAAAAAGACAAGTATATGATATCACTTATATGTGGAATCTAAAAAAATAATACAAATGAACTTATTTACAAAACAGAAACAGACTCACAGACATGGAAAACAAACTTATGGTTACCAAAGGGGAAAGGAGGAGAGGAATAAATTAGGAGCATGGGATTAACAGATACATACTACTATATATAAAATAGATAAACAACAAGGACCTACTGCATAGCACAGGAAACTATATTCAATATCTTGTAATAACCTATAATGGAAAAGAATATATATATATATTGATATATGTATCTGAATCACTATGCTGTATACCTGAAACTAACACAATATTATAAATCAACTGTACTTTAATAAAAATTTTAAGAAAACACAGAAGAGAAGCAAATGGGTTTGGTGGAATACATGTACAATTTGGACCACAAATGTCCCTCATAGCAGAGCCATCAGGAAAAACATTCCTGGAAAAATCAATTTCCTATTGTCCAAAGGGTCAACTGGGTGAGAATAAGCCGATGAGAATCCAGCTCAAGATGATCTTGCTTAAGAGAAGCCACATGGTCATTTTCCACAAGGAAAATAAGGCAGCTGCCTTCAAGGAAGCCTTTCCCTGGTACCACCCTACCCTAGCAGAATTGCCTGCTCCAACCTGTGTACCCCCATTTGCCTTAGGCAGACTTCTATTAGATCACTGATTAGGCTTTATTGTTCTTATTTGCTCACCTGTCTGCCCATCTTCCGAACAGACTGTAACGAGCAGGGGCTCTTAGACATTTCCTTAAGGTCAGCATCTAGCATAAGGTTAAACACCCCAAATACACCCAGTAAGTGCGTATGCTGAATAAATGTGCATGAAGCACAAATTGTGTTCTCTCATTTTCCTACTTCTACCTGGGTTTCCAGTAGACATAAAGCCCCAAAGTATAAGTAGCCCATTTTACAAACTCTGTTAAGTTTTAGGAGGTATTTCTGCACCCACCCTTCCAATTATATCCCATTTGGGAGTTTAACAGTGAACTGAGCTCAAATGAAGAAACCCCTAGCTCAGGGTTCTTCCAGCTCTGTCATAAACGTCACCACAAGGCAGGCAGAGGCAGGGCTGGGGGTGCCGTGGGAAGATCAAAAGCATCACATGATCAGGAAAAATGAGGGGGGGCGAGCAGGAGGGGAAGAGGAAGCATGAAAGGGAAGAAAGGACAGAAGCACGGGAATGCAGTTTGCAATCTAGCAAGCAGCTAAGAAGGATTTACTGGGTCCTTTCTCCTTTCTCAGTAAGGACAACCACTATCTCTCTTGCTTGAGCCCACACTGGCTACTGGTTTCAACTGGGGTGAGTCCCCCACTAGGCTGCTTTAGCCCACACATCCCTGTATTCTCCCTAGGCCAAAAGAGATGGTTCTGGGATGACCTGGAATTCCAGTTCCTCCCAGGGTAAGTCCAGAGATACTAGGAAAGACAGACCTACAGGCCCCTCCCTGGGAAACCATGCTGAGCCACTTGGAACAGAAGTTGCATAGGACTCCTTAAAGTATCCTTGCCCTGGTGAGGAGGCGATGAGGCCGAGCTTGTCCTAATCTGAAGAGTCACAGATTCTCTTAGAGGAGCTGGTGCCATAACCCAACATCCAGCAGAGAGCAATGGACACGGGAGACTACCAGGTCAATGTGGACAATGACTAAGTGTCCTCAAGTCTTCTGGCCCAGATCTTTTCCCTACTGATGTACAAATAACCAAAAACCTAGGATGGCTTTTTCAAGCAGAAGTCACTAAATCATCACCTTTCAGTCATCCTAAGGGCCGAGAGAAAAAAATGCTAATATTGGTGGTGGAGAGGGGACCTGTGGCTTGTAGCCATTACACTCTTTCTTCCCCAAGAGCACCTCACATATATCCCACATGAAGACACCTGGAGAAGGGTTGGCAGTTACAACAGCTTGCCGGAGCCTTCAGCCCTGAATATTCTAAATCTTTGGCCTTTAAAAATCTCCTCTGGAGTTTTACATTCCGTTTCTTGCCCACTCTTGGCTCAATTTTAACTCTGAATTTACAAGTAAATACTAAATTTACTTTAGTGGATCTTTGAAAGTGAATTTGCTCCTTTAATGTGAGATGATTCAGTGAGGTAAGAGAGAAAAGAAGAGGGGTGACTCATCCTTGGGTGAACAATGTAAAGAGAAAACTCTGAGCCCTACACTCTAATTCTTCTCTACCCACTTGCCCAAGGCTCCTGGCTTTGAAGGGCGGATGGGACAGAGAAAAACACTCCTGCAACCTACTCCCAATTATCCAAAGTACCAGAAAAGCAAGAGATAAGGAAGAAATGAAACGCCTGGAGCCTCACTGAGTCTCATTTCAACCAAGAATTCCCACCTACTCTCTCATTCAGCCTTTAAACACACACACACACACACACACACACACACACACACACACACACACACACACACACCCAGAGCCATTACCAAACAGCAAACCTAGCTTGCCTTCATCCCTTGCTCCATGCCATCTGTGGGCACTTTTTATCAGAGAGAAAGGGAAGTAGCCAAAAGATGAACAGGAAAGAGGAGATGAGGAAGTCAGGGGTCTGGATAATTCATGAAAAGGGTCATGAGAACTGATACACTAAATAAAAGAGGGGGTTCAGGGAGCATCCCCGGGGCCCATCACATGTGCTCGGAGCTCAGGGTCAAAGGGGAGTTACTTTGTCTCAGATGCTAAAATAGTCTATCGCCAATGATCCCATGTGTTCTCCCCTTTGTGTGTCATTTATGGGAAAATTAGGCACCAACTGGCTTCCTGAGTCACCGTTAGGATGCACTCACCCGCCTCCCAAGCCCCAAAGTGAGGCACAAGATGATGAGAGAAAACAAAGTCATTTTAAAGACAATCTGAGCACAGTTGACTGTAAAAAGTCTAACCTAATGGTGGGAAAACATCTTGTATTGCTATGCCAAAAAGCAATTATCTAGGGATTTTCTGGGGTTTTCCCTTATCCACCCTTCCATTCCCTCTCAAAAGTGAATTCTACACAAGCCTGGGTCAGCAAGACTCTTAAGGCTCTTTATGCTAATTGAGGCACTGTACTGAAAGCCCGGCTGGACCTGCTGGAATCTCACAATGTGAGAACAACTTCCGAGAAGAAATGTCAAGTCAGGAGAATAATCCAGCCACATGGCAGTGTATTTTCCATCTAGATTGGACCCTTACAGCCAGAACTGCAGTTTAGAGACTTACAACGATAAAGGCCTGGAGAATTATCATGCTCTTCCATCAACAACAGACTAATATAAAATTTGACCTTGTCCTAAACAGACCACCAAATAGAAGTGGGTCAGGGGCACAGTGACATGACAAGTGGCAGGGTCTAAACATATCTGCCACAGCATTTGGAGTGAACAGGCTTATAAAGTCATGTCCTGGAAGAAATATTAAGCATGACCACTATCAGCATTCCTATATTGAGGGCTAAAGAGTATGTACGTGTATGTGTGTGTGTGTGTGCATGTGTGTTTTAATTTTTAGAAATCAAGTCATGTATTACTCCAATTTATTTCACTGACAAAGAATTAATATCTGGTTCCCTTGGCTAACAGGGAATAGGGTGTGTGTGTGTGTGTGTGTGTGTGTGTGTGTGTGTGTGCGCGTGCGCATGTGCACATCCACCAAAACCCTTATCAGCGAGGGAAATACATCAGTGAGGCAGGAAAAATGCAGTAGAGCACTTTATTCCTGGAAAATAAACCTCAGTGAGTCCCACGGCATCGATCAGATTTATCTTTTCTTTCAGGTTTCATGAGAATGCCAGGCAGACACCTAGGTGGCATGCAGGGAGCATTCTCGGTTAACTCTGCCTTTCCTACTAAACAATCCCTCATGTCACCTGAAAATGTTCCAGTGGTGATGATAAGAAAACATTCTGACTCAACTACATCCCCTAGTTCACCTTTTTCAGAGAAAACTTGCAAAAATAATTGTGAAACTATCAGATAACCTTTAAAATGCTATTTATGAGTTTATTCAGTTAAAAAAGTAAACGGCCTGTCTAGATGGTAGCAAGATGACACTCATCATGAGTGAGCCTATCGCTGTGTAAGAGCTACTGCACTGAGAAATCTTCAAGTCAGAAGCTAGAAATCAGGGAATCATAAATCTGCAGGAGAAAAGGAGACTGCCGGAGGGTGAGACAAGTTAAGAGACTTTATTTACATCTGCTCTGGTCTTGAACCCCAAAGGCAGGCTGTGATTGATTTACTGAGCTATAGATAGTTTAAAAAAAAAAAATAGGATGCACTGGTACACACAGCATTGCGCATTGAACTCTATAAATATTAGCATCCAAATGTGGTAGGATTTTAAATATCCTCAGAGGACACAGCCCCAAAGGGAGCAGCCACAGAATGTTTTTTATTTCTTGCCATTTAACAATCACAATTTTGTCACGTCGAGGATAACATGCCCCAGTTTGACTCTCCCATGAACTCCACTTTTATCTCTCTGCTGCGTCTCAGAAAACTGCAAGGAGTAGCGTTCTCTGGTAGAGCCGGAAAATCAGCCGCAGAGCCAGGAGTCACTGCGACGTGAAAGAGCTCCTGGCCTCTTGGTTATCTTCAGGGGGGTGGAAAAGACTGCTGTGATACCTCCTAATCCCAAACCTCTGGGCATGACAGCTTCTGTACTTCCTGATGAGCTGGACCTCTTCGGGAGTACAGTTGTTCTAGAAATCCTGAGCCATCTTCTCTCCTAGGTCCCCAGTGTTATTTAAACAATACATGCATGCGATATGGCTGAGGTGAGTGCTAAAATCTGTGGTCCCAGAGCTGATTAAATGACCCATATGGGAATGTTACTGGCCTCATTAATGCCATGTTTCCAATGAATTAACCAGTCACAGACTTAACCAACCACAGAGGCAGAGATGTACTAAAATCTACTTTAACACTATTAAAATGCTAGAACTCAGTCAAATCTAAAGAAGTTTATATAGAAATAAGATGACTGTGACCATGAACTCCCACATTTGGGTGACTGACATCTGTCGTGTGAAAACCTGCAAAGATTCTGACAATACCAGAGGGGCCCAGTTACCTTCTTCTGTCTACTTGGAAAGGGTTAATGTACAAAGGTATGAAATTGATTCAAATGCCTTCCTAACCAAAGCTTTTTTTCCTCACTTTCTTTTCCCTCAATACATTCCAGAATGATACAATGCTTTACCCAACACAAATTAAAGTTTAAATCTTGATCCTTGTGCAGAGATTGCCTTGGCAACCTCAAATTTTCTGTAACGAGAGTCACACTATAGGCAAAAAAATAAAAAAGGCATAAAATTATTTGTACAAATCAGAATTACAAACCTTTACATGAATCATCCTCAATCGGCTGTTTGAAAGCTGTTATGTCACTGAAAGTGCAAAGAAATAAAACCACTTTATCCTGTTCATTTCGAATTGGAGCAATTTTCACAAAGAACCACACAGGTGTCCCTGAAAGAAATACCAAAAGGTTGGTCAGTAATTTGTATTCTCACTTGAGGGGCTATGGAATTAAAGACTTGGGAATGAATAGGTACAAATATTAGTTCATTTTTAGAAGCATTTCATTCCTTCAGGGACTGGGTTTTACACCATTAATTTTTCCTCTTGCTGGAATAAAAACTTTCATAGTAACTACTCAGTGGGGAGTTTTCTCCTGTTCAAATAATTTTGTAAGTGCAGATTTTTTAACCCTTGTAAAATGATTAGAAAATGGGTTGAAAATCCCTCCCGATCTAAGGTACCTAAAGACTTACCTTAGACCATGTAGTGAACAAGTAAAGAGTAGGGGACAGTTTGGGTATTGCCAGCCATGGCCGGCCGACCATGAAACTCAAATTTCCATTGCTAAAAGCTCCCAGTGCCAAAATTCAGCTTGGGAATCCATCAATTTGGCTCAATGGACCATGGGCTAGAAACTATGTTTCTAAATCTCTCTCCCCAGAATAAAAATCCCAAAGGTCCTATACAATGGCAAATAAGGACACACTGAGGAAGGAAAAGAATCACCACAATGATTCTCCTCCCAAAGGCTCCCCCAGAAAGGGAGTTTCCAGGTGGGTTTCAGCTGTGAATACTTAGTACTTTAGGAAGCTCAATGAATGTTTCAACTTCCAATCCTTGCTCCTGAGCTAAACTGGGGGCTAAATGAGCTCTTCCAAAGCACTGCCCTAAACCACAGAAGGAGAAGGTGGGCAGGGCTCATCTGACTGACTTCTCAGAGAGGTCACCCACTCAGGTATCTATGGAAAAATATCTGCACAAAGTCAGTCTCTGGCTTCCAAAAACAAAAAAAAAAAGAAAAAAGGAAAAGAAACAGATGTTTTCTATCTATTGAGGACATCACAGCAAGATCTATCAATCTCTTCTGTGATACAAAATTAAATGGGGCACAAAGCAATGGTGTGTTCACCCCATCTTGTTCTTGTATCCCCGTTCCTAAAACAGCATCTGGCATATAAGAACTTAATAACTATTTGTTGAATTTTGCATAACCGGGATAATGTTTTACATACTATTTTATAACCATTTTCAAATTAAAATACAGTAAATATTTCCCCATGTTGTTAAGTATTAGAGAAGCTTTCTATGTACCAGGTGCTGTGCTCAGCATTTTACATATTTTATTTTAGGAGATAGCAAGCAAACAACTCACTGAATATTGGAGATGGAAATAGATCCCCAAAAGGTCACCTGGGTCTCTCTGCCTGCAAACACATCAAACTCTATACTATACAACAAGGACAGAGAGACATCTCTGATTAACATTAGGATTAACCAATTTTACTTAACAACTACAAGATTATATACCTGACTATACCACTTATTCATATGTAAGTATGAATAACCCCACAATGTACAAACAGGCAGCAAACGGATCAGATTGATAAATTTTCTATTAAAGGCAGATCAATACACAAATCCAGGAGAAACACATCCTACTGATGGCAAAGGCTGCAGCTCTCTCCTGTATGAGGATGCCCAGTAGAAGGGGAGTTCCAGGTCAGGCTCCTCCTTCTGGTCACTCTATGATGGTCATCCCTTATGTAGCTCCCTTGGGTTATGCAGTAATGAACCTGACAACCTAACCTGGCTATAGGGTTTCTCAACCACAACAGTCAGATAACAAAACAGCAAGGCTCAGGTGTATGAGAGAATTTTTGGCCTCCTACCCTGGACCTCCTCCCAGGTACTCTCTAGAGCCGGGCATCCAGGCCACATTTAACAGCAACAGAATTGACCAAGCCACTGTGATTGGCTCTTGAGAAGGGTTGCATGTGCTGGGCCATTCTGATGGGTCCAGAAACTAGACTAGAGAATGGCAGTCAGCCCCAGGAAACAGACCAGTAGGATTTGAGTCAACTTTATTGAGACAAATGACAAGTGTAGACAGGATGAGAGAGCATGAGGGGGGAAGTAGTGACCACTGGCCATTAGAACATCTGATTCAGAATCCCAAGCCCTGAGTTTGAGCCCTATCTCTTCATTTATTTTATGTCTTGGCCACGCCACTTTAACTTCTCTCATAATCAGTTTCCTTATTTGTAAAATGGGAATAATAGACCTACTTTAGACTAAGTTAAAATGTACGATGATACACAGATATTTAAAACTATTACTTTCGGGCTTCCCTGGTGGTGCAGTGGTTGGGAGTCCGCCTGCCGATGCAGGGGACACGGGTTCGTGCCCCAATCCGGGAGGATCCCACATGCCGCGGAGCGTCTGGGCCTGTGAGCCATGGCCACTGAGCCTGTGCGTCCGGAGCCTGTGCTCCGCAACGGGAGAAGCCACAACAGTGAGGAGCCCGCGTAAAGCCAAAAAAAAAAAAAAAAAACTATTACTTTCCTTTCTTCCTTCCTTCTAAATTCTTTACCTATAAGCTTAAAATGTTCAATCTCACCTCACAGGGGTGTTCGTATGACTTTAAAAGAGAATGTAGGGCTTCCCTGGTGGCGCAGTGGTTGAGAGTCCGCCTGCCGATGCAGGGGACATGGGTTCGTGACCCGGTCCGGGAAGATCCCACATGCTGCGGAGCGGCTAGGCCCGGGAGCCATGGCTGCTGAGCCTGCACGTCTGGAGCCTGTGCTCCGCAACGGGAGAGGCCACAACAGTGAGAGGCCCGCGTACCGCAAAAAAAAAAAAAAGAGAGAGAATGTATCTTAAGGTGTTTAATGAAACTCCAAAGCTGCCTCCACCTGTTCATAAGGAAAAGGGCCAGTCTCAACCATAACAAGGGAAAAGGTAGAAAATTCAATGCTTAAGCCTCCATGTAATTTAATCGAAGGGTAAAAAACAAAACCTCAATAAATGGAGTTACACTGTTTGTAGATTAAAAGAATCAATTCTGTAAGATGTCAAACCTCCCTTTTTAATATATAAATTTAATGCAATTTCAATCAGAATCTCAATTGTTCCTTTTTTCATTTGTTTTTCTCAGAGCTTGATGAATTGACATTCAATTCAAATAGAAAAGTAAAGGTAGAAGAACAGCCAATAAATTTTTGAAGAGAAAACGTATGACAGGGACTACCTACTATAGTAACTAGGAGCCATTGTCAATGACTCTAAAACAAGCAATAATGAAGACAATAATATCATTTACTGAGTGCTTCCAGCGGGGCCAAACCCTGACACATCATGGTTTACCTTTCACAACAACTCTGTGAAGTGGAATTGCTACTGTGACATTATCCCCAATTTAAATATGGACAACCCAAGTGGGAAAGCATTTTAACTAAACTCACATAGCTAATAAGTTACACAAGGAAAAAGAGGAGAGACACAAACCCATGAAATGTGTGAGAACTTAGCATATTTAAAAAGAGCATATCAAATTGGAAAGAAAGAGCTGGATGATAATAAATAGTGCTATAAAAGTAACAGAAGGAAAAATGGAAGAATATTTTTATTATTTAGGTAAGGAGAAGAGCTTCCTAAGTATTATATAAAGGTCAGAACCATAAAGGAAAAGACTGACAAACATTTTTTACTGCTATATGGTATTTAAAAAGTCTTTAATTAAAGAGAAAAAATTTTAATAGGCAAAATTGTTTTCAATATGTGTGTGATTTAGGATCAATATCCCTCACATGTAAGCAGCTTCTAGTACTGAATAAGTAAAACACAATCTATTGGTAAAATAGGCAAAAGATGACTGTTTCCTATTAGATTTGTCTTCACAACAGATTGTCACCTCCTCAAAGGCAGAGTCGGTTTCTTATATGTGGATCTCTTTGGCTCAAACCCACAGGCCTGCAGTAGGTAATCAATAAGGACTTAGCCGGCAGCTTCTCTTGCTCTAAGCTGCCTTTCCCTGGGCTTCTCTGCTGGAAAAGCTGATCCACAGCTCCCAAACCAGGGCCCCCAGCCACACCATGAATTGTGGAGTCAGTCAAATGCTGGGGGTTGTTATCCAGAGGGTGGACTGATTTCACTCAGGGCTGATACTTCTTAACTTTCTTGTTCGAAAAATAGAAAAACTAATTGGCCAGCCCAAAAGTGGCCACCTAAATATTTGCTGAATGAGTTCATGAATGATGACTGTCATTGATATAAGAAAATTATCCAGCATACTGAAAATGAGTTAAGTCACAATACAAAATATATAGCAATTCCAAAATGTCCAGGTTTACTGGTCAGACTGGCCAATAGATAGAAAGAAACCTTTCAAATAAGCCAGTCTCCAAGATAGGTAATAGTATTACACACAGTCATTCCAAAACACACCATGAAGCCTTCTGCTAATTACTTCCAACTCCCCAAAAGGTAAAATAAACATGAATGCCTATCACTAGCAGATCCTTTCTACAAAGTTATCCTTGTAAATACTAAAGAATGGGAGTGGGGAGAATCAAAACAAGTTATTAAGAGTTTATAAAGAAAATCAATAAGAAAATCACAAGAATTAAATAGAACATATGGGCAAAGAATCTGAACAATTAACATAAAAAAATAATTTTAAATGGATATTAAATAGGAAAAATACTTCACTCTCACTAGCATTAAAAATACTCATAAACAAAAAAATGTAATTATAGGCAATCTGTTGGGTGCTAGAGCAATTCAATGAGTCAGACACTCACAGTCTGCAAGTGAACTTGGAAATGCGTTCAATTCTGGAACACAATTTGGCAAAATGTCTCAGGAACCTTGGTTCACATTCTTTAACACAGTAATTTTCAACTTCTAGGAAATATTTCAGAATGTCGACTAATATCTTTGCACGAAGATCTTCACCTCAACATTATATTTAATCAAAATTTAAAGAAAATTTAAAGCCTCATAAATATCCAACAATAAAGGAAGTGCTTATAAAATTCCTTCTAAATTATATTTATGGGCAATTTTAATGATAAGGATATTTTTATGATAAAAAAATTAAATAAATGTACAATTTCAAATTGCATACATGTCAAAGTCTCAACTATGTAACATGTGCAAGACAAAACACCAAAATGTTAATAGGATGGTAGTATTTCTCCAAGTCTTTGAGTCTTTAGGGTGATTGATTTTCTTCTTTAAGCCTTCATGTTCTCCATAGTAAAAATGCATTAATTTAAAAAATCAGAGAAAAAAGAAAAAACCTTCCTTTAAATGATGACATTTCACATTTTAAAATCTCAAATGGGGTGACATTTCCCCCAAGGGACTCCATACTGCTTTAAAATGCTGAAAGTTTCAATCTATTGAACTACAAATTGTGAAAGTAGAAGCAAACCTGCCTCCTCCTCTCTCTCTTCCCATCCATCTCTGTTCAGTCTGCTCCTCCCGGGCCAGCTGGTCAGTTCAACCCCACAAGGCTTGCTCCTTGGCTCCGAAGCCCTCACTCTGAATCACATACTCTTGGGTCACTCATCTGTTTCTTTGTAACTGTCAAGTTCCTTTAAAGTCACTCAGCAAACATGTGCCGAGCGCCTCCTCTGGGCTGGGCTGTGTGCTAGACACTTGCCAGTCAGTGGGCTCCACTGGCAAGTCCCTAGGCTCAGCCTCCTCCCATTTCCCCATTTCCTCCCATTTCACACCTCTCCTTCTCAGCTGCCTCTTCCCCACCGCTCCCCCAGCAGGCCACCGCCGCGGTGATTCCTAACAGGTCTCCCACCTCTGGTCTCCTACGATGCATTCCATCTCCACTCTCTAATGGAGTCATCTCTCTTTAATGAAAATCTTATTATTACACACTTAACCCTGCTTAAAACCGCTCAACGCCTCTCACGCCACCCTCTGTCCCCACCACCTCTGCTCTTAAGACAAATTCTAAACTCTTTAACGTGGCTGCGTGATCGGCCCTTCTCAACCTCTCCAGCTACATTGGTGATCCATGCATTTACAGATTGATTTAATTACTCCAGGAGTTCAGGTGGAACACCTTCTGGGTCAAGCACTGTGCTGGGTGCAGGGGATCCAGCCGGGTATAGACGCACCCTGTAGGCATGGAAGTCAGCCTTCATTGCAGCTGCTTTCTGTCCTTGCTACTCAGAGTGGGATTCTTGGACCAGCAGCATTAGCATCACCTGGAGCAGAATCTTGGGCCCTTCTGCAGACCTACTGAATACAAGTATACACTTTTTTTGATTTGCAGGTGATGTTATATATCCTATCAAAGTCTGAGGAGCCCTGCTTTGCGTCTCTTCAAATGTCAGTGCTGCTCTCCCCTATTGCCCTCTCCGCGTGCCTTTCATCATCCTGGGATACTCTTTGCCCTTCTCTCTGCCTAACTCCCCACTATCCTTCAGTTTCTGCATGAATTTCCTGCCTGCTAGGAAGACTTCCTTCCCTGACCTCCTAAGTTAGGGTGAAGGGACACCCCCCCATATGCTGTCACCATCAAAACACTTACAGCTCTATACTGTGATGCTGCCCCCGACCCCTGCAAATGCTGTGGGAGCAGAAGCTGGGTCTGTCTTTTCGTAACCACATTCCTAGGAGCAAGCCTAATGTCTGACAGAGTATAGTCAGACCTCGCTTTATTGTGCTTCACAGACACCACATTTTTTTTTAAACAGGTTGAAGGTCTGTAGCAACCCTGCATTGAGCAAGTCTGTTGGCGCCATTTTTCCAACAGCATTTGTTCACTTCATGTCTCTGTGTCACATTTTGGTAATTCTCACAATATTTCAAACCCTCTACAGCAAAAAGATTACAACTCACTGAAGGCTCATACGATGGTTAGCATTTTTTAGCAAAAAATTAATTGATTTTAATTAAGGCATACACATTGGTTTTTTACAGACATAATGCTACTGCACACTTAATAGACAGTTATGTTTACAGTATACCACTATAACAACTTTCATATGCACTGGAAAACCAAAAAATTTGTGGAACCGAACCTACAATATCTCTGAGGTATGCCTGTAGTTGGTCAATAAAAAGCCATTAACAAAAACATAGAATTTGGTGCAACTGTAAAATACCCAGGCTTAAAAAATAATTTAAAGTTTCTAAATTCCTCAGGTGAGGGTGGATTTGGAGGAGTTGGGGACAGTGAACAGGTTCCTAGGAAGAAACCAACACTATCTGCATCCATTTCTGCTCAATGTTTTATGTACAGGCTTAGCCTTGGATGAAACCCCTGCCAGCCCACTGGACATCCTTGTGTAAATTAGAAAGAGAAGTTCCTCCCTCAGCACAGATGCAATTCTAGGCCAGGGTGCACTGAGGGCCTAGCAATCAAACTGGTTTCTGGTTGCCCCCATGCAGGGTATAGCCTGCACCACCATATGTGGTGGCCCTGCCTTGTGCTCCGACTAAAACCAACCCAGTCTGGAAAGAACAGCCATGGAGCAAGCACTGGAAACCAGGTCCTGGCTCTGCATGACCTCGGGTGAGGAATTTACCTTGTTATACAATGGAGGTAAGTAACGTCAGCCATGACTACTTCATAGGGCTCTCTCAACATTTTTAAATAGAATGGCATCATACCTTCCACAGAGTGTATTTTCTAAAATCAAAGGGTAAGGTAGAAGTTGCATATGACCACAGTTGCTCTTGAGAATGCCTTCACATCACCCATGAAGTAGAGTCCGTGCCCAGGCTGACATGCCACTCTGGAGACTGGCATGCGTCTCTCTCAATAAGCCCACCACAACCTCCAGGGAGGGAAGAGATGCCGATTCTTTGGTAAAAACATCAGTTGAACTGACTGGCTTCCATGCCTAGGCCATGTCTACCTAATGTACAGAACCGGAAGTACCAGAATCACCCTCAGTGCGATGAGATACTCACAATACGAGGCCTTCAGCCCCCGAGGCAGCTGAGGGAACAGCAGATTCCCCCCTGCCATCTCATACTCACTCTGGGGTACATGCCCACTGAAGAGAATAGCAAGTGGAATCACTAATTCGGTTTTAATTATGTTTCCCTCTCTCTCCCTTTTATGTATAGTTGACTTTGAGCAAGTTAAATGCATAGTCCAATGAAGCTTGAAAACTCTGAAGCAAAATATAAATGCAAGGCATTATCTTTGTGATACGCCTACCTGATTAGTAGTCTGTGACGTGGGGAAATCCACACTGTTCAGGACACAAAGCTACCAGTGTGGGAAACCTTTAACACACTCCCTTAGCTCTGGGCACACGGGCAGACCCCTCCTCCCATGCGAAGGCACTGCTGGCATGCTCCTGGGGACAGCTGTTGCTTTGAGTTGTGTCCCCCGTAGAGGAAGGGCTGGCACAGAGCCAGTCACAGTCTTTCACCTCATCCCTCTCAGGCCTATTTGGCAAAATGTCTCAGGGTAGGAACTAGGGTAGGTCTCGAGGTAGGAACTAGACCTACTGGCTGAGGAGGTGAAATGGAGCAAGGCAGCAACTCTAGTATGAAAGCGCAGGACCAACCCTCTCAGAGTTGCTGATGCCCAAAGCTAATCTCTCAGCTCAGAGTCTGCACTGGCCAACAAGCAAAGAGTCCTCTCAGTTGCCTGCACCAACACTCCAGACTGAAAAAAAGTCCCAGCTCCTTCCAGATAAAAGCCACATGTGCTCACTGCTTTCTAGAGCAAAACATATCATCCTGAACGCCACCAAAATAAACACTTATCCTAACGTGCCACCTGGGCCACTCTGGAAATATTCTAGTGAACCAATGACCTACTTAGTTCAATCCCACATATAAAGAACAGGATTCCTTACGACCAAATAGTATTTTTAAAAACCAAGCACTCGGGCTTCCCTGGTGGCACAGTGGATAAGAATCTGCCTGCCAATGCAGGGGACATGGGTTCGAGCCCTGGTCCGGGAAGATCCCACATGCCGTGAGGCAACTAAGCCCGTACGCCACAACTACTGAGCCTGCGCTCTAGAGCCCGTGAGCCACAACTACTGAAGCCCGCGTGCCACAACTACCGAAGCCTGCATGCCTAGAGCCCATGCTCTGCAACAGAAGAAGCCAGAGAAACCCTTGCACCGCAACAAAGAGTAGCCCCCACTCGATGCAACTAGAGAAAAGCCCGCGCACAGCAACGAAGACCCAACACAGCCCAAAATTAAAAAATAAATAAAAATTAAATTTAATTAAAAAACAAAGCACTCTTCAACACCTCTGCAGCCCTGCTACGGGTATGTATCCATACAGGCCACTTTCTGTACTTCCAATACAATTAATCTCCATTCAACAGGAAACTGCTAAGGGAAAGCAAGTTCTATACTTGTGTATAGCTATTGACCTAGATTCTTCATTAATATACTTGTGGAAGTTATTATACACAAAACAAATACAAATTAACTATACATTTTGACTAACAGTGATTACAGTATTAATTTGATTAATACTGTCTCTGACAGAAAACTGGGGTCACCAGGGAGACAAAATTTTATTTAGAAACTCTTATTTGGGCATCTACTGGTGTTATCCGCTGTGCTAAGTGCTATAGGGAGATAGATACAAATGTGAACTGGACAGAGATTCTAACCCACCTCCTCCCTTCCCACCTAAGAAGCCTTAAAGTCTACAAGTGCCTTAGGCCAACAACTCAACATAAGGAAACCAATAGGAAAAACACTAACTCTGGGCAGAAAAGAGATCAAGAAGTCTTAATTGGTTAGTGACAAGTACAAATGCTCCTGTGAAGAGCTGTAACTCATCAATCCATACCATTTACCCCAACATACACACTGGCTTCAAGGAACAACATTTAGCTGATGGGAGAAAAGAAAACCTAAGACAGCAACAGAGAAAGAGGAGATATTTTACTCTTCCAAGCATATCAAGTTATGGTTCAGAATGGTCTGAATACTCACTGTTCTTCTTGTACATCAAAATTTCAAAGGAATTCATCTCATAGTTCTCAAATGTTTGCCGCACCTTTTCAATGGTGTCTTTATCAGTCAGCTCCCCGTACATAAAACTGCAAAGCAACCAAACAGCCCAAGTTAGATGAACAAGTATTTATTATTCTACAAGCATCTGTTAAATACCTGCTCTACACCCAGCACTGTGCTGTGCACTGTGGAACACACACACACACACACACACACAGAGAAAACATTTGTTCAATCAAAAACGATTTACTGATTGAGCTGGAATCAAGACTCCATCCCTGTCCCCCCAAAACTGACAGTCTAATGAGACACACTAGAAAACAGTAGATCAGAAAACAGTAGATTAGAGAACAGTATGACCAACACATGAGGAATTACAACACTAAGAATAGGCACAGAGTACTGTCTGAGTGGTCAGAAAAGGCTTCCCAGAGGCAAGAACAAAAGAGATCTAAAGAGCAGATGGAAATCTGCTGAGAAAAGGAGGGAAAGGAACATTCTAGGCAAAAGATAAGCATGTGCCAAGGCACAGAGGTGAGAGGAAGGTTAATTCTGGAACCTGAATACGGTTCAGTTCCGTATGTCTGGAATGTAGACAGTAAGGGGAAAATTAGCAACAGGTAATATGGAGAGGTAAGCAGGGGCCAGATCATGGAGGAGATCATGGCATTACAGGTCAGGTGAAGTCATTTAAACTTTATCCTGAAAGCAATGCAGGGAGGGCCACTGGAGGGTTTCAGGCAAAAGAGTTACGTAATGAGATCTGCATTTTAGAGATACAACTCTGAGAGATGTCCTGAGAAGGATGGCAGAATAAATCTGGACCACAGATTTTTCCTCTTCTAATTCCTAACAAATTAAACAAAAGAATAGGAAAAAAACCACAAAAAGTCACCAAACAAGAAAAAGGGTGCAATTTGATGCTCTAAACATCAAGACATACTGTAGCTAAGGAAAGAAAAGAAGATTCAGCAAACAGAAGATTCAGCCACTGTCTGTGCAGCTCTTTTCCCTACCCCACCACTAAAAAAGAAAAAAGAGCTCTGGGTTGAATAAATCAAGATGATAAAATGCTATAAATTCTTTCTAATACTTCTCCACACTCCTCACAATTTGGAGAAAAGTAAACTAACAGGGTAAATAAGCAGCCTGAAAAAAAATTAGAGAAAACCTCTGGATAGTAGAAGCTTCTGCCTACTAATACTGGTTCTCAGCAGAGGCAGGAAAACTGCCAGGACTGTCCATTTTCTTGGGTCCACACACTGAATATGGTCTGAAGACCAAGGTTTTTCCCTCTAGGAATGGGATAACATTCCCAACAACTAGGCTGAGCGACACTAACAAAACGTGAGAGGAGAGAAACCATCCCTCAATGGGGCTGGAAAAGCCAGTCCTCCAACAAAGTCTGCCCATGGACCCCCCAAGCATGTCCCCTGCCCACCCCAGGCCTTCAGATGACACCAACAAGGAAGGACAGCCATGCTCAGCCCTCAAGGCTTATGTAATGTACAGATGCAGCGGTGTGGGTTCCCAAACAATACACAACCCATCTTCTAAAACTGCACATACCTAACTGTGCAATTTAGCTTTTTCTTGATGACTTGAATCATAGAATCACAGAATTTCAGAACTAACAAGAACCTCAGAAGTTATCAAGCACAATTCCTGAACCACCAAGTCAAGCGCCATGCTCAGCTTCATACTGGAACAGCCATGGGCTTATTGTGAGCTTCCACTTTCCAGCACCCTGCAAGAAAAGTGCCCTACCTATTGACTTTATGAATTCTGTGTCACTTTTGTTATCACGTCCCTTCCCAGCCCACTGAGAGATGCTATTATCTGTGGTTCCCTGTGTGCCCATCTCATGCAGTACTCTGCTTTGGGGCTGTGTTCTTCATCTATAAACCAGAAAAACAGATCATTGAGCTTGGTGAATTACCTTTAAAAAGAAGGATAGATCAAGACTAAATTAGCCGTGCCTGAGAACAAGAAGATTTCTTTCTCCTAGGAGGTAAAAACTTAAGCTCTATAACCATTTTACTTAGCCAGTTTTGCTCTAAGGCCTTTTTAGCTTCCTCCCACTTTCCCTTTCTGAATGGATTTGCTAGGTAAGTGACCTCAACTTATGTGATGGTGTATAGGCTGGGAATTTCCTTCACAAGGTAAAACCAATCCCTGCAAAGTGGAGTCTTCAAAAAAATGAAGTGTCATAATTATGCCCAGCTTTCCTTACTCTTATGTACTTTTTCAAGTTGTAGTTTAGTGGTAGGTGTACATTTCCTTTGTCTGGACATTCGATTTCAGATGCCTGCAATGCAAGAAATAAGCCAAAAGGCTCCTGAGCAATTAGGGATGTGGCTAACACAAAGGCATGTTTACTTTCCTTCTAAGGAAGGGACACCTTCAGGGAATTAAATAAGTTTCTTAGAGTTGTGCATAAAAGAAAGTTGGCTAAATTATCCAGTTCTCTTATCTGATTTTCTTAAAGTGTCTGATTATAGCCAATAAGAAGAAAGGTAAGGAAAGGTTGCTCAAGTCACATGAAAAAGCGAAGCTCACTCTCCCAGTGTGTTCTGATTGTGTACGTACACGTACAGATGGAGACATAGATGCAGATACACAGATACTTAAGAGGATAACAGCACACCAAGAATATAAGAGAATTCTATCGTAATACTTGAGTCATAATTTTTAAACCTTTGAGGGAATCTTTTTTTAAGAGCTTTATTAGAGAATAATTTCTTTACAATGGTGTGTTAGTTTCTGCTTTATAACAAAGTGAATCAGCTCTACATATACATATATCCCCATATCTCCTCCCTCTTGCGTCTCCCTCCCACCCTCCCTATCCCACCCCTCTCCTTTGAGGGAATCTTAAATTTTCCATTTCCCAGTCCCAAAAACCTAAAATTTAAGAAAATGATAATATTTTCAAAACATTTAATACTTTTCACCAAATGAGTTACTTGGCTGATTTAATACCAAGAAAATGCAACTTCTGAGAACCAAAGACTATGACTGGGTCAGATGGGTTTTTGTACCCTTTGGAGATGAGTTCACTTTTGCGTGTAGCAGGTTTAGGAAAATGATTCCACTGCATGCGAACACCACTGAAGACAGAAGACTCTGAGGAAGGCGAGGAGTGAGAGGCACCAAAGGCTGTGGAGCCAAGACCTTGTTGGGGCAGCACAGGGTCCAGGTCACATGCTCCACACGACGCCTTGATGATGCTCTAAATGAGCTTTTCTAGTGCCACGGCCCAAGGGCGCTGCTTGGTTAGGAACCCTGTCAAATGCACAAGCTGCACAGCACCCTTTGCTTCTGCTTTTGAGTCAGTGATCAGAGAGAGATGTGACAGCAGCAAGGCAGCAAGACATGGTTCTCTTCTTGTTTTCTGACGAAAAGCCCTATGAACAAGGCCCTTGTCTCCAACATGCTGTTTATTCTTAAAAAACGGCCATACATGTTTTAAAATTAATTTAATCATCTAAAATCATCCATTTCATTTTCATTTGATGTTATTTAATCTTCTTTCACATAATTTCCATCTAAAACCTCATAAAATTTCGAGTTCACATTTTATTGATAAAATTATTTTCCTGAGTTTTTCTAGGTTTTCTCCCATCTCACTGACTGTAAATTCATTAGTTGTAGAGACTATGTTTTAGATCTTCTTTGATTTTCCCAGTACAGTGTGTGAACTAGAGATGATAGTGCCATAAATATTCCTGAATGAATGCTGCATGAAAGGAAATTCCCAAGCTGAGTAAGCCATTTTCTTTTTCCAGAAAGATACCAGGATAGAGTGTTGAACAGAACCCCAAACATAAATACCTGCAGGTACTGCTTTTTTGCATCACTTCCGCCCTGTGATAGCCAGACAGCTTGCAAAATCCATCATTGCTGTACACGATAGGCCAGTCCACTATCTGGGCATTCCCCAACACAAAATTAGTATCTGTTAAAAAAAAAAAAAAAGATAGAAGAAGAAAGGGAAGGAGAAAAGAAAAGGGCATATGAGGCAAGACATTAGTTGAGATTCAATGAGGACATAAATAGTAACCAATCCAGGTATTTTTGTTTCCCGCCAAAGTGGCCCTCTGAGGAATACAGAAGAACAGAGCTTTAGAACTGAATATTTGGAATGCAAATGCTGAGGTTTCTGTACTCCAAAGGAAGCATGCTTAACCAACCAACGTTTTCGGCAGAAATCCAGTGATTTCCATAAGACAGACTCAAGTCCTAATTTTTCATCTCCGTGACATTAATGCTGGTAATGTGGAGCCAGAGAGAATCCAAAAGTAATTCCTTCTGGGCTCCATCCAGCATCTTGGCCTTGTCAGTCTTTTGGGCAGAAGCTACAAACTGGCCTTATTCACCCTGATTAATATTTGCTGATCCTTGGAGGAGAAGGCCTTCTTAGAATGGCAAGGGGACAGCAGGTTGCCTCCTGGAATACACACACCAGAGAGCCTTCCTCTCCATAAAGAAGTGACTTAGACCTTCCTAATGCTAGGGCTCCATAGAACCTGATCAAGATGTTGGCAATGCCAAAAACTTTCTTACTGATTTTGAAATCATGGAGCTACAGAAAGCACATTTCAGAGCTCTTTCATGGAGCACCGGCCCACCATTCACTTGTGATGCGGGGATTAAGTAAGCCAGATATGTTGGGCTGTTTAGCGTGTTCTCACCACTTTCCACATTTTTAAAGATCAAAAGTCTTCGATACCTTTTGTGCTCAGGAAATCAAGTGTCCCTCTTTTCCTTTCAAGACCTTAAGCAAATAACAGCCAGAACTTAAATATAATCATTATTTTGGCTTGGCTCTCTCCTCTCCACAGAATAATCACCCCTTCCACACCTCCCCCCGACCAAAAAAAGGAATGAAAGAACACACATACAGACCCTTCTTTTGTTGTAAACCGGAGGGGGTTTTGCTTATATATGTACACTATGTGGAGTGGAGTAATGGTGACATGTAATGTCCTCATTTAATTGGGAGGTTAATTTTGTTCTAGTACAGCATTTACAGTTTATGCACAATATGGGTAGCCATCCTTTCCTATCTACGTGGGAAGGAATAGAGGAAGGAGAGGCAGGAGGAATAGCTAAATACCATAATCTACTCTTCTTTCTGACATTTGGTTTGTTTATTAACACTTGCAAACATTCGAAAGCTCTTAGATTTGAGTGGGCAGCTTAGCTGCCACCAGCTCTGAGAAGACTCTCTGCAGTGCTCCAGCTACACAGCATACCTGGATACCTGTTCCTTTCTGGTGGTCCAAAAGGACAGTCCCTACCTCACTGTGCCCTCACAATCTGCTGCAGCCCCTTCCAGTGTGAGCAATCTTGGTGAAAGGTGATGTCTCTGCTTGGTGGTTTCTGCCACCAGGAAAGCTGACAGCTAAAGGGCCTGTAGCAGTGGCTCCCCACCCCACCAAGAAAGACCTTACCCCAGCCAGATGGACCCCACGCACCTGAGCCTCTGACAGTGGACACCAGAGGGAACTAGCAGATGGTCACCAGGTGGTGGGGTGCTCATCCACCCCTTCCTGCTGGGAGAGCATGGCTGCATCCCTCACCCAGCCTGCAGATGCCTTCAGGGCCACCTGGGATCCTATGCCTGGCTCCCCAATCTAAGGTGGGTGCTGTGGCTCCTTCATTTCCTACTCAAAATTTCCTTTTACTCCAAGTCGTCAGAGTTCAGCTGTGTACTGGAAGTAAGACTCCTCATTGAGAACCCCTGGGTGTGATGATGTGGGCACTGCTGGCCCCATGGGCTACAGCACTTGAAGGCAACCTGAGCCTCATAGGGCCAGAGATTCAGCATCAGATAAAACAACAATATGGGTTCCACAGTCAGAAGTAGCAGAATTAAAGTGAAAGAAGAGCTTACTTACCTATTAGCAATGGAAGCTACGCTTACTGTCAGTCTGAGCAGGGGCTTCAACTAGAGGGATTCATTTTATGAATATGCACAGCTTCAAAGTTCTAATCCCTGGCTAAATTTAGAGAGTGCCTATCACTTCTTATTTGTTCAATTTCTTTCTCTTTGCTGAAGATACGCATCTGTGTACATATCTACTGTGGTGAGTAATACAGTAAGTTACTCTTAATGTACTCTTGGGAATGCTTTGATATACTGAAAAGGAACAGAAAACAGCACCATCATGAAGTGAATCTGCAAACCTGCTAATCTTATAAATATGCCTTTAGTAAAAATACACAGCCAGTCCTTCCCTCTGTCTCTCCCCATATATGCACAAATACTTCAAGTTCCCATTGGATACCAAGCACAATGCAAAACGCTAGGATAACCAGCTTGACAAGGTATGGTCCATGTGCTTCGGGAACTTACCAGAACAAATAGGCCTGCATACAACTAATGAAACAGGGCATGAAATGCTTAACTCTGTTAGAGGGAGGTAAAGGACTGTGTCTCTGAGTGGTCAAAGTGGAAGTTTCTCTCGTCTGGAAGGATGAGTAAAATTCACTTAAACATTTTGAATGCCTAAAATGTACCTACCACAGATGACACAAAAATAGATAGAGAACTGAAAATATGATGCCTGTCTCTGGTAAACATAAGAGGCTGTGGGAAAAACAGAAAATTTCAGGCAGAGGACCCAGCATGAGCAAAGGTCAGGCAGCACAGGACACAGAGCAGACTGGTGTACACACAGGGCAGCCAGGAAGACGAATGAGCAGGAGGTGAGCCTGCAGACTGGACTGCAAAGGGTCTTGAATATCAGGGAGCTCTGACTTTATTCTGGAGACAAGCTAACCCTTCATGCTGGTCTTCTCTCCCTGAAAAAACTCACATTTCTTGAACTGAGTAACTAAGCCTTAAAAGAAGTACAAAATTCACTGAATTATCCCTGAGTTCATATGAAGTCTAGTCAGTTTAACTCTCTCTCTTAAGTTCTTAAGAAGAACTTAAAAAAAAAAAAAACCTAATTAGTATCCTCAGAAAGATTCAAATAACAATATACCCATAAAACAAAAACAAGATGCTGGGTGGGGGTGGGGAAGACCCATAGGAGAACAAATGAACAACTAAATAAGGGCTCCTGTAAATTGAAAGTGAGTAACAATTAAAAATTCAACATAAATGTTAGAAGAGAAAATAAAGTCTCACAGAGTAGAGTACAGAAAGATACATAAAAAAATAAGACAGAAGATCAATCAAGAAAAACAGCATGCATCCTAATAAGAACAGCAGAAAGAACAACATAAGAATAGGACAGAAGAATTTTTTTTAAATTAAACAATCAAATCTGAGGGTAGAATAACAATATCTTCAGATGTGATCTTCAGATAAGATCTGGGAAATTTATTTCCCATATAGTCTTTCTTAGGAAGTGACTTGAGGATGTGTATCAGCAAAATGAGGGAGTAATACAAGAAAGAAGACAACATGGGAACTAGGAAAAAAAAGTGGCTCCAAGTATAGAAAGCAGGGAAGGAAGCAAATAGAAAACATTCAATACAGAATGCTTCAGAGAACAGAAGTTCCAGAAGAGAAGTTATTTAGAGATAAAGGAGGTCAGGAGTTAATGATATTCCTGATAATCTGGAATAACATAAAAGGTTTAGTAAATGTATATAATTTGGGGGGAAGGAAAGAAAACTAGAAACATCAAAGAAAACAAAAGCTGTGCAGGAAGGGAAACCAAATCATACTATATCACATCATTGTCATGTAAACACGTTATTAAATTCCAATTTCTACAACCAAGTCAAAATGGAAAGATCATCCAAAATGAAAGTAAATAAGGAAACACAAGCTTTAAATGATACATTAAACAAGATGGACTTAATTGATATTTATAGGACATTCCATCCAAAAACAACAGAATACACTTTCTTCTAAAGTGATCATGGAACATTCTCCAGGATAGATCATATCTTGGGTCACAAATCAAGCCTTGGTAAAATTAAGAAAATTGAAATCATATCAAGTATCTTTTCCAACCACAACGCTATGAGACTAGATATCAATTACAGGAAAAAAATCTGGAAAAAATACAAATACATGGAGGTTAACCAAGACACTATGTAATAACCAAGAGATCACTGAAGAAATCAAAGAGGAAATCAAAAAATACCTAGAAACAAATGACAATGAAAACACAACGACCCAAAACCTATGGGATGCAGCAAAAGCAGTTCTAAAAGGGAAGTTTATAGCAATAAAGTCCTACCTCCAGAAACAAGAACATCTCAAATAAACAACCTAACCTCACACCTAAAGCAATTAGAGAAAGAAGAACAAAGAAACCCCAAGTTAGCAGAAGAAAAGAAATCATAAAGATCAGATCAGGAATAAATGAAAAAGAAATGAAGGAAACAATAGCAAAGATGAATAAAACTAAAAACTGGTTCTTTGAGAAGATAAACAAAGTTGATAAACCATTAGCCAGACTCATCAAGAAAAAAAGAAAGAAGACTCAAATCAATAGAATTAGAAATGAAAAAGGAGAAGTAACAACTGACACTGCAGAAATACAAAGGATCATGAGAGATTACTACAAGCAACTCTATGAAAATAAAATGGACAACGTGGAAGAAATGGACAAATTCATAGAAAAGCACAGCCCTCTGAGACGGAACCAGGAAGAAATAGAAAATATAAACAGACCAATCACAAGCACTGAAATTGAGACTGTGAATAAAAATCTTCCAGCAGGTGCTTCCCTGGTGGCTCAGTGGTTGAGAGTCCTCCTGCTGATGCAGGGGACACAGGTTCGTGCCCCGGTCTGGGATGATCCCACATGCCGCGGAGCAGCCGGGCCCATGAGCCATGGCCACGTAGCCTGTGCGTCCGGAGCCTGTGCTCCACAACAGGAGAGTCCAAAACAGTGAGAGGCCCGCGTACTGCAAAAAAAAAAAAAAAAAAAAAAATCTTCCAGCAAACAAAAGCCCAGGACCACATGGCTTCACAGGCAAATTCTATCAAATATTTAGAGAAGAGCTATCACCTATCCTTCTCAAACTCTTCCAAAATATAGCAGAGGGAGGAACACTCCCAAACTCATTCCACAAGGCCAGCATCACCCTGATACCAAAACAAAACAAAGATGTCACAAAGAAAGAAAACTACAGGCCAATGTCACTAATGAACATAGATGCAAAAATCCTCAACAAAATACTAGCAAACAGAATCCAACAGCACATTAAAAGGATCATACACCATGATCAAGTGGAGTTTATCCCAGGAATGCAAGGATTCTTCAGTATATGCAAATCAATCAATGTGATACACCATATTAACAAATTGAAGGAGAAAAACCACGTGATCATCTCAATAGATGCAAAAAAAGCTTTCAACAAAATTCAACACCCATTTATGATAAAAACCCTGCAGAAAGTAGCCACAGAGGGAACTTACCTCAATATAATAGAGGCCATATATGACAAACCCACAGCCAACATCATTCTCAATGGTGAAAAACTGAAAGCATTTCCACTAAGATCAGGAACAAGACAAGGTTGCCCACTGTCACCACTATTAATCAACATAGTTTTGGAAGTTTTAGCCACAGCAATCAGAGAAGAAAAAGAAATAAAAGGAATCCAAATTGGAAAAAAAGAAGTAAAGCTGTCACTGCTTGCAGGTGACATGATACTATACATAGAGAATCCTAAAGATGCTACCAGAAAACGACTAGAGCTAATCAATGAATTTCATCAAGTAGCAGGATACAAAATTAATGCACAGAAATCACTTGCATTCCTATACACTAATGATGAAAAATCTGAAAGAAAATTAAGGAAACAGTCCCATTTACAATTGCAATAAAAAGATTAAAGTACCTAGGAATAAACCTACCAAAGGAGGCAAAAGACCTGTATGCAGAAAACTGTAAGACACTGATGAAAGAAAGTAAAGATCATATAAACTGCTGGAGATATATACCATGTTCTTGGATTGGAAGAATCAACATTGTGAAAATGACTATACTACCAAAGCAATCTACAGATTCAATGCAATCCCTATCAAATTACCATTGGCATTTTTCACAGAACTAGAAGAAAAAATTTCACAATTTGTATGGAAACACAAAAGATCCCGAATAGCCAAAGCAATCTTTAGAAAGAAAAACGGAGCTGGAGGGATCAGGCTCCCTGACTTCAGACTATACTACAAAGCTACAGTAATCAAGACAATATGGTACTGATACAAAAACAGAAACATAGATCAATGGAACAGGTTAGAAAGCCCAGAGATAAACCCACGCACACAGGGTCACCTTATTTTTGATAAAGGAGGCACGAATATACAATGGAGAAAGGACAGTCTCTTCAATAAGTGGTGCTAGGAAAACTGGACACTTACATGTAAAAGAATGAAAGTAGAACACTCCCTAAAACCATACACAAAAATAAACTCAAAATGGATTAAAGACCTAAATGTAAGGCCAGACACTATGAAACTCAGAGGAAAACATAGGCAGAACACTCTAGGACATAAATCACAGCAAGATCCTTTTTGACCCACCTCCTAGGAAATGGAAATAAAAACAAAAATAAACAAATGGCACCTAATGAAATTTAAAAGCTTTTGCATAGCATAGGAAACTATAAACAAGATGAAAGACAACCCTCAGAATGGGAGAAAGTATTTCCAAATGAAGCAACTGACAAAGGATTAATCTCCAAAATTTACAAGCAGCTCATGCAGCTCAATATCAAAACAACAAACAAACCAATCCAAAAATGGGCAGACGACCTAAATGGACATTTTCCAAAGAAGATATACAGATAGCCAACAAACACATGAAAGAATGCTCAACATCACTAATCATTAGAGAAATGCAAATCAAAACTGCAGTGAGGTATCACCTCACATCAGTCAGAATGGCCATCAACAAAAAATCTACAAACAATAAATGCTGGAGAGGGTGTGGAGAAAAGGGAACCCTCTTGCACTGTTGGTTGAAATGTAAATTGATACAGCCACTATGGAGAGCAGTACAGAGGTTCCCTAAAAAACTAAAAATAGAACTACCATACAACCCAGCAATCCCACTACTGGGCATATACCCTGAGAAAACCATAATTCAAAGAGTCATGTACCACAATGTTCATTGCAGCTCTATTTACAATAGGCAGGACATGGAAGCAACCTAAGTGTCCATCGAAAGATGAATGGATAAAGAAGATTGAGCACATATATACAATGGAACATTACTCAGCCATAAAAAGAAACGAAATTGAGTCATTTGTCATGAGGTGGATGGACCTAGAGTCTGTCATACAGAGTAACGTAAGTCAGAAAGAGAAAAACAAATACCGTGTGCTAACACATATATATGGAATCTAAAAAAAAAAATTGGTTCTGAGGAACCTAGGGGCAGGACAGGAATAAAGGCGCAGACATAGAGAATGGACTTGCGGACACAGGGAGGGGGAAGGGTAAGATGGGATGAAGTGAGAGAGTGGCATGGACATATGTACACTACCAAATGTAAAACAGATAGCTAGTGGGAAGCAGCTGCATAGCACAGGGAGATCAGCTCGGTGTTTTGTGACCACTTAGAGGAGTGGGATAGGGAGGGTGGGAGGGAGATGCAAGAGGGAGGGTATATGGTGATATATGTATACGTATAGCTGATTCACTTTGTTATACAGCAGAAACTAACACAACATTGTAAAGCAATTATACTCTAATAAAGATGTCAAAAAAAACATGTCAAAGCATGGAATATTTAACTATAAGTATCTGAATAATCACATCAATTCTAACACTGCAAAAATACAAATGATAAGCTTAGAGAGAGAAGAGAAAACAATCATGAGATGGTATCTAGAGCTGATACAGTAAAACGAAAGGTATAAACATTTCACTTAAAGCTGCAAAGATAACCAATAAGGGAGTAATATAATTATATTAGGAGGAGGGGTAGGAAGTAGATCAAGGAAGCTAAAAGCTCAAATAAATTAACAGAAGTCAACAGATAATACTTAAAATTGATACATATGGAAATAGCTATAATGCATGTTATTTAGAGACCTGGCAGAAACTATAAGAAGAAACAGCTAAAATTAGAAAATGTGGCCTTTGGTGAGCAGGATGGGTGAAAGGACAAGGCACAGGATGACTGTTCTTCTTTATAAGCTTTTCAGTTTGATATTTTTAACCATGAACATATACTACTTTGATAAAAATAAGTATATTCTTAATTTTTAATGAATTTAATCAGAAAAGATTAACTTATTGATTAAATTTTTCAGTTACTAAAAAAATTAGAACAGGATATATTTCAAGCTCCAGATATCACTGTAATTTCTCATAAAAGTATTCAGGTCATCTTTTAAAGGTATTGATTGTTCCTCAAGCATTGCCACTGTTCCTGGGGTGCATATTACAGCCTTATCTGGGAAAAACCAAGACCACTAGCATCTTCTTTGACTTTAGAAAGGAAACAAAGAACAGGAAGTGCAGTAGAAATAGAATCATCAGCCTATTGATCATCCACTTAGAGGATTTCTCATCATAGAATAAAATTCCAAAAGAGTTTCCTTTCATTGCTAACCCAAGCAAGAAATTATAGCTTCCAAATAGCAAGACTCCTTTCTCACTATGTGATAGAAGGGCTAAGAATTCCCTTTTTTTTTTTTTGCGGTACGCGGGCCTCTCACTGTTGTGGCCTCTCCCGTTGCGGAGCACAGGCTCTGGACACACAGGCTCAGCAGCCATGGCTCACGGGCCCAGCCGCTCCGCAGCATGTGGGATCTTCCCGGACCGGGGCACGAACCCGTGTCCCCTGCATCGGCAGGCGGACTCTCAACCACTGCATCACCAGGGAAGCCCTCCCTCTTTTGAATTAGAGTTTTCTCTGGATATATACATGTACCTCAATGTTCACAGCAGCACTATTTATAATAGCCAAGACACGGAAGCAATCTAAGTGTCCACTGACAGATGAATGGATAAAGAAGATGTGGTGTATACACACACACACACACACACACACACACACAGAGGAATATTACTCAGTTATAAAAAAAATAATGAAATAATGCCATTGCAGCAACATGGATGGACCTAGAGATTATCATACTAAGTGAGGTAAGTCAGACAGAAAAAGACAAATATCATATGATACCACTTATATGTAGAATCTCAAATATGATACAAATGAACTTATTTACAAAACAGAAACAGACTCATAGACATAGAAAACAAACTTATAGGAACCAAAGGGAAAAGATGGGAGGGAGGGATAAATTAGGAGTTTGGGATTAACTGATACAAACTACTATATATAAAGTACATAAACAAGGTCCTACTGTACAGCACAGAGGACTATATTCCAACTATCCTGTAATAAACTAAAATGGAAAAGAATATGAAAAATTATATTTATATATGTATGTACAACTGAATCACTTTGCTGTACACCAGAAACTAACACAATATTGTAAATTAACTATTCTTCAATTGAACAAACAAACAAATAAATTAAACAATATGCCTTGGGAGAAAACAAATGAATTCCCTCTTTATCCAAGGACTTGGAGTGAATGAAGGAAAGAATCTGGTTCCAGTCACAAACCCATTTCCTTCTAATACCAGAGAACCCAAGCATTTAGAAATTCTTCCCCATTCCCCATCCCATCCCTAGCACACGCATGTGTACCCTGCTCTGGTTGGCTGGAAAAGGGCATATTCTGGATTCTCTTCAATTTATAAGATATAAATAAGTAACCTATAAATTACGTTCCAGAGCACAATCTCTGGATTTGTAAACTGGGGGCTACCCATACAAATACCATAACATCACATATCATCAAGAACTAAGGGGTTCTACATAGGTGATATTCCAGGTATTGATGAGAATGGGTACCATTCACTGAAATTTACTCTGTGCCAGGCTCTGTACTAAGTACTTTATCATATACCAAAGTGTTTTTTTTAACCTTTACAACAATCTTTGTGAGGTGGTATTACTTTATTGAATGAAGTGTCATGGACTTTATCATTTTACTCATGAAAAAACTCTCTAAGGACATAGTTACAGCAGGGTACAGTTGGGATTTGAACCTGGTCTATCTGACTTCAAAATCCATACTTTTAATCATTATATTACGTAGTCTCCTTCTTATTCCATTAAGTACTAAGATCAGATTATTTCTATGAAAATCTTTGCGACACATTAGATTTATGTGCCTTCCTATAAAAATGCTAAGTATAATGAGACCTTTAATTGATGAGTTACCATTACCATTATTGTCATCATATATTATGATTCTTCCTTGTAATATACAATGATGCCCCCAGGAAATACTGACGTGGGTGGAATGAATTGTTCCTCCTCTAAATGCCTGGGTTCTCCTGTCTATCTTTCCAATGTTTCGTCTCTTCTCTCTCTTGTAAACTATCACCTCTTACTTCTTAAAATTTAGTGTGCCAACCTATTTCTAGAGCAGTCCTCCTTCCACACAATGATAGAAGAGGAGGAAGGACAGGAGAGGAGGAAGATAGGGGAGATGTTGTGTCTGGATCTCCATCTGAGACTGAGGGGTGGGAGAAACCACCACACTGGTGACTCAAAGGTGCTGGCCCTGTCAGCACTCCTGAGCCTCCTTCAGCTCCCATGGGGTCTGGAAAGGATCCAGAAGGTTCCAACTGTCCCACTGCTGCTGTAGTTTCCTAAGCAGATGGTTATCAGAGTGGAGTGGGGTGACCATGTAGACAAATGCTGCATGTCAAACTGCCCAAGCCTAAGATCAATTTGAGGGTTCAGGAAACTATCAGGGCCAGTGAGAGCCTCGATTAGGTCAAGTTACATATACACACACACACACACACACACACACACACACACACACAAAGAGAATATATGCTGAGTTGGGGCAGAGCACCAAGTTCTGTTCGATCCAAAGAACAGAACATAAGTTCACCAACTGCAGACTTGAGCCCCACAGATCAACTGGTCACCCAGCGACCAGTAGACCAGAGGCCATTGCCAGTGATCCAAAGAAATAGTGGGGGAAAATAAGGCCTTGCATCTGGGGATCTGAGGTCCCAGAGGTGACGCACATGCCTGCCTCCACCACACATACCATATGGAGAGAAGCATATGGGGTGGGTAGAATCGGCATCTGAACACAAACCGAGTTGCTCCAAAAGACTACCTAAACTGGAAGAGCTTGAGATACTAACTGGGAGGTTCAGAGTCCCCCCATTAACTAATTTCCCCTTGCTGGTCAGTGGGGTGGGAGCTTGTGAGGGAGAGATAAGATCTGTTAAATAAAATAAAGAAGTGGACCTAGGTGGGTCTGAGTCAATTTGCCATCATTCCTCCAGAAGTGTATCTGTCATAAGAATAGACAGGCTCAGAAAGTGGGAATCTCCTGAAAAAAGTGCATAAATTCTGGTGCAAGGACTCCATGACAGCAACTTTGTTGAGCCAAGGCTCCTTAATTCCTCCAGGCAGCTGGCAGCTGGTTAAGAATGCCAACTAAGAGGGCTCTAGTGAAGTGACACAGATCTTCTAGCCAAATGGAGTGATGTGCATTCCACATCCAACCATAAATGACTCAGATTATTTACTATTTCCAAACTCAGTAAATGAAAACTTATTTTGAAGCCAAGCAAAACAATTGGGAAAGTAACCCACTGCATGGACAAAATATTAAAAAAAATGTAATCTCCTAAGACTGCATCAGAATTGGCCAGATCTGGGGAATTCCCTGGCGGTCCAGTGGTTAGGACTCCACGCTGTCACTGTTGAGGGCCCAGGTTCAATCCCTGGTCAGGAAACTAAAATCCCACGAGCCACAGGCCATGGCCAAAAAAACCTCAAAAACAAACAAAAAGAATTGGCCAGATCTGGATCTCAAAGATTTGAAGATTTTAAACTGAGAAATGTTAGGATATCTAACATTCTTCATCTATGAAGACAGCATCATCACCACCAAGATCACATGTATTAATACTCATCTATCAGGTGGGCAGGCACTAGTATTAACACATTTTTATAGATCTTGTAAGAGGGTTTAGAAAATCAAAGGAACTCTTCCTACGTCAAACATCTAATAGAGCAGGTACTGTCTCACATCTAACACTGTATTAGTCAAGGCTACTCAGAGAAACAGAACCAATAGGAGGTATAGATAGACATATAGAGAGAGAGAGACAGAGACAGAAAGACAGACAGAGATTATAAGGAATTGGTGCATGTGGAGGCTGACAAGTCCCAAAGTCTATAGTTGGCAAGTTGGAGACCCTAGAGAGCCAGCGGTATAGTTCCAGTTCGAGTCCGAAGGCCTGAGAACCCAGAGAATTGATGGTATAAGTTCCAGTCTGAAAGCTGGCAGGCTCAAGACCAAGGAAGAGCCAATGTTTCAGTTCAAACCCAAAGGCAAGAAAAAAAAAACCAATGTCCCAGCTCAAAAGCAGTAAGGCAGGAGGAATTCCCTCTTATTTGGGAGTGGGTCAGACTTTTGTTCTATTCGGGCCTTCAACTGATTGGATGAGGCCCACCCACATTAGGGAGAGCAATCTGCTTTCCTCAGTCCACTCATTTAAATGCTAAACTCATCTAAAAACAGCCTCACAGAAACACCCACAATAGTGTTTAACCAAATATCTGGGCATCCCGTGGCCCAGTTAAGTTGACGCATAAAATTAACCATCAAAAGCACCAAAGCCAATGTTCTTAACTATATGACATTCTGCAATAATCTTTAACGAATCAGCAGAACCAGAGCTCACAAATTCTGAGACGCCTTCAGAGTCCTTGGTAGTACTCTGGGACTCTAGGTTAGGCAGAATACAGTAACTCTATAAAGCTCTACTTTAGTAAAGGGCTTTTATGAAGGCAACATGTATCCTTCCACACCTGGGCATTTCGCTATAAAGAAATGTTGTAATGAATACTTTCGACCCCTTTCTCCCTCCCCCTCACTTATACCTCCCTAAGTAGAGTCATCAAGCTATCAGTAGGCATATCAAGAGCAAGAGGTGTCCACTCTGTGTGTCTTGGCCTCTCAAACTAGCCTGAGCCCCAGTGTGGTGGGAGAAGAGAGGGAGGGCTTGAGTTACTTGTCTCCTTATGACACTCAGAACCTACTTGTGACAGGCCCTGCCAGCCCACTGCTGTCAGATTCTTGGCCTAGGTGTAGGTCAGTAACTCACAGCCTAGAAGCCAACGCCTAGGCTTGAGGAAGGAGACAGATAGCATTGCTGTGTTCTCTAATCTAGTTTAACAGTAAAAAAAGCTGATGCTGTATTTTGACCTTCATCTGGCTCCTTCAGCCAGTCTCCAGTGAGGATAAAATGGGTTCTAACACATGAACAAGGAGCAAACCTCTAATACCCCAAAGGGTACTGAGAGAGCATCTGCTCTCCTGCCTCCTGGCACTACTGAATCACACTGGTGAGAGTCTTCACAAAATACCTACAGAAAAAGAGACAATACAATCCCTTCTAGAACACTACTAGTGCTTTGTCAGACCTTTTCACTTTCTCTCTTCTTTTTTTAAAAAATGTTTTTTAGAAAGGCCAGCCCCTTACATGTCTCAGGCCCTTGACTCAATGGTAGCTGGTGCAGTCAAAGCATCACTATAGGACTTCCCTGGTGGCACAGTGGTTAAGAATCCGCCTGCCAATGCAGGGGACACAGGTTTGAGCCCTGGTCTGGGAAGATCCCACAGGCCGCAGAGCAACTAAGCCCATGCGCCACAACTACTGAGCCTGCTCTCTAGAGCCCACAAGCCACAACTACTGAGCCCATGTGCCACAACTACAGAAGCCCGCACCTAGAGCCCGTGCTCCGCAACAAGAGAAGCCACCGCAATGAGAAGCCCACATTGCAACGAAGAGTAGCCCCAGCTCACCACAACTAGAGAGAGCCCGCGCTCAGCAAGGAAGACCCAACGCAGCCAAAAATAAATAAATAAAATTAATTTATAAAAAAAAAAATCACTGTAAACAGTTGAGATTATACTGGTAGCCCCCAATAAACTGTGCCTCCCTGCATTCACGCTTTTCTTTTGTCCCTTTAAATCTAGGTGGGTCTGTGACATGCTCCAATCAACAGACTGCAGTAGAATGGATGTCACTCCAATCCCATAAGCATTAAGGTCCAGCAGTTTCTGCTTCTGTACTCTTGGGAGCCCTGAGCTGCCATGTGAGAAGTCCAGCTAGTGGGAGGCCATATGGAGACTCTACAAGCAGAGGCCAGCCAGTGAGAAAAAGGCCCTGAGATGACATGGAGAAGCACCAAGGAACCGAGTCAACAAAGAAAGTTAGTGGAAGAATGAGGGGTAAGAGCCACCTTTTTAATCCACCACCCCCCAGCTATTCCCTAGGTTCCCAGAGCACCATGTGAAAGTAACAATGGGGACAATAACAAGTTGGGTTCTAGTGGCAGTGTTGGCCCTGATGAGCTGTGTGGGTTAGTCACTTCAGCTCTGTGAGTCTCGATGGGGGCAAACTAGAAGATCTCCATGCTTCTGGCAGTAATAAAATCTGATGCTCTAAGTAACTGGGTTCATAACAAAGAACGAGTAAGAAGACACCTCTGCAACCTGGCAAGCTTCACACCCGTGTGGAGTAATCAACCAGCCCTCACCTTGAAATATCACGTCTCCAAACGCTGGACTCTGTAGAGCCTGGGTCACTTTAAAAATAGCAGAGACACCTTCTAAACTCGACTCATTGGGATGTGATACTCACATTTCAGGTGAACCGTGCTGTATCCGGCTTTTGCTCAGTGGAATTGTTTGGATTTGGAGACAGGATGTGATGTACAGTATTAATGTAAAAATGTACTGTATTGTCAAGGGATTCTACAGTAGCACTAAATCACATATTGGTGGGTCCATTTATATACACAGAAAATGCCTAAATCTGTCTTTGGAATCAATAAAATTCAGGTAAGATATATACTCTTGACATATACATACATATCTTGTGTGTGTGTGTGTGTGTGTGTGTGTGTGTACACACATATACAGGTTTTTCAGGTAGAATGTGTAACTTCCAATCAGCCAGTGGCCCATCTGAAGCACTAAGCCTGCCTCCAAATTCATATTTTCTGAATTGATCAAGTCTCTTCCACATTGTTCAGTAAAACATGGGGGTTCAACCTGGCTGCCCTTGCTTGAGGAAGGAGACATAATTTATTCATTGGCTCTCATCTGAAAGTTCCCGTTGGCTCCAGGCCTTTGATGCAAATTAACCAGATTCTACAGTCTCCCTCTGATGCCTTTTTACTCCCTGAGGGTCTTTAGCTGTCAGATTGAGCACAATTAAATGTAAGGCTTCCTAAACTCAACCGTTCTCAGCCCACACACCAGTTTTCCTCCAGTTAGTAGAATAAAACAAAGATTCTCTAAACATTTGAAAGATTCCCCTCCCCCAAGCATGTAAAGTTTCTCTGGAGGATGGGGTATGAGCCAAACCACACTGCGGTAGTCAGATGTGTCAAAATCATCCCAAACCTACCATTTGCCCATAAAGCATAACACAGAGATATTCTAAAAAGAAATTATTAGAAAATTGTTTTTCATCATAATTACCACAAATAACAAAGGAGAAACTAACTAAAGCAATGACTTAGAAAAGTGACTCAGTTTGGGCAATTACACAGATAAAAGCTACACTCAGCGAGCCGTTCACACAACTTTATTGTTCCCTGCCAACACCGATTATTTAGAGGGCTACAGTAAATATTTCACAATACGCTTCTAATAACTTGGGATATTTTTCTTAGAAGAGAACACATCTTCATGACACTTTCAATGTTATAGATTTACTAAGGATATCAGCGCTCTTGCAAAAAGCAGGTTTGAGTAAAAATATATATTTTTTTCTTTTAGAACTATAGAAGACTGATTGAGATAAATGATGAGGACAATAGGTATGTATATAAGCACTAGACAAAGACCAGGAAACAATGATTTTATTTACCTGAACCTAAGTAAAATCCATACCAGAAATTAATTTTTATAAAAACAAAAAACACCTAACCAAATGTAGGACTCTTAGCATATTTGCCAGTTGTTAGTCCCTTTCCTATAGCTATCCAATGAATCAACTAATTAAAAAAAAAAAACACTCCACCTGACAACACCTGTTTCCTTTTCCCTTACTTTCACCAAGCACTTTACACCACCTGACATGTTATACATCTACTTGTTTGCTTATTATCTACCTCCCCGGTAGAACGCAAGCTTCATGAGGGAGCGTGCCTTTTTTTTTTCTCCTTTCACCACTGAATGCCCAACATCTAGAACAGTGCCTTACACATAGGAAGTAGTACTGAATGAGTGTTTGTTGAATGAATGAATGAATGAATGAATGCACTTAGAACAGTACCAGGCATACCTGATGTTACCATTGTCATTGACATCATCATCATCACTATCTTTATTATTAACTCACACGAATTGCAATCTCCCCTGGATTGTTTCTGAAATATTAGTAGCCAAAAAAATTCTGGACTCAATTAGAAATGATAACTGGTCTTTAGATTCTCTTTGGGCACTAGTCATCTTTTATCTACAGTAACTAGAGGATTTTGCCACTTGTAATGTTATATGTCAACAATGTTTACAATATAGTGAAGATCTGGCTTAAGCAAGATTGTGAAGCAGATTAAGTTTGGGATACTTCATCTCCTCTTTCTGTACTTTTCTCTCTTTTCTGAGCTTTCTGTCACTTAGATCAACTTATTTCTCCCATCGTGGAAAAACATTGTCTTACAAACAAATTCAGAGTTAGCTGTTAGTGATTTAAAGTATCACCTCTCTCAGAAGGTTTGAATTTTAAGACAGGACACTAGGGACAGAATAATGCTTAACCTGATGCCCAGAATCCCTAATGTTGAAGGCGTTGACATATGGTGGGTGGGGGAGGCAGATGGGGATGGGTCTTTGCATTGCACCTCAAGTGACATTATGGCGGGGACTTTGGCCTGTGGTAATTAGTGGTTTAGATCACCTCACCCTTCACTTACAGGCTCACTCCTTCTAAACAACAAAAGTATGAGAGGGCAGAGGACGACAATGGACCCCAATGACACCAAAGTGCTTTCCAATTAACGCTTTCATTCTTTCATGTAAAACACATGCAGTGAAAAGAGAATGGGATTGCGAGTTAGAAGTCCTGGCCCTGCCTCTAATTAAGAAACACTAATATTTCACTGCCAAGGGCCTCAGTCACACACGCATGGAATGTGGTTGCTAAATGAATGAATCAATAAAATTTTTAAACAAAAAAGATAGATCAAAAGATTTGGTAATATTTGGGAGAATGGAGAGGATGGGATGAGAAGAAGAGAAGTCAGTATGGTACATCTAAAATCTTAATATCAGCAAAAGTCATTTTGTGGCTCTATTGTGGCTTTTCAACAATAAAATTCCATGAAAATGACTCTTCCAAATTGTCAAGGGCTCAATCTTTGCGCTAGACAAACTGAACTCCCAAGAGATTTAATAGTTGTTTGCTTTGTCTCTGATTTTAATATCCTACAGAAATACATTTTGATTAAGTCAGTAAATTGCAATGGGGAGAGACATTTCAATTTCAAAAGCAAATTCAAACACTTCATTGACTGGGTAGTTACCCCTAAGTACGTGGTTTCAAAAACCTGACTTCCATCTTCATTCAGCATCAAATTAAAGGATTTAAAAACAATAAAAAACAGGGGCTTCCCTGGTGGCGCAGTGGTTGAGAGTCCACCTGCCGATGCAGGGGACGTGGGTTCGTGTCCCGGGTCCGGGAAGATCCCACATGACACGGAGCAGCTGGGCCCGTGAGCCATGGCCGCTGAGTCTGCGTGTTCGCAGCCTGTGCTCCATAACGGGAGAGGCCACAACAGTGAGAGGCCCGCGTACCGAAAAAAAAACAAAAAACAATAAAAACAGATGAATTCATTTCACAAGCAGAATGGAAGGGAATGAGAATATACATGAAATAGTGTTAGAAACACAGACTTTTTCATTACTCAGTGATATTTTACTTAATAACTAAGAGGTCAATGATACGTTGAATTACTGCTAAGAAACATTTATTTGTGTGATCAAGTGCTAAAAAGTGGTGCAATAGATTAGTCAACCAGGTGTTTTATTCTCATTTTTATAGTCATAATAATTTCTTAACACACATCTGTACATATTATATGCACTTTAAAACAAAACTCCTAGACCATCACTGAATAACACAAAAATTTCATTTCCAGAACTAAAAAAAAAAAGTGGCTTAAAGTAAGCAATATGAAAATATTGAATGGTACTAGAAAAAGATTTTTTAAGGTTAGTTTTACATTTACCTCCTGTATTATTTTAACACTTTCATGGCAAATGGCTCAGTGAGGACAGGGTATAGCATCAGCGTGGATGGAAGGAATCTCAGAGCAGCTTAGTGTAATGCAACAAATATTTGAGTATCTACTTTGTCCCAGGCATTACAGGAGTGCAGGGGACACTTCTGTCCACTGGAAAGCTCTACCCAACTTCCCTGCCTAGCTTTATCTGTATATCACATAACTCCACATCCTGCTCCCCCATCCAGGACCCAGACACAGCAGAGTAGACCAGGAGTGATCAACTGACCAAACAACCCACAGCAAGTGCTGGGCCAATCAGATTCTCTCTCCAGAACAAAAACTAAACCCTGAAGCTGAGAGGTCGGCAGAGCTGACCAGGAGCAATGCTGGTGAGTAGGTGGAGAAAGGGCATCTTGGAAGAGAAATGGGAACCTCGGACAGATACACAAAAGAGCAGAGACAGAGGCAACATGAGGGGAGAACTGGACAGACAAGAGAGGGGCAGAGATGGAGGCAGAGACTACAGACAAAGATGGACAGCAACAGTGACAGATGGAGAGAGATGACAGACAGAGACTGATAAAGACAGATGGCAGCAACAGAGACAATCAGCGGCAGGGCAAGCAGCAATGGGCAGAGACGAACAGGAAGACACAGAGATGCGGAAAGGAGAGAAGAGGGGAGAGAAAGGAGAGGCATGGAGCCGGGGGTGGGGGTGGGGGGCAACAGAGCATGAGGCAGAGCTGAAGAGGACACTGCAGAGCAAGAGACCCACAGCAAGACCCAGAGAGTGAGTGAGGAGAGAGCTCAAGATCCTCGGAGACGGTACAGGAGAGACTGAGACCCAGAGGGAGATACAGAGAGAGAAGAAAACCAGAACCTTCAAAGAGAAGGCACTGCTAGAGACAAGTGAGAGGTGGGCATTGTGAAGCTGGAGGAGAGAATGACAAAGTTAATTCCTGTATCAGGACCCACGAAACAGAGGCCACTCCAGTGGCCCACATCACAGATCTCAACCTAAGTCAGCCTGAACTTATGGGAAACAAATCACTGTCAAGGAAACCTAACACTGGTCACAATCCTCCAACGCAGCTTGAGCTGGCTCACCTTACCCTAGAAAGCAGGACCAGCTAGCCTTCTAAGGAAATCCCCAACCTCCCAGGCAAACATGCCCCGGGTCTGAGATGCCTCTCCGAATGCTCTATAAAACCCGTTCCTGGGCTGCCCTGGTGGCGCAGTGGTTTAGAGTCCGCCTGCCGATGCAGGGGACGCAGGTTCGTGTCCCAGTCTGGGAAGATCCCACATGCCGCGGAGTGGCTGGGCCTGTGAGCCATGGCTGCTGAGCCTGCGCGTCCGGAGCCTGTGCTCCGCAACGGGAGAGGCCACAACAGTGAGAGGCCCACGTACCGCAAAAAACAAAACAACAAAACCCGCTCCTGCCTCAGATCCCTCGGGAAGAGTGTTCCACGGCTGGTAAGGCCCTGCACTCCCCCAATCCATCCAAAACTTTAAGGATTGTTTTCCCTTAAATAAAGGACATCGAAGTCGTTACTAAATTGCTTTAGTTTTATCATTTGACAAGAATAACGGAGAAAGGTGGCACAGTGAGTGAAGCTGGGCAGGAGCACAATCCCTGGATGGTCTAGCCAGGTGGGAAAAGTATCAAGGGGAATTTTACCTGACCCAACGAGAATGACTAGAATTTAGGACCTCCTTCGTCTTTTAACACTACCAATTATTATTTCAAAATGGCAGATTGAGCACATGCATTTACTTCCTCATTCTTGAATGATAGCTGAGAAATTCAAGAGATATACACACAACAAGAGAAGAGTCACCAGCAGGCATGAGCTCAGTTTCTGGAAGATGAAAAGTAGATAGAGGATGATGTGCCACAGAAGAAGCTAATTTTAAAATTCCAAAGGGATCTGGAAAAGGAGGGGGCTGATGAGACTCAGGACCTTGAAATGCTAGTAGTTACTACCTCAGGTAGGAATGGGATCTGAGCAAAAACTGGGAAACCAGTTGAAAGTCTATAGAGAAAAAGTCCACTCACCCTGGAACACACGCCCTCCTCCATCCACACACCCTGGCAGCCACTTAGTTACCTCTCAAGTAAAGAGACTCATGGGTTGGCTTGGAAGCAGTAGTCCTGCAACTGCGACATCCACCAGAATTGCCTGGAGGACTGAATAAAACCCAGGTAATTGGGCCCCATCCCCCGAGTTTCTGATCCACTATATATAAGGTACGGCCCAAGAATTTGCATTCCTAACAAGTTCCTAGAGATTCTACCACTAGAAATTAACCAAAGGCAATTTACTTAATCTCTTTATTAAACCTGAGTTCCTGCAGTGGGAATAGTGAGTGCCCACAGCATAGAGTCATAGTGAGATTAGAGGAGATGACACATGTAAAACCTTTGGCTCACTGCCAGGCGCACATGTGAGAAAGGCTGTTTAATCTGTGTGAGGTCATGGTTTTAACCCATAATTATAATTGGTGTTTACAACTAGTATAACTCTCTGGGGGAGAAAAAGCCCTGATTTATACCATTTGCCAATTTCTGAGGTGTAAATACTCCCACATGGCAGAGTTCAAGCTATCAAGATGAAGTCCCTGAACCAGGAATAGGGAAAAGATGGGCATGACCAGATCTTGAGAGGTAGGACCAGCCGGCTGCACCTGCCCCAGCACTCCACGGAGGAAAACTTCAGAGACAGCAGGACCCCCAGGGTTAGTAACAGTTACAAATTTTGAGGTTTACCCAAACCCAAAGAGAGCAAGCTGCAGATGTAACCTTTAATCAAGGTAAAACAGATAGGCTACACTGATGACCTTGCAAAGAGTAAACGAGGAGAATAAATACTACAAACTCCCACCCCTCCTTCCCCATCTCATGGTGGTGTGAAGCCAGACAGGAAGCAAGGGAGCCTATTGACATAAGCCGTGTGGGTCAGCCTCCTAGGCTTCAGAACAGGTTACAGAAGAGAAGAGAATGGCCCGAGGGAGGCACAGAGAAGATAAGCAGTGCACTGGCCCTTGTAGACACTCAAAGAACAACCTTACAGATTGCATCATGGAACTCTAATCAATTCCATCCCAACAATGCTGAGAGGAAACAAAAGTAAAGACAATGTAAACTTAGAAACCTATGTAGATAAAATAAATATAGTTTTATCCCTCAACTCCATTTTCTTTGCCATAGTTATAAAGCTCTACTCTAAAATATGCTTTCCAAATTCACTCTTAATAGAAACCTAAGTTAAGCAGGAGATAAATAGTGGTAAAATTTGCCAAAATAGTATCATCTTTCAAATGCTGACTCCAGTCCTCTGAGAATGCTGGTGGCGGGTGCCTACATCATTGCTTTAAGGGAAGAAGGAAGTAACAAGAGGCCATCCTTCTTCTTTACAGAAGCACCTGATGTCATCATAGACCCTTTAAGAAGCTATGAGAAATGAGAGCCTTGAGGAACTCTCAATTAATTGTTAACATTAATAATTACAGGATTGACTCCGTTAATTTCAGAACAACAGTTTTATGCAACATAGGACTAATCAAAAGAGTTATTTTAATTGACAGAATGAACAATCTTAGGATGAGTAAGCAAACCGATTCTGATAATTGGCATAATTCTCTAATATCCAATCAGAAGAGCTAAGTAGTTTTGTCCTTAACAGCCACACGTGACTGTTAGAGCCGAGACCAGGAGAACTGAGGGAGACACGGAAGTTGGCCAAACTGCAACCTGTTCAGCAAGACTGCACTTGCACAGAGAACAGCCAGAGCATCAGACAAATTCCAGCATCTAAGGTAGGCTGGAAACGTACAGCAATGGGTAAGCAACCCAAAACCTCGCGCCAAAGAAGACAGGGCAATGGGACATCCCAGAGGAGTGAGAGGTTGTTAAGAAAACTTCCACCACATCAAAACAAAGCTTCACACATCCTGCAATCTTCCCCTTTAAGTTAACGTAAGGGATCTGGTTATCCCACATCAAATCTCACAAAAAAATAAATAGATATAAAATCTCAGAATAATTTGGGGTGAGATGTTTACAACGGAAAAAAAATGTGTGGTGAGTATTGAATTGGTATAGCATCTCTTAAATTTTTGGCAAGTTTGCAATGCACATTGATCTTCATCACGCACTCCTCAATGAGCCCCAGCTTCACAAACATCTCACTCACTTCTGCGAGTCCCAGTCTCTAGCACAGTATGTGGCACAAAGGAGGTCTGCCATGTCTATGAAACCTGACCGTAAGCTAGTCTTGGCTTTTCATTTTCATTTGTCTTTGATTTTTTGATTCCTCCATGAAATCGGCACCCCTCCTTCAGTCATTTTGTTTTATTTCTTTCACTAAAATAAGCATGTCATTCACCTCCTAGTCCCTTCTCACTTCCAGCTCACAATTCTTACATAATATGTCCGCAAGGCTTCTCAATTTAAGAAAATGAGTCTCCCAAACACACACACACACACTCACTTGCATGTGTCCTTTGCACACAGTTCTAACTGTGCGAGTCTTTCATATCATTTACCATTACAGTGAGGGAATTCATGCTGTAATAGCATTTAAATACACAGTAGATAGTGAAGCCTCCCAAAGGACAAGGGCAAGTTCTGTTTTCATTTCATTTTGATCATGTGGTCACTACTAACATCACCCTAAGTGACCCTGTTTTACTAGATTGTTTGGGCAATGCCATTATTAAGGAGAAAATAGCAAGTGTTGGCAAGGGTATGTCGTGGAGTGATGAAAACTCTCATACACTGCTAGTGGGAGTACACATCCAATATATGCCCAAAAGACATGTGCAAGAATATTTGTAGCATCAGTAATAGCAAAAATCTGGTAACAACTCACACGTTGTTGGAGGAGGTCAGCGAGAGGACATGACCGCTAGTTGACCCTTGAACCGGACCCAGGCAGAGACTCCTCACCCCCTCCCCTGTCCTTGGAATGTACACTCTGCCCACCACTCCCACAGTAGGAGCGGTTCCAAGGAGAGAGGAAGGTGTTGTTGAGACCATGTAGACTGAATATGTGACTTAACCCAGTTAAGGCCTCTATTTAAACTTTAAGTTTTGGCAGGTGGGTGCAGAGATCTACTCGTCTTGCAGTGCCCACGACGTGCCTGGTAAGTAAGTTCCCTTGCTTATTAAACCTGCCACCTACCAATCTGGAGTGGTCTGCCTCTTTCTTCCGTCTCTCCTTGCCATCCCTGTAAGGGGGCCAGTTTACAAAGCAACACGTGACCATCAACAGCAGAATGGATAAATACAATGTGTGGTATGGTCATACCATAAAGTACTATACAGTGAAAATGAGCTGATGACAGTACATGCAACGACAGGGATGAATCTCCAACTGACAAAGGATCCATGCTGTATGGTCCCACACATATAAAGCTCAAAAACAGACAAAAATAAACTGTAGTGTCCAGGAATGCAAAACAAGGTGGTAAAAATATGGGGAAAAATTATGAGGAAATTATGATCACCATAAACTCAGGAGATGTCTCCCTTTGGGGAGTAACAAAGTTGGGAACAGGAAGGGTCCCAGGGATTCTGGAGAGCTGGCAAGATGTCGCTTACATGGTGACAGCACAGTATTTACTTTACACAAATGTGTTAAGCTGCACAAAATTATTTTATGTGCTTTTTTATTATGGTATTAAACAATAAAAAAGGTTTTATAAAAACAAGGGAGAGGAATGGAGACAAGATAACTGTTATTAAACTACCAAAAAGATGGTTTTCAGGTGGAAAGAGGAATGGGCTAGGTTTTGTTCCACAGGGCAGGCTTGGAATGAGCAGTTTCTGTAAGAGGGCAGATTTTGGTGAGACCAGACAATGATGATAAAAAGAAAGAAGGAGGAAGGGAAGGAGGGAAGGGAGGGGAAGAAACCGGTTCACAATTACAGTTGCTTAAGAAAGAAAAGTGAATGGGAGGGATGCTCTGCAGAAGATTCAAACACTGGAAAAGGAATTGCAAAGTATGTCCCTTCAGACCTAAGATTCTGTGATTCTATTTCTCTTTCTCACCAGTTATAGGTGTAACCACTTAAAGAGAAAACAACAACAACTACAACCATGGTCCAAATACCCTGAATGTATAAAGCAGATACTCACTTTACAAAAAGGGCTTCTTTCAATAAATAACTAAAGTATGTTTTAAATGTCCATTTACAAGCCATTAACTATCTAACAAAAAATAAAGAGGAAGGGACAAATTGAGGAGCTTCAAGGTAATGCTGAAGAAACCACTGCCAAAGGAAGCCCAATCATAAATGAAGAGCTGGTGTTGGAAAGAACGAAGCCAAAGATTCCATTTACCACAGTGTTCCTCAAATGCATCTATTCTTTTAAGAGATTATTAAAATATATGGATTTTATAAAAATCATGGCGTTTAGAAACCTTGTTGCCTTACGTTAAATCACAAGGCTTCATCCTGTCAATCCCCCAGCCAATGTCAGTCAATAGATTAAACTTTTGACTCTTTCAGAGAAAGACAGCTGAGCCAGGGTTGAAGGTTATCTTAGAACATATTACAAGAAAAAAACAAGTTCTGTTGAACTGGTAGTAATCCAGATTATCACCCACTGCCCATTCAGAGTAACAATGGATTTTAACCAGTGTTCTGTTTTATAAATATTCCCATGGCTCAGCCCCTCTCTGAGACACAACATTACCCATGGCTCTCACCCTGTTTGCTAACTACTTAACATCAACAACCTGAAGCAACTTGACTGTTACAAAAACACAGCTGATTTAGCAATCTGTAAATTATACATGTACATAAATCTGTGCCAAAATGTGTTGTGCTTCACTCCTGCTAACATGCACGGGTTCTTAACTGGCACCTACGATTGTTTGATATAGGTTTCCGAACACTAAAACATATGTTCCGCCTAGAATGGGACCATTTAGGGTAATATTTTTGTAGTTTCCTGGCACTGAGGCTTGCCAGCCTTCCTAAGACAGATCTATTTGCTTCAGTGAGCATTCTGACAGTAAGTGCCTACAGATTTAAGCAACCATCAAAAACTATTCTGGAATAACACTTTCCAACCATGAATATAAAGAGAAACAGGCTGGCTTTGCCTATGTGGCCATGAAGTCAATAGAAGGATCTGAAATGATCATAAGCAAAATCAAACCCCATCTAGGGTGCTAATTATTCCTTCTGATTACTTACAACTATGCAAAAAAAACAGATAATTATCAAATCTCACCTTCAAATGGTTTCAGAATATATCAAAGAAAATTAAACTAGATTTTAGTGCCACCAAGACCAGTAATCTTTTAAACTTTTTTTAAAATACAATGTCAGGTTTAAATAAGAGTTGCAGCCAGGAAACATCGTGGAATAGGGGCAGGATCCTTGGACCAAGATTCAATAGAATGTAACTTACTAAGGGTAAGGAGGATTTCTTGTTTTCCACTATGTCCCCAGTGTCCAATAAATATGCTCAATAAATCTTTGTTGAATGAACAGACCAGTAACAACTGCTGACTACTCCCTGAGCTGCCTCTAACTGCCTTTTTCTAACTCTGCCTCTTACTAACCAGCTGTAGGTAAATTACTTAACCTGAGGATTCTTAGTTCCTGAAATCCAAAATGGAGACACTGCATCTCCTTTGCTGGCTTATGAGCATCAAAGGGATATTCCATGAAAAGTAACTTAATACTTTACCACGGGCGCACAGATAAGTGCCGTTATCCTCCCTATGGCTCCAACTAAACCATTGACAAAGGTGAAATTACTGTCCTTCCTTGAAACAGAATTAGATTCTTCTTTGCCCTATTATTCTGTTTGGATGTGGTGGCATGGCTGTTAGCCAAAATGGATGCTGTTCCTGTTGTTATAACATTTTATTTAATCTCCACTGGGAAACTCTGCTCCTCTAGAGAAAATAATGGTAATACAAGGAAGGTCGTTTCATGGTGTACCATAAGGAACATGACGCTGGGGTCAAGGGGCTTAGGGTCTCATCAGTTCTGCCCTTAAGTATTTGAGAAAGTGTACTTGCTTTCATTTCTTCATTTATACAATGATAGGGAAGGAAAGGCAGATGACAGAGCACCTAAGATCTCTCTCAGCTGACAGTTTGATGACTTCCCAGACACCAGATATTCAAATGTCCCAGAACAAAGCCAGTTCTATTATCCATTAGCATATAATGAGAGATTTTTTTAAGGATCATAAAAACAGTTCCACAGGCTAAGTCATAATGGCTGGAGAAACAATGATGCTACAAGAAGGATGAATGATCCCCTCTAAAGAACTGCCTCAGGCACTGTCTGTCTGCCACTTTCAATAAGTCACTTAATATTCTTGGGACTCAGTTTTTTGATCTGTAAAAGAGGAACAATAATACTGCATAGAGCCACTAGGAGAAAATACCTAATAAAATGATCAGAAAGTATTGCTATTTTGCTCTATTTACAATAGCCAGGACTTGGAAGCAACCTAAGTGTCCATTGACAGATGAATGGATAAAAAAGATGTGGCACATATATACAATGGAATATTACTCAGCCATAAAAAGAAACGAAATTGAGTTATTTGTAGTGAGGTGGATGGACCTAGAATCTGTCATACAGAGTGAAGTAAGTCAGAAAAACAAATACCGTATGCTAACACATACATATGGAATCTAAAAAGAAAAAAAAATGGTTCTGAAGAGCCTAGGGATGGGACAGGAATAAAGACGAAGACGTAGAGAATGTATTTGAGGACATGAGAAGGGGGAAGGGTAAACTGGGATGAAGTGAGAGAGTGGCATGAACATATACACACTACCAAACGTAAAATAGATAGCTAGTGGGAAGCAGCCGCATTGCACAGGGAGATCAGCTCGGTGCTTTGTGGCCACCTAGAGGGGTGGGATAGGGGCGGTAGGAGGGAGACGCAAGAGGAAGGAGATATGGGGATGTATGTATACATATAGCTGATTCACTTTGTTATAAAGCAGAAACTAACACACCACTGTAAAGCAATTATACTCCAATAAAAATAATAAATAAATAAAGTATTGCTATTTTAAGGTAAAATGCTATTTAAATACTTTAATGCCCCCCCCAAAAAGGGGCTGGTGGATTTTAGGAGACAATCAATATTTTTAAATAGATTTTTTTCCATCACAGTAAAATAACATAATGCTTATAGATACTGTGATATTTCCAAGGGTCCAAATTGTTTTTTCTCTTTGGGTTCAGGAAATCCAATGAAAGGGGTCACTAAAAACTTAAATCCCACATTTCAAGATCACAGTCTTTCTGAAATAATAGATCATTTTAAATGTTCATCCACCTCTCCTCCCAAGATGTTTTGGTTTTGTTGTTGATGTTGTTTGGTTGGTTGGTTAATCAGAGTCAAGCTGTTGGAATTGGTGCTGAAATTAAAAGGTCAGTGCTAACAATGCTGCCAGGCACTTCTTCTATTGACAGTCTATGCCTGCTTACGGTGGGGGGAAGGGGGGTGTCCAAGAAGATCAACTAAGCTAGAAGGTATTCTGCCTTCTCAGCTCCAGGATTTTTTGTAATTGTGTCAGCTCCAGAATTCATGGTTTTTATTATTTTATTGTGGTATTAGCTCTAGGATTCTTAAATTCCTCCAGCAAGCCTAAGGAACCTTGTGATTGCTACGTTTAAGATTCTCTTGCTGCTCTCTCCACTCAAAAACAGAATAAGGTAAATGTTAGACGCAGTTTCACCTCTAACTTAAAGAACACTGCCTCTTCTCCAAAAAATGGAATTGTCATTGATATTTCTGAGAAAGTTTATGTCACTGGCAATGGGATCCCCAAATAGCAAGATTCTCTTCATCTCCCTCAACAGGCCAACAACAAAGCAATCACAGCAAATTAACTCTTAGATGGTGATTTTACTTAAAAAGCCACGAACACCTCCAGCTTTTTCATGGCAGAAGAGTTCATTGTGGCTGTTCATGTAGAAATTATCATCCCCAGGTAATGGCTGTGACCTTGTTCTAAAAGCCACCTTAGTTTGAGTGAGGAAGTCCTTGAAAGGAAAGGTGATTGACCCAAAATTCTTCAAGTCACACGATAAATGATCATTTTTTAAGTACTTGAATAATACATGATGATTTGCTATCCTAGTTGCTAAGTTTTTATTATAAGATAAACTTAAATCACTTTTTAAATTAAAGAGTATTTCCTAGTAGCATAAGTCACTTTCATGCCCTTCCCCTGAATCCCTAACTAAATCCCAATAGAAGCACATAGTTTTAACACAAGCTCCTTAAGGCTCGGTAATGGTGATATTTACACATTTTTAAAGCCCATTTCCTGAGTTGGCTCTTCACCTCCTCCTAATAGAATGTCATCTGTCTCTGGAACGACAGTGGTCCAGGAGCCTGTAAAGAGCATCTCTAGGCTTGTCCTCTTTCATTTTAGCCCTTTGATGAACGGGTGTGCATTGCACCTTCCAACTGCTGGGTTCCTGTTTGCTCTGTAAGTGCTTTAGCCGGGAAGCTTTGCTGTGGGTACTAAAGGCTTTTGAAATGTTTCCATTCCATCTCTGCTCCTAGGACTCTCGCTTCCCACCGCTTCATGCTGTCTTAATGCTGCTGGGAAAGAGAGGATCTGGGAGCACAGCTTTATTGAATAATAGATACATTTACAGGTTTGGTGAGTTTGGGAATGTATAGGGGAGCAAGAATTAAAACACTGCTGTGGTTTGGAAGAGAGGAACGACGACAGGTTTGTACCTGTGACCACTTGGCCAGCTCTGCACTTGTGTCCCTCCACTTTCCACCTGAGTCCAGGAAACTCTGCCCCTCAGGAGACTTCACTTAACCTCGAAGGGTTGGGTGGCTGAGGAGGTGGAATCGGGCAGCCTGCAGCCCGTCCCTAGGTTCCCACGTCCCTACATTCGTACTTTTCAGCTGCCTGGATGGAAGGTGGAAGCAGCCGCATCCTCCCACCACTCGGGGGCCGGGACTCGGAGTTGCGGGTCTCTACTGGGGCTCTCTCCCGGTAGAGGCGGCGCCGTGGGGAACGGCCAGAGAACCCAGAGAGCCTAAGTGGAGGGGCGGGCAGTACCGATGGGGGAACGCGCTGCCGTTCCTAATGAGACCAGCTTCCCATCACTTTTCCCAGTACTTTGTTCATCAACTGTCACACTCCCTGAAGATGAGACCGAGAAGGTGTGAGAAAGGCCCAAAAAGCGACCCCAGGAGAGCTCTCCTCTTGGGATGGGGGCCCATCAGACCCCGCCCTGCCCTGCCCACCTCTCCTAGCCCCGGGGAGGCAGCCCCCAGCGCCCGCGCCGCGGCTCCCATCAGAGCCCCGGGGTTCTGCTGCATCTGCTGGCGCCGAGCGGCGGGAGGCGTCTGCAATAAAGGCACAGATAAAAAGCAGGGGTAACAAATCCGAATGCATCTCTTACCATTGGACCGCCGGACAATATTCTCCAGAAACGTGTTTTGCGGGGCCACCAGTCCCTTCCTGCCACCGGCCATGGTCATCCTCCCTGCAGCTCGGGGTCTGGGGGCGTCCCGGCGCGGCTTCTCAGGACAGCAGCAAGCTGGGCGCGGGGCCCGCGAGCGATCCCGGCTCGAAGCGCCCCATGCGCCCCAGGGGGACCCGGCCGGGCAGGGGCGGCGGCTCCCACCGGCTGCCGCCCTAGCGCCCTCTTCGCGCCTCCCTCCCCGCGGCCCGCCTCGCACTGCACTCGCGCGGGGCTCGCCTCGCCGCAGCCGCCTCCGGGTGGGCGGAGGGAGCCGCCGAGCCCGGGCCCGCGGCGCCCCCTACCGGGCGCGTGCCCCCCGCCGGCCTGCGGGAGACCTAGCGGGGCGCTCCCGCAGCGGCTGGGAAGCCGAGCGCGGCGGTGGGCCAAGGCTGGGCGGGCAGCGCCACCCTCTGGGCACAGCCGGGAAACCTGTTCAGGACGCGTCTTGGGCTGGATAGAGAGGAGGATAGAGGAACAGCTGTCTGCGACGATGTCGCACGGAGTCGAGGGGGAGCATGTTGCAGTACCTCTCCTCGTTTGCTCCGTTTCAGGCTGGACCCCTTGGGACCGCTGAGGCTCTTAGAACACCTTCCTGCTGGCCCCTAGGATTTCTTAGCCTCAGTTGTGAAAGTTGCCCCACCTGGATTCTGAAGCCAGTGTTTGACCACTAATTAATGAAGCACTGTAAGCGGTCAGACTTGCAGAGTGACTGGGTGAGCTCCAGAAGAGCTGTCTTGGTTTGTTTTTAAAGATAACCAAAGGCAAAAAAGCAGGCTCTAGACGTTTGACAAGTTTCCTTGCTGACTGACTTGATTTCCACTCTTATCCAGAGAATATTTTACTAAAAGACCAAGAAAATACATGTATATATACAGAAAGTTTTTGTTTTGTTTTGTTTTGTTTTTAGCTGAAGCACAACCTGTTATGATCAGTGTGTGACATTAGGACACAGGAACAGTGTGTCTGACAAACATATAGACAGGGGGGCTTCTCTCTGAGGGCAAATACTGGGGGGGGGCATGGGGGGTGCAGCTTCCCTGGACATTTGACATCAATTAAAAAGCACAGCCTTGGCTTGATGGTTGGGCCACCCTGCTGAGGATGATGTGCTGGTCTTCATATCTGCCTCCTGTTATAAGAATCACATCAACCCAAGGTTTCTGGGCAGGAGCTCAGACAAGTTTGTTCATCAGTTTTGGGAGATTTCTACCTGCACATAGGCTTTATCTGTCTTTTCACTATGTGTCCCCAGAAGGTGTGTGATCAGAGACTAAAGAAATGCCCCACAAAAAGAATGAGTTGATAGTAGTCTAGTTAGTTCCAGGCTGGGGCAACCAACAGTCTACACAAGAATGTAAGAGGAAAAAAAACTGTGCAACCTCAGTTGTCTGGGTTAACCATCCTGACGCATCCTAATGTATTGCAGATACCATCTCAAGTTTATTCATCTCCAAAACAGAGGAACTAATTCTTGCCCAGCAATCTCTCAGAGTTGCTGTGAAGATCAAACGTAATTATGTAGGGGACAACACTCTAAATTGTGAAGTACTACACCAAGGTCAGACGTCATCATTAGAGTGACTAAATAAATTGGGCCATTACAGACATCACCCTGTGTCTCATCTTGTGGAGACACAAAATAAACAAATGACGGCTGTTTGCAGAGTTAGGAAGGCTTGCATGGGCTTTGAAATCGGTAATGATACACTTCTTCCATAAGATAACATTCTACCCGGCACAGCTGTCACCAACTCAGAGCTGTGATTTCTTAAACCCTAGCTCCGTCTAGTGGTTCTTTGTTCTATTACAAATGAGATAACAGAGTCGATGAGACCTTTGAAATGTATTGATGCTGAGTTGGTTCAGTGGTGTCTGCCCACTTCATTTAAATACATTCATTTGAATAAGGTTCTTAAGGTTATGTTATCTACTGCACAAACATGCCCAAGGGAAGACTTTTCATAACGGTATTAAAAACCTATCAAGCAACTTCATAATCCTGCTTGTGAAATGAAGATAAAGAAAAGAATGGGGGGGGAAGCTATCAGAGAGAATTAATAAAATTTCTCAGATTTTAATGAGCTCTCATGTTTCAGGGCTCGAGTATAAAGGAAACAGATTATATTCATTTGAGGTGAGAGATGTTAAAGCCTTGGTATGCTACCTAATAAGAAAAAGAAACAAGGAGATATCTTCCATTTTAACTTCAGATGTGCTACTCCAGTGGCTCTCCGTGTGCTGTGTGTGTGTGTGTGTGTATTGGCACCATTTTGAATGCTATAATTTTTAGTGGCACACTCAAAGAGATTAAAAGACTTAACACTTAAAAAGTCAGCAATCTTTAACCACCATCACTACTCAGTGTGAGGATATCTCACAGCATCTACGAAAGCACATCGTGTGTTCCCCCATTCTCTTGGCCTACCCTCAAGACAGTCTTACTGTGGGAATAAAGCTGTGTTCTTCCCTGCCCAGGTTCTCTTTGATATTTGTAGGCCTAGGTTGCACGTGTTCAGTAAACACAACATCTTTTAACTTTTTATTTTAAATTGGAGTATAGCTGATTAACATTGTTGTGATAGTTACAGGTGCACAGCAAAGAGACTCAGCCATACATATACATGTATCCATTTTCCCCCAGACTCCCCTCCCATCCAGGCTGCCACATAACATTGAGCAGAGTTCCCTGTGCTATACAGTAGGTCCTTGTTGGGTAAACATACCATCTTTGTTGGGGCTGGCTTGACAGTACCATATACGATGCTTCTTACCTCTAACTTCCCACCTTCTGGTCCCTACTCTGTATTCAATTCCAGGAGCTGCTCGGCTTAAAAGTTCTGTCTGAGATCTAGCACTACAATGTAGGAAACTCAGCTAGAACAAACTTTAATCTTACAAATTGGTCATAATTGGTAACACCTTTGTAATAGATTCACAATACACCATTGTGCCTTGGCAAAGAGCCTCTGTATTTTCACATAACAGGCAAAACCACTTTTCATTCAAAGGGACAACTTTAAATACCTGGGACCAGAGTTCCAATTAAATTGCCTCTGTCCCTCCCTGCAGAAATTGGGTTATATCTGTCTAGAACTTCTACCAAGAGCAATACAGAGTATGAAATGAAAACTTCTAAAATTTTACACCAGTGTCTGTAGCCAGTGTCTCAATGGTCCTCCTCTCCTATACCCTCAGTATTGCGGTTATCCCTTGATTATAACACATGGTTATGTCTGTATCATACAATAGATGGCAAGCTCCCTGAAACACAGATGAACTTTATCAATCTTTGTTCTCATAAATATAATTAAGCCATAGTGTAATTTGTGACTTCACAAAATGAGTTCATAATGTTGAAGGCCTAACGCTACAGAGAGCATGGAGATAGAGCTCTACAGACTGGCTGGGAAAAGAGTCCAGGAGAGGACAGAAAAATCTCAAAGCACAACAACAAAATTTATCAAATGAAGAGGAAGGCAATGTCACACACCAGAGGGGGCAGATGGCATCATACAAAGACAAGAATTACATTGTTTTTTCTTTTATTAAGACCATGAGATATAGGTGACATATTTCAGAAAGCCAAGAACCCCTCAGACATAGGAGAGCTGCCTATGAGTCCTGGAAGTCCTGGGAGCCAGAATGGGCAAGCAGCAGTGTTTCCTCATCAGAAAACTAGTAGCATTATTAGGAGAAACTGAATCTAGAGATGATTTCACCTACCCGGCCACTATGAGTGAAATATCTAAAGGGGGGGGGATAGGCAGTATGGGAAATTTCAGCTTCTATAACCCAATGACTGACTTATTATTTATTATATGTAATTTCTGTTCACAAAATGTATTTTCTAATAGACATATAGGAAGTGTTGGGCAGGCCATATCCATTGGAAAGATCTATTCTGTATTATAGATATCTACTCCCCACCCTGTTCCCACCAAGTGCTGGGAAAAAGATGAGAATCTGCCTCAATAAGAATCATAGTCAATGAATGTAATTGACTGCAGGGAAAATATGCACTAATGTGTGTGTGACACTCAACTGCGGCTAACCCAATAGGCATTTTTAAATGTTTGTCAAACTGGGTTATATCCTTCTAAATGCCCAAAGCTATTATCCTTCTTTCTCATTTCCTCTTATCAAAAGAGAACAGGATCTTTTACCTCATCCTTCTCATGAAAAATAATGAAAAGCCATTTACAACAGTATCATTTTATTATAACAAACACCTGCTTGGAGTCTAGTGTACACCAGACACTGGACTAGGTTCTAAGGAAGAAAAGATGGTTATGAGTGGCACCTGACCTCACAAAGCTCAGTAAACACTTAGTGAGCTCTTAGCTTCTTTATGATTTCTCTACTTTCAGCTACTTTCCTCTCTCAGTTGTGTCCTCCAAATCTTGCTGTCCTTGTCCACAAACTACATTTCAGCTTGATCTCTTCACTAAAGACTTTCCTGCCTTCTCTTCACTGAGACTTCACTCTCCCCTAAGGCATTCTTGTCCCACAGACCCTACTCCTTTGGAAGATATTCATCTGCCATAGCCCATGTACCTAGAAGCCAGAAGTTGAGATGAGAATTCATCCAGTTCCTCACTACCATATCCAAACCACTATTCTTCTACATTCATATAAAATTTCTCCTTTGAAGTTCATGGTCAATAAAAATAACTCTATTCCTCTTCACGTCTTTAAATAGATTTAAGGAAAATTGTATTCCATTTTGAAAAGGTTGAGGTGCCTGAGAGAATTTGCAGAGAAATATCAAGTAGGCAGTTGGATGCACAGGTGCAGAGCCCAAGAGAAACATCTGGATGGAGCCAGAGAATGAAAATCACCAGGTTATAGCCTTCAAAAGAGAGTGAAAAGGAACAACCTGGAAGTGGGGAGAACTGGGAGAAGCCATTTCATAGAAGGTCAGAGGGCGAGGATCTTTAAATGGGAAGTGTAAAGAACACAATCATATGCTGTGTGCTATAAAAACTGGAAAATGTCCACCAAATAGAATGGTTAGTTGGTCATTTGAGACCTTAGTAGAAACATTTTCAATGGAATAGTGGGGACAAAGCCACATTACAATGGGCTTAAAGAATAATTACAAAGTTACAATCCAGATAGGGACTGAGCTAGTAAGTATTGCCTTTCTACCCCAAACATATAGAAATGCCAAATAAGTTGTTTTTAAGCTTATCTTTAATATATAGCCAAGATCAAAAGCAAATAGGGGGAAATTTAAGAGGTCAAAAATAGGAAGGAATCCATAGCAGTTGGTGGGAATACAGGGGGTAGAGCAGGGGAGTGCAACCCCCAAAGAAATGCTCCTTAGCATCTGCAGTTTTAGTATTTGTGTGATGATGTCAGCTGAGGACACAGACCCCATTCATGGTGGGGAAACTGGAACTGAATCCCTGATGGACTCAGGAACCTGGAAAAATAGAACCTATGAGCCCAACCTTTCAGCTGGTCCAGAACATGGGTGGAAACAGTTAACCTTCACAAATCAGAACCCCTTGACCAAGTTTTCCACATATGTGGGGTAGAATTGTCCCAGCTATCCTCACAGTGTGGGAATTTTGTGCCAAGAAATTTATACAGAAATGTCACATGACCCTGTCAGAAACCAGTAAGAAACTGCACTGATAGGAAAAACTTATACCAACCAGTACACTTCAAGGTCCAAATGATAAAAATTACCCCCAACAGTAAGCATACAGATGTAATTACAAATTATACCAAAAATAATTCTACACCGTAAATGAGGTTAAATTAAAAATTGGAGAAAACGACAACTGAGGAACGTTGCAGATTGGAGCAAGTTGAAAGAGACTTTAAGATGCATATTTTAAATATTCAGAGAATAAGAAAGAAATGTAATCCTTAAGGTGAAAACAAGACACTATGACAAAAAATAAAAACTGGCAGATTTTGAAAAATATAAAGAAAATTTAAAATATTCACAGAAATTTAAAAATCCCCTGGGTATTTTAAACAGTAGTCTAGACCCAACTAACTGAAAAGGAAATTACACAGAACATAGCCTAGAGAAATAAATAGATGGAAAATGTAAATGATACGTGGATGGAGTGAAAGGCTCAAACATATGTCTGAAAAGAACTCCCTAAGGAATAAAAACATAGTTAGGGAAGAAGCAATATTCAAAGGGATAATGAGAATAAATTTTCCAGAATTAAAGAAATCATATATCTCACAATTAAAGAAATTCTCAAATTGAAAAGACAGGATAAATGAAAACAAACAACGAATTGGATTCGTTCAAGATGGCAGCGTAGAAGGACGTGCTGTCACTCCCTCTTGTGAGAGCACCAGAATCACAAGTAACTGCTGAACAATCATCAACAGGAACACACTGGAACTCAACAAAAAAGATACCCCACATCCAAAGACAAAGGAGAAGCCACAATGAGATGGTAGGAGGGGCGCAATCACAATAAAATCAAATCCCATAACTGCTGGGTGTGTGACTCACAAACTGGAGAATACTTATACCACAGAAGTCCATTCACTGGAGTGAAGGTTCTGAGCCCCACGTCAGGCTTCCCAACTTGGGGGCCTGGCAACGGCAGGAGGAATTCCTAGAGAATCAGACTTTGAAGGCTAGTGGGATTTGATTTCAGGACTTTGACAGGACTGGGGGAAACAAAGACTCCACTCTTGGAGGGCACACAAAGTAGTGTGCACATGGGGACCCAAGGGAATGAGAAGTGACTCCATAGAAGACTGAACCAGACCTACCTGCTAGTGTTGGAGTGTCTCTTGCAGAGGCAGGGGGTGGCTGTGTCTCACCATGAGGACAAGGACACTGACAGCAGAAGTTCTGGGAAGTACTCCTTGGTGTGAGCCCTCCCAGAGTCTGCCATTAGCCCCACCAAAGAGCCCAGGTAGGCTTCAGTGTTTGGTTGCCTCTGGCCAAACAACCAAAAGGGAGGGAACCCAGCCCCACCCATCAGCAGTCAAGCGAATTAAAGTTTTACTGAGCTCTGCCCACCAGAGCAACAGCCAGCTCTACCCATCACCAGTCCCTCCCATCAGGAAACTTGCACAAGCCTCTTAGATAGCCTCATCCACCAGAGAGCAGACAGCAGAAGCAAGAAGAACTACAATCTTGCAGCCTGTGGAACAAAAACCACATTCACAAAAAGTCAGACAAGATGAAAAGGCAGAGAGCTATGTACCAGATGAAGGAACAAGATAAAATCTCAGAAAAATAACTAAATGAAGTGGAGATATGCAACCTTCCAGAAAAAGAATTCAGAATAATGATAGTGAAGATGATCCAGGACCTCGGAAAAAGAATGGAGGCAAAGATTGAGAAGATGCAAGAAATGTTTAACAAAGACCTAGAAGAATTAAAGAACAAACAAACAGAGATGAACAATACAATAATTGAAATGAAAACTACACTAGAAGGAATCAATGGCAGAATAACTGAGGCAGAAGAACGGATAAGTGACCTGGAAGACAGAATGGTGGAATTCACTGCTGTGGAACAGAATAAAGAAAAAAGAATGAAAAGAAATGAAGACAGCCTAAGAGACCTCTGGGACAATATTAAACACAACAACATGCACATTATAGGGGTCCCAGAAGGAGAAGAGAGAGAGAAAGGACCCAAGAAAATATTTGAAGAGATTATAGTCAAAAGCTCCCCTAACATGGGAAAGGAAATAGCCACCTAAGTCCAGGAAGCACAGAGATCCCATATAGGATAAACCCCAGGAGAAACACACAAAGGCACATAGTAATCAAATCAGCAAAACTTAAAGACAAAGAAAAATTATTGGAAACAGCAAGGGAAAGACAACAAATAACATACAAGAGAACTCCCATAAGGTTAACAGCTGATTTCTCAGCAGAAACTCTACAAGCTAGAAAAGCGGCATGATATACCTAAAGTGATGAAAGGGAAGAACCAACAACCAAGATTACTCTACCCCAGAAGGATCTCATTCAGATTCGATGGAGAAATCAAAAGCTTTACAGACAAGCAAAAGCTAAGAGAATTCAGCACCACCAAACCAGCTCTACAACAAACACTAAAGGAACTTCTCTAAGTGAGAAACACAAGAAAAGAAAAAGACCTACAAAAACAAACCCAAAACAATTGAGAAAATGGTAATAGGAACATACATATAGATAATTATCATTAACGTGAATGGATTAAATGCTCCAACCAAAAGACACAGTCTTGCTGAATGGATACAAAAACAAGACCCATATATATGCTGTCTACAAGAGACCCACTTCAGATCTAGGGACACATACAGACTGAAAGTAAGGGGATGGAAAAAGATATTCTATGCAAATGGAAATCAAAAGAAAGCTGGAGAAGCAATACTCATATCAGATAAAATAGACTTTAAAATAAAGAATGTTACAAGAGACAAGAAAGGACACTACATGATGATCAAGGGATCAATCCAAGAAGATATAACAATTATAAATATATATGCACCCAACAGAGGAGCACCTCAATACATAAGGCAACTGCTAACAGCTACAAAAGAGGAAATCAACAGTAACACAATAATAGTGGGGGACTTTAACACCTCACTTACACCAATGGACAGATCATCCAAACAGAAAATTAATAAGGAAACACAAGCTTTAAATGACACAATAGAACAGATGGATTTAATTGATATTTATATGACATTCCATCCACAAACAGCAGATTACATTTTCTTCTCAAGTGCACACAGAACATTCTCCACAATAGATCACATCTCAGAGCACAAATCAAGCCTCAGTAAATTGAAGAAAATTGAAATCATATCAAGCATCTTTTCTGACCACAACACTATGAGATTAGAAATGAATTACAGGGGAAAAAAACGTAAAAACACAAACACATGGAGGCTAAACAATAGGTTACTAAATAAGCAAGAGATCACTGAAGAAATCAAAGAGGAAATCAAAAGACACCTGGAGACAAATGACAATGAAAACACAACGATCCAAGACCTATGGGATGCAGCAAAAGCAGTTCTAAGAGGGAAGATTATAGCTATACAAGCCTACCTCAAAAAAAAAGAAAAATCTGAAGTAAACAATCTAACCTTGCACCTAAAGGAACTACAGAAAGAACAAACAAAACCCAAAGTTAGTAGAAGGAAAGAAATCATAAAGATCAGAGCAGAAATAAATGAAATTGAAGCAAAGAAAACAATAGTAAAAATCAATAAAACTAAAAGCTGGTTCTTGGAGAAGATAAAATTGATAAACCATTAGCCAGACTCATCAAGAAAAAGAGGGAGAGGACTGAAGTCAATGAAATTAGAAATGAAAAAAGAGAAGTTACAACAGGCACTGCAGAAATACAAAGCATCCTAAGAGACTACTACAAGCAACTCTATGCCAATAAAATGGACAACCTGGAAGAAATGGGCAAATTCTTAGAAATGTATAACCTTCCAAGACTGAACCAGGAAGAAATAGAAAATATGAACAGACCAATCACAAGTAATGAAATTGAAACTGTGATTAAAAATCTTCCAACAAACAAAAGTCCAGGACAAGATGGCTTCACAGGTGAATTCTATCAAACATTTAGAGAAGAGATAACACCCATCATTCTCAAACTCTTCCAAAAAATTGCAGAGGAAGGAACACTCCAAAACTCATTCTATGAGGCCACCATCACACTGATATCAAAACCAGACAAAGATACTACAAAAAAAAGAAAACTACAGACCAATATCACTGATGAATATAGATACAAATATCCTCAACAAAACACTAGCAAACGGAATCCAATAACACATTAAAAGGATCATACATCATGATCAAGTGGGATTTATCCCAGGGATGCAAGGATTCTTCAATATATGCAAATCAATCAATGTGATACACCATATTAACAAATTGAAGAATAAAAACCATATGATCATCTCAATAGATGCATAAAAAGCTTTTGACAAAATTCACCACCCATTTTTTTTTTTTTTTTTTTTTTTGCGGTACACGGGCCTCTCACTGTTGTGACCTCTCCCATTGCAGAGCACATGCTCCGGACATGCAGGCTCAGCAGCCATGGCTCACGGGCCTAGCCGCTCCATGGCATATGGGATCCTCCCTGACCAGGGCACGAACCCGTGTCCCCTGCATCGGCAGGTGGACTCTCAACCACTGCGGCACCAGGGAAGCCCACCACCAATTTTTGATAAAAAACCTCCAGAAAGTGGGCATAGTGGGAATCTATCTCAACATAATAAAGGCCATATATAACAAGCCCACAGTAAACATCATTCTCAGTTGTGAAAAACTGAAAGCATTTCCTCTAAGATCAGGAACAAGACAAGGATGTTCACTCTCACCCTTATTATTCAACATAGTTTTGGAAGTCCTAGCCATGGCAATCAGAGAAGAAAAAGAAATAAAAGGAATACAAACTGGAAAAGAAGAAGTAAAACTGTCACTGCAGATAACATGATACTCTACATAGAGAATCCTAAAGATGCCACCTGAAAACTACTAGAGTTAATCAATGAATCTGGTAAGGTTGCAGGATACAAAATTAATGCACAGAAATCTCTTGCATTCCTATACACTAATGATGAAAACTCTGAAAGAGAAATTAAGGAAACACTCCCATTTACCACTGCAACAAAAAGAATAAAATACTAGGAATAAACCTACCTAAGGAGACAAAAGACCTGTATGCAGAAAACTATAAGATACTGATGAAAGAAATTAAAGATGATACAAACAGATGGAGAGATATACCATGTTCTTGGATTGGAAGAATGAATGCTGTGAAAATGACTATACTACCCAAAGCAATCTAGAGATTCAATGCAATCCCTCTAATTACCAATGGCATTTTTTAAAGAACTAGAACAAAAATCTTAAAATTTGTATGGAGACACAAAAGACCCCGAATAGCTAAAACAGTCTTGAGGGGAAAAAACGGAGCTGGAGGAATCAGACTCCCTGACTTCAGACTATACTACAAAGCTACAGTAATCAAGACAATATGGTACTGGCACAAAAACAGAAACATAGCTCAATGGAACAGGATAGAAAGCCCAGAGATAAACCCATGCACCTATGGTCAACTAATCTGTGACAAAGGAGACAAGGATACACAATGGAGAAAAGATAGTCTCTTCAATATGTGGTGCTGGGGAAACTGGACAGCTACATGGAAAAGAATGAAATTAGAACACTTCCTAATACCATACACAAAAATAAACTCAAAATGGATTAGAGACTTAAATGTAAGACCGGACACTATAAAACTCTTAGAGGAAAACATAGGAAGAACACTCTTTGACATAAATCACAGCAAGGTCTTTTTTGAACCATCTCCTAGAGTAATGGAAATAAAAACAAAAATAAACAAATGGGACCTAATGAAACTTAAAAACTTTTGCACAGCAAAGGGAACTACAAACAAGACGAAAAGGCAACCCTCAGAATGGGAGAAAATGCTTGCAAATGAATCAACGGACAAAGGATTAATCTTCAAAATATATAAACAGCTCATGCAGCTCAATATTAAAAAAAAACAAAGAACCCAGTCAAAAAATGGGCATAAGACCTAAATAGACATTTCTCCAGAGAAGACATACAGATGGCCAAGAAGCACATGAAAAGCTGCTCAACATCACTGATTATTAGGGAAATGCAAATCAAAGCTACAGTGAGGGGCTTCCCTGGTGGTGCAGTGGTTGAGAGTCTGCCTGCCGATGCAGGGGACACGGGTTCGTGCCCCTGTCCAGGAAGATCCCACATGCCGCGGAGCGGCTGGGCCCATGAGCCATGGCCACTGAGCCTGCACATCTGGAGCCTGTGCTCTGCAAAGGGAGAGGCCACAACAGTGAGAGGCCTGCGTACCATAAAAAAATAATAATAATAACTACAGTGAGGCATCACCTCACACCAGTTAGAATGGGCATCATCAGAAAATCTACAAACAACAAATGCCAGAGAGGGTGTGGAGAAAAGTGAACCCTCTTGCACTGTTGGTGGGAATGTAAATTGATACAGCCACTATGGAGAACAGTATGGAGGTTCCTTTAAAAACTAAAAATAGAACTACCCCATGACCCAGGAATCCCACTCTTACGCATATACCCAGAGAAAAGCATAATTCAAAAAGACGCATGCACCCCAATGTTCACTGCAGCACTATTTACAATAGCCAGGACATGGAAGCAACCTAAATGTCCATCGACAGAGGAATGGATAAAGAAGATGTGGTACATATATACAATGCAAATTACTCAGCCATAAAAAGGAACAAAATTGGGTCATTTGTAGAGATGTGGATGGATCTAGAGACTGTCATACAGAGTGAAGTAAGTCAGAAACAGAAAAACAAATATCGTATATTAATGCATATATGTGGAATCTAGAAAAATGGTACAGATGAACCGGTTTGCAGGGCAGAAATTGAGACACAGATGTAGAGAACAAATGTATGGACACCAAGGGGGGAAAGTGGTGGGGTGGGATGTTGGTGTGATGAATTTGGAGATTGCGATTGACATATATACACTAATACGTATAAAATGGATAACTAATAAGAACTGGCTGTGTAAAAAATAAATAAAATAAAATTCAAAAAAAAAAGAAAACAAACAAATCCAAACCTAGACATATTGCAGTGAAAATCCAGAGCATAAAAGGAAAAGATGAAATCTTAAAATCTATCATAGGAAGAAAATAGATTAGCTAGAAAAATGTGAAGATGATACAGACATGAGAGGTCTCAACATAATAACAAAAAACAATGGAATACACCAGTGAGTTCTGAGCACAATGGCTAAAATTCAAAAGGCTGACAGGAAAAAATGTTGACAAGGATGTGGAGCCATCAGAACTCTCAAACATTGCTGTGAGAATGTAAAATTATAAAAACCATTTTGGAAAATAGCCTGGCAGTTTACAAAACTAAACATTCACCCATCCCACAACTCAGAAATTCTGCATGTGTCCAAAAAAGATTTGTTCATATCAGTTTCATTCATAACAGTCAAAAACTATCAATAAAAGCAATGTGTGTCCATCCCCAGGAGAATAAATAAACTGTGCTATACTCATGCAACAGAATACTGCACAGTAACAAAATGAAACAAAATACAGATAAATTCAAGCAACACAGATGAATCTCAAAACACTATGTTGAGTGAAAAAGCTTTAGACAAAAGAGTATATGGTGTATTATTTCATTCATACAGAGTTCTAGAACAAGCACACAAAGTTATGGTGAAAAATAAATCAGAACAGTATTTGTCTCTCAAGGGGGATACTGGGGATTGCCTGGGAAGGGGCATGATGAAACTTTCTGGAGTGACAGCAACATTCTATATCTTGATGAAAGTGTGGGTTACACAAGTATATAATTTGTCACAACTCATAAAATGATACATTTGAGTTTTATGCATAGGACATATATTATTTCAAAAAAGTAACTCTAACCACGTATTGAACCTTAGCTAATTATATTCAGGCTAATTGTTTCAGAGTAAAGTATATGGATGTCTACAACTTATTTTGAAATGCATCAAAAAATAAGGTGGATAAATAGACATATGATAAAACAAAAACATGACAATGTTAATGATTGTAGAATCTGGGTGGTTGGTATGTAAGTGTTCGCTGTAAAAGTCTTTCCAATTTTCTGTATGTTTGAATTTTTTTCATATCTATCTGAACTATTATTTTAAAAGGAGGATGAAGTAAAGGCATTAACACAGACAGAAAGGCTAAAACTTATAGACATTTGCTGAAAGAAGTAATTAAGAATATACTAGAGTAGGAAAAAAGTAAACTTATAAAAGTGGATTACATGATGCAACAGTGAACAGAGAAACTTGTAAAAACATGGTATTAGACGTAAATAAATATTGACTCCTAGAAATAGTGAGGACAATAACAGATAAATTGGAGGAGTCTTAAAAATATGATGACACTAAAATACTTGACAACAGTAGAATGAATGGTGGAAACTGAAATGTTGTAAAGTCCTTACCTTGTAATAGCAAGAAGACTGCTAAATTTTAGACCCTGTTAGAAAATTTATAACTTCCAGACCAGTGAGGGGAAATGGGAATGGGTATAAAGAAAATATAATCAAACCAAAATATGCCATGAAAAGAGAAAAAAGATGTAAAGAATTAATATGGTAGATTTAAAAATACATTAAAAGTCATAGAAATACACTGAAATATGTCAATAATCACAATAAGTATACATGATTAAATTTGTTTATTAAAATAAACACAAATCAGATAAAAAACAAAACAGAATCAATTTTATGATAGTTTAAAAAAAATCTCACTTGGAACATAATCACACAGAAATGTTTAAAATAGAGAGAGATGGAAAAGGACATAGTAGGACCTTGGATTTGGGCAACATTTCAAGTTTGAAAACATTAAAACCCTCCTATCAGAAGTATCAAAAAATTCTGGGTAAAATTAATAAATAATAAATAAGTTGTGTATATATTATATATGTACACAACTTATACTATATATACACAGATATTGGGTTGGTTGGCCAAAAATTCTTTCAGGTTTTTCCATAAGATATTACAGAAAACCCAAATGGACATTTTGGCCAACCCAATACACACACACACACACATATATGCTTTTTAAAATTTTTTATTTTATGTTGGAGCATAGTTGATTAACACTGTGTTAGTTTCAGGTGTACAGCAAAGTGATTCAGTGATATGTATATATGTATATATATGCTTTTAATTGAATAGCTGTCAAATGAAATGAAAAGAGTCCCCCAAGGACCAAAAACCAAAACCAGAACTAAAACCAAAGCAATGAGCACAAAGATCGACAGTACTGTTGCCCAAGCAAGGTGGGGAGGGAAGGATAGAAAACCAGACCAAGGCCAGGTCAGGAAAAGTTTTGTTGTCAAACTGAGTTTAGCATTTAGCCCTTTAGTTTAAAGTTCACTTTATTCTGGGAACAATCTGGAGGAATAAAAGTTTAAGCAGGTGCATGAATAGCTCAAGGTTCTGGGGATACAACAGTGAAGAAAATAAATATTCTGCCTTTTAGGAGCTAAATACTGGTCGGGTGAGACTGGCAAAAATAATAAATACATTATTTTATATGTTAAAACACAGATAATTTTCAATTGCTTTAATTATTTTACTTTGGAGCTAAAATGGAATGATTGAGAGTAGGTTCATATTATACAAAATATGAACTACCAGTATTATTTTACCCCATGGGACCTTGGAGACAGGCACTATTATGCTAAGTCAAGGGGCTATCTCAATTGTTCTCAGCCTTCCCAAAAGATTCTTTGATACTTCATTTCCATTGACTTCCTCAGTTCATTGGTGGAACTGGAACCTATAAAATGTTACTCTAATTCAATTTTAACATGACTTTTGTGAAAAGACCTTATTTTGTCTTAACCCTGTAGTATCTAATTAGTACTTTGATTACCCTGCTGTCTTAGTTACTTACTGCTGCATAACAAACTACCTCCCAATTTAGTAGCCTAAAACAACAATTTTTTTTTTTATTGGAGTATAGTTGCTTTACACAGCTGTGTCAGTTTCTGTTGTACAGCAAAGTGAATCAGCCATATGTATACATATATCCCCTCTTTCTTTGGATTTCCTTCCCATTTATGTCACCACAGAGCACTGAGTAGAGTTCCCTCTGCTATACAAGATGTTCTCATTAGTTACCTATTTAATACATAGTAGTGTATATATGTATGTCAATCCTAATCTCCCAATTCATCCCACACACTCCCATTACCCCTTGGTATCCATGTTTATTCTCTACATCTGTGTCTCTATCTCTGCTTTACAAATAAGATCATCTATACCATTTTTCTAGATTCCACATATATGCGTTAATATATGATATTTGTTTTCTCTTTCTGACTTACTTCACTCTGTATGACAGTCTCTAGGTCCATCCACCTCACTACAAATAACTCGATTTCATTTCTTTTTATGGCTGAGTAATATTCCATTGTATATATGTGCCACATCTTCTTTATCCATTCATCTGTCAATGGACACTTAGGTTGCTTCCATGTCCTGGCTATTGTAAAAAGAGCTGTAATGAACATTGTGATATATAACTCTTTTTGAATTATATTTTTCTCAGGGTATGTGCCCAGTAATGGGATTTCTGTTAGTTTTATTTTTAGTTTTTTAAGGAACCTCCATATTGTTCTCCATAGTGGCTATATCAGTTTACATTCCCACCAACAGTGCAAGAGGGTTCCCTTTTAGGAGTGCAAGAGATTTCTGTGCATTAATTTTGTATCTGCAACTTTATTAAATATATTGATTAGCTCTAGTAGTTATCTTGTAGCTTCTTTAGGATTTTCTATGTAATAATATCATGTCATCTGCAAACAGTGATGGCTTTACTTCTTCTTTTCCAATTTGGATTCCTTTTATTTCTTTTTCTTCTCTGATTGCCATGGCTAGAACTCCCAAGACTATGTTGAATAATAGTAGCAAGACTGGACACCCTTGTCTTGTTCCTGATCTTAGAGGAAATGCTTTTAGTTTTTCACCATTGAAAATAATGTTTGCCTTTATTATGTTGAGGTAGGTTCCCTCTATGCCCACTTTCTGGAGAGTTTTTATCATAAATTGGTGTTGAACTTTGTTGAAAGCTTTTTCAGCATCTATTGAGATGGTCATGTGGTTTTTATTCTTCAATTTGTTAATATGATGTATTACATTGATTGATTTGCATATATTGAAGAATCCTTGTATCCCTGGGTTAAATCCCACTTGATCATGGTGTATGATCCTTTTAATGTGTTGCTGGATTCTGTTTGCCAGTATTTTGTTGAGAATTTTTATGTCTATGTTCATCAGTGATACTGGCCTGTAATTTTCTTTTTTTGTGATATCTTTGTCTAGTTTTGGTATCAGGGTTATGGTGGCCTTGTAGAAATAGCTTGGGAATGTTTGTCCCTCTGCATTTTTGGAAGAGTTTGAGAAGGATAGGTGTTAGCTCTTCTCTAAATGTTTGATAGAATTCACCTGTGAAGCCATCTTGTCCTGGGCTTTTGTTTGTTGGAAGATTTTTAATCATAGTTTCAATTTCATTACTTGTCATTGGTCTATTTATATTTTCTATTTCTTCCTGGTTCAGTCTTGGAAGGTTGTACTTTTCTAAGAATTTCTCCACTTCTTCCAGGTTGTCCATTTTATTGGCATATAGGTGCTTGTAGTAGTCTGCTATGATCCTTTGTATTTCCGTGGTGTTGGTTGTAACTTCTTTTTCATTTCTCATTTTATTGATTTGAGTCCTCTCCCTTTTTTCTTGATGAAAGGGTAAAGTTTTATCAATTTTTTTTATCTTCTCAAAGAACCAGCTTTTAGTTTTATTGATCTTTACTATTGTTTTCTTCATTTCTATTTATTTCTGCTCTGATCTTTATGATTTTTTTCCTTCTACTAACTTTGGGTTTTGTTTATTCTTCTTTCTCTAGTTGCTTTAGGTGTAAGGGTAGGTTGTTTATTTGAGATTTTTCTTGTTTCTCGGGGTAGGATTGTATTGCTATAAGCTTCTCTCTTAGAACTGATTTTGTTGCATCCCATAGGTTTTGGGTTACTGTGTTTTTGTTGTCATCTGTTTCTAGCTATTTTTTTATTTCTTCTTTGATTTCTGCAGTGATCTCTTGTTTATTTGGTAGCACATTGTTTAGCCTCCATGTGTTTCTGTTTTTTACAGTTTTCCCTGTAATTGATTTCTAATCTCATAGTGTTGTGGTTGGAAAAGATGCTTGATATGATTTCAATTTTCTTAAAATTACCGAGGCTTGATATGTGACCCAAGATGTGATCTATCTTGGAGAATGTTCTGTGTGTACTTGAGAAGAAGGGGTATTCTGCTGCTTTCAGATGGAATGTCCTATAAATATCAATTAAGTCTATCTGGTGTATTGCATCATTTAAAGCTTGTGTTTCCTTATTAATTTTCTGTCTGGATGATCTATCCACTGGTGTAAGTGGAGTGTTAAAGTTCTCCACTATTACTATGTTACTGTCAATTTCCCATTTTACGGCTGTTAGCATTTGCCTTATGTATTGAGGTGGTCCTATGTTGGGTGCATAAATATTTACAATTGTTATATTTTCTTCTTGGATTGATCCCTTGATCATTATCTTCCTTGTCTCTTGTAATAGTCTTTATTTTAAAGTCTATTTTTGTCTTATATGAGAATTGCTACTCCAACTTTCTTTTGATTTCCATTTGCATGGAATATCTTTTTCCATCCCCTCACTTTCAGTCTGTATGTGTCCCTAGGTCTGAAGTGGGTCTCTTGTAGACAGCATATATATGGGTCTTGTTTTTGTATCTGTTCAGCCAGTCTGTGTCTTTTGGTTGGAGCACTGAATCCATTTACATTTAAGGTGATTATCGATATGTATGTTCCTATTCCCATTTTCTCAATTGTTTTGGATTTGTTTTTGTGGGTCTTTTTCGTCTCTTGTATTTCCCACCTAGAGAAGTTCCTTTAGCATTTGTTGTAGAGCTGGTTTGGTGGTGCTGAATTCTCTTAGCTTTTGCTTGTCTGTAAAGCTTTTGATTTCTCTGTCGAATCTGAATGAGAGCCTTGCTGGGTAGAATAATCTTGGTTGTAGTTTTTTCCCTTTCGTCACTTTAAACATGTCCTGACACTCCTTTCTGGCCTGCAGAGTTTCTGCTGAAAAATTATCTGATAACCTTGTAGGGATTCCCTTGTGTGTTATTTGTTGCTGTTCCCTTGCTGCTTTTATTTTTTTTTTTCTTTGTATTTAATTTTTGTTAGTTTGATTAACATGTGTCTTGGCATGTTTCTCCTTGGGTTTGTCCTGTATGGGACTCTCTGTGCTTCCTGGACTTGATTATTTCCTTTCCCATGTCAGGGAAATTTTTTTTTTTTCCTTCGGTACGCAGGCCTCTCCCTGCTGTGGCCTCTCCCATTGCAGAGCACTGGCTCTGGATGCGCAGGCTCAGTGGCCATGGCTCATGGGCCCAGCCACTCCGCAGCATGTGGGATCTTCCCGGACCGGGGCACAAACCCGTGTCCCCTGCATTGGCAGGCGGACTCTCAACCACTGCGCCACCAGGGAAGCCCCAGGGAAGTTTTCAACTGTCATCTCTTCTATTGTTTTCTCAGACACTTTCTTTTTCTCTTCTTCTTCTGGGACCCCTATAATTCGAATGTTGGTGCATTTAATGTTGTCCCAGAGGTCTCTGAGACTCTCCTCATTTCTTTTCATTCTTTTTTCTTTATTCTGTTCTATGGCAGTTATTTCCACCATCATATCTTCCAGCTCACTTATCCTTTTTCTGCCTCAGTTATTCTGCTATTGATTCCTTCTAGTGTATGTTTCATTTCAGTTATTGTATTGTTCTTCACTGATTGTTCTTTAGTTCTTATAGGTCCTTGTTAAACATTTCTTCTACCTTCTTGATCCATGCTTCCATTCTATTTCTGAGATCTTGGATCATCTTTACTATCATTACTCTGAATTCTTCTTCAGGTAGATTGCCTATTTCCTCTTCATTTATTTGGTCTTGTGGATTTTTACCTTACTCCTTCACCTGCAACATATTTCTCTGTTGTCTCATTTTGTCTAACTCACTGTGTTTATGGTCCCTTTACACAGACTGCAGGGTTGTAGTTCCTCTTGCTCTGCTGTCTGGCCCTTGGTGGTTGAGATTGGTCCGGGGGCTTGTGTCGGCTTCCTGGTGGGAGGGACTGGTGCCTGCACCCTCTGGTGGGTAGAGCTGAGTCTTTTCCCTCTGATAGACAGGCGACCAGAGACTGGGGCACACTTGCTCTGGTGGGAGTCCCTCCCAGTGCCCATGGAGGCAGGGGTTGGCATGTGGGGGTACTGGCGGCCCTGCCCCTTGCACACCACTTGACCACAGTGCCTCATTTCCTAGGCAGACCACACTTCCTCTAGGGGCATTCCTGGCTACAGAGCTCCTCACTCCTATCCCCTCTGTTGTATCTGCACAGCCAACAGTGGTCTTCTCCCCAGATCTGTTCTCCTAACCCCACGCTTTAGCACACAGCCCCCACCAGCACTGGTGGATTCCCATCTCAGGCAGAGACATCAAAACAACCAATATTTATTATCTCACTGTTTACTTGAGTCAGGAATCCAGATGCAGCTTAGCCTGGGTGTCTTGGTACAAGGTTTCTCATGAGACTGCAGTCATGCTGTTGGCTAGGCCTGTGGTCTCATCTGAAGTTTCAGCTGGTAGAGGATCTCTTTCCAAGCCCCATCAAGACTTTCTGGCAAGATTTAATTCTTCACAGGTGTTAGCCAGAAGCTTTTGTCAGTCCTTGACATGTGAGCCTCTCCATAAGGTGGCTCACAACATTGCAGCTGGCTTCCCTCAGAATGGCTGAGTGAGAGAGCACAAGTGGATGCCCAAGATGGAAGCCACAGCCTTTTTGTGACCTAATCTAAGTGCATCCCTCCTCTTCTTCACTGCTGATCTGTAAAGAATTGCCTAAACTCACTATTTCCATGTCCTCCTATTCTTTTCTCCATCCAATCCATCTCCCTTCTCTCCCATCACTCTGCTGAAATGATCCTCACTAAAGTCACTAGTAACTTCCATGTCACTACAGCCAATGAACAATTCTCAATCTTCATAGTACTGGGCCTCTTGGTGGCACTTTTTCCTTGGCTTCTGTGACGCCATATGACTGATTTTCCTCCTGTGTTTCTGTAGTGGTATTATTCATATTTAGGGTTTCCTAGCATCTTTCAAACTCATTCTATATTGTGTTCATTTCCTTCATTATGAGTCCTAACTCCCAAAGCAAAGATAGCGGCTTGCCTTGCCAGCCTCCCTTGCAACCAAGTGTAAGCATGTGACATAAGTCCCACTACTTACTGCATTCACATGAGACTTGGAATTAGAAGAAAATGACAGGAAAGCAAGTCAAACTCATTTTGCTTGTGCAGGTTGTTGTGAGGATTAAATTTGATAATATATAGAGAGCAATTAGAGTAGTGCCTGGCATAGTACAAGCACTGTGGAAGTGTTAGCTATTGTAATTCTTAAGGGAACAATGGTAGCTTCTGACCGTCTTTGGGGGTATAGTAAACTTTCTTAGTTATCCTAAAAAAAAAAAGAGTTAGAGCTCATTACCCTACTGTATGCAGTTTCAAATAATGCAAAAAAAATGTGTAAAAGAGTCCTAATATCAACTTATATCAGTGAAATATCTTCATCAAATATAATATACACAAAACCATCTGAGGATCTGCTATTATGGCTATATTACTGGTGAAGATCATGGATAGATCAACAAATAAAGAAACAGGTCAAGAAGTTTGACATGATCTATAGGGAGCTGGAAGATTCAGTGTGATTTCAATAGTGGTATGAAATGCTAAATCAACATTTCTGGGTGTGGCCAACTGCAGAAAAATGTGACCAATCTTCACATGTGGAATTTATTCCCTTATGAATTAAAAAAAGGAAAGGGGGGTGGGAGGGATGCTTTGGACTAGAGGGCAGAAATTAACTCAGTTACTCAGAAACAAGGACTCCCCCATTAACTCCCCCTAAACCCACCAAGGTTTGGGATTACACATGACTGTAAATTGTGTAAAACAAGAAGAGTCCCTTTTTTAATGGATCACTACATTGGAAGGCTAAATAGCTGAGTAACACATGTAATTTTATATACCCTGCACATCTACAAAATGGACATATGTATTATCTGCTTCACTTGGTTGTGATGAGGATTAAATACATTAATAAATGTAAAGCACCGAGAGCAATGTCTGGCACACCATTGTCCACTTGTTTGTTGATTTGTTTTTGGTCATACACTTTATGCCCTGCCTTTCCCTTTTAGTTTTCTAAAAATAGTTTAGGCAACGAAACTGCCTATAATTCAGGGGGATGGAAGAGGGACACTTCATGAGAAGAGAAAGAAGGAAAACCATGAATTCTAGGAGTTTATCTTTGAAGCTAAAATCTCCCCCCCCACCCCCACCTTTCCAGAAGTTGTAGCAGAGACCGCCTAAGAGAAGCAGTGGGTAGAAGCCTTGAGGGTGCCTACTGATGAAAATGAGAGCTACCCACCTCAGCCTGGCTTTCCACCCACTCTGGTGTCTGCCTCAGGTAGTGCCTTCCTCCCCCACCCCAGGCCAGGGATCCTCAGTCCGCCCAGCCTTGTGAGCAGCAGTTTTTATAGCCTGAATCACAAAAACGATGGTCTAACTGCACCCAGAGCATCCTGGAGAGCAGCATAAGACCTCCCTCTCTGTGCCTAACACAGGGCACAATTCAGAAATGAAAATCCAACTGAGTAGTAATTTCTGTTTGTGCTTTTAAGTCACTGGGGAATCATTGTGATTCTCTTTAGATATCTTTGGTTTGTTTACATAACACAAGTTCTTGCTCTCACAAGATTTCACTCTCACCAGCATGGAGTCTACTTTCCTCTGCTCTTCAAATGCCACTTTGATTACTCACTGTGGCCCTCCTTCTCTGAAAATACTATCTCAGCATTAACAGGCCCACCCTGTGGCTAATTAGTAAGTCACTTAGTAAAGTATCTTTTAGTAAGAACTGATGCCAAAAACTCAGCCTCTATGCACAGGTGCTGAATCAAATCTCGGAGACAGAGTTTTGGGTGAAGTAGAAAAGAACAGCTTTATTGTTTTGCCAGGGGGGAACACAAAGGGGGACACAGCAGGCTGGGGCCTCAAAATCTGGGTGTCCTAACCAGGGAGGTTTTGGTGAGGAGTTTTATAACAGTGGTTCAAGGCTGGAGTTGCTAATAAGGATCAGGGTGTGTGCAGGGTTCGTACTCCTTTAATCTGACTTCAGGTGGTCTCCTCCCTTGTCTCTGCATCCCCTCCCTTCCCTGATTAGCAGCTGTCCGAATCTGCTCTTTGGAACTCAGGAAAGGTCATGGAGGCTGGAGTCTGTTCCCTACAAACAAGAAACAGGAATGGGGGACACAGAAAGGCTTTCATGCCCAGGAGTCCCACAGGGTCCTGCTCAGTTTCAGAACTATGTAGAATGAATTATCAGGAGCCTTAATTCAATTTACCTCTTTAAAGTAACTATTGACTATTACAACACAGTTCTAAAAGTACTATTATAAATCACCCCAATAAGGAAGAAAGAGCATAAAGAAACCAGAGCATCTATGGCTCTCCAAGTAGTTCAAATTTAGGACATAAATACAGAAATGACAAAAGATAAATGCCAGAGAGTTGTATCAACCTGTGAACCAAATGCCAGAGACTGACTCCTTCAATATTCTGAGAATTGTGGAAAATGCTGTAGGCAGCCAAAATCTTATTCTTAGAGCAAGTAAATGAATACACAAGGCAGAGGAACACCATTTGGAGAATATGCATGCATATAAATATAACAAATGACAGAGAAAATGGGATTACTAAAGGTCCCTTTAGTATTTAAACTGTACTCAACTTTCCAAAGTCATAAAGAAGAAATTGAAGTCTAAGATATGGGAATATATAATGAGAAACTGTAGAGCTAGTTAAAGTTAGTTCAAGTCTCCAAGCCCAGCTGAATGAAACATTAGAGGCACCAGAAGCCTAAGCATAAGAAAATATTTTCCTGATTTTGTTCAAAAGGAGAAAGAAATTAATTATTTTGCAAACCACTGTTTAGCTTGATAGTGATTCTGAACAAATTGCTGTTAGGTTATTAAACAGATGGGTTGGGAGTGTCTAGAAAGAAAAGAGTTAACCACTGGGAAACAGTAAACCAAATGGGGAAAAAGAGGAGCAGAACATGGTAGAAAGAGAGAGTATAAAAAAAAATGTGAAAGCCTTAGAAATGGACCAAAAAGATTGTGGGATGCCTTCAATGAAAACCAGGTAGTGTCTAGCATATCCTTCCAAGGTGTCTGGTTTAGGGGGTCTTTGTGTCTTTCATAATCTTTGAGCTATTTACAACTCTGTAATTTGTAGACAAGTTATAGCAATGCAAATGATTCTTGTCCAGAAATGTACAAATGAATTGTTTCTGATGGAAGTTCAGTTGATTCTCCTCCCCCAATGTGGAATAAGTCAGTTTTGCACTTTTGAAGAAAATTCATTTAAATATTTCTGATGGCCTATGTACATTGCTGCCCTTTGGATTCTCCTTTGAACCAGTTGTAGCATCTTACTAGCTCCCTCATTAACTGAGTTAAATAAAATTTTTGATGTGTTTTTATTTTACATTTGTATAAAAGGCATGATTTTCCTTTAAAATATATATGTATATTTTAAATAAATATAAACATATATACTTCCAGAAGAAGTAGTGACATGTTTTTAAAATATGGGAAGGGGGAAGAATATAGTGTGTTGACAGCAGAAAAGGCACATGGAGTAGTGGGGAGATGAGGCTTGGAAGGGTAAGCAAAATTAGGTCAAAAGGGCTTTGTGATATAATGGAAGTGAAAAATGTATTATCTTAAGAGCTGGCACCAGAATTCTTCTTAAGAAGGTTACTATAATTTTTTGAGCCCGTACTTGGACTGCTGCTTGGTGATAGACCACATGGATGTAAGCAGAGACCAAGGTAAACATTTTAGGAGGTGGCTAGCGTGATCTTCCTAAAGCAAAGAAAGAAATGTGTTTTAGCTCCTGAAAATGGAGGGGAAGAGGAGAATCAGGAATATGGTGTGCAGTTGGAGACCAGGAAGGGTGAAGAGCCAGTAAAAATTCTTGTGTTTGAGTAACTAAAAGGCATTTCAAAAAGAAGCATGCTTAATATTCAATTTGAAGTCATTTGCATTAATGCAGTGTAAACCATTCCAAGATTAGCTTTGTGTCAGCTAATTTTATAGCCAAGTTCTATGGGATTCCTTAACTGTTTGTAGAACTTGAAAAGAAGCAGAATTAAATATCTGAGTTGCTGCAGAGGCACTACCCACTAAAACTCAAGCCCAGAAGTAGGAGTGTTCATGCAAAAGGCTCAGAGACTCTTGAAGAGGAACTTGGATTTCCTGCGGTTTGACATAACCTTATATAGGCATCAGTGGGCAATAGATCTACAATTGACATGTGGGTTACATAAACCAAGAATAAAGAGTTTTATTTGATCTTGGAGATGATAGAGAGACACTGAGGTTGCTGACATGGAGAGGTAGGCATGCCTAGAGGTTAGAAAATGACATGAAAATAGGCGATCAAATGCTCAGTTGGGGTTGGGAAGGCAATAGAAGAGTTGCAAATAACAGAGCATCTTAGTTTGTGAATGGGACCATTAAAAATAAACTCATAGGTTGGCGGCGTGAACACAGCCTGCAGGGGGTTAGTGCACCACGGCTAGCCGGGAGGGAGTCCGGGGAAAAGTCTGGACCTGCCGAAGAGGCAAGAGACTTTTCCTTCCCTCTTTGTTTCCTGGTGCGCGAGGAGAGGGGATTAACAGCGCTGCTTAAAGGAGCTCTAGGGACTGGCGCGAGCTGCAGTTAACAGCGCGGACCCCAGAGACGGGCAGGAGGCGCTAACAACTATGCTGCCGCCACCAACAAGCCTGTGAGCGCACAGGTCACTCTCCACACCTCCCTTCCGGGGAGCCTGTGCAGCCCGCCACTGCCAGGGTCCCGGGATCCAGGGACAACTTCTCCAGGAGAACGCATGGCGCGCCTCAGGCTGGTGCAACGTCCCGCCGGCCACTGCCGCCGCAGGCTCACCCCACACACCATGCCCCTCCCTCCCCCCGGCCTGAGTGAGCCAGAGTCCCCGAAGCGGCTGCTCCTTTAACCCCGTCCTGTCTGAGCGAAGAACAGACGCCCTCCGGCGACCTACACGCAGAGGTGGGGCCAAATCCAAAGCTGAGCCCCGGGAGCTGGGCGAACAAAGAAGAGAAAGGGAAATCTCTCCCAGCATCCTCAGAAGCAGTGGATTAAATCTCCACAATCAACTTGATGCACCCTGCATCTGTGGAATACCTGAATAGACAAAGAATCATCCCAAATTGAGGAGGTGGACTTTGAGAGCAAGATTTATTATTTTTTCTTTTCCTCTTTTTGTGAGTGTGTATGTATATGCTTCTGTGTGAGATTTTGTCTGTATAGCTTTGCTTTCACCATTTGTCCTAGGGTTCTATTGGTCTGGTTTTTTTCTGTATTTTTACTTAAAAATTTTTTTTTCTTAGTAATTATTTTTTATTTTAATAACTTTATTTTATCTTATCTTTATTTTGTTTTCTTTTATCCTCTTTCTTTCTTTCATTCTTTCTACATTTTGTCCCTTTTATTCTGAGCCGTGTGGATGAAAGGTTCTTGGTGCTGCAGCCAGGAGTCAGTGCTGTGCCTCTGAGGTGGGAGAGCCAACTTCAGGACACTGGTCCACAAGAGACCTCCCAGCTCCACGTAATATCAAGTGGCAAAAATCTCCCAGAGATCTCCATCTCAACACCAACACCCAGCTTCACTCAACGACCAGCAAGCTACAGTGCTGGATACCCTATGCCAAACAACTAGCAAGACAGGAACACAACCCCACCCATTAGCAGAGAGGCTGCCTAAAATCATAATAAGGCCACAGACACCCCAAAACACACAACCAGACGTGGAACTGCCCACCAGAAAGACAAGATCCAGCCTCATCCAAGAGAACACAGGCACTAGCTCCCTCAACAAGGAAGCCTACACAACCCACTGAGCCAACTTTAGCCACTGGGGACAGACACCAAAAACAACAGGAGGTACGAACCTGCAGCCTGCAATAAGGAGACCCCAAACACAGTAAGATAAGCAAAATGAGAAGACAGAAGAACACACAGCAGTTGAAGGAGCAAGATAAAAACCTACCAGACCTAACAAATGAAGAGATAATAGGCAGTCTACCTGAAAAAGAATTCAGAATAATGATAGTAAACATAATCCAAAATCTTGGAAATAGAATAGAGAAAATGCAAGAAACATTTTACAAGGACATAGAAGAAATAAAGATGAAACAAGCAATGATAAACAACATAATAAATGAAATTAAAAATACTCTAGAAGAGATCAATAGAAGAATAACTGAGGCAGAAGAACGGATAAGTGACCTGGAAGATAAAATAGTGGAAATAACTACTGCAGAGCAGAATAAAGAAAAAAGAATGAAAAGAACTGAGGACAGTCTCAGAGACCTCTGGGACAACATTAAATGCACCAACATTCGAATTATAGGGGTCCCAGAAAAAGAAAAGAAAAAGAAAGGGACTGAGAAAATTTTTGAAGAGATTATAGTTGAAAACTTCCCTAATATGGGAAAGGAAATAGTTAATCAAGTCCAGGAAGCACAGGGAGTCCCATACAGGATAAATCGAAGGAGAAACATGCCAAGACACATATTAATCAAACTGTCAAAAATTAAATACAAAAAAAACATATTAAAAGCAGCAAGGGGAAAACAACAAATAACACACAAGGGAATCCCCATAAGGTTAACAGCTGATCTTTCAGCAGAAACTCTGCAAGCCAGAAAGGACTGGCAGGACATATTTAAAGTGATGAAGGAGAAAAACCTACAACCAAGATTACTCTACCCAGCAAGGATCTCATTCAGATTTGATGGAGAAATTAAAAGCTTTATAGACAGGCAAAAGCTGAGAGAGTTCAGCACCACCAAACCAGCCTTACAACAAATGCTAAAGTATATTCTCTAGGCAAGAAACACAAGAGAAGGAAAAGACCTATAATAACAAATCCAAAACAATTAAGAAATGGGAATAGGAACATATATATCGATAATTACCTTAAATGTAATTTAAGGATGGATTAATGGATTAATTGCTCCCACCAAAAGACACAGACTGGCTGAATGGATACAAAAACAAGACCCAGGGCATCCCTGGTGGCGCAGCGGTTGAGAGTCTGCCTGCCAATGCAGGGAACACGGGTTCGTGCCCTGGTCCAGGAAGATCCCACATACTGCAGAGTGGCTAGACCCGCGAGCCATGGCCACTGAGCCTGTGTGTCCAGAGCCTCTGCTCTGCAACGGGACAGGCCACAACAGTGAGAGGCCCGCATACCGCAAAAAAAAAACAAAAACAAGACCCATATATACGCTGTCTACAAGAGACCCACTTCAGGCCTAGAGACACATAAAGACTGAAAGTGAGGGGATGGAAAAAGATATTCCATGCAAATGGAAACCAAAATAAAGCTGGAATAACAATTCTCATATCAGACAAAATAGACTTTAAAATAAAGACTATTACAAGAGACAAAGAAGGACAATACATAATGATCAAGGGATCGATCCAAGAAGAAGATACAACAATTGTAAATATTTATGCACCCGACATAGGAGCACCTCAATACATAAGGCAAATATTAACAGCCATAAAAGGGGAAATCAACAGTAACACAATAAAAGTAGGGGACTTTAACACCCCACTTTCACCTATGGACAGATCATCCAAAATGAAAATAAATAAGGAAACACAAGCTTTAAATGATACATTAAACAAGATGGATGTAATTGATATTTATAGGACATTCCATCCAAAAACAACAGAATACACATTTTTCTCAACTGCTTATGGAACATTCTCCAGGATAGATCATATCTTGGGTCACAAGCCAAGCCTTTGTAAATTTAAGAACATTGAAATTGTATCAAGTATCTTTTCCGACCACAACGCTATGAGACTAGATATCAATTACAGGAAAAGATCTGTAAAAAATACAAACACATGGAGGCTAAACAATACACTATTTAATAACGAAGTGATCACTGAAGAAATCAAAGAGGAACTCAAAAAATACCTAGAAACAAATGACAATGGAGACACGATGACCCAAAACCTATGGGATGCAGCAAAAGCAGTTCTAAGAGGGAAGTTTATAGCAATACAATCCTACCTTAAGAAACAGGAAACATCTTAAATAAACAACCTAAACTTGCACCTTAAGTGATTAGAGAAAGAAGAACAAAAAACCCCAAAGTTAGCAGAAGGAAAGAAATCATAAAGATCAGATCAGAAATAAATGAAAAAGAAATGAAGGAAATGATAGCAAAGATCAATAAAACTAAAAGCTGGTTCTTTGAGAAGATAAACAAAATTGATAAACCATTAGCCAGACTCATCAAGAAAAAAAAGGGAGAAGACTCAAATCAGTAGAGTTAGAAATGAAAAAGGGGAAGTAACAATTGACACAGCAGAAATACAAAAGATCAGGAGAGATTACTACAAGCAACTCTATGCCAATAAAATGGACAACCTGGAAGAAATGGACAAATTCTTAGAAATGCACAACCTGCCAAGACTGAATCAGGAAGAAATAGAAAATATGAACAGACCAATCACAAGCACTGAAATTGAAATTGTGATTAAAAATCTTCCAACAAACAAAAGCCCAGGACCACATGGCTTCACAGGCGAATTCTACCAAACATTTAGAGAAGAGCTAACACCTATCCTTCTCAAACTTTTCCAAAATATAGCAGAGGGAGGAACACTCCCAAACTCATTTTACAAGGCCACCATCACCCTGATACCAAAACCAGACAAGGATGTCACAAAGAAAGAAAACTACAGGCCAATATCACTGATGAACATAGACGTAAAAATCCTCAACAAAATACTAGCAAACAGAATCCAACAGCACATTAAAAGGATAATACAGCATGATCAAGTGGGGTTTATTCCAGGAATGCAAAGATTCTTCAATATACGCAAATCAATCAACGTGATACACTATATTAAAAAATTGAAGGAGAAAAACCATATGGTCATCTCAATAGATGCAGAGAAAGCTTTCGACAAAATTCAGCACCCACTTATGATAAAAACCCTGCAGAAAGTAGGCATAGAGAGAACTTTCCTTAACTTAATAAAGACCATATATGACAAACCCACAGCCAACATCATCCTCAATGGTGAAAAACTGAAACCGTTTCCACTAAGATCAGGAACAAGACAAGGCTGCCCACTCTCACCACTCTTATTCAACATAGTTTTGGAAGTTTTAGCCACAGCAATCAGAGAAGAAAAGGAAATAAAAGGAATCCAAATCAGAAAAGAAGAAGTAAAGCTGTCACTGTTTGCAGATGACATGATACTATACATAGAAAATCCTAAAGATGCTACCAGAAAACTACTAGAGCTAATCAATGAATTTGGTAACGTAGCAGGATACAAAATTAATGCACAGAAATCTCTGGCATTCCTATTCACTAATGATGAAAAATCTGAAAGTAAAATCAAGAAAACACTCCCATTTACCATTGCAACAAAAAGAATAAAATATCTAGGAATAAACCTACCTAAGGAGACAAAAGACCTGTATGCAGAAAATTATAAGACACTGATGAAACAAATTAAAGATGATACAAACAGATGGAGAGATATACCATGTTCTTGGATTGGAAGAATCAACAATGTGAAAATGACTCTACTACCCAAAGCAATCTACAGATTCAATGCAATCCCTATCAAACTACCACTGGCATTTTTCACAGAACTAGAACAAAAAATTTCACAATTTGTATGGAAACACAAAAGACCCTGAATAGCGAAAGCAATCTTGAGAAAGAAAAACGGAGTTGGAGGAATCAGGCTTCCTGACTTCAGACTATACTACAAAGCTACAGTAATCAAGACAGTATGGTACTGGCACAAAAACAGAAATGTAGATCAATGGAACAGGATAGAAAGCCCAGAGATAAACCCACGCACATATGGCCAACTTATCTTTGATAAAGGAAGCAGGAATGTACAGGGGAGAAAGGATGGGCTCTTCAATAAGTGGTGCTGGGAAAACTGGACAGGTACATGTAGAAGTATGAGATTAGAACACTCCCTAACACCATACACAAAAATAAGCTCAAAATGGATTAAAGACCTAAATGTAAGGCCAGAAACTATCAAACTCTTAGAGGAAACCATAGGCAGGACACTCTATGACATAAATCACAGCAAGATCCTTTTTGACCCACCTCCTAGAGAAATGGAAATAAAACCAAAAATAAACAAATGGGACCTAATGAAACCTCAAAGCTTTTGCACAGCAAAGGAAGTCATAAACAAGACCAAAAGACAACCCTCAGAATGGGAGAAAGTATTTGCAAATGAAGCAACTGACAAAGGATTGATCTTCAAAATTTACAAGCAGCTCAATAACCAAAAAACCAAAAATAACCAAAAAACAAACAACCCAGTCCAAAAATGGTCAGAAGACCTAAATAGACATTTCTCCAAAGAAGATATACAGATTGCCAAGAAACACATGAAAGAATGCTCAATATCATTAATCATTAGAGAAATGCAAATCAAAACTACAATGAGATATCATCTCACACCGGTCAGAATGGCCATCATCAAAAAATCTACAAACAATAAATGCTGGAGAGGGTGTGGGGAAAAGGGAATACTCTTGCACTGCTGGTGGGAATGTGAATTGGTACAGCCACTATAGAGAACAGTATGGAGGTTCCTTAAAAAACTACAAATAGAACTACCATATGACCCAGCAATCCCACTACTGTGCATATACCCTGAGAAAACCATAATTCAGAAAGCGTCATGTACCAAAATGTTCATTGCAGCTCTTTTTACAATAGCCAGGAGATGGAAACAACCTAAGTGTCCATCATCAGATGAATGGATAAAGAAGATGTGGCATGTATATACAATGGAATATTACTCAGCCATAAAAAGAAATGAAATTGAGTTATTTGTAGTGAGGTGGATGGACCTAGAGTCTGACATACAGAGTGAAGTACGTCAGAAATAGAAAGACAAATACCATTTGCTAACACATATATATGGAATCTAAGAAAAAAATGTCATGAAGAACCTAGGGGTATGACAGGAATAAAGACACAGACCTACTTGAGAATGGACTTGAGGATACGGGGAGGGGGAAGGGTAAGCTGGGACAAAGTGAGAGAGTGGCATGGACATATATACACTACCAAGCGTAAAACAGATAGCTAGTGGGAAGCATCCGCATAGCACAGGGAGATCAGCTCGGTGCTTTGTGACCACCTAGAGGGGTGGGATAGGGAGGATGGGAGGGAGGGAGACACAAGAAGGAAGAGATATGGGAACATATGTGTATGTATAACTGATTCACTGTGTTATAAAGCAGAAATTAACACACCATTGTAAAGCAATTATACTCCAATAAAGATGTAAAAATAATAATAATAAATAAATAAACTCATAAAACACAGGACAGAGAGCAATGCTCTGATTATCAAAGTAATTGGAAAAGATATGATAGCTGCTCAAATCATCAATTCATTGTTTCATATTTCTAGTTCCTAACAGAGAGAGAAAGTCTAAAATTAGCTTCTCACACATTGTCAGCATTTAAGAAACCATATTAGCATTAGGGCAGGGGGAAGTGGGAAAGGATGTGTGAATTGTTTCCCAGGGAGTATCGACATTTTCCAGAAATGGTTCATGGAAAGACTGTCTTTCTTATCAACCACATTTTTTGAGGATCAGCTCGTACTAAGACACTCTGACAGATCCAGCTGATTTAGAGCTAGCTCAATACTGAAGAGCAAAGGAGTAGAAATAATCTCCTATTGGAGTCAGGTCAGCATTGTGGTTGAAAATACAAGTCTTAGAGTCAAACAGAACCAGTTTGAGACCTGACTCTACCTCTTACTGGCTATGTGATCTTGGGCAAGTTCTGTAAGCTCTCTGTGCCTATTTTCTCATCTCTAAGTAAGGGTTAATAATGGCAACTTTTTTAAGAGTATAAAGATTAAACAACAACAATAACTTAGCACTTAATATTTGCCACACTGTGTAAAGCACTTTGTATGCTCTTTTAGATCCCCATAAAAGTCTATGAGGCAGGCCTTATTATTATTCCCGTTATACAGGTGAAATAATGCATGTAAAGTACTTACACGATGACTGGCACATAGTGCTTGATATGTTTATTTAAATGTTAGCTATCATCATTTTCATGTTATTACAGGTGAGCTTGATGTCAGAGAGTACAAGTTGGATAGTTAGGGCAAGCGGTCACTTCATGACCTTTTCTATGTCAGAGAAGTGCATAGCAATGATATATCACCCTTGAACACTCTGCCTAATGGTCTAGTAGGAGAGAGATTTTCCTCAATACCTCCTGCAATAACTCTACTTTATATTTATTTAGTATGCAGTAAGGAGCTATTGGAGAGGTTTCCATAGAGCAATGGCATAATTAAAGCATATGCAAGGAAAACTGATCTAGTGAAAGTATATAAAATGAATAAGAAAGAGGAGAGGAGAGGCAGAAACCCAGCTAGGAAACCCTAACATTACTGTACACAAGAGATATGACAGTAGAATAGGATTAAGAGCCCCATGAGAGATTTTAGAAATTTTGCTGTATACAGGGGATAATAGTCCGTACTTTTCTTGTAATGTGTTTGTCTGATTCTGGTATCAGAGTGATGCTGGCCTCATAAAATGAGTTGGGGAATATTCCCTCCTCTGCAATTTTCTGGAAGAATTCTTCCTACTGTCATATATTTTATTATACATGTTATAAACACCACAATACATTCTTATTATTTTTGTCTAAAGAGTCAATTATCTTTTAAGAAGATTTAAATCATTTTAAGTCATATATTTACCTTTGAAGCGAACTTTTATGGTAAACGATTAGATATAAGCTTCCATATGTTGTTAAGTTGGTGTGTGTTCCTTTCATGTGGAAAAAGCATACTGAAACAAACAAAAAAATAGCCTGATAGTGAGAAAAGATCATTGTAACATCTCTTAACCTTTCTTACTTGCAAAAGTCTTAGTGCCTAACTGACAACTCTAACTTTACACACAACTTAAATTCCTAAAGGGAATTGGGGGGGAAATTTCATGTTTGTTGAATCTAAATGTGAGCAGAACTTTCATGCTAAGGGGAGAAAATTGTATTCAATGATGTGTTTGAACTGGCTCACATCAGTTTATGAGAACTGATTGACTGATTCTCAAAAATTTTGCAAGCCAGTTGTTAAACACAGCCATTATTCAACATTAAATTCAATTAGAATACAATTAAATTATAATTAAATAAATTATATTAAAAATAAAGATAACAAATACATCAGTTCCTAATTATTTCATTACTTTACTACTATTCTATTTTGCTACTTTACTATTATCTGCCTCCTTGAAGTTATTCACACCTATTTTATCTGTCCAGAGGAAATGCTACATGGTGGTATGCTACTGCAGGTTGGGACCTTGAAATAGGCCATGGTGGGAATATGTCCACCACAGAAAGAAGCAAATATGGCAAATATGGGCTTTCCCCTCTCTCTTAGAGGGCTGGTTGTTACACATTTACCAGTACATGTCTGGTGGTATTGCCTTAAGAATGATAAGAAATTAACAGAGGGCAATAATTCAGTTACCTCTTCAATTACATTGATATTTCTCATTAATTCTTATAGCTATCTTGGATCAAACATTTTGAAACGTGGGAAGAGCATGATAACTGAACCCAAATACAGAAAGATAGCTTACCCAGGAGAAAAGCTAGATTCTTAGACCCAGAGATTCTTGCATGCCATATAATCCAGTTTTTTACTGAATGCAGGAACCACGAAGCTACACAAGATCTTGTGAAAGAAAAGCAAACAGCTTTGTTTTTAATGGGAACAGAGATCCTAGTCATTTATGTGATGGAGGCAAAACTTACCAATTCAGGACTGTTCCTTCCCTGTGCCTTCCAGCTTCTCCACTTCCCCGCATCCCCAGAAAGATCAAAAGAGTGGATGTGCTTTACCATCAAAGTTCCCAGATCTTTGATGATGCAAAATTGGGAAAATGGGTAAGAAGAGTAAGAACAGATATGTAGGGCACAGGGAGAGAAAGTGAGGTCTAACTGAGACCTGAAGAAAAAAACAAAAGTGGAGTAAAAACCTGACAGAAAATAATGGAGCCACAGTGAACCTCACTGGAGGAAGAAGGGAACTGGGCTGCTGGTAACAATGACCTTCAACAAAGGGATGAACCAACGTCCAGCCAGCCAGTGAGCCCTGGTTCATTCTCCTTAGGTCTCTCCCAAAATTAGTCCATCACCTTCCCTTGCATCAGGAAGAAATGTCAGTTTGCTTCCTAGACCCCAGCTCTGCTCTACTCACTCCCATACCCATGCACCCAACTCAGTCCCAGAAGCTGCTTAAATGCCAGCCCTATAGGATTTAGGGCTGATAAGTGCTGAGTCTCCCTCACTGCCAGATGCCAAGTTGGAGAAGATGAGAAATACAAACGCTGATCAGTGACCCACATTCTTGTGCCACAGTGTGCCACAGTGGCTACCTTATGTCACCTTTGAGAACATTCAAAATAGTAAGTGAATTGATACAAAATAGAAATTTCTCCTGTGAAAATCATTTCGTATAGAGCACACATGACAGTGAAAAACTAGTTGAAATAAAACCAAAACAAAGTAAACCTTTGGCTGTTACTCTGAAAATTAATGTGTAAACTGTATGTGATGTAACAATGAAACAACACTGCACATTGGATCCAACAGTAGTGTGGCAGCAGCTAGTGGGCCGGGTCATTTCACACACCCTAAGGTGCTGAGGTGACATGTGAGTGGCTCTCATCTGAGCTCAGTGGGCTGAATCTCCTAGAGAAAAATGGTCTCAGGAGTTTACAGTTTATCTCAGGAACTACTTCTACTGCTGCTTTTTGGGGACTAATGATAATTTTCTCCTCCAGGAAGGCAAATTTTCTTGCTATTTCCCAAACTTACTTCTCTAGCCTTTTAATTTGATTAAGGAAAAGAAAAATAAGGAAAGATATGAGTAATTACTAAATGCTATTGAATGATCCTTTCAGCATAGTACAGGAACATGAAGCTCTTTTGTTATTGTCACTATTAAATCTGAATTATCATGTCTAAAATATGTATTAAAACTTGAGTTTACAATTTTATTATAGCTTGCTTTTTAGAGAAACTGCATAATGGAAAAATAAATGTTTTTTTAATTTATGCATGATGTACATTGCTAATTCATGTGATAATATGTGGACTCATGTTCCAGGTATATGGAGAGTAAAATAATATCTGTTTCAAACTCTATCTTGGGGTCTGTCATCCAGCAACATTTCATGCTGGGTTCATTCACACACTACAGAACTATGGAGGTTCAGAGGAAACTTTTCCAAAACAATTGAAATTGAAAAAATTATGTAACAATACAAATGTACACTGAAATATAAGCAATTATAATGAAATTTAAAATCAGTAGTATTAACACAACAAAGATTTTTATGGCACAGGTCAAATATTGTAGCTTAAGATAGTCTAGTTGATAGTAACTTGAACATTCAGGTAAAGTGCTCTTTACAAGGAAATGATAGATTTACAGCATGCCAGAGTGTGAATCAGTTAACATTTCAAATGAGAACATTAACCAGGATTAGGAGTTCTTCAGGAATAATAATGATTTTATTACGAGGAAAATGAAAAGACATTAAAATATTTTACAAGTAAAAATAAGAAAATAAATTGAGACCTGCAGGAATTACCCATTCTAAGGATCAGTTGGTAGGGGGAGCATTACAGGCTGAGGAAATAGAAGGTCAAGAGGTGACCTAAGTTACAGCTTAACTAAGAGCATGAGAGGACACGTGGGTAGAGACGTGTTTAGGGAGGCTGGTGGGGTGCTCGTGTCAGACCTTGTTAGCCCTTTTAGAGGTTTACTCTCTCAGAGAACAACTGAAGGATTTTAAAGAGAGGAGTCATAGGATTAGATTTGCATTTTCCAAAGATCATTTCGGCTGCAATGTAGAAAATATATTGCTAATATGGGCTAGGCCTGGAGGCAGTGAGACCAGTTGGCAGTAATCTGATGGTAATGAAAAATTAAGGAAGTTATGGGAAGTTTACACCTTTGCAGGAAGGGGAGTGGGAGCAGGTAAATCAGGCAGAAAGACAAGTTTCATGTAGGCATTGAAAAGTCACTTGACTACCTGGGAGCTTAGTTTTCTTACCTTAGAGAATGGCATCATACCTGGCCTTGCATAGTCCTCCCTCCCTTAGCACAATGATACAGAGCCTATTATGTGCAAGGTCCTCAGGATAGACTTCTAGCACTCCAAAAAGAATTTAAATTATTAAAGATATATCCCTTCCATTTTTGTGAAATGCCTCTTTTCTAAGGAAACAAAAACACTTTACTAACATTGTCTTCTCAGACTAAGGGTTCCCAGTGAAGCTGGAATAATCAGTAAGCACAGTTGATTGGCTCAATAACAGGGTTGAGCATTCACTGACGTACTGATAAACTTTTCAGAGAAGGAAGGGGTTCTCTGCTTTGAGGATTTTCTACACCATCAACATTGATAAACCAAATGCGTTCTCCAGGCCACCTCAAAAGATTAAGATTCAAGAGGACCAGTGAACAACTATAATTTAGAGTTTACTTATAAAAGGTATATATGTGTTCCGACCTATTATTAGAATAACCACTAATGATATCACATCTTATATATACACTTTCCCTAGATATTTTTAGTTTGGAATAACTTGATCTCAATTTTCATGCATTAATTTAATCATAATTAACACATCTAAAAGTGTAAGGCAATAGATTGTCTAGTTGTTGTTAAAACTGTGTCTTTGTTAGTTCTACCTTTCTCTAGAAGAGCTATATGTAACACTTCAATCTTTTATGCACTCATAAAGAAGTGGTTCTGTTTTGAGAACATTCAGTGTCTATATATTTTAATTAAGTATCTGTAAAATTCATAAAGAAACAGAAAACAATATAAATCTTTCATACACATGCATGTGCACATTCACACACACACATATACATACACCATTCTAGGAAAAGTAATTAACTATGGTGGAATATTTGTAATTCTGCCCCCTTAAACATTAAAGTTTATTTGAAACCTAGCATCCGTATCAGACAGTGAAGTTTAGCTATTGATAAACTCTCTGATGAAAAGAGGTTAACATACCAGAAAGGATACCTTTCAAATTCAAAGTCAACCATAGGACCGTGAACCTATGATCAAACAGCTGAAATTCATGGCAATATTGTCCAAGTAGTAAACCTGACTATAGAGAGGTGGGAGATAGGTATTATAGGAAAAGTGCCCAAATGTTAGAATAAACCAAGAAGAGCCAAGCCACAGTAGATAGTAAAAGAGGGGGACCCCCCAGAAAAGCAAGTGTACTATTTCTCATTCACACTGCAAATAAGACCTATAACTTAAGTGCTCTCACAACATTGAATGCTAAATGGTTCCTTGCAGGTGAACTGTCCAGGTTTCAGTTCTGTAGCTCTGAACATTTGTTTGTTCAGCAGATACTGAGCATCTCGGTGTGCTATGCCCTGTACCAAGGCCAGAGATAATGAGTTACAAGGTGCTTAAGGGCTCTTGGGCTGAAATAGGAGCAAGCAAAGGAAAAAGAAACAATTAGGTAGTATGCTTGAGCAGAGTTCCACAGAGTACTAAGGGTTGGAAGATAGTATAGAAGACCAAAAAAAGTAGCTATGTTTAGTGTACACTTACATGCCAGGCACTGTTGTAAATATTTTATGTGCATCAACTCATTAAATCTTCACCACAACCTAAGAAATCCACATTTTATAGAGGAGGAAACAGAGGTTCAGAGAGTTTATGTTATCTGCCCAAGGTCACACTAAGTTTCCCACCAAAAGTTCAGGTCTCTTCCAGAAAAATGTTTGGGTCATTTCCAAGAAAGCAGTGGAGATAAGAGTAATAATAACAATATTATTATTATTATTTATAAACTTTTATTCAGTACTCGCTATGTGCTAGGCACTTGTTCTGTTTTATTTATAATAACTCATCAAACCCTCCCAATAACTCTCTTTTTTTTTAAAGTAGACTTTCTCATTTAGAGCAGTTTGAGGGTCACAGGAAAATTACGTAGAAAGTACAGAGAGTTCCCTTATACCCTCCTTTTCCTCCTCCCCCTTCCACCCCACCATAAACACAGTCTTCCCTGTTACTAACATCTTGCATTAGTGTAGTACTTTTATTACATTGATGAGCCAATATTGATACATTATTATTAACTAAAGTCCGTAGTTTACATTAGGGTTGACTCTTTGTGTTGTTACAATATGTGGGTTTTAACATATGTGTAATGACATGTATCCATCATTTCAGTATCATACAGAAGAGTTTCACTGCCCTAAAATTCCCCTGCACTCCACCTATTCATCCCTCTCTTCCTAACCCTGACCCTCTGGCAATCACTGCAATTTCTACCTTCTTCATAGTTTGCCTTTTTCAGAATGTCATATGGTCAAAACCATACAATGTGTAGCCTTTTCACAGTGGCTTCTTTCTTTCATCCAACAGTATGTATTTAAGGTTCTTCCATGTCTTTCATGCCTTGATGCTGAATAATATTCCATTGTATGGATGTCCCAGTTTGTTTGTCCGTTTACCTACTGAAGGGCATCTTGGTTGCTTCCAAGTTTTGTCTATTATGAATAAAGCGGCTATCAACATTCATGTGCAAGTTTATGTGTAGGTATAAGTTTTCAACTCATTTGAGTAAATGTCAAAAAGTATGACTGCTAGATCAGATGGTAAGAGTATGTGTAGCTAGGTAAGACATTGCCAAACTGTCTTTCAAAGTGGCCACACCAATTGGCACTTCCCCAGCAATGATGAGAGACCCTGTTGCTTTGCCTCCTCCCCAGTGTTTCGTATGGTCAGTGTCCCAGATTTTGGCCATTCTAACAGTGTGTAGTAGTAGCTCGTTGTTTTGATTTGCAATTCCCTAATGACATATGACCTTGAGCATCTTTTTACACACTTATTTGCTATCTGTCCAAATATTTTGCCCATGTATTAACTGAGTTAAGAACCCCATTTTCAGATAGGGAACTGAGGCACAGAGGGGTTCAACAAATTGCCCAAGGTTACAAAGCTGGGGCTGAGCCCAGGCAGGTGGGCTCAAAGTCCACAGTTCTAACTACTAATCAGTGAATCCTTCAGCATACAGGTCTTAGAGCTAAAAAAAACCTGGGTCTCAATTCTAGTTATGCAATTTATGTGATGTCTAACCTTGGGTAAGTTATTTAATCTCTCCAAGCCTCAGTTTCTTCTTATGTAATAAAAGGAAAACTGTTCTCAGTGTTGTCGTGAGGATTAACTGAGACAGAGTAGAGAAACTGCTTAACTTGTTCTCAGAACATAGCAGCTGCCAATAAATGCTAACTATTATTAGTCCAATGCCACAGGAGAGAGTGAGAGAGGCCTTCAGTAGCCATAAGAATTAGCACCTTCTTTGAAACTAAAATACATCAGTCTGGGGCTTTAAATTCTATAGAAACTCAGACATTTCTTGATGAGGTTTTCATAATCAGTTGTCAGGTGACACCTCAAATCCTTATATATAGTGCACATGAATGAATAAAGGGGATTACAGAACTTTACTGTATTCATTTTCCTTTTCCTGTTCATCTTACCCTCCTGCTGTCCCTGCAAAAAAGAAAAAGTCACAGTTGTATTATCCTTGCAACTAATGAAGCATGCCTGTAACCAGATGTGCCCTGCTTGCTTCCACTGAAACTGGGATGCCGGTAGAAAAGAAAAACATCCAAGCACTTGCACCTGATGTGTGTAAATGACTCTCAGAGCATGCCGGTCTCCTCTGAAACCACACCGTCCTGGGTTGTGAGTGCCCTTAATACCTTAACCTTCAGAGAGTGGTTCCCAAACCTGGTTGATCACCAGGATCTCTTGAGGAGCTTTTAAAAAGAACAGATTCCTAATTGCTTGGTTTAGACTTAACTGCATCAGAATCTCCTAGGGGTTGGTGAGGAGAGAATGGGATTCTGATATGTGTGCCTTTAAAAGATCTGAGAGCCTCTAATGATCAGGGAACTGCTGATTAACGTCATTTCCATCTGATATTAGGATCCTCCTTTTATGTGTGGGAGGGCCTGGGGGTAGAGAAGAAAACAGGTGAGTGCTGTGGGAAAATAGAGCATTATGAGATAAGAGCCTCTATCAATAAAAATAGACGCAAACAGAATGAGCATTTACTGAAACTGTTTTCTAATAAGAGTGATTTAAAAACTAAGGCTATCAGTTCAAAGATGAAAAAATGTTAAAGAAGGAAACTGATCTTCAGACCTCCCACTTTATTCTGATGCTATAGCCTCTTTAGAATATCTTAAATAACGACTCTGCTACTTTGGATAATTTTTTCCCCACAAGAGTTAACAAAGATAAATAATTTACCTAAATATTTGGGATCAAAATCTAAGTGCTTTCCCTTAGGTTTTCAAGTTTCTAGAACTTTAATAAGTTAATGAGAAAATTGCATTTGGTAAGGCAATAAATTAATTATGTTTGGAAAAAATCAGGTTTCATGGGCTTCCGCTAGTATTAAAACTCTACAAAGTACTTTGCTTTTGATTTTTAAAATTTTACTTTTTGATTTTCATTTACTCATTCAACAAACTTTTTTGAGTACTAATACTATGGTATTAGTACATAGTACTAATAATATGGTATACCATAGTATTCATTAATATGAAGATGAGATCCCCATATAAGCAAAGGTGGAAGGGTTGGGGAGCAGTTGGTGTGGGAGAGAGAAAAATTAACATTTTAATGAGCACTTAGTGCCAGTCTCATTTACATACTGTATTCTATTTAACACAACAATCTTATGACCTAATTTGATCACTGAGAACAGAAACTAACACACTTCCTAAAGCTATGTTAAACATTCCTGGAAATGGACATACCTTCCTATCCCATGTTAGTCAGTGCTGAAAATAAGCAAAAATGACCTAACTACTCGCTCCAGGAAAATAAGAGTATGAGCCAACTAAAATAGGTTAATTCTAAGATTAACAACATACTTGTCCCACTGGGCCCAACAATTCAAAGCTATTATGTCATCATTTCTGCCCAATCTCAACTAGTTCTCCACCTTAAAAAACTTGCAGCCTAACTCTAAATCCTATAAATATCCTCCCTGGGCCTCTCTCTTCTGAGATATCCCTAAGTCTGTCAAGGTGATGTTCAACCTTACCACAGTAAATCCAATACACTTAGATTTGTTTGATCAATAGTTGTTTGCTTTTTCTGGTGGTCTTTTGGGGAGTCACAGTCAATATCACTGTTCTTTGATGAAGACATTTGCTCAAATTAATGCAGCTATTATGAGCTACATTCTTGAAGAACCAGGTGGTAAACACAGCTGTGACTGACTCTGAAGTTCATATTCTGTCCACAGGTGTATACATTTAGCCATAAGTGCTAGATGAGATAAAGGACACAGATTTTTACTGTAGATTCTCAGATGTTTACAAGCAAGCAACTTCAAAAGAGAAGGCAGCATTAAATATGGCAATCCATAAATGCAAGGGAAGTTCAAGTCCTTAAATCAAGTCAAAATGTACTTACAGCCATCTGCTCTTCACAGTGACACAGCAATAGATGCATAAATAAGTGACTCACAGACCTTAAAAGAATTGCCTGAATGAGTCCCATAAACAGAAGCAAACAAACAAGAACTGAAATCTAACTATTGATTGGTAACAATAATTAAAGCTCAGAATTTTGCACATGATCCTAAGAAAATGACATAAGCCCTCCTCTGTCAGTGTTCCAGGGGCTCATAATCTTAGACTTTTTGAGGCCTAAGTTTTTGAATGGTTATTGGAAATATAAAACAGCAAATAAAAATGCAAAAGTATTTAAGTTTCAAATGCATTGAACACACTGTGTTGACTTCAAAATGGAATATGGTGAGCCAACAAGTATGAGCCAACTAAGAAGACTGATTTCTGATTTGAGAAGACTCAAATCAACAGAATCAGAAATGAAAAACAAGAAGTAACAACCGACACTGCAGAAATACAAAGGATCATGAGAGATTACTACAAGCAACTCTATGCCAATAAAATGGACAACCTGGAAGAAATGGACAAATTCTTAGAAAAGCACAACCTGCCAAGACTGAATCAGGAAGAAATAGAAAATATAAAGAGACCAATCACAAGTACTGAAATTGAGACTGTGATTAAAAATCTTCCAAAAAACAAAAGCCCAGGACCACATGGCTTCAGGCGAATTCTATTAAACATTTACAGAAGAGCTAACACATATACTTCTCAAACACTTCCAAAATATAGCAGAGGGAGGAACAGAACACTCCCAAACTCATTCTATGAGGCCACCATCACCCTGATACCAAAACCAGACAAGGATGTCACAAAGAAAGAAAACTACAGGCCAATATCACTAATGAACATAGATGCAAAAATCCTCAACAAAATACCAGCAAACAGAATCCAACAGCACCTTAAAAGGATCATACACCATGATCGATTGATTTGATCCCAGGTATGCAAGGATTCTTCAATATATGCAAATCAATCAATGTGATACACCATATTAACAAATTGAAGGAGAAAAACCTATGATCATCTCAATAGATACAGAAAAAACTTTCGACAAAATTCAGCACCAATTCATGATAAAAACCCTCCAGAAAGTAGGCCTAGAGGGAACTTACCTCAACATAATAAAGGCCATATATGACAAACACACAGCCAACATCGTCCTCAATGGTGAAAAACTGAAACCATTTCCACTAAGATCAGGAACAGGACAAGGCTGCCCACTCTCACCACAATTATTCAGCATAGTTTTGGAAGTTTTAGCCACAGCAGCCAGAGAAGAAAAAGAAATAAAAGGCATCCAAACCAGAGAAGAAGAAGTAAAGCTGTCACTGTTTGCAGATGACATGATACTATATATAGAGAATCCTAAAGACTCTACCAGCAAACTACTAGAGCTAATCAATGAATTTGGTAAAGTAGCAGGATACAAAATTAATGCACAGAAATCTCTTGCATTACTATACACTAATGATGAAAAATCTAAGAGAAAAATTAAGGAAACACTCCCATTTACCATTGCAACAAAAAGAATAAAGTACTTGGGAAAAAACCTACCTAAGGAGACAAAAGACCTGTATGCAGAAAATTATAAGACACTGATGAAACAAATTAAAGATGATACAAACAGATGGAGAGATATACCATGTTCTTGAATTGGAAGAATCAACATTGTGAAAATGACTCTACTACCCAAAGCAATCTACAGATTCAATGCAATCCCTATCAAACTACCAATGGCATTTTTCACAGAACTAGAACAAAAAATTTTACAATTTGTATGGAAACACAAAAGATCCAGAATAGCCAAAGCAATCTTGAGAAAGAAAAAAGGAGTTGGAGGAATCAGGCTCCCTGACTTCAGACTATACTACAAAGCTACAGTAATCAAGACAGTATGGTACTGGCACAAAAACAGAAATATAGATCAATGGAACAGGATAGAAAGCCCAGAGGTAAACCCACGCACATATGGTTACCTTATTTTTGATAGAGGAGGCAAGAATATACAATGGAGAAAAGGCAGCCTCTTCAATAAGTGGTGCTGGGAAAACTGGACAGCTACATGTAAAAGAATGAAATTGGAACACTCCCTAACACCATACACAAAAATAAACTCAAAATGGATTAGAGACCAAATGTAAGTCCAGAAACTATAAAACTCTTACAGGAAAACATAAGCAGAACACTCTTTGACATAAATCACAGCAAAATCTTTTTTGACCCACTCCCTACAGTAATGAAAATAAAAAACAAAAATAAACAAATGGGACCTAATTAAACTTAAAAGCTTTTGCTCAGTAAAGGAAACCATGAACAAGATGAAAAGACAACCCTCATAATGAGAGAAAATATTTGCAAGTGAAGCAACTGACAAAGGATTAATCTCTAAAATATACAAACAGCCCATGCAGCTCAACATCAAAAAAACAAACAACCCAATCCAAAAATGGGCAGAAGACCTTAATAGACATTTCTCCAAAGAAGATATACAGATTGTCAACAAACACATGAAAGGATGCTCAACATCATTAATCATTAGAGAAATGCAAATCAAAACTGCAATGAGGTATCACCTTACACAGGTCAGCATGGCCATCATCAAAAAGTCTGCAAACAATAAAAGTGGAGAGGGTGTAGAGAAAAGGGAACCCTCTTGTACTGTTGGTGAGAATGTAAACTGATACTGCCACTATGGAGAACAGTATGGAGGTTCCTTAAAAAACTAAAAATAGAACTACCATACGACCCAGCAATCCCGCTACTGGGCATATACCTTGAGAAAACCATAATTCAAAAAGTGTCATGTATCACAATGTTCATTGCAGCTCTATTTACAATAGCCAGGGGGTGGAAGCAAGCGAAGTGTCCATTGACAGATGAATGGATAAAGAAGATGTGGCACATATATACAATGGAATATTACTCAGCCATAAAAAGAAATGAAATTGAGTTATTTGTCATGAGGTGGATGGACCTAGAGACTGTCATACAGAGTGAAGTAAGTCAGAAAGAGAAAAATAAATACCATATGCTAACACATATATATGGAATCTAAAATAATAAGGTTATGAAGAACCTAGGGGCCAGAGAGGAATAAATACGCAGACGTAGAGAATGGACTTGAGGACATGGGGAGTGGGAAGGGTAAGCTGGGACAAAGTGAGAGAGTGGCATGGACTTATATATATTAGCAAATGTAAAATAGATAGCTAGTGGGAAGCAGCTGAATAGCACAGGGAGATCATCTCAGTGCTTTGTGACCACCTAGAGGGGTGGGGTAGGGAGGGTTGGAGGGAGACACAAGAGGGAGGAGCTATGGGGATATATGTATATGTATAGCTGATTCACTTTGTTATAAAGCAGAAACTAACACACAATTGTAAAGCAATTATACTCCAATAAAGATGTTAAAAAAATAATTAATTAAAATAAATAAATAAAAGAAGGTAAAGAAGAGCCCAACATCTTAAAAGCAGAGTCTAATGAAGGAAAACAATTAACAATTTGCCAGAAAATAAAAGATATGTCCTGGATATGCTGGCTAAGGACTCCGAGCTCAGCCATTGGGATTCTAGGATCAGGATGAAAAGCTGGGGTCAAGCCATGTTGGGTACTGACATTCTGCCATTAAGGAGGGACCAAAGGGACACAGGCTGGGGGATGGGATAAGCAATTTCCACAGCAGGGAAAGTTTCTCTCAACTCCTCGTAAGGAGAAGCACCATGAAGTCAGTGTTATTAATATTGAAGAATGCAAACTGTATTTTTGACGAATGAGTTAATAACAATAACAACAACAATAGCTAATACTTTTATGTCACACTTGTTTTGTACCGGGCAGTGTTCTAAGCATTGTACACATACTAATTCGTTTAAGGTTCATTCTGTGAGTGCCTACGAGATAGGCACTATTATACTTATTTTACCTATGAGGAAACTGAGGCACAGAGAGTTTAAGTGATTCGTCCAGATCTTAATCTAGTAAATGGCAGAGCCAGGATGAATCAATCAATCAATTAATTAACAGTGAAGCCACTTGTGATACTCTGTCTTAGCAGACAGACACACATGCTATTTTCTACTCTAATAATGTAGAAATATGCTCTACACTCAGCTGTCCACTTTAGCCCCCGGTACTGAGTACTCAGTGTTCCTACGGAATGTAGGTATCTCTCCTTGCTCTTCAGTATTTTGTGATTATTTATCTCTTAGAAGGCACACAGTTTCTTGCATTTTTATCTCCCATTTCATTAGAATAACCTGAGCAGTCCTACTTAAACTGTGCTCTGAAAATGTCATTAGGTTAGTTGGCTAAAATTGATTTGTTATATTCTATTCACTTTCTGAATTATATTAGCCAACTTGAAGGATTATTTTTATTTTTTATATTTAGTATAAATTTTCTGTCTTGGAACAATCTCAAGCTTACAGAAAAGTTGTAAGCAGAATTCAAAGGCCTTTTCTTCCTGAACCATTTGAGAATAAGTTGACAACCTGATGCCACATCACCCCCCAAATATTTCAGTGTGTATTTCCTACAAACAAGAACAGCCTCCTACAGATCCACAATACAACCATCACAGAAAGTTAACAGACACTACACTCCCATTTAATCTCCAGACCCCAACTGTCCCATTAATGTCCTTTATAGGTATAGTTCACAGTCACGTACTGCATTTAGCTCTCCCTTCTCTAGTCTTCTTCAGCCTAGAACAATGCTTCAGTCTTTCCTTGACTTTCATGGTCTTGACACATTTGAAGATTACAGGGCAGTTATTTTACAGAATGTCTCCCAATGTCTGGTGTTTTCTCATGATTAAATTCAGCTGATGCATGCTTGGCAGCAATATTATGAAACAATGCTGTGATCTTCTGATTGCATTCTATCAGGGGTGCAGGATTTTGATTTATTACTTTACTGAGAAAGTCAGCCTTAATCATTTGATTAAGGTGATGTCTGCCAACTTCTCCACTGTAAATGTACTCTTCTCTTTCTAATAAATAAATAGTTCCTGTAGAGGCACTTTTTTTTCAAACATTATCAAAAGTTTTTATTTAATTAAATCCATTTTTTAAAAATTAAGCAGAAATTTTATTTCTAAACTCTTCAAAGATTATAACAAACACAAATAAAGTATCCTTTTAGAAGTGTCCCAAATTAAATCAAAGGTACATCATCAAAGTAAAACACTTGTGACATTAAGAATTCATTTAGGTTATAATATTTTCACATTACTTAAAAAAAATCATTTGCAGGGCTTCCCTGGTGGTGCAGTGGTTGAGAATCTGCCTGCTAATGCAGGGGACACGGGTTCGAGCCCTGGTCTGGGAAGATCCCACATGCCACGGAGCAACTAGGCCCATGAGCCACAACTACTGAGCTTGTGCTCCGTAACAAGAGAGGCCACAATAGTAAGAGGACCGCGCACGTGATGAAGAGTGGCCCCCACTTGCCACAACTAGAGAAAGCCCTCGCACAGAAACGAAGACCCAACACAGCCAAAAATAAATAAATAAACAAATGTGGGGTTAAAAAAAAAATCGTTTGCAATGTTCTATAGATCACATTTAAACATTGTTTTAAAGACGTGAAATTATTTAGTATTTAAAAATATTTTTACTTTATATTGGAGTATAGTTTAAAATGTTGTTTTAGTTTCAGGTGTACAGCAGAGTGATTCAGTTATACACATAAATCTATCTATTCTTTTTCAAATTCTTTTCCCATTAAGGTTATTGCAGAGTATTGAGCAGAGTTCCCTGTGCTGTACAGTAGGTCCTTGTTGGTTATCTATTTTAAATCTAAAATTTTAAGTATAGCAGTGCATACATGTGAATTCCAAACTCCCGATCTGTCCCTCCCACCTACTCTTCCCCCCTGGTAACTGTAAGTTCATTCTCTAAGTCTGTGAGTCTGTTTCTGTTTTGTAAATAAGTTTGTTTGTATCATTCTTTTAGATTCCCCATATAAGCGATATCATATGATATTTGTCTTTGTCTGACTTACTTCACTGAGTATGATAATCTCCAGGTCCATCCATGTTGCTGTAAATGGCATTATTTTGTTCTTTTTAATGGCTGAGTAATATTCCATCGTATATATGTACCACATCTTCTTTAACCATTCATCTGTCGATGGACATTTGCAAATATCCCATTCTTCATCAGACTTTCCATTTAGGAATTTACATTAGCATGGACTCATGACTTCCTCTTATATTCAAGGGGTTACCACCACTTAGATAACAGATGTCATTATCTTTCTGATGCTCAAATTAATCAGTGGGATCTCCTTTGAGCTGGCTTCTGTGCACCTTGGACATGATCCTATCATTCCCAGAACACTTGTACTCTCTGGCTCAATAAGATGTCCCAAAAGTTTTGACAGAGCCCTGAAATCATTCATCTCCAAGAAGCTCTGATTCTTTTGAGTAGAAAAGGATACTTAGAAACCTGGGTGAAAAGGGTGTTCATTGCTATTGGGGAGGGAGGGAGCAGGTGCTACTGCAAGGCGATGGCACACACACACACCTTCACATCTATATTTAATTCTATATTTATTTAATTAATTTAATTTATTATTTGTATTGAAATCCATGAGTTCACAAATATACAACCACAGTGTTCTTTTTAGTTTTCTTCCTTTCCACTAAACAATGAAAATTCTGACTCCTATTTTTTCTGGATATCTTTACTTTTTTGATCAATCCCCCTGTTTGTAATCCATCTCCCATTAGCATTGCCACGTCTCCCCTGCCTAACGCCCTCTTTATTCTGTTCAGGCTCTGGAACCTCTTGCCAGGCTTCCCTACGCTGGCACCCTTCTCACCCTGCTTGGCTCCAACACTCCCCTCTGGGATGCCCTTCACGTGAATGTCCTCCTCACCCAGATCAGCTGTAAAACCCACACTGTGCTGCCTCCAGACATAAAGGGCCCCCTCCCACTGGGGCTCTTCAATCTTCACACTGGATGGGAATGGGATCAAGTCCAGCTGGATGCTCTTTGCTGCTGCGTGGCCTTTGGTTCTACCCTCCCACCCCCCGCCCCAGGTCAGGCCCACTTTGCTCTGCATCTCATGACTTTACATCCCAACTCTTCAGAGAGCAGAAGGGAAACAAATTGATACATTTTCTAATGTTATTTAAATACATGGAAGTTGTTCAGAAGAAAAGGAACTCACTGGAGATGTTGGTTTAAAACTGTTTGAAAAAAGATATTCAACAATTCAAAGCAAGATTTGTGTTTTTTTTTTAATGAAAACAGTTATAACCATGAAGAAAATGTTTATTTCCCATGAAGATCTTATGTCAACCAATAAACAAAAATGTATTCATCATATATGACTTTGTAGAACTTTCCCTAATATTTGCACAGCCCCTGGCAAGAGTACTAATGGAGACTCACATACCAATAGAGAAAGTACTTGAAAGTTATACAACACATGAATAAGGTTTCAACTAAAATATGTTCTATCCTCTTACCTTGACAAATTACCTTTCATAACAACAAAAAAATTTTAATAACTAAAACTATGTTTCCATATGACCAAAAGTCAGCTAAATATCAAAAGCAACTGAAGTTAATTACTACTGGACGTGTCTGGGTGTTGTTCTTTTGATGAGCCAGTGATTACCAATGAAACAGAACAAAGGCATACACAATTCATTAATTACATTTTTTGTATGAAATTTACATTTCTAGTTTTCATTCTAGCAAAATCACTAATTACGTGGTCATAATCAAGATTTTCACATAATTTGCTTTTACTCTAAGTTATCCCAAATTAGATGACCTTTCTTGAACAAAAGAAGTTCTTATATAAGTTTTGGATTTTTTGTTTGTTTTTTTTTTTTTTACTAATTTCAATTTAGAGAAACTTTGCTGAGGTAACAGCACCTGAGGTAAAATCTCTAAAGCATTACTTAGATTCAGAAATAAATCATGAACTTTATGTATCATGTTCAAACATGATAAATTTGTTAACATAAATATAAATAAAATATAAATAAACTTATTGTAATAAATGTATGACAAATTATTGTAATTGTTAAATATTACAAAGTACTTTAATTTCATCACATAAATTATTATCATATAAAAATATTTTACCATCTCTTAAATCAATATTTATATCCAAGCTTTTACGTAAAGGATCAGTATCACATTTCACCCATGTTATATCTAGACCTACATATATATCAATCTAAGAGTAACGTGAATCATTTAATATTACAAAGTGTTTCTCAGATGCCATGTTCAATTGTTGTGAGCAAGAAAGCGGATGCTGAGTAATATTCCATTTTATTTATGTACCACATCTTCTTTATCCATTCCTCTGTTGATGGACATTTAGGTTGTTTCCATGACCTGGCTATTGTAAACAGTGCTGCAATGAACACTGGGGTGCATGTATCTTTTTTTTTTTTTTTTTTGCGGTACGCGGGTCTCTCACTGCTGTGGCCTCTCCTGTTGCGGAGCACAGGCTCCGGACGCGCAGGCTCAGCGGCCATGGCTCACGGGCCCAGCCGCTCCACGGCATGTGGGATCTTCCCGGACCGGGGCACGAACCCGTGTCCCCTGCATCGGCAGGTGGACTCTCAACCACTGCGCCACCAGGGAAGTCCTATATGTTTGAATTATGGTTTTCTCAGGGTATATGCCCAGTAGTGGGATTGCTGGGTCATGGGATAGCTCTATTTTTAGTTTTTTTTAAGGAACCTCCATACTGTTCTCCATAGTGGCTGTATCAGTTTACAGTCAAAAAGGAAATTGTGCCATTTGCAGAGACGTGGATGGACCTAGAGACTGTCATACAGAGTGAAATAAGTCAGAAAGAGAAAAACAAATATTGTATAATATCGCTATATTATTATTCCTATAATCTGAGAGTTAATTTGTTTTCTTTCTCTTACTTAGGAAATTTTACTGCTCAAATCCTTCCCTCAGAAATGCTGTTTGATTCTAATATTGGCAGTGGCACAACCTGTCACCTTCACTGCACTCAGATATGGTCAACTTTTATTTTGAGGGCATTGAGCAAGTTAGTCTTGAGGGAGGCTGTTTAGGATTACAGGTTCTGCTCTGCCACAGCTCAACAAATCACAAGTGACATACTGCCCATGGGTTACTTAACACATTTATATTTTGTGTGTATGATAAACGGAGCCCTCTGAGGCATATGGTCCAAGGCAAAGTCCCCTTTGTTGGAGTCTAAGGACAATAATGCTATACTGCCTACAGTGCCTTAAGTGCTGTGTAAAATATAAGATGAAATTATAAGACATGGCATGTTTCTTCATAAGAGTGTGAAATCTAACTGTGGAGGGGGAGAGTACTAGGATCTATATGTGAACAAACATAGTAAGACAGAAGTTGCACAAATGTCCAGAAAGATGACGCACTTTGTACCTATACACCTGCAGTATCCCCATGAGTCCCAGGCTACCTCAAGGGCAGGGGCTGTCGCAATAGTCATGGAGCCTTGCGGAACACCTGGTACAAAATCAATACACAGGAAACCCTGAGGATGAAAGAAAGGAGCATACAGCTCCTGAAATAATGAGATCAGTTTTCTGATGCCTTAAAAATAAGTCCTTCTCACCCCAATTTTTCCTCCATTTCTTTCTCTTTCTCTCATCTGCCCTCTTAATTCATCTTGCCCTCCACAAAGGCATATTCTTAGAAGTTAAACTTATCCACTCTCAAGTTTGACTCCAATGCATATTTGACATTTCCCCCCATTTGATGTTCTTTTAATTAATATTTACCATGAGCATGTTGTATATACTTGTATACATATTAAACTATTTCATTGACATTAGGGAATTTTTTCCTCTGCGTCCTGTGTGATTTCTATTTGTGATTTCATTTCTGTTCATGAAGTTTCTGACAAGGAAGTGAGTCATAGTAATCTTTAACTTTGTTAAACATTTTTACAACAAAGTAACATTCTTGAGATGACTTTGTAGTCTCACTGAAAACCGGAAGTGTTAATCATGCCTGGTATGGATGAGAAAACAAATAGCTAATGTGAAATGAAACCAAATCGTTGTTCATCTGTTTTGGAACAAAGAGCTATATGTGCACAAACACTCATATAACCACTTGCAGCTATGCTCTAATTCGCTCTCTTAAATGCCTGATATTTGACCCTATCTTGGTTTAGCTCTGCTTGCTTTAATTATGATCAAAAGCTGAGAGTCAAGAAATAATCCAGATATTTGTCAAGCACCCACAAATTTCATGGTACCATATGAGGTCCTCGGAACATGGCATACAGAAAGGGCAGTCCTTTTCTTAAAGACCTTATAATCTAGGAAGAAAGGAAATAAGAATATACAATTATAGTAACTACAAAATGAATAGGTCAAAGATTGCATTTGCAAGTTACAGAATGGGTTGAATAAATTCAAGTCTTACCTAAACCTGGGTTTGCACAAAAGTATACACAGAAGAAAAGAAAGAAGCCAACTAAGAGCATGATATACTCAATTTAATTTTTTTAACTTAAGGTACCACTTACAGTGAAATGCATAGGTCTTACGTGTACAATTTAATGAGTTTTAACAAATGTACACACCATGTAACAAAATAACAATTATGATATATAATATTTCCATCACCCCAGATAACATTGTAGAATCTATATAGTGATATTCCCTCTTTCATTCCTGATTTTAGAAATTTGTGTTTTCTCCTTTTCTTTTTGTCAGTCAATTTTATTACTTCTTTCAAAAAACTAACTTTCAACTGTTAATTATTCTCTATTGCTTTCTATTTTATTGATTTCTATTCTTTATTGTATTTTTTTCTTGTACTTTATTTGGTTTTAATTTGCTCCTGATTTTCTAGCTTCCTAAGGTAGAAACTGAGATCATTGACTTGAGAACTTTGCCATTTTCTATCAAAAGCATTAAAAAAATAAATTACTCTCTAAACATTTTTCATAACTTTAATGTTTTATTTTTTATTATCATTCAGTTTGAAATATTTTCTAGTTCCCTCTATGATTTTTTATGGTTTAGAGAAAAAAATGTGTTAACTTCCAAATATCTGGAGTTTCTGCAGATATTTTATTTGTAATTAATTTTTAATTTAATTCCATCATGTTCTGACAATATACTCTGTAAGATTTCAACCCTTTGAAATATACTGAGAATTATTTTATGACCCAGCATATGATCCAGCTTAGCAACCATTCCATATTCACTTTGAAAGAATTCATATTCTGCAGTTGTTGGGTGAAATAGTCTATAAATTTTAAACAAGTCAAGTTGGTTGATCTGTCTTCTATGTCCTTATAGATTCTTGTCTGCTTATTTTATCCACTTAATTACCGAGAGAGGGATGTTAAAAATTGTGGGGACTTCCCTGGCGGTCCAGTGGTTAAGACTCCACACTTCCAATGTAGGGGGCATGGGTTCGACTCCTGGTTGGGGAACTAAGATCCCATGTGCTACGTGGTGTGGTCAAAAAAAAATGTGGGTTCATTTATTTCTCCCTTTTGTTCTGCCAGTTTTGCTTCTCATATTTTGAAGTTCTGTTATTAGGTTTATAGATACTTAGGATTGTTATGTCTTACTAATGAATTAATCCTTTTATCATTATAAAACGTTCCTCCTTTACCATATGATCCAGCGATCCCACTCCTGGGCATATATCCGGAAAAGAAGAAAACTCTAATTCAAAAAACATATGTACCCCAATGTTCATAGCAGCACTATTTACAATAGCCAAGACATAGAAGAAACCTAAGCGTCCATCGACAGATAAGGATAAAGAAGATGTGGTATATATATACAAAGGAATATTACTCAGCCATAAAAAAGAATGAAATAATGCCATTTGCAGAAACATGGATGGACCTAGAGACTATCATACTTAGTGAAGTGAGTCAGAAAAAAAACAAATATCATATGATATCACTTATATGTGTTATCTAAAAAAATGATACAAATGAAATTTCTGTTTATAAAACAGAAATAGACTCACAGACATAAAAAACAAAGGGGAAGGGGAGGAAAGACAAATTAGGAGCTTGGGATTAACATACACACTTCTATATATAAAATAGATAAATGACAAGGATTTACTGTACAGCACAGGGAACTATATTCAATATCTTGCATTATAATAACCTATAATGGAAAAGAATCTGAAAAAGTTATATATATATAAAACTGAATCACTTTGTTGTACATCAAAAACTAATACAATGTTGTAAATGAACTATACTTCAATTTTAAAAAATGTTCCTCTTTATCTTTGGTGATATTTCTTTAAGTCTACTTTGATATCAATATAATCACATCTCTTTTCTTATGCTTATTATTTCATGGTGTATTTTTTCTCATCCTTTTACTTTGAACTTATCTGTGTATTTATATTCAAAGTACATTCTCTTGTAGACAGTTGGGTTTTTTTTTTAATCCATTGTGACAATCTTTTCCTTTTAATTGAAGTATTTAATCCAATTACAGTGAATCTAATCATTGATATAATAGTTGGAATTGAGTTTACCATCTTGCTTTTAGTTTTCTGTGTGCCACATCTATTATTTCATGTCTTCATCCTTTCCCTTTTGGCTTACTCAAATATTTTTAATATTACATTTCAATTCTTCCTTTGTTTTTGTTTGTTTGTTTTTGAGTTATTTTCAGTGGTTGTTCTAGGAATTACACTGTACATCTTTAACTTACTATGGCCTAGTTAAGGTTAATATTATACGATGTAAGAAGAGTATACAGTATGATTCCTTTCCTATCCCTCCATATTTTGTGCCATTTTGTGATGTATTTTATTTCTATATAAATCCCAGTATGCAATGTTACTATTTTTGCTTTAAATAATATTCTTTTTAAAATATAGTAAGCAGTCTAGTGTGTGTACTTGGAATCCCAGAAGGAAAGAGGACAGTGAATGAAGCAGAAAATACATTTGAAGGAATAATGGCTAAAATGTCCACAAATTTTGTGAAAAATGATGTATTTAGACACATATTTATCTAAGAAGCTTAGTGAACCCCAAGCTAGACAAATTCAAAAAACACACACACACACACATACCCCAAGCCGGAGAAAAAAAGATACATTACATACAGGGGAACAATGATAAGAAACATCAAATCAGCTAAATTGTCGCTAGACACAGTGGAGGCCAGAAGTCAGTGAACAGATCTTAAAGTGCTGAAAAAAAAACAAGAAAATGCTGTCAGAAGAGAGTTCTAAATGCAGTAAAAATACTTTTCAAAAATAAGAGAGAAAGTCTGGTTTCCCATATTTGTGGGGTGACGTGTTCAAGCAAATCCTTCCACATATCGTAATTATGAAATCTGGATGAAATATTTTAAAAAATCTATTATTTAAAGGCTTTCAGAAGAAACCAGATGAGAATTTATGCTTGAAAATCCACAAGTGAAATGAGTAAGAATATGAGTTTCTGGTGTTTGTGTCTTAAAATATTCCCCTAAACTCCATGTTTCCAGAAGCAGAAAACTTAGTCATTCAATGTGACAGAGGACAGAGTTCAAGGATGAAAGAATAGCTAGAAGTTTAGAAACACAATTCTAGAAGTGCAAAAGTGTCAAAATATGAACATAAATCTGCCCATATTACTGCTCAATGACTAACTTATGAGTGCCTGGGAGATACCAATGGGACAATAACTGTTTTAGCTCTGTCAAGTTAACTGCCTATTAAAATAAAAACCCAACAATCCTTAGAAAACTGTAAGAGTATCCAGCATGGCTACAATGTATTATCTACAATATTCAGTTTTCAACCAAACATTACTAGCTGTACAAAAAAACAGGAAAGCATGACCCACTCAGGAGGAAAACAAGTCAATAGGCAATGATCCCAAATGGGCCCAGATGTTATATATAGAAATCAAAGATATCAAAGCAAATTTTGTAAAGACTTAAATTGTGTTCAGAAGACCTTCAAGATGGCGGAGGAGTAAGACGTGGAGATCACCTTCCTCTCCACAAATACATCAAAAATACATCTACACGTGGAACAACTCCTAAAGAACACCTACTGAACGCTGGCAGAAGACCTCAGACTTCCCAAAAGGCAAGAAACTCCCCATGTACCTGGGTAGGGCAAAAGAAAAAAGAAAACACAGAGACAAAAGAATAGGGATGGGATCAGCACCTCAGGGAGGGAGCTGTGAAGGAGGAAAGGTTTCCACACACTAGGAAGCCCCTTCACTGGTGTAGACAGGGGGTAGATGGGGGGGAAGCTTAGGAGCCACGGAGGAGAGCGCAGCAATAGGGGTGCAGAGGGCAAAGCGGAGAGATTCCCACACAGAAGATGGGTGCCGACCAGCACTCACCAGCCCAAGAGGCTTCTCTGCTCACCCGCTGGGGGGGGTGCGGGCTGGGAGCTGAGGCTCGGGCTTCGGAGGTCGGATCCCAGGGAGAGGACTGGGGTTGGATGCGTGAACAAAGCCTGAAAGGGGCTAGTGCACCACAGCTAGCCAGGACGGAGTCCAGGAAAAAGTCTGGACATGCCTAAGAGGCAAGAGAACATTGTTTTGGGGTGCACAACGACAGGATATTCAGAGCACCACCTAAGGGAGCTCCAGAGACGGGCACGAGCCACGGCTATCAGTGTGGACACCAGAGATGGGCATGAAACGCTAAGGCTGCTACTGCAGCCAACAAGAAGCCTGTGTGCAAACACAGGTCACTATCCACACCTCCCCTCCCGGGAGCCTGTGCAGCCCACCACTGCCAGGGTCCTGTGATGCAAGGACAACTTCCCCAGGAGAACACACGGTTCGCCTCAGGCTGTTGCAATGTCATGCCGGCCACTGCCGCCACAGGCTCGCCCAGCATCCGTACCCCTCCCTCCCCACAGCCTGAGTGAGCCAGAGCCCCTAATCAGCCACTCCATTAACCCCCTCCTCTCTGGGCGAAGAACAGATGCCAGAGGGCGACCTACACGCAGAGGTGGGGCCAAATCCAAAGCTGAACGCCAGGAGCAGTGGATTAAATCTCCACAGTCAATTTGATGTACACTGCGTCTGTGGAATACCTGAATAGACAACGAATCATCCCCAAATTGAGGAAGTAGACTTTGGGAGCAACTGTAGACTTGGGGTTTGCTGTATGCGACTGACTACTTTCTGAGTTATATGTTTATCTTAGTTTAGTTTGTAGCACTCATTATCATTGGTGGATTTGTTTATTAGTTTGGCTGCTCTCCTCTTTTTTTATTACTTTTTAAAAATATATTTTTTTATTTTAATAAGTTTATTTTATTTTATTTTTCTTTCTTTCTTTTGTCCCTTTTCTTCTGAACCATGTGGCTTTGGTGCTCTGACCGGGTGTCAGGCCTGAGTCTCTGAGATGGGAGAACTGAGTTCAAGAGATTGGTCCACCAGAGACCTCCTGGCCCCACGTAATACCAATTGGCGAGAGCCCTCCCAGAGATCTCCATCTCAATGCTAAGACCCAGCTTCACTCAACGACCAGCAAGCTCCAGTGCTGAACACCCCATGCCAAACAACTAACAAGACATGAACACAACCCCATGCATTAGCAGAGAGGCTGCACAAAATCATAATAAGTTCACAGACACCCCAAAACACACGACCAGATGTGGTCCTGCCACCCAGAAAGACAAGATCCAGTCTCATCCACCAGAAAACAGGCACTAGTCCCCTCCACCAGGAAGCCTACACAACCCACTGAACCAACCTCACCCACTGGGGGTGGACACCAAAAACAGCAGGAGCTACGAACGAGCACCCTGTGAAAAGGAGACCCCAAACACAGTAAGTTAAGCAAAATGAGAAGACAGAGAAATACGCAGCAGATGAAGGAGCAAGGTAATAAGTCACCAGACCAAACAAATGAAGAGTAAATAGGAGAGAGGGGGAAGATGGCGGGAAGAGTAAGATGCGGAGATCACCTTCCTCCCCACAGATACATCAGAAATACATCTACACGTGGAACAACTCCTACAGAACACCTACTGAACGCTGGCAGAAGACCTCAGACCTCCCAAAAGGCAAGAAACTCCCCACATACCTGGGTAGGGCAAAAGAAAAAAGAAAAAACAGAGACAAAAGAATAGATACAGGACCTGCACCAGTGGGAGGGAGCTGTGAAGGAGGAAAGGTTTCCACACACTAGAAGCCCCTTTGCGGGCGGAGACTGCGGGTGGCGGAGGGGGGAAGCTTCGGAGCCACGGAGGAGAGCTCAGCAACAGGGTTGCGGAGGGCAAAGCAGAGAGATTCCCGCACAGAGGATCAGTGCCGACTGGCACTCACCAACCCGAGAGGCTTGTCTGCTCACCTGCCGGGGCGGGCGGGGGCAGGGAGCTGAGGCTCGGGCTTCCGTGGGATCACAGGGAGAGGACTGGTGGCGTGAACACAGCCTGAAGGGGCTAGCGCGCCACAGCTAGCCGGGAGGGAGTCCGGGAAAAAGTCTGGAGCTGCCGAAGAGGCAAGAGACTTTTTCTTCCCTCTTTGTTCCTGGTGCGCGAGGAGAGGGGATTAAGAGCGCTGCTTAAAGGAGCTCCAGAGACGGGCATGAGGCGCTAAGAACGCTGCTGCCACCACCACCAACCCTGTGTGTGAGCACAGCTGACTCTCCACACCTCCCTTCCGGGGAGCCTGTGCAGCCCGCCACTGCCAGGGTCCCGGGATCCAGGGACAACTTCCCGGAGAACGCACGGCACGCCTCAGGCTGTTGCAACGACACGCTGGCCTCTGCCGCCGCGGGCTCGCCCCACACACCGTGCCCCTCCCTCCCCCCGGCCTGAGTGAGCCAGAGTCCCCGAAGCGGCTGCTCCTTTAACCCTGTCTTGTCTGAGCGAAGAACAGACGCCCTCCGGCGACCTACACGCAGAGGTGGGGCCAAATCCAAAGCTGAGCCCCAGGAGCTGTGCGAACAAAGAAGAGAAAGGGAAATTTCTACCAGCAGCCTCAGGAGCAGCGGATTAAATCTCCACAATCAACTTGATGTACCCTGCATTGGGTGGAATACCTGAATAGACAACGAATCATCCCAAATTGAGGAGGTGGACGTGGAGAGCAAGATTTATTATTTTTTCCCCTTTTCCTCTTTTTGTGAGTGTGTATGTATATGCTTCTGTGTGAGATTTTGTCTGTATAGTTTTGCTTTCACCATTTATCCTAGCGTTCTGTCTGTCCGTTTTTGGTTTTTTTTTTTGTTGTTGTTGTTGTTGTTTTTGCTTTTCTTTTTACTTAAAAATTTTTTTCTTAATAATTACTTTTTATTTTAATAACTTTATTTTATTTTCTCTTACTTTATTTTATTTTATTTTATCTTCTTTCTTTCTTCCTTTCTACTTTTTCTCCCTTTTATTCTCAGCCGTATGGATGAAAGGCTCTTGGTGCTGCAGCCAGGAGTCAGTGCTGTGCCTCTGAGGTGGGAGAGCCAACTTCAGGACACTAGTCCACAAGAGACCTCCCAGCTCCACGTAATATCAAGTGGCAAAAATCTCCCACAGATCTCCATCTCAACACCAACACCCAGCTTCACTCAACGACCAGCAAGCTACAGTGCAGGACACCCTATGCCAAACAACTAGCAGGACAGGAACACAACCCCACCCATTAGCAGAGAGGCTGCCTAAAATCATAATAAGGCCACAGACACCCCAAAACACACAACCAGACGTGGATCTGCCCACCAGAAAGACAAGATCCAGCCTCATCCAAGAGAACACAGGCACTAGTCCCCTCCACCAGGAAACCTACACAACCCACTGAACCAACTTTAGCCACTGGGGACAGACACCAAAAATAACAGGAACTACAAACCTGCAGCCTGCAAAAAGAAGACCCCAAACACAGTAAGATAAGCAAAATGAGAAGACAGAAAAACACACAGCAGATGAAGGAGCAAGATAAAAACCCACCAGACCTAACAAATGAAGAGGAAATAGGCAGTCTACCTGAAAAAGAATTCAGAATAATGATAGTAAACATGATCCAAAATCTTGGGAAAAGAATAGAGAAAATGCAAGAAACATTTAACAAGGACCTAGAAGAACAAAAGAGGAAACAAGTAATGATGAACAAGACAATAAATGAAATTAAAAATACTCTAGAAGGGACCAATAGCAGAATAACTGAGGCAGAAGAATGGATAAGTGACCTGGAAAATAAAATAGTGGAAATAACTACTGCAGAGCAGAATAAAGAAAAAAGAATGAAAAGAACTGAGAACAGTCTCAGAGACCTCAGGGACAACATTAAACGCACCAACATTTGAATTATAGGGGTTCTAGAAGAGGAAGAGAAAAAGAAAGGGACTGAGAAAATATTTGAAGAGCTTATAGTTGAAAAATTCCTTAATATGGGAAAGGAAATAGTTAATCAAGTCCAGGAAGCACAGAGAGTCCCATACAGGATAAATCGAAGGAGAAAAACGCCAAGACACATATTAATCAAACTGTCAAAAATTAAATACAAAGAAAACATATTAAAAGCAGCAAGGGAAAAACATCAAATAACACACAAGAGAATCCCCATAAGGTTAACAGCAGATCTTTCAGCAGAAACTCTGCAAGCCAGAAGGGACTGGCAGGACATAATTAAAGTGATGAAGGAGAAAAACCTACAACAAAGATTACTCTACCCAGCAAGGATCTCATTCAGATTTGATGGAGAAATTAAAACGTTTACAGACAAGCAAAAGCTGAGAGAGTTCAGCACCACCAAACCAGCTTTACAACAAATGCTAAAGGAACTTCTCTAGGCAAGAAACACAAGAGAAGGAAAAGACATACAATAACAAACCCAAAACAATTAAGAAAATGGTAATAGGAACATACATATCGATAATTACCTTAAATGTAAATGGATTAAATGCTCCCACCAAAAGACACAGACTGGGTGAATGGATACAAAAACAAGATCCATATATATGCTGTCTACAAGAGATCCACTTCAGACCTAGGGACACATACAGACTGAAAGAGAGGGGATGGAAAAAGATATTCCATGCAAATGGAAACCAAAAGAAAGCTGGAGGAGCAATTCTCATATAAGACAAAACAGACTTTAAAATAAAGACTACTACAAGAGACAAAGAAGAACACTATATAATGATCAAGGGATCATTCCTAGAAGAAGATATAACAATAGTAAATATTTATGCACCCAACATAGGAGCACCTCAATACATAAGGCAAATACTAACAGCCATAAAATGGGAAGTCGACAATAACACATTCATATTAGGGGACTTTAACACCCCATTTTCACGAATGGACAGATCATCCAAAATGAAAATACATAAGGAAACACAAGCTTTAAATGATACATTAAACAAGATGGATGTAATTGATATTTATAGGACATTCCATTCAAAAACAACAGAATACACATTTTTCTCAACTGCTCATGGAACATTCTCCAGGATAGATCATATCTTGGGTCACAAATCAAGCCTTGGTAAATTTAAGAAAATTGAAATTGTATCAAGTATCTTTTCCAACTACAACACTATGAGACTACATATCAATTACAGGAAAAGATCTCTAAGAAATACAAACACATGGAGGCTAAACAATACACTACTTAATAACGAAGTGATCACTGAAGAAATCAAAGAGGAACTCAAAAAATACCTAGAAACAAATGACAATGGAGACACGACAACCCCAAACTTATGGGATGCAGCAAAAACCGTTCTAAGAGGGAACATTATAGCTATACAATCCTACCTTAAGAAACAGGAAACATCTCGAATAAACAACCTAACCTTGCACCTTAAGCAATTAGAGGAAGAAGAACAAAAAAACCCCAAAGTTAGCAGAAGGAAAGAAATCATAAAGATCAGATCAGAAAGAAATGAAGGAAATGATAGCAAAGATCAATAAAAGTAAAAGCTGGTTCTTTGAGAAGATAAACAAAATTGAAAAAACCATTAGCCAGACTCATCAAGAAAAAAAGGGAGAAGACTCAAATCAATAGAATTAGAAATGAAAAAGGAGAAGTAACAACTGACACTGCAGAAATACAAAAGATCATGAGAGATAACTACAAGCAACTCTATGCCAATAAAATGGACAACCTGGAAGAAATGGACAAATTCTTAGAAATGCACAACCTGCCAAGACTGAATCAGGAAGAAACAGAAAATATGAACAGACCAATCACAAGCACTGAAATTGAAACTGTGATTAAAAATCTTCCAACAAACAAAAGCCCAGGACCAGATGGCTTCACAGGCGAATTCTATCAAACATTTAGAGAAGAGCTAACACCCATCCTTCTCAAACTCTTCCAAACAATATCAGAGGAAGGAACACTCCCAAACTCATTCTACGAGGCCACCATCACCCTGATACCAAAACCAGACAAAGATGTCACAAAGAAAGAAAACTACAGGCCAATATCACTGATGAACATAGATGCAAAAATTCTCAACAAAATACTAGGAAACAGAATCCAACAGCACATTAAAAGGATCATACAGCATGATCAAGTGGGGTTTAATCCAGGAATGCAAGGATTCTTCAATATACGCAAATCAATCAATGTGATACACCACATTAACAAACTGAAGGAGAAAAACCATATGATCATCTCAGTAGATGCAGAGAAAGCTTTTGACAAAATTCAGCACCCATTTATGATAAAAACCCTGCAGAATGTAGGCATAGAGGGAACTTTCCTCAACATAATAAAGGCCATATATGACAAACCCACAGTCAACATTGTCCTCAATGGTGAAAAACTGAAAGAATTTCACTAAGATCAGGAAGAAGACAAGGTTGCCCACTCTCACCACTCTTATTCAACATAGTTTTGGAAGTTTTAGCCACAGCAATCAGAGAAGAAAAGGAAATAAAAGGAATCCAAATCAGAAAAGAAGAAGTAAAGCTGTCACTGTTTGCAGATGACATGATACTATACATAGAAAATCCTAAAGATGCTACCAGAAAACTACTAGAGCTAATCAATGAATTTGGTAACGTAGCAGGATACAAAATTAATGCACAGAAACCTCTGGCATTCATATACACTAATGATGAAAAATCTGAAAGTGAAATTATGAAAACACTCCCATTTACCATTGCAACAAAAGGAATAAAATATCTAGGAATAAACCTACTAAGGAGACAAAAGACCTGTATGCAGAAAATTATAAGACACTGATGAAAGAAATTAAACATGATACAAATAGATGAAGAGATATACCATGTTCTTGGATTGGAAGAATCCACATTGTGAAAATGACTCTACTACCCAAAGCAATCTACAGATTCAATGCAATCCCTATCAAACTACCACTGGCATTTTTCACAGAATTAGAACAAAAAATTTCACAATTTGTACTGAACCACAAAAGACCCCGAATGGCCAAAGCAATCTTGAGAACGAAAAACTGAACTGGAGGAAATCAGACTCCCTGACTTCAGACTATACTACAAAGCTACAGTAATCAAGACAGTGTGGTACTGGCATAAAAACAGAAATATAGATCAATGGAACAGGATAGAAAGCCCAGAGCTAAACCCACGCACATATGGTCCCCTTATCTTTGATAAAGGAGGCAGGAATGTACAGTGGAGAAAGGACAGCCTCTTCAATAAGTGGTGCTGGGAAAACTGGACAGGCACATGTAAAAGTATGAGATTAGAACACTCCCTAACACCATACACAAAAATAAGCTCAAAATGGATTAAAGACCTAAACGTAAGGCCAGAAACTATCAAACTCTTAGAGGAAAACATAGGCAGAACACTCTATGACTTAAATCAAAGCAAGATCCTTTTTGACCCACCTCCTAGAGAAATGGAAGTAAAACCAAAAATAAACAAATGGGACCTAATGAAACTTAAAAGCTTTTGCACAGCAAAGGAAACCATAAACAAGATGAAAAGACAACCCTCAGAATGAGTGAAAATATTTGTAAGTGAAGCAACTGACAAAGGATTAATCTCCAAAATTTACAAGCAGCTCATGCAGCTCAATAACAAAAAACAAACAACCCTACCCAAAAATGGGCAGAAGAGCTAATTAAACATTTCTCCAAATTAGATATACACATTGCCAACAAACACATGAAAGAATGCTCAACATCATTACTCATTAGAGAAATGCAAATCAAAACTACAATGAGAAATCATCTCATACCAGTCAGAGTGGCCATCATCAAAAAATCTAGAAACAATAAATGCTGGAGAGGCTATGGAGAAAAGGGAACACTCTTACACTATTGGTGGGAATGTGAATTGGTACAGCCACTACAGAGAACAGTATGGATGTTCAATAAAAAACTACAAATAGAACTACCATATGACCCAGCAATCCCACTCCTGGGCATATACCCTGAGAAAACCATAATTCAAAAAACTTCATGTACCAAAATGTTCATTGCAGCTCTATTTACAATAGCCAGGAGGTGGAATCAACCTAAGTGTCCATTGACAATGAAGGGATAAAGGAGATGTGGCACATATATACTATGCAATATTTCTTAGCCATAAAAAGAAATGAAGTTTTTTGAGTTATTTGTCGTGAGGTGGGTGGACCTAGAGTTTGCCATACAGAGTGAAGTAAGTCAGAAAGAGAAAAACAAATACTGTGGAATTAAAAAATAAAGTTCTGAAGAACCTAGGGGCAGGACAAGAATAAAGACGCAGACATAGAGAATGGACTTGAGGACATGAGGAGTGGGAAGCGTAAGCTGGGATGAAGTGAGAGTGTGGCATGGACATATATACACTACCAAATGTAAAACAGATAGCTAGTAGGAAGCAGCCGCATAGCATAGGGAGATAAGCTCGGTGCTTTGTGACCACCTAGAGTGGTGGGATAGGGAAGGTGGGAGGGAGTTGCAAGAGGGAGGAGATACGGAGATATATGTATACATATAGCTGATTCACTTTGTTATACAGCAGAAACTAACACACCATTGTAAAGCAATTATACTGCAATAAAGATGTTTTAAAAAATGTGTTCAAAAATTAAAGGAAAACATGGTCTTGATATGTGAACAGATAGAAAATCTCAACAGACATGTGGAAATTTTTTTTTTAAGAACAAATAGAAATAAAGAGTAGAATGTTAGAAATGGAAAGTTTACTAGATGGACTCAACATCACATTTGAAATGGCTATAGAAAGAATCAGGGAACTCTAAAAAGATCAAAAGAAATTATCCAATATGAAGAACAAAGAGAAAAAAGAATGAACCATTTCAAAACCCTATGGGACAATGTAATTGGAGTCCCAGAGTAAGAGAAGAGAGAGGATGGGATAGGAAAAATATTTGATGAATAATAGCCGAAAAATTCCCAAATTTGGTGGAACATGTTAACTAGCAGATCCAGTAAGCTCAACAAATCCCAAGCAGGATAAATACAACGAAAACCACAGCTAGTTAGCATATCAGAGTCAAACTGCCGAAAACCAAAAATAAAGAAAAATCTTGAAAACATATGTTTTGTCTGGTTTTCTTATTGTAGGTAGGATAGGAAATTCAAGACCAATTACTTCAGTAATGGTTGGAAGTAGAAGTCCTATATAGCCCTTTTAAGTCTGGCTTTCACAAGACCAGCTGATTAACTTGTACCTATTCTACATTTATTTCTGTTATGCTCGGGCTACATGTCCCATCACTTACTTTTAAGATTGTCCTGTACATCCCATGACTACTACTCTCTTTAACCTATCTGTATTAATCAGCTCAGGCTGTTATAACAAAATACCATAGACTTGGTGACTTAAACAACAGACATTTGTTTCTCAGAGTTCTGGAGGCTGCAAGTCCAAGATCAAGGTGCGGGCAGATTCAATTTCTGGTGAGGACTCTCTTCCTGCTTGTAATGGCTATCTTCTTGCTCTTATGGGGGAGAGAAAAAGAACTCTCCCTCTTCTTATAAAGATACTAATCCCACCATGCAGGTCCCTCTCGCATGATCTCATGTAAACCCAATTACTTCTCAAAGACACCACCTCCAAATACCATCACATTAAATATTTTGGAGAGACAGACATTCAGTCCCTAACACTATCATTGGTCCCCTTAAAACAATGAAAACAATCTGAATTGCTTTGCTATTTTGGTTGAAGTTTTGGTTAAGTTCTTAGCATTAAAAAAAATAAACTCCTAGGACTTCCTTTAAGGCAAAATAAACTCTGTTTTTTTGAGCAACAAGATGCATTCGAGGACTTGAATTTAGGAAGAGCAATGGGAGGAATGCTGCCATCTGACCCAGTTTTCAAATATTCCAAAATTGTTCTTTGGCTGAATCTTTCTTTTCCTTCTTTTATCTCTTTCTGGGTCACTATCTTGGAAATTGGAATAAGAGTATGGCTTAACATATTGTTAGAATAATCACCTAAAGCATTCTGCTTCCTTTCCCCACCCCCATTTCAAAGCATCAGATGATAAGCTGTATTAACAACTTTTTAACTCATAAACATCATTGACATGGCACTTCCCAACCTGCTCTCCCTTTATCAGAAGGAAAAATCTTTTCTCTCAGTGAGACCAAATATAACACAAAAATATTTATTTAACTGGACTTATCCTTTTATTTCTGACTGTTTTAATTGTGGCAGCCTAGCCTGACACTAGGACAAAACTGAAACAATTAAAATCTGAAAACAAATTGCACACATTTACTGAATTGGAGCACTATATTTAACTGCACTTCAAATAAACTTAAAGGATTTTAAAAGCAGTTTGCTAGTTCAAATTGGAAGTGAGTGTGTAGCTGTTTTCATAAAATTACTAAGTAAATTTGGTCTACAAAAAATATTCTCCAAAACAACCTAAAGGGAAGTGATATTCATGTGGTTAAGTTTCTGCCCCTTGAGAAGGGAAGGCAGTGTTTTTAACCTTGAGTATTTTATGGAATATGTCTAGGAGAACTGGAAGTTTTGTTTTGCTTTTGTTTTTATGAAGACATCACCACGTTTAATATAGTGGTGAATGGCAGACGTTAGGGAAGAATAATGGATGGAAAAGTTGAGGGAGAGAAGGGGCCATGTTTGAACTCCTTGGGTCTAGCCACAGTAGAGTGGCATTTCCCCCAGACCAGAGTCAGCACATTTCAGTAGAACCAGACCCTAGTCTGAGTTTCATGACTTGTGTTTTCTTTTGTAATTCTAATCACATTTTTATTTGTTCTTCACTCTTTTCTTGGCCCTCTTAATTATTGACACAAGGGACAAATTGGTCAAATTTGTGGCTAAAAATTGGGATCTTTGTATCTGACAGGACTTTGTGTTTATCTTTTATAGCCTGGAGTATAAGACTCCATCCAAAAGTGAACAAGTGAGATGTTTAAGATGTAATGGGTAGAAATGGAATTTTTCAGCCCTTAAGAAGGGCAAGAGGACAAGAAATATGTATTCTGTACTTTTAGTCTAGGTTTACTTTTCTCAGCATATTTTACCCATGTGAAATACGAGGAGGAAATTACTTTACCTTGGATGGCTGTAAATTTCAAATTCCTTTGGCTGTAATACAAAGAACTTTTGAAAACTGGTCCAGATTGTTAAGTGTCTGTCAGTTTGGTTTTGCTTCTCCACATTGAGACAAACTTGACAAGCTTGTCAGAGGAGCTGCATCTTCCTTGGTTTTCCTCCACTTTCTCTCTCATGGAGTTCCCTTCCTGCATATCCAAGCATTCTCAACATTTCCATCTCCCCTATCCCCCCAAATTATGGTCATTAGTTTCTTCCTTGCTTTTTTCATCCGTGTGGAAGAGTGTGTGCAGGAAAAACTCTACAAAATTAGCTTTATCAAGGGTTTCCAAATGTGGGTAATCATAAAAATTATCTGGGAGCTGGGCAAAAATGCTGATTTCTAAGCCTTATGTAATGGACTTGAGTGAGCAATAAGCCTCTGAAATTTATTTAATTTGAAAATCTCCCTGAGGGATTAGAGATCAGTTAGGTTCTGGGGATCCACTGCTTTAGTGTATTTTCTTATAGAGTATAAAGTAATTATTAAATTAAGTTAGGATGATAATATACCAAGTTATAGTTGAGTATCTACATGACTCAACTCAGTGGTTTTGCATGATGACAGAAAATATTTTGCTTAAGTTATTTATAGATTCATGGCTGTGTGTCAAGCTGGGCTGAATCTGGAGGGCTTTCTCTGCTTACGCTGCTCTTCCCTCTCCCCAATATACCCTCATCTGAAAAAAATTACTTTTATCTCCCAATAAAATATCTTTATTGTTATGGTAAGATTATACAAAAGTGTATGGATGGCAAAAATTTAAACAACACATAAGTAAAAAAACCAAAAGTAGGAGATTTCCCTTGTGGTGCAGTGGTTAAGAATCCACCTGCCAGTGCAGGGGACATGGGTTCGAGCCCTGGTCTGGGAAGATCCCACATGCTGTGGAGCATCTAAGCCCACGAGCCACAACTACTGAGCCCATGTGCCACAACTACTGAAGCCCATATGCCTAGAGCCCATGCTGTGCAACAAGAGAAGCCACAGCAATGAGAAGCCTGCACACCACAACAAAGAGTAGCCCCTGCTCGCCGCAACTAGAGAAAGCCCGTGCTCAACAACAAAGACCCAACACAGCCATAAATAAATAAATAAATAAATAAATAAATAAATAAATAAATTTAAAAGTAAAAACGATTTCAAAATCTACCATGTTCACAAAACTCCTATTAATTTGAGGTCTAGCCTTTCATAAAACTCTTTATGTACACATAGAAATGCATAACTCTAAATATATATTTATAATTACATTTGTAGATTAGATCAGAATTATTAACTCCCTCTCCTATCCCCAAGTCTAGGCTTAGAGTACACTTCCTCATACCTTGACTTTGTCACTCTCTTTGGCCAATAAGTGACAATGTGCCAGTGTCAAGCTGAGGCCCAAAGATGCCTCTCACATCTCCTCTTGGCCTCTTGAGCTTCTGCCATTCCATGAGAAGAGCCTGTCCCAGCCTTCCTGCTGATCCCAGGAAGAGGGTGAGAACCACATTGAGTGATGTCTTCCCTGCCAGCCCAGCTAAGCCACAGATATAGAAGATAAAGAAATGTTTATTCCAATGTCACTTAGAGTTTGCAATTCTTTGTCCATACAACAATAGATAGGCAATGAAAAAAAATTTTTTTAATAATAAATTGTGTAATATTATCCATGCATACATGGACATCATATTTTTTCAGGTCTTGTTGTTGATTTAGGGGGTTTTTTTGTTTGCTTGCTTACTATATCTCTCCCACTCTTCTTACTGGACCCTCCTCTCTAGTCCCCATGTAACCAATGTTACCAGTCTACATTATATCTTTCTATACCTTTCTCCATTTTCATATTATTACACACAAATATACAAACTTTATATAAAGGAGAATATCATGGTTTGTTTTACAAAAATGAGATAATATTACAATTATGATATGTCATAAAGGAGAAGTGTAGGAACATTTATGTATGTGTGTGTGTGTGTGTGTATAAAACAAAGGGATGCGAACTTCTTTCAGAGTCAGAAAGTGTTTCCCTGAGGAAGTGATATTTAAGCTGAGCCATAAAGGATGGTGTTATGGGATGGTGTTATGGGCTGAACTGTGTCTCTTCCCCAAAATTCACATGTTGAAGTCCTAACCTTCAGTACCTCAGAATGTAACTGACCATATTTGGATATAGGGTCTTTATTAAAGGGGTAATTTAGTTAAAATGAGGTCATTGGAGTGGGCCCTAATCCAATATGACTGGTATCCTTATATAAAGAGGAAATCTGGATATAAACACACAGAGTAGAGACCATGTGAAAACATATGAGGAAGACAGCCATCCACGAGCCAAGGAGGGAGGCCTCAGAAGCCAATCATGTCGGAGACCTTGATCTCAGACTTCTAGCCTTCAGAAATGTAAGAAAATAAATGTCAGTTGTTAAGCCATCTGGTCTCTGTGGCCTTGTTATGGCAGCCCTAGAAAACTAAAACAGATGGATAGGAGTAATTTGTTACAGGGACGTAGGAAAAAGGGTACTTATACACTGTTGTGGGAATGTGAATTATAACATTTCCATTATACTCTTTTTGGAGAGTAATTTGCCCATAGCTATTAAAAATTTGTTTCTATGGACAAATTCTCAAGAGTGGAATTTCTGACACCAGATCATTTTAAAAAATGCTTTCCTTGTGGGTTCCCCAGAGTCCTATTTTTCCTGCGATTACACTATAAAACTACTGCTCTCAAAATATTTCATTTTCAAAAACTCAAGCAGCATACTAAGTATGAAAACCAGTTAGGAAACTCAATATCAACAAAATAAAAGGTATCAAAATTCTGTAACAATGTAGATTGTATTAATTTTCTATTGCTGCCTAACAGATTACCACAAACTGAGTGCCTTAAAGTAACATACATTATTATTTCACAGTTTCTGTGGGTCAGGAGTCTAGGAATGGCTTATCTGGGTCCTCTGCAAGGCAGCAATCAAGGTGTTAGCTGGGCTGTGTTCTCATCTGGAAGCTCAACTGGTGGAAAATCTGCTTTAAAGCTCATTTGAACTGTTGGCAGAATTCAGTGTGTTGTGGCTATAAGAGCCCAGATTCTTACTGGCTGGAGGCTGGAGGCCACCTGTAGCTTCTTGCCAAGTAGGTTTCCCCAACATTGCCATTTACTTCATCAAGCCAGCAAAAAGAGCTTGTAAGTGAATCTGCTAGCAACACGGAGTCTTACATAACCTACCATAGTCACAGGAATGGCATCCCATGACCTTTGTCATATTTTATTGGTTAGAAGTAAGTCATAAATCTTGTCTACACTCAAGGGGAAGGGATTACACAAAGGTGTGAACACCAGGAGACAGAGGTCATGGAGTGACCTTACAGTCTGTCTGCCACACAAATTTAAAACCTTCCTTGTCTGTGAGTTAAGACATACACTCCTTTTTTGTATTCCACTAATCAAACTTATTAGTGTGCCTGAGTTCTCAAAACTAGTCAATAATGTTACCTTTTGTTTCCTGTTTCCTTCCTGGGCTTTCTATGGCTTGATGTTGCTTTCACTTGCTTTGTTACAATTAAATTCAAATCAGCAAACATTTGTTGAATATCTTCTAAGCAGCAGTCTTTCCAGAGGTTGTGGGAGGTCTGAGGACTTCCATCTTTTGAGGTTGCTATTATACTAAAAAATTAGGAAGAATGCCTAATAAGGGTTATAACATTGTAGCATATTTTGAATGGGAATCTTAGAACTGAAAAATATAATATCTGCAATTAAAAAACTCACTGGGTGGACTTAATAGCAGAACAAAGATGAGAATAGAAAGAGTCGGTTAATTTCAAGTTAGATCACTAGAAAATATCCAATCTGAAAACAGAGGGAAAATTATCAGAAAATTAACAGAGCCTTAGGAATCTGAGGGATAAAAGCAAAAAGTCTGACATACAGGCAACTGGAATTTCAAAAAGAGAGAAGAGAGAGAATGGGATAGGAAAAACTGTGAAGAAATGATGACAACAAACTTCTCAAATTTGGTGAAAGACATACATTTACAGATTCAAGAAGCTTAGCAAATCCCAGTCAGGATAAACACAAAGAAAATCATGTCTAGACATATCATAGCCTAACTGCTTGTGGGAGTTTCTGACATGGTTCCCAATGACCCCAACCTCCTTGTATTTATTCCTTTGTGTAATCCCTCCCCATGAGTATGAGCTGAATCTTGTGACTTGCTTTTGATGAATAGAATACAGAAAAGCTATGGGATGCTGCTTCCATGATTAGGTAACAAAAATAACTCTTGGTAGCACTCTCTGTAGTGTCTCTCTGTCTCTGTCTTTCACTCTCTCTCTCTCTCTCTCTCTCTCTTGCTTGCTTGCTTTCATGAGACAAGCTGTCATGTTGTGAGGTGCTCTATGGAGAGGACCATGTGGCAAAGAACTGAGGGAAGCCTCTGGACAGTAGTTCATGAGAAACTGAGTCATCTGGCCAACAGCCCATAAAGAACTGAATGTTGGCAACAATCACATGAGTGAACTATGTGCAGGTTCCTCACAGTCAAACCTGAGAAGACTGAAATGTGTGAGAGACTCAGAAAGTTGTGCCCAAATTCTGGATTCCTGACCCATAGAAACTGTGAAATAATAAGTGTGTATTGTTTTAGCTGGTAAGTTTTGAAATAATTTGCTACACAGCAATAGGTAACCAATGCACTGCTGAAGCCAAAGATAAAGAGGAAATTCTGAAAACAGCCAGGAAAAAAAACCAAAAAAACCCCAATATATTACACATAAGAGGAAAAGTATTCAATGATTTTGGACTTTTCCAGAAAATATGGGGGCCAGAAAACAGTGAGCAATATTTTTCAAGTGCTTAAAGAATGAAACTATCGATTTACCATGCTGTATCTAACAAAAATCTCCTATGAGAATTAAAGAAAACTAAACAAATTTCCAAGTAAAGTTAAACTAAGAGATTTCACTACTGCCAGATGTGCACTAAAGAAGAAATGCTAAAGGGATTTCATCAGACTGAAGAGAAATGACACCAAAGGAAAGCTTAGATCTTCAGGAATGAATTAGGACTATCAGGAATGGTAAATACCTGATAAATATATACATCTATTTTTCCTATACTTTATTTTAAATAAACATGATTGTTTAAAGCAAAAATTATAGCATTGTCTTTCGGGGTTTATAACATGTATGGATGTAATACACATGACAACCAGAGCGTAAAGGAATGGCAGATAGAGGGTTCAATGGAACTATATAAATGGAAATTTATACATTTTTGTGTGTGTGTGACATGATACATTAAATCCAAACAGACTGTGAAAAGCTAATGCTATGTATTATAACCTCTGGAGTGAACAGCTAGAAATTAATGCAAAAAATATAGTTAAAAAGCTAGTAGATAAATAAAGGTAGAATTCAAAAAATTATTCAAATAATTCAAAGAGGGTTGAAAGTGAGGAAATAGCAAAACAAACAAACAAAACAGAGGAGACAAATAGAAAATAAATAATAAAACACCATACTTAGACCATATCAATCATTACATTAAATGTTAATGCACTAAACACTTCAAAAATGGGGAAGGGGAGAGGAATTATCAGAGTAGATAAAAAATTAAGGCCCAACTCAGAAATGTATTTAAAACCATGCTTGTGAGCTGTTATCCAGTACTTCTAGATGTTTTTAGCAGAAAGGTTTTCAGGCCTACTATTTTTCAGGGACCAGAAAACTTATTGTCCTCTTCTATAAAAGATTATTAGGAAAAAGAAGTAGAATGACAAACAATACGTACCAACTCACTCCCTGAATTCTATCCATGGTTGGTGATATCCTTAAACAATAGGCGAGGAAGTTACAGAAAAATGATGTCCTAGGCATATGGACAAGTTAGTGACTCTCAAAAAGGAACATGTTGTACAATATGTCCCCTGTGGGCTTTAGACTTTAAATTATCTTTTTTCCTTCTGGTTCCCACTTGACAAATATTTTTTGACCACCTTTCTGCCAGCCACTGTGCTATGAATTTGAAATATGGAAAGGAACAAAACAGACATAGTCCCTGCCCTTAAGAAGCAGCCCAGTTGGATAAATAAACATTCTAAAATTACTCAAATAATTATTTAATAACACATTATGACAAGTGCTAAGTATAAATTACTGTGAAAGTCAGAACTGCAGCTGACTTTAACTGAGTTTCCAAGCCTCATCCATTTGGAGCACTCCATTATCTTCAAGAACCAAAAAAGAAAGCTCAGTGGGTTGTAACAAACCTCATTCACCATGCTGTCATCAGTTTTCTGTGTTGAGCTGAATTTATTTTGAGAAATTTCCATGCTTAAGAAATCAGTGATTATATACTACCTTGTTCCTGTCTGATAAGGAAAGCTTTATGTAACTGTATATGTTCCTCACCTGGAATCCAGGAAGTATGGAGCCCCATTGATATGAATATTGGCCATCTTCTATATACCTTTAGTGTGCCATAAACCTATGGTACTTTTTATGGAAGAAAAAAGATGGCACATATGCATGAGTCAGGGTCCAATTCAAAAGAGAGAAACTATACAAATTATTCAACAGAGAGAATTTAACTTAAATAGTTGTTAGTCATTTGTAGGAAACTGAAAAGGCAAACATGGAAGCTAAGTTTTCACAAAGATAATCATTAAGGGAAGCAAGTACTGCTCTTAGGGCTGTCACTTTTAAGGTGAAGAATCACTGCTTGGTGACAATAATCGTAAACAGGAAGGAGGAAGTTTCTTTTTCCTCCAGACTTATAGCTTTCCTCTAGCAACACCTATTATGAAAGCCTAAGGTGGAGTGGGTCAGCTGGTAAAGCAAAAACTGTAGTTTACAGGGTCCAAGAACACAAAGCAGAGAATAGAATGGTGGGTTTGGAGAAGAAACTGAAGATAACTGTCACAAAGTGAAAGAGCAGATCAAAACTACAGAATTAAGGTCAGTGGAAATTTAGGAAGCTGAAAGTGGACTGATCAGCTCATTGAAGAGAAAAGTTGAACAGGATGAAATTTGCTGACTTTATCCAGTGAGTGGCCTTTCTTTCCCACTAGTTCTTTACCACTTGGGAACTAAAAGCAGAAGCTGCCAAGAATGAGTTAAAAAATTACCCTTAGGTCTGTCCTTATTCATTCATATTATAGTATTTTTTTCAATTAGGACCATCTAAAATATGCCATAGTGCTTAGCTTCCCCCCCAATCTCCCCAACTACATTGTCTGGACTTTCTCTTCATACATATCACCCTATTTATCTGGTACTTAGACTCCCAGGAACCTCCACTCTGGAACAGCTCGACAAAAGGCTTAAAGTAAATGCAGAAAGTGCCTGAAGCTAGTTTGAAATAGATGTCATAAAAGTCATGCACTTTATCTCTATCCAGACACAGAATATTTAAATTAATATTACACTTAATACTTACTTATCTGGTTTCCATTGGCAACCATGCAGAAGTGGCTGAACAAAAAAGAAAAGAAAAAAAGTTACATCATTCTGGCAGCTTCAAGAAGTTACCATGGAGAAGAGAGATGCAACAAGAAAGAAAAAAAAACATTATCACCACCAAAAAGAGAATGACAGTATGCAGTGTGGAAACAGCCCTACAAACCTCACAGTTTCAAAAGCTAAAGTGATGGAGAAAACAGATCAACTATAACTCAAGACAGTGCAACAGCATGGCAGTATTCAAGAAAAAGAGTGGTTAAGTTCTACCTGTCTCAGACCCCTGAGACATGTCATTTTTATCACAGAGTAGAAAAGCCATGTGTCTATTCACTATTTGTATGCTCAGTGCCTGAAACAAGACAGGCATTCATTTGAGGAATCGTGGATAACCATATGGATGCCAAATCACAAAAAGAGTTTAAAATTATGATGAATATAGTCTAGTGGCAAATGCAAAGATGTATCAATTGCCTTTTGGAAAGTCACTACTATGATAAGCTACTACCTGAGGGCTATAGGAAGTAGGACCAGAGAAAGTTATTTCAAGAACAAAAATGCACTACTATAGGCCACTACCCTGATTCTAAATGGGAAAAAGGCAAGGATTTGATTCATCATGATTTACTTAAGAAAGAACTGTATTTCTCCCTCTCAGCTAACGTATTTGGCCCCTTTTGTTTTGTTGCTATTCAAAGACTCTTCTGTTGGGATAGATGTAATAGAAGAGATAGATAGATACATAATGAACAGTTATATGATTATCTCACAAGGAGAGAACAACTTTGAAAGCCATCTGCTATTTGGTGTAACAGAAGATACTAAAAATCTAAAAGAGTCTAATAAGTAGTAACTGGAAATGGTATGGCTCTTTTAACATTAAAAGGCTGCATAGGCTTTAGACTTCCAGTTTTTAAGTCTAAAGTTAAGCTTTTTAAGAGAAGCTCTTCTCAAATTAACACTCCCATCAAGAACAACTATAAACGTAGATAAAACACAAAAATAAGTCAGTTATTTGAAGACATTGAAGAGCAACCAAGGTAGCCAGGCCCAAGAAATCAAGATCATAGAGGAAAGGGAAACAAACTGGAATAAACGACATCCTCCACCAGTTTTTCCTCTGAAGGCCTCTTCCATTTTATAGCTAGGAGATAAAGGCACAGCAAAGAGCAGTGGCCAAGAGCTTTTAACAATCAAATGGGGATGGAAAGACCAAAGTTGGAATTCAGACAAGTGGAGTAGCTAAGACTTGAACAGCCAGGATCCCATAGAGAATGTAATCATAGAGAAATGAGTATAACATTCTGCAAGGATTTTGCCTCAAGGAATATTCTGAATCCTAAGTCTCTAGATAATGGGGGAAGGAAGAGGAACAGTTGCAGTAAAAAGAAAAATAAAAAACACCTCACAGTTGTTAAGGTGTTTAAAAGGTAAATAGAGATTTGGGCAGTCTCTTGAAGCTCAACATACAAAAAGAGGAGTTCAGAGCCTGAAATAGAGAAGGAATCCTAGACAATATGACAGTTTTCAAGCCAAGATCTCTGAATGACTATTCCCTAGGTTAAAGACTACAACAATAATATATCATTCCTCACAAAGGTTTAAACCCAGACTCCAACTATCTCAAAGCCTAATGAGAATTAATGTAAACTGTGCTAGTTAAATGAGGGCAAAAAGAAAATATAATCCTCTTTGGAGGAAGATAACATCATCCAGTGCCTCTAAATGGTTTCATACACAATGTCTATCATTCAATCAAAAGTGTACTGGGCTGAATGACTGGAAAACAAAACAAAAACAGAAAGTAGAAATAGATACTCAGAAGACCCAAATTTCACAGTTATTAGAAATATAATTTAAAATAACTCAATTAATATGTCCAAGACTATAAAGGAACTGATGCAGAGAATAGATGGAAATATGGAGACTTTCATTAGAGATCTGAGATATATAAAAGTAAATCAAGTAGCAATTTTAGAAATTAAGAATAAAATTTCAGAAATAAATACTCAATATATAGGATTAACAACAAATTAGGCACAACTGTAGAGATCACTAATGAACTGAAAAATAGGACAGAAGAAACTATACAGATTAAAAAAGAGATAAAAAGATTGGAAAACAAAGAAAATTATAAAACAGACTTGTAAGACATGATAAAAAACCAACATATGTAGTCCCAAAGTGAGAGGAGAAAGAGAAGGAGCAAAAATCATGTTTGAAGAGATACTGTCTGAGAATTTTCCCAAATTGGTGAAAGACAATAAGCCACAGATTTGAAAAGCTCTAAAATCCTCAAGAGAAGCAAATATAAAGAAAATCATAACTAGACACATCATAGTAAAACTGTTAAAAGTTAAAGAAAAAAGAAAAAGTCTTAAAAGCAGCAGCAGAAGAGAGGGAGATGCATAATTTTAAAGGTGTAAAAACAAAACTGATGGCTGACTCTTAAAAGAAAATATGGAAGCCAGAAAACAATGGAATAAAATCTGAAGGAGAATAACTGCTAAGCTAGAAAGTTATATCCAGTTAAAATATCCTTTTAAAAATGAGGGCAAAACAAGGACATTTTCAGACACACAAAAACTTGTGGGAATTTAATGTCAGTTGACCTACACCAGAAGAAATACCAAAAAATGTTTCCAGGCAAAGGAAAATCATCCCTGGTTGAAGCTCAGTAACACAAGATATAAAAACAGATGAAGGACTTCCCTGGTGGCTCAGTGGTTATGAATCTGCCTGCCAATGCAGGGGACATGGGTTCGATCCCTGGTCTGGGAAGATCCCACATGCCGTGGAACAACTAAGCCTGTGCACCACAACTACTGAGCCTGAGCACCACAACTACTGAAGCCCATGTGCCACAACTACTGAAACCTGCATACTCTAGAGCCTTTGCTCTGCAAAAAGAGAAGCGACCACAATGAGAAACCTATGCACCTCAACGAAGTGTAGCCCCTGCTCACCACAACTAGAGAAAGCCTGCACACAACAATGAAGACCCATTGCAGCCAAAAATAAATAAATAAAACTTTAAAAAAGTAAAAAAAAAAAAAAAGATGAAAGGGTAGATATATGGTTAAAAGTAAATGACTATTGACTGTTTAAACAATGGTAATATCTTGTTGAGGTTAAAATATATGTAAAATACATGTAGAGTTAAAATACATGGTATTGATGACAAAAATAGATGTGAAGGAGAAACAGAGTTTACCACACTATTTTTCAAGAAAAAGTGTAAAATGAAAGCATTTTCAGTCATAAAAGGATTATGAAAGTACAGTAGTAATAAGTTCTTTGTGAAAAAACAACTAAAGGATCTTCTTTGTAAAATGAAAATGAGCCCAGAAAGAAATAGTGGAAGCAAATATATTAATAAATATTTTTTTATACATGAGAACTTCCCACAATCCCCTCTTTGGCTTTGATTAATTTATTAGAGCAACTCATAGAACTCAGAGAAACATTTCAGATTACCAGTTTATTATAAAAGGATATAACTCAGTAACAGCCAGATGAAAGAGATGCATAAGGCAAAGTATGTGGAAAGGGGCACAGAGCTTCCATGCTCTCTTGGCACACCACTCTCCCCCCATCTCCAAATGTTTACCAGCCCAGAAGTTCATCAACTCTTATTGTTGAAGAGTTTTATAGAGCTTAATGTACAGTTGCCCTTCTCTTCCTCTTCCCAGAGGTCAGTGGGTGGGTTTAAAAGTTCCAACCCTCTAATCATTTAGTGTTTCTGGTGACCAGCCCTATCTCAAGGCTCTCTAGGGACCCCACCCTAAGTCATCTCATTAGCATAAACTCAGGCACACTCAAAAGAGACAGCTAATGAATGACAAAAGATATTTCTATCACTCAGGAAATTTCAAATGTTTTTATTGGGGACAAAGACCACATATATTTCTTACTATACTACTCTAGTCAATGCAGCTACCTCTTTTCTATCAGATGAGGCTGTTCCTTTAACAGTGAAGACCTTGTCTCAATGTCCTTCATGCCTTTCTCATATACATATCTCATTGCTCCAGTTTCATAACTAGAGCTGAAACTCAGCTAGTATCACCAGTGAAGCTATACTGGTTGCTCATAACTGGAATCTATTTTGATTAGCTTAGCATCTCCTCTGATTGAATGGTGACCATACTTAAATAGCTGTCAATAACTAGAGTCAGACCATAGTCTATCAGTCTATAGTCAGGAAACAGAAACCTCTCTAGGCATTTCAGGCAGGAGGGTATTTAGTGAAAGGAATTAGGTGTTTACAAAATTTTTGAAAGCACCAAAGAGGGCAATAGACAGGGAAAGTCATCAGTTATCTTTGGAAATCAGAAAACTGCAGGAAACTACCAATAATGATCTCAATAGCCTATTGCACCAAAGCAGATGGTGCTCAGTAGAAAGCCCAGAAGTCATTGCAAAATCTCACATTTAATGTCTGCTGAAGACCACATGCCTGCTTGTTGAGGCTGAGCAATAATGATTTCCATTGTCTTCTAAAATCTAGCATGAATAACTCTTATTGGAAGAATCAAAACCATAACTCTGCTGGCAAGAGATTCTGGGAAACATAGTTTTCAGATTCTGAAATATAAGGGAACTCTTAGAAGGGCAGGGATGATGCTGAATTAGCATCAGACAATATCTGGCAATGCCAGAAATCCCCTGAGAGATGATTACAATTTTTCTTATTAAAATATAGTTAATTTACAATGTATTGATTTCTGCTGTACAGCAAAGTGATTCATATACATGAATACATATATATGTATTTTATACATGAATATATATATTTAAATATTCTTTTCCATTATGCTTTATCTCAAGGTATTGAGTATAGTTCCCTGTGCTATACAGTAGGACTTTGTTGTTTGATAATTACAAATTTAAAACAAGAAGAGAAGGATTACAGTTCTCAATAACCACAAGATTTTGCTAATTTATGCTGGCAAAAGTCTGGAGAGTAAACGTGAAAATGAATTGTGAAGGTGGTAGAACAAGAGAGGAAGAATATAATCTTAGATGCTCACTGAATTTACTTGTCAACCTAAATAAAGAGGTAAACTGAGGTAAGCTCAAAGAGATGAATTTATTCGGGAATAGCAGAGAAACTGCCATTCAGGACACACAAACTATAGCAAGCTACAGATGAGTCTGCTGAGGGTTTGGGGTAGGCTGTATTTATGGGAAGGGAATGTAAGGGGAAATTTCTGTTGGAGTCTGTTAAAATCAAAACAAAGAGAGACCAGCTTTGAAAATTCAAGCAGACAAAACCAGTCCAGTCATACAAACAAAGCTCACTTCAGCTCCCTTGGCAAGACCAACTCAACCTGGGTCATTTCCCATTCATAACTCTGGAAACCATAAGCAAAAACTTTCCAAAGTTGATATGACATAACCCCTGATTAACTCCCTATCATTTAAGAAAATTCCAATATTTTCAGTTTTCAGTATATCAGGAAATCCGTTTTTCATTCCTTAAGTTTTGTTTTTCTGAAGGCACATGAGTGAGACTTTCCATTTTATATCCTCTGGCTCCATTTTAGATTGAAATTCTTTCTATATCGATATTGGTATTGAAATAGACATGATACAAACAAATGCTGGAGAGGGTGTGGAGAAAAGAGAACCCTCCTACACTCTTGGTGGGAATGTAAATTGGTGTAACCACTATGGAAAGCAGTATGGAGGTTCCTCAGAAAACTAAATAGAGTTGCCATATGGTCCAGCAATCCCTCTCCCAGGCATATGTCCAGACAAAACTATAATTCAAAAAGATACAAGCACCCCTATGTTCATAGCAGTGCTATTCACAATAGCCAAGACATGGAAGCAACCTAAATGTCCATCAACAGATAAATGGATAAAGAAGATGTGGTACATATATACAGTAGAATACTACTCAGTCATAAAAAAGAATGAAACAGTGCCATTTGCAGCAACATGGATGGACATATGTAGTAGGGAAGAACCTTTTGTATTTTATTACAAGTTAATCACTAAAGGAATGTTGCCTATAAGCTTAAATTATACACAATGGCCCATCTCTGGGAATCCTGCTTCCCAGGTAATGAACTTTAAGCTAAAATACCTTTGTTTAGCTCACAGGAAATAACCTGAACAGGCCCACGAATGACTGCAGGGAAGAAGAAATTAACACATCCCCTCCAGAGCCTGATGGGAACCAGGAAGTGTTTGACTTTACTCCCTCCTCTTTTAGTATAAAAGAGCCTGAATTCTAACTCAGGCAAGATGGTTCTTTGGGGCATGAGCCCACCATCTTCTCTATTTGCTGGCTTTCCAAATAAAGTTGTTATTCTTTGCCCCAACAACTCGTCTCTTGATTATTGGCCTGTTGTGCAGTGAGCAGTACAAGCTTAGGCTCGGTAACACCTAGAGATTATCATACTAAGTGAAGTAAGTCAGAAAGAGAAAGACAAATACCATATGATATCACTTATATGTGGAATCTAAAGTATGACACAAATGAACTTATCTACAAAACAGACTCACAGACATAGAGAATGGACTTGCGGTTGCCAAGGGGAAGGTGGTTAGGAGAAGGATGGATTGGGAGTTTGGGGTTAGCGATGCAAACCATTATATCAATATATAGAATGGATAAACAACAGGGTCCTACTGTATAGCATAGGGAACTATATTCAATATCTGGTGATAAACCATAATGGAAAAGAACATAAAAAAGAATGTATACATATGTATAACTGAATCACTTTGCTGTACAGCAGAAGTTAACATAGCATTGTAAATCAACTATACATGAATAAAATAAATTTTAAAAAAAAGAAATATACAGGATAGGCTGGTTTATGCTCCACAACAAGAGAAGCTACTGCAATGGGAAGCCCGTGCACCGCAACAAAGGGTAGCCCCTGCTCACCACAACTGGAGAAAGCCTACTTGCAGCAACAAAGACCCAATGCAGCCAAAAAAATAAAAAAATAAATAAATTAATTAATTAAAAAAAAAACTTTATAAGAAAAAATGTTTAAAAAAATAAAATAATTTTGAAGCTAACTTTGTTGGTGCTTTCAAAGAAAAGTTACAGAGAAAGGTTTCATGCTTGAGCCTAATGCTACAGTGAAGGAAATGTAAATGAGCAAAGAATGTTCTACCTCTCTAAAAACGAGAATCCTAAGTCAGGCGTAGGGGAGCCTGAGGCAGGCCTAGGAATTGTGTCTGGCCTGGTATGAGGAAAAGTTTGATCTAAAGGATCAGTGTAGGGCTATATTTCTGCCTGTAATTTAATGGGGTTTCAAAAACCAGTATCAAGAGTTTGTGTGGTTGGAAATGAAAATCTATTAAGAAAAATTAACAGATTTAGGATGATTCCCTCTGGGGCAGAGAAGAGGATGTTTCCTGTCTTTAACCATGGCTGTTAGAATCTTTTGTGCAGCATTTTACAATTTACATGTTGCTTCCGTATACATTATCTTATTTTGATCATGACTAAGCTATTTACCAAACAGGTTAGATAATAAGAAAATAATCAAAATGAGTTTTTCCTTTTCAAATGAAATTTAAACACATTTTAAAATTATTTTCATAAGTATAGACTTCGAATATATTAAGTTTCAAAATTATCATTATGGCATAAAGACTATAACTTTTTATTACATAGCACAGATGGTCCTCCTCAGTTTTAGACATGGTTGAAGTTAAGGGAAAATAAGGCAGAGCTAGCTGACTGGCTGTACCTTTGGGAAGCCTAGTCTGTCCCAGGGAATGTCCACAACTCAATTTCGTTGTAATATCCAGAGCTGGTGTAGCTTTCAGGTCCTTCCCCATACTAAACAAACACTCAACAAGCCTGAAAAGAGTATTTCCCCATTGTAATTAAGAAAATTACTTCCTGTTTTATAAATATTCAAGGATTTTGTGACACAATAGAGGGAAACAGATAAATACATCATTTCAATGAAGTATTATGATTATTATCAACGGATCTGCACAATCTACTCAGGGGAGTAAAACCCATAGTTTCCCTGGGGTGGAATCAGAGATGATCTTATGAGAGAACTTCATCTTTAAAAAAATCATTGCAATACCAGAGAACATGAATAATAGCAGAATTGGGATACTTGATTCAAATAATAACCAACATACTAGTATTTCTGTTTTGAAGCTTTTTAATTCATAAAATTAAAATGTAATACTAGGTATTTAATGCAGTTTAAATTTTAAAATCATACATTAAGTAAAATGAAAAATTACAAAAATTTAAACATTAAATATAAATCATTACCAGTATCAGTTGTTGGCAGGTAAAATAAAGTGTTACAAACTAATGTACACACTACATGAAATAAAGAAAATGTAATTAATCATGAAAAATATAAGATGAAATATGATATCTTTTTTAAAGAAAGATGTTTCTTTAAGTGTCAATTGGTTTTTATTAGACAGTGAACTTATTTTTGTGCACATTTTTCCAGTTGCTGAGAAAGCTCTTTATAATTCTACACTAGTTGGAAGAGGACATATTGGTTATTAGCTAACTCCATATATTTTCTTTTTACTCCATCTCCAAATGATCTCTGTCTCTGTCTCTCTCTTGTTGACTTTGATGACATATTTTTAATAGCTATCTTTGCCATGGGTTGTGATCTTTTTGTTGACAGCAAGCTGTTGTTCTAATTCTTTCAAAAGAGATATTATAGTTCTCTTTTGGCTTCTTTAGTTTCATGGTGGGATTCCATGCAGAGAGTTTCTTGCATTAGTTTCAATACTGGCATTTTCATATTCTATTTGTTCAGAAGTTCCTGGAACACAAATAAGTATTATTCTTCCAATAGGAGATTTTCCTTTCAATTGTCATTAATTTTTCCTCTTAAGAGCTATGGAGACAGTGAAGAATTTTATCTAAACAAGTGAAACAGTTTGATTAGAAATTGTAATCCAGTTTAATATGTAAATGATTCAAATTTCAGACATTTTTAGAATAATGGTTTTATTCCAACAAAAAATACTGATCTTCTGGTACCTTAAAATATCATAGTATATGAAACACTAAAAAATTTTTTAAAAACCAATATTGCATTTACTAGCTTAAAAGTGAAATGTAATCCACATAATACAAGGCAGATGTGCGGTTCAGTCTAGCATTAAAAGAATCACAAATCCAGCAACCTGAAGTAATTAAAATAGAAATTCAAATCTTTACTATACCCTCTGAAGAAAATCCCCAAGGAGAAATACTTACTTAAAACTTCAACAAAATCCCCTTTCTTTATCACAATTGCCTGGAACACATCTGGAAAGTTATTCAAAAGTCTTTCTTCTTTGTTCATTACCAAAGTTCTCAGAACTTTCATTTGAACACATACAGGGTGAATTTTTGTCTTCCCATTATCCTTCACCTTCCAGAATTACCATTTGTTCTTTTACTTGTAACCCTCCCCTCTTTCCCTTTGACCCTTAATTCATAGACAAGAATGATACCTTCAGGCATGAAATACCCCAAATGTCCAGCACCCTCTCTTATAGACTTACCTACAAGTATCTCCTTTTTTAGCTTTCTCTAGTCTCAGAGGATGAGGTGTACTGCCTCTTGGTCAAGACCAATCCAACCACCTTGTCCTTGTCGCTCCTTCATTTTTCAAAGTCTTGCTCCATCAGTTAATCTCTCTCTGCTCTTGTTTCTTCAGCTCCTTTTTCATTACTGGTTTCTTCCCCTACAATATTTATGAAATGCTTAAGAATGTACTTTTCCAAAACATCCCTTCTTTGTCTCAGATACACAAGATAACTATTTCATGGAGATTCCTATTTAGAAGATTCTGGGTCTTCCTTGAGTAATGCTGGTCTGTGAACTGTTTGTTATTGATCAGAGATTGAGATAAGGAATTTTCATCAAAGTGTAAAGCAACTACACCAATAAGCAGGCAGTTTCATTCAGCTGACTTTTTTTTTTTTAAGTAAGACTTTCTCAATGAAATAAACAGTGTGTTCGTTTGTATTCTGGAACCTTACCTCACTATGGTTACGGTCTAGTAATGAACAGTTTGTGGACTGGCACCCATCAGTGGACTAGCTTGTTTGTGGACTACACATCGAGTAATACTGATTGGAGTGACAATAATGCAAATCTCACTATATCCCCACACCAACATCCTACCCCAGTCAAGTGAGGCTGGAGAGAGAATTGTCAGAATTAACTCAGTTTGGTGTTCAGATTACACTTCTAAGACATAGATCACGTATATTTGAATCAACATCCCTCTAGAAAACTGTTTTTCAAACTACAGATCTTGACCCAAACTACTTGCTAAGAATTGTTTCATGGAACTTTTGATTCAGTTATATTTATATATTTTTGATAGGTTATTGTTTAAAAATATTCATTCCCCTTATCTCCGTGAGTATACTTTTCTGTCCTTGACTTAGGGCTTGCCATTGACTTGCTCTAGCCAGTGGAATGTTAGATGTGACATGATCAAAGGTTTGAAGAATATTTGTGCAGCTGGGCTTACTATTTTGCACCTCCGCCATTTCCATAAGAAAAATATGCTCAGGCTAGTCTACGAGTATCAATAATAGGATGAGAGACACATGGGGCAGAACCACCCAAGCTAGACCCCACCAGCCAGGATCAGTTTATATCAGCTAACCACCCAACCCACAGACCCATGAGCAAGCCCTGCCAAGATCAGCCGTGACACCCAGCTGAGTCCAGCATAGATCAGCTGACCCTAACCAACACACAACTGAGTGAAAGAAATGCTTGCTCTTGTATATCCCTAAGATTTCTGGCTGTTTTATTACAAACAAATAGCTGATTGATACACATTTATATGTCTGTATTGGGCTGACAATATAATGTGTATTGCAGTGGGTAACAAAAGGTTTGAAAGCCACTGGTCTAGAAAAATACCATGTTTCTCCTGCATTCCTTGCTATTTAATGAGCTTAAAGAAAGTTCCTGTCTGGGAGTGGCTGCTTGCAGTAATAAAGAATGAAGGTAAACAGAGAGAGAATAGACCTGAGAGATGAGAAATGAGGGGTGTGTGTGTGGGGAGGCAGAAAAAGACAGAGACTTCATAGCAACAAGCCTTTATTTTATATGCTGAGGTCCCTAAAATTTACTGTTTCCTGTTGCTTCTTCGTTGAGAAGCTTTTCTCAAGTTCGAATACAATAGTATTTATTAATAGTATTAAGTCCTGGTTTTCACACTGGCATATATTCATTCTATTTATAATCCATCTCCTTGCAGTATTCTTAGCTTAAATCATATATAAATTTAAATGTTGGAAACAAAGGTAGGATTTTTCTTCACAATTTAATTCATCCTACCCATTATCATTACATCTCAAACTATAAAATGTTGGATGCTTCACAGAGGCTTAAATATCTTATAATTAAAACACTTTAGTTTCAAAATGCAGTTCATGGCTCAGAAATAAAGAGAAGTAATAATTTCTAATAACTGTCTCAATTAATAACTCCCATTATTATAAAATTTATATTTACCATGTTTTCAGTACTCCATTTAAGAGGGCTGCCCACCAGGTGAGGGTTACAGCAGTAAGACCTGTAGGGTGAGTCACCCACAGTAAGGGCTGAGGGACAGTGGAGGAGGTAAAGGCCTTTTTTGGGGGGGAGGGGGATTTATTTTATTTTTGAATTTTATTTAGTTTTTATACAGCAGGTTATTAGTTATCTATTTTATACATATTAGTGTATATATGTCAATCCCAATCTCCCAGTTCATCACAACCCCGCCCCCAGCCCCCTACCCTGGTAAAGGCCTTTTGAAGACCAACAAAAACACCCCCATAACTTGGAACTGCCATAACCAGCGAGTGTTAGAGAAGCAGCAGTAATGACAGAGTGAAGCTTACCACCCTAAGAATAGTGAAGTAGGACGACAATCTACCTCCATTCTTCTTCTTCCCTGGACCCACTTCAAAGGGCTGGGGTATGACGGGGGGGAGGGTCCCATACCCACTGCAAACCCCACAAGTTTGGCCTATGTTAAATAGAACCGCATTACTCTGATAACCAAAAGTAATGGAATTAGATCAAGATGTAGCTAAGAAACCCTGTATCCAGAGGGAAAGGGGGACTTTTTAACAGTTACTTTTTTTTTTTTTTTTTTTTGCGGTACGCGGGCCTCTCACTGTTGTGGCCTCTCCCGTTGCGGAGCACAGGCTCCGGACGCGCAGGCTCAGCGGCCATGGCTCACGGGCCCAGCCGCTCCGCGGCATGTGGGATCTTCCCGGACCGGGGCACAAACCCGTGTCCCCTGCATCGGCAGGCGGACTCTCAACCACTGCGCCACCAGGGAAGCCCTTAACAGTTACTTTTTAAAAATCCTGTTTATATCCTAATAAATTGAGATTCTTTAGGGAACCTCTTTCTTTGTATTGTTATCTCTAGGAATATTTCTATCCAAATAAGGGACCATTGTATATATTTGGGGTGCCATCTCCTTGGTCAGTTCTGGAGCTTTGATTTTACTTCTAATCTCTATATTTAATAATAATAATAATAATAAACATCTGAATATTTACTATGTGCCAATGACCGTGTTTTTGTCAATGTCTAAGTGCCAAATTTATAGGTTATTCTATACATTATATTTAGATTACTATCTCCAATCTCCCAGAATTTATTTTAGGAGCCCCTAATCTCATGAGCAGCATGTTTCTGAAACATTTTCAAGTTACTTTCACAAGTCAATTTAATGTTAGTTTGTATCCGTTTCAGAGGTTGACACATCTAATCTTATCCCTGGATCTTCAGATTACCTCACAATTTGGATTCTATAGTTCCCTATAGACTGATTTTAATGAATTTTTTTTTTTTTTTTGGCTGCTTTGGGTCTTCATTGCTGTGCGTGGGCTTTCTCTAGTTGTGGCAAGCAGGGGCTACTCTTCACTGCAGTAGCTTCTCTTGTTGCAGAGCATGGGCTGTAGGCGCGTGGGCTTTCATAGTTGTGGCACATGGGCTCAGTAGTTGTGGCTTGCATGCTTAGTTGCTTCGCGGCATGTGGGATCTTCCCAGACCAGGGCTAGAACCCACGTCCCCTGCATTGGCAGGCAGATTCTTAACCACTGCGCCACCAGGGAAGTCCCTAATGAATATTCTTGCAAACACCTTTTTTAAGCAAGAAAAATTGATTTGTGAATTCTCTTTTATGATTTGTGAAACCAAGGGAAAGAAATGAATGAGTTGGTATATTCTGTATCAGGGGCAGAATTAAAATATAAACTTTAAACTTTTCACTGTCTAGTCTTTTTCGTTCTTTTTTAAAAAAAATTTAGCCAAACAAATCGTTATAAAATCATATTTGTATGATTTAGAAGTTTAGCAAAACTGTTTTAATCACCTGCCTACTTTTAAAAGACTGTATACACATTTAAATATAATTCTCCCAGATAAAAATCTATATTATTTTTAAAGATAGGGAGATTTCATAGTCTCCTTTCACAAACAATTCCAGAACTTAAAAAAAAATTCTTCCAGAAAATGCTCTTTATGTCTAACTGCGTAATTCATTCCTTAAACAAACATCTACTATGCATAGGCATTGTACCCAATGCTGAGAATGTAAATTAAGACATTGTTCCTGACCTTAAAGATAAATTTCATTTATCACAGGTAGAAATGCCCACAGCCAAGTGATTTAGTATCTTGGGTAAGAAAGTCAGAATTCAAAAAGTTCTCAAAAGTTTCAGGTAAGCTAAAACAAGCCAGGTGAAATTAAATGGCAATACATTTAAACTCATTTACTGAGGAGGGAGGGGAGTGGGGGGCGAAATAAAAAATCTACTGGAGTCTAAGTGGGGAGAGACCAGGCAAAACACTAACAAATGTAAAAGCCTGGAGGATGCAGTTGATTCCAGATTTAGTAACCATGTGCAGTTGTTGCCAATAAAGCTAATTTTAGGATGGATTAATAAAAATATGGTGCAAAGAAAAGGGGTCAAAATATTTCCAATTGATTTTGTACCAATTAGATCTCACACTGTCGTGGGGGGTGTCTTATTCTAAGTATTCAACACAAACTAGAGCATGTTAATAGGACAGTTGAAGAGGTGAAGGGTCTGAAAACAGTATCACTGTCGATTTGTCAGAGAATGATGATGTTTACCCTAAAAGAGAAGCTGAAGTGGGACATGATGGCTGTTTTCAAATATTTAAAGGACCCATGTGACAGAGCTTGCTAGCTGCCTTTCAGTACTCATTTTTCCCTTCATCCTTAGCCACAGAGCCTTGATTCTTAGCAGAGCACTTTGACATTTCCCAGCTTCCTTTGAGGTTAGTGGGCCATGTGACTAAGTTCTGAAAATTGATATATCAGCATAAATGGTATATGGTACTTCCAGAAAACCTCCTTAAAGAGAAGGGGTGTGCCCTCCTGCATTTCTTCCTCTATCCTGCTGTGAGGAGTGTGATAGTGATGACTGCCCTCTAGCAGCCACTTTGGATCATAAGGGCAAAAGTGACACTCCAGGAATGGAGGAGGGGTAGGAGAGAAGGAGCCTGGGTGCCTGACACCTTCATGGCAGTTGTCATTTCAGCCAAGAAGTTTCAACTCCTGGATCCCTTTTACATGAAAAGAAATAAATTTTCATTTTGCTTAAGACACTATTATTTGGGGTTTCTCTTATATGTCGTTGAACTTTGAGTGCCAAAAAAAAAAAAGGTATTTTCTAAGACCTAGACATCTTTAAAAAAATGAAATGATCTACTTTGTGATGCAGTTACCTATCTCTATATCTGTTTATTTTTATTTATTTATTTTTTTTGCGGTATGCGGGCCTCTCACTGTTGTGGTCTCTCCCGTTGTGGAGCACAGGCTCCGGACGCGCAGGCTCAGCGGCCATGGCTCACGGGCCCAGCCGCTCCGCGGCATGTGGGATCTTCCTGGACCGGGGCACGAACCCGTGTCCCTGCATCGGCAGGCGGACTCTCAACCACTGCGCCACCAGGGAAGCCCTCTATATCTGTTTAAATGGAGGCTGTAAGACTAGCTTCAGAAATGGTAAATATTCCAGGGGGTGAAGAGAAAGGGGGTTACCAGAACTCTGAAGTTTCTTTCAGCTCTTAAGGTATGATTTCCCCCCACCCCACCCCACCTGGGGATCAGGGGCCCTAAAAACCAAAACAAAAACACACAGCTCCTTCTTCCTGTTGAAAACATGTGTGGACTGTCCCCACCAGACCTGGTCCAACATAAGTGGCTTAGTGGTACGTAGTCTCCTGGCCATGCTGCCTGACTCTGTCTTGGAGTTAAACTTATTCCAAGACAGGCACTTCTAAAGTAAAAATAAAGGAGAACCAAAGAGCAAATCAATAAACTCTTCAGCAAAAGTGGTGTCATAAAGACACTCACTATGAACCTGGAAATGAATAAAACAGGACCTCTGTGGAGGTCCTTCCTGTGTGCCTATTGTAGTTGGCGAACCAAGGTGTAGCCCACAATCATCACCATACTTAAATTTTTTTCCTTTTGTAAAATGAGGATAAAACCCCTATCGTCTTTCCATCTTTCCTCTTCCATTCTACTTCCCAGTTTCTAATAACTGTAACATTACTTTGTTTACTTCGCTACATTGTCTTAATATTGTTTTTTTAACTATATTTACCTGTGTTTTGTCTATTAAGTGATTCTTTAAACATTTATTTCCTCGGAACAGTAATACATACACATGGCAAAAGAGTCAAACAGTGAACAGAATACACGAGATAAAGTCTCCCTTTCATCTCAGAGTCTGACACCCCATCCTCTAAGCATGTATATAGGCTTCTATATATATTCGTAAGTATTTTCTAGAGGCACTATTATTTTATCTTTTACATTTAGGTCCACAATCTATTTAGAACTTTTGCATAAGTAAAATGTTCACATAAGCATCTGTTTGGGAGCCCTATTCAGGTCCATTGGTCTACTTTCTAACATCTGGTAGTATAAATCCCCTAACTTTGTTCTTCCAGATTGTCTTGGCTGTTCTTGATCTTCTGACTTTCCATATACATTTTAGGGTCAGCTTGTCAATTTACACAGACACACACAGACACACACACAAAATCTGCTGGGATTCTAGTAGGGATTAGACTGAACCTATAGATCATTTGGGAGAACTGACATTTTTACAATATTAAGTCTTCTGATCCATGAGCATTGACTATCTGTCCAGCTACTTGGGTCTTCTCTAATTTCTCTCAATAACACAATTTTCAGTACAGAGTTCTTGTACCTCTTTCATTAAAATTTATTCCTAGGTGCAGTGGGTGGGGTGGTGCCCCAAAGACATTAGGTCTTAATCCCCAGAAACTGTAAAATGTTTTATTTGGAAAAAGCAACGTTACACATATGATTAAGGATCTTGAGACAGGAGATAATCCTGGGCTATCCAGATGGGCTGTAAATGCCAGTAGTGTCTTTAAATAATAAAGAAAAAGGGAAATTCAAGACACACACAGAGGAGAAGGAAATGCGAAGATGGAGGCAGAGGTTGGAGTGATTGTGGCCTCAAGCCAAGGAAGGCCAGCAGACATCAGAAACTGGAAAAGGCAAGGAGCAGATTCTCCCCTAAAGCCTCTGGAGGGAGCGTGGCCCTGCTGACACCTTGATTTCAGACTTTTGGTTTCTAGAACTGTGAGAGGATGGATTCATTTTAAGCTACTGAGTTTGTGGTAATTTGCTACAGCTGCCACAGGAAACGAATACACTAGGTATTCAATATTTTTGGTGCATTTGTACATGGTATCACTTTTTAAAAAATTCATTTTCTAATTGTTTAGTGCTGGTACATAAAATATAACTGATCTTTATATACAGACTGTATCAACTTGCTAAATTCATTATTAATACTAAATGGTTTATAAATTATTATAATTTTATATAGAGACTATCACCCTTTCTCCAAATAACAGGTTTATGTATTTCTTTCTAATCCTTATATATTTTTACCTTGCCTTTTTACAGTCGCTGGGAGGTCTAGCACAATAGTGAATTATAAATTCTTATACATTTTGATTTTGTAACTATGAAAATGTACTGTTCCAAACTTAAAATATAATGAAAATAATATTAAAAAATTTTAATACAGTAAAAAAGCAGCCAAACAAAATAATCAACATCCTTCTAGTTAACAAATCCAAAGGTCTTTTCTTAAACCCCTCTCATGACTCTGCATCCTTAGACATTGTTTATTAACCCTTTTTAATGCTTGCTTCTTCCTTGTCCAGATTCTTTTCTTCCTCTAACCCCTTACAGACATCCCCCAAATTTTCTTAGAACTTTTCTCTTTCTATACTGTCCTTGTTCACGTTGGGATACCATTTTGAGGCCTATTATTATTCTTCAGAACCCTTTTCTTCAGGGGCAAAACAGAAACTTGCTTCCCTTCCTTTTTTTTAAAATGCCATACCCTAAGACCCCTTCTTCATCCGAGTAGAATGCAGTCTGGCCTGCTCTGCCTTCTTTGCTGTACTCAAGAAAATCGTGAAATCTTCTCACTTTAAGGGTTTTACTAATAAATAGAAGTTACAGAAGCCCCCAAACTTTCACAATGTTTTGGTCCTGATCTATATACAAAAATTCCTTTCTGTAGAAAAGTGGCTGGAAGGTGTTGCAAAGTTGGGGTGTCAGAAAGCTGGCTGGCCAAGCAGCCTCAGAGTGACATTTATCTTTGTGAATTCACTCAGTTCTGGGTCTGGCCTTTGTGTTACATGACCAGAGATGCTGAATCATGATCATTAGAACTTGTGTATGAAAACCAAAATACCAATGTGTTAATTCACAATGAAAAATGTAACTGCCAAGGGAAACGACTATTCATTTCATTCGGCGAAGACATTCTCTCCTTGTAGAAAAATTATATGGGAAAGAATAATATTCAGAACTGTATTTGGTAAGAAAAGGAATAAAAGGTTTAGTTTTATGATTCAAATATTTAATGGCATCATATCAGATTTTGATAGAGACGAAATTACCTCCACTACCAGAACCAGATAGGTCTTGTACCTGCTCAGGAGACCTTCCCCTTTAGACTGAGACGCTGTCAAATACTTATTTCCCAGGCTTTTCTTGGCTCAATTCCTGATTTAGACATTCCTGCTTTAGGGATGTTGTTTCTTTCAGTGAACTATTTTCTGGCCAGAAAGGCTTATTTTTGGTTTGATCTATTCTGCATTGACCTACTATAGAAATCTTCCAGAACAATCTTTATTTTTAAGTGTTTGAAGAAGACCTTACTGTGGGCCCCAAATACCACTCTGCATACATCTGCATACTAGATGTTCACAACAAGTCCTCACTTCTACTTACTGGTGAGCAAAATTAAAAAAAAATAAAAACCCAAAAAATAAAAAAAGAAGAAAATCCTAAGTAGCCCCCAATGCCAGGCAGCCTGGCGCAGAGCAGACGTCCTCAAATCTGGTGAACGAAAAATGCAGTTCCTACTCCTGCCTAATGAAATTCAGGAAAGCATTACAGAGCGCATCGCATGCCAGGCTGGAAACCCTGCCAGACTGCAGCTCTGGCCTCACCTCCACTCCGGGCCTCCGCCCTCTTCAGAGTTCTGCTCCAAGGCTCGACCGCAGGTCATCGCACTGAGAAAGCGCCAACTGGGCAAGGACGCTGTCCTAATTTTATTTCACAACCGACAGCACCCACTCCCCTAATGAAATAGCAAAGACAAAAAAAAAAAAAAAAAAAAAAAGTAAGAGAAGGAAAACGGAGGAGAAAGGTTACCAAAAAAACCCAACAAAAACAACCACCTTTAGCAATATACAGCTGTATTGCTCGGCACTGGAAACTCATCTCGGAAGCCTCTGTCTCTCCAGGGAATCAGGCCCCAGTTCTGAGGATCAGAAACAAAACTGCAGCGTCTGGATTGTTGGGATCGAGCCTACTTCTCCGGCCACCTGGGCCTCGCGACCCGAAGACCGCCCTGTTACTCCGCCCGACTCCACCGCGGGCAAGCCCACGACCCTAGCTGGACGCTGTTGGAGAAGCCCTGAAACTGGGCAGCCTGTCCTCCGCAGCATCTCAAGAGGGCCGCGCTCCCGCCGAGGCCTGCCCTGACATCGCGCCGCGTAACCCCCCCAGAAAAAATGGGGGCCGCTCCCATAACTCAAGCGCCTAGGGTCTCACCCGGGCCTTTCTCAGGCCGGCCGCGTTCCTTCCGCCCAGAGAGGGCAAAGAGTCCGGATGCCTCGCGTGCGCCTCCGCCCGCGCTCCGGAGCGCCCCCTAGAAAGGAAGCCCGAGAGGCGGCCGCGCCTCTGCGGCGATTTTATTAGCGCTCGGTTGGGGTTGCCCGGTTTGTCGGCGAGCGGGGGTTCCCCTCCCCTCCCCCTCTTCCCCGGCGCCCCTCCTGCCCTCCCCCGCCCGGCGGCCGGAACCTCCCTGCGGGGCGGAGTGATACCGGCGGCGCCATAGAGCTCGGCGCGGCCGAGAGGGGCGCCGGGGACTGCGCGGGGCGGCCGGCGGGTGGAGGAGGAGGGGAGAGAGGCGGGGCCGGGGCGGGTTGTTGTGAGGCGACTGCGCTACTGCCGGACCGGGGCGGTTATGGCGGCTCCATATTAACACCCTCCTCCTCCTCCGCCGCCACCGCCGTCTCCTCCTCCTTCTCCTTTCCCTCCCGCCCGCGCTCGTAAGCCATCTCCCCCTTCACCCTGACGCCTACCTCTTCTCCTCACCTTTCCCCCTCCCCTCTTCTACCATGCCCGGCATGATGGAGAAAGGGCCCGAGTTACTGGGGAAGAACCGATCGGCCAGCGGCAGCGCCAAGAGCCCGGCGGGCGGCGGTGGCAGCGGCGCCTCGTCCACCAACGGCGGGCTGCACTTCTCGGAGCCCGAGAGCGGCTGCAGCAGCGACGACGAGCACGGTGGTAGCCTCGAACTCCTCCCAGCCAGCCCGCCTGCCCCCCTCCCTCCTCCCCTCCCCCAGCCCCCTCCCCTCGCCGCGCTCCCGCCCTCTCTCCCCTCGGAGCCCGGGCGCTGCGGTAGCCTCGAACTCCCGGTGCAGTGCAGCAGCACCCGCCGCGACCCCCGTCCCTCCGCCCTCGCCCAATCCTCCGCCCTCGCCCCCCCCCCCCCCAGCTCCCCGCCCCCATCCGCTGCCATCTCCCGGAGTGCCCGGAGTTAATATCTTCCCATCCACCCGCCGCTTCTTTCCTCCCTTCAGCAATTTTCATATTTTATTAAGTGTCTCTTCCTTTTTCTTTTTTCTTTCTTTTTTCTCCCCCCACGCCTTTTTCTTTTTTTCTTTTTTGACCTTGCTTTGCAGATGTTGGGATGAGAGTCGGAGCTGAATACCAAGCTCGGATCCCTGAATTTGATCCAGGTAGATCTGTTTGCTTAAGCAAAATCCTGTCTCCCCTTTTCTGGGATTGGTTTAGGGTGGAAGGGGTAGAGGGCGGGCGGGTGGGGTTGGGGTCCGGGTGTGCGGTTGGGAGGAGATGCGGGGCTGGGATGGGCAGGCATCTTTGGCGGGGAGGCTGTCACGCTTGGCAGGGCTGTGACACAGGGCGTGTGGGCAGATGTGTCCATTGCAAGGTTAACATGGTTCCTTTGGAGGCCACTTGCCCGCTGGTGGCATCACCTTTCTACCGCTTGAGCCCGGGTTGAACGGAGGAAGACGGCCCCTCGGCGGATTCGGGGGTCGGAGGCCGGGGGTGGAGCGGCTGCGGGGCCGAGAGCTGGAGGAGAGGGTGTGCGGGCTGTGTGTGGAAGAACCATGCAAATGTCAGTTGCCACACCACCGGCCCCCGGGAGCGGAGGCCCGCGCTCTGCCAGGGCGGCGATCCTCGGGCTGCTGTCACCGGCCGAAGCCGAGGGCGAGCCCTGCCCGACCCGCGCACACACGGGATTTTCTTTTTTCTTTCTTTTTGGCTAGGTGGTGTAGCTTTGGTGGCGACAGCTTTGCGGAGTGTAGGAGCCGCGGAGCGAATGGGATTGGGGGAAGAGGGTGGGGAGAAGCCAGAGGCACACCTCGCTCCAGAGCCAGCCCTGGGAAGTCAGACCACAGGACAGTGACTGCAGCTGCCAAGGAGACATTTTCTCCCCTAGCAGCCAGGTTCCAGCGTCCTCTGCCAACCCAGCTTGCGGGCTCCCTGTCTACTTTTCTCCAAACAGGCTCTCTGGCGGTCACGGGATTTCAGCCTGGACGGGGATTGGGCGAGAGTTTCGCATATGGAGGCGCCCTTGTTGGAGCCTCTCGGAGTGGAAGCGTGTTTCCTTCTCCCCCCAGCCTACCACAGACCCTCTTCAGTTCAGGCTTTGGGCAGACTTTGAAGGGGCTTCCCCACCCCCCCGCTTCTTGTACTTAGTTTTTGCCCATTGCCCGCGTATAGTAATGTGTCTCTGTCAGACTCTTGAATTCTATATTAGAGATTAATAGGGCTTACTTGTATTTCTTGGGGGGGAAATAGCATGTTTATTTGATTATAGGGTCTCGGTGGGTATTTTCATTCCTCTCCTGCCCATTACTGCAATGCAAAGTGATATTTACCAAACATTTAAACATTTTTAGGGTTTAGACAGCTTTTCTTGTCCCAAGGGAGAGGGTAAAATAATGTGTGTTAAAAGGATTCTCAGTGCAGGCTATTTTTCAACAGGTAAAAACAATGATACCAGAGTGCTCACTAGATCAGAGTTGCCTTCTAAATGACATGGCTTTGATACATTTTATTCAAAAGCTATCTGTGTGTGCTGGAGGGCTTCAAATAATTTGAAACATTGTGAAACTAATTTTCTTTATTAATGTAGCTAGTAGTGAATGGCACTTTCACATTACAGTGCTGCCTCGGGTTTTAACTTGACATTTGGAAAGTGCTTGCTCTGGCTTAAGACAGACTGAATTAATCACTCATCTCTTATTTTTGTGCCCTGAGCAAGTCACTGGCCCTCCCTAAACCTCAGTTTCTCTAGCTGTAAACTGGAAATAAAAATACTTCGAGGAATTCTTGCCAAGGTTGTGTGAGTGAATAAATGGCAGTTACTCAGTGAAGATTAAATTTCATAATTGTGAAGAATGGTTCTGCATACATTTATTCCTTTCTGATTTGGGGCTTTCATTGGTATCCTGCTTTTTCTGGAATAAACATTTCCAAATTAGAACTCAGCAGCGTAATAAGCATACCTATCTTTTTGCCCCATTAGATAGGTTTATATTTCATAGACAACTATACACAAGTTGATTAAGGATCTTGTATTTAAGACCCAGACTTCATGCTAGGCCAAATTTATGCATGCCATGGCCTGATCACTGTAGCAACTTTTGGAAAAAATTTCAAGCAAACAAATACTAGAACAAATTTCAAAGTTTGAAAAATAATTCATTGAAAGTACAGAATACTTTTTATGTGGTTTCACATGGCCACTATTTGTATTATGCAATTTACGTTATTATCATATTTTGTCTAAGTAGAATATTTGAGGGAAAAGTCACAAATATTACAATTTTTAAAGTTATATACTCAATTTACTCAGACTATAGTTGATACTTTTTATTAGAATAAGGACAAATATGATATTCTTTAATTTCATCTACAGGTATGCCTCAGAGATAATTGCAGGTTTGGTTCTAGACCATTGCAATAAAGCAAATGTCACAATAAAGCAAGTTACATGAATTATAGTTTTCCCAGTGCATATAAAAGTGTTCAATAGCATTAGGTCTAAAAATGCAATGTACACACCTTAATTAAAAAGTACTTTATTGCTAAAAAAATTCTAACCATTTACTGCAATAGTAACATCCAAGATTGCAGATCACCATAACAATGTAATAATAATGAAAAAGTTTGAAATATTGCAAGAATTACCAAAATGTGACACAGACATGAAATGAGCAAATGCTATTAGAAAAATGGTGCTGATAGACTTGATCGACATATCTGTGAAGCACAATAAGACGAGGTATGCCTGTATTCATTTTCTCCTTAATAATCTGCAGAATATTGAACCCAAGGACACAACTAAAACCAGTTATCATTTAAACTTAGGTGGGCTTTTCTATAGTTATAGGCAAATCTTGTCAAGCAAATGTAGATTATCAATTATTAGACACCTTTTACAAGGAAATTTTGAGCCTGCATGTCATTCAACATAGTACCACTGCTCTATCTTATTCTAAGTGTTGTGGTGGTGTGTGAAGTTTTTACTCCACGTCAATCAATATCATTGGGTGAGAACTTAACATATTTCTTTGGAAGAGATAAAGAGGAAAAGATGTTTATTAATTAATGATCGAAATTGAGAAATGGTCGGCTCCTCTCCTTTTCTCTTCTTCGTACTATTATCTTTAGTCTCATAAACCACTCAATCTATCTTCATGAAGATTGCCCACCCATAGCCATCCAAGTCATTTGGAAGAAAAATTCCTGAGGTATCAAGATGATGATTATCAAAATGTAGGAAAATTAAAAGAGGATTTTTTTGTGGAGGATATTTTTATTGGAGGAGATGATAGAAATTAAGCACAGAAAGAATGAATTATTAAAATGAGTATTGTAGAAAATATGAGAAGAACTGAGATTTAAATTGGAATTACTGAAGTTAGGAGATTAGGAACAGTTTATGTTAATTGATGAACCATTGCTAAGAATGCCGTTATAAAAATTTACTAAGCGGATTTTTGATTCTTTTTTAGGTGACTCTTCTCCTTTTGATTCTTTGCTAGGCCTTCCCCAACTTTTATTTAGTGCCTACTGACTATGCTCTTAACATCATGAGGAGCAGTTTTGTGTGGTGATTAAGAGTCTTACCTCTTATCATATGCGTTTTAGCCACTATGGTGCAGTGACCTTGGATGAACTGGGTACCTGATGTGTCCAAGCCTTAGTTTTCTCATTTGTAAAAGGGAGATACCACTAGCTATATGACAAGATGAAGTAAAACTATATGACAAGATTAAGTAAAAATTCATGTATATAAAGCAGTGGCATTCAAAATATTTTGCCTGCATACTTGTAGAAGAAATTTGAAAAAACAGATTCACATATTTTTAAGTTGACATCTATTATTTGTCACTGAGTTTATTAGTTGAAAAATGTAATCTCCAGTGTACTGAAAATGTTAACACTTTGAAATAAAATTGTTATATACTTATTTTAAATGCATCCAATTAAATGTAAATACGATAGTAATGTGGTAGTATCTATTTTATAAAATATATGAACAGGCTCCTAACATTGTTCCTTTTGTTTTTGAAATCATTTCCATGCATTTTCCTCACAGAATTTTATAATACATTTTTGTGCTTGAAAGTGCTTTATTGATCACCTATACAATTTCTCTACCATCATAGTATGTATTCTTGTGAACATAAGGTTCTAAGTGTTAAATTTCTTCTGGCTTGAGTTATTATAATTAATGTGTAATTAATTAAAACTGTAATAGTCATGGTGCCTTGAGTAAAAGAGAGCTTTGCTGATGTTCGTTTGGCATCATAGAGGTTTTTAAATTTTAGGCAGTGTACTTTTATAAGATTTGGGATGGGTGAAAGACCTGCCTTTTTTTTTTTTTTTAAAGTGAGGGAAGGGTGTTTGTGAAGAAGGAGGTCAGAAGTAGAATAAGTGTACAGCTTAGACTGCAGGTGAGTTCTCAGGCAGATTGTCTTGGGAAAGAAAACATAGGGAAGTTTGGAGTTCTGAAAATTGATTCCCAGAAAACATTCATGCTTGTGTACCGCTTGGAATGTCTTTGTTTACCTCAGTTTGAAATTGGTGAATTAAGTATATTTAAAAAAATATTTGGAGTGTCTTACTGATCTCAATATTCAAGTTCTTTTTTTTTTTTTTTTTTTTTTTTTTTTGCGGTACGCGGGCCTCTCACTGTTGTTGCCTCTCCCGTTGCGGAGCACAGGCTCTGGACACGCAGGCTCAGTGGCCATGGCTCACAGGCCCAGCTGCTCCGTGGCATGTGAGATCTTCCCGGACCGGGGCACGAACCCTTGTCCCCTGCATCAGCAGGCAGACTCTCAACCACTGCGCCACCAGGGAAGCCCTAAGTTCTTTATATAGAATATTTGTTCCATGATTTCCATCAAAATCCTTATTTGGAATGTCTTAAAGGAAATCTTAAATAGAAGATTTATATTTTTGTACTTACTTTGAAACTTGCTATTGTATAGAAATCCCAATCAAAATTATACTTTTGTTTTGTTGTTGGTTTTCCCCAAATTGGTCTCATAAATGTATTTTACCAACTGCAGTTAAGGAGATCTAAAAGTTTTCAGAAGGCTTGAACTTTTGTTTCATTTAATACTTGAAAAAACTGATTGCTCAATAATTTTATTTTCATAGCTGTTGAGCTACTATAGTCTTTTAAAATTGTGGTTGCTTGCTAAGTTTTGGTTTGTTTATTTTTGATCCATTCAGAAGATAGGCTACTTCTAAGGCCTTGGTTATTTTGTTGCTGAGTCAAATTGGATTCTCGGTATTATTTCTGAATATCAGACAGTTTTGAGGTATAATCTTAAACATTGTTATAGATAAAAGCAGAATAAAAATTGTGTTTTTATGTCCTTTAAATATTTTGGTTTACTTCAACTTTTATGATGGAAAGGGTAGAGCTCTACTGAATGCAAATCATCCTGAGGTAAATTGTTTTTAATAATGCAAGTTACTTTCTCCTATTCTTTTATAGGAGAGGAATCAGTAAAACAAAAAGTCATTTCAGCTATTCAGTTTCATTTTCAAAGGGTTGGTAAGAGAGGTCATCAGCCGTTTGAATTAGAGCCCCATGAGATTTTATACATTTATATTTTTATTTGATTGATAGGTAAGAAGAAGCCTTTCCAGAGTACAGAAAGAAGGGAACTTAAAGAACTGTCTTGAGTAAGCATATAGTAGTAATCATAAGTTTTAGGTAGTGCTTACCACATGCCAGGTACTTTACATATATGAATTCACTTATTTTTGAACAACTCTGTGAAGAAGGTGCTCTCATTATCCCTATTTTTAAAGATGGGTTAAACTGACGCACAGACAGATTAAGTAAATTTGCTCAAGGTGACAAAGCTAGGAAGTGGCAGAGCTGGGATGCAAACCTGGAGTCTGGCTCTATAAGTGGTTACACTCTTAACCATTATACTAAGATATCTCTCATTTCCTATAAACATCAGTCATCTTTTGGTCCTAGTGGGACACATATATGATTGAAAATGGTGGAGTCCGATTCAAGAGTAGTCAGGGAAAGAACATTGTGAAATGCCTAATGAGGCATTCTCTATACTCCAGACATATACACCCATATTAGAAGAGCTGTTTGTCCCCACAGTTTGGATGCCAGTTTCTGTCAGAAGATCGGGCCCTTAATTACAGTGCTAAGAATTTTTGGGGAAAGTTAACTGTTGTTCTTCATGGGCAAGAATACAAAAAAAAAAATAAATAAATAAAAGTTTATATCTGTTTAAGAAGAGATAATTAATGAAAATATTTTAATTCAGATTTTCTGTAATACAAGAATCAGGTGCAAGGAAGTATGTCTAAATATTAAGCATGTATGCTATCAAGACTTGAGACTTAATGGAAGCCTTTTCTTTGTTGCATTCCATGTTCTTTTAAGTAGTATTTAAATTATCTTATTGTCACAGTCCATAGTGAAAAAGAATCAGTCCCATATTAAAGGATTGAAGTTTAGGATACTCCCTAGAAATAGCAATAGATTTTATTAATTAAATAAATTTAATTAATTAATTAAATAAATTAATTAAATAAATAAAAAACTTAGATGTCTGTTTTATTTCCACTGAGTGGTTTAGCTATTTTGCTTTTGTGTTTTTATTTTATGTAATTAAAAATTAAATATATATCTTAATATTTTTTAAAGAAGTTTTTTAAAGACAGCTTAAAATTTATTTTTATTGAATATAAATTTTAGATAATGTACTTCTAACTTGCCTTTTCTTAAATTCTCAGCTCCTATTTTTATCCTCTTATTAAAGATAGTTATGACAAAATACAATATGTTTTGCTTTTAGGTTTATTTTGTAATTATGCTTTTTCTAATACTTTTATAGTATTCTCACAATTCTTTTTTCTCCATACCTAATTTTTCCTTATAGTAAAACATACATAACTTAACAATTTTAGCTTCATATTGCACTGTGTGTCATTCTCTAACTAAAATTTGTTTATTGAATATACAGTAGTGATGTGTTATGATTCTCCAAAAATAAAGAATGGCTGAATGACATTAAATTATTGCTTGATAGATAAAGTCTGTAGTTGGGAGTATAATAGTAGTTAATTTTACCCCTGGAAATGAATATTCTTTATTCTGAATATCTTATAACTTTATAAATGATTACAGTTTAACCTCAGAATTATATTAATGTTTTCTGTGAGTAATTTTGGAATTCTAGTCATTAGTTGCTGGTGGCTATCAACAGCTCATAGTTTTTTTTTTGTTTTTTTGTGGTTTTTTTTGCGATATGAGGGCCTCTCACTGTTGTGGCCCCTCCCACCGCGGAGCACAGGCTCCGGACGCGCAGGCCCCGCGGCCATGGCTCACGGGCCCAGCCGCTCCGCGGCATGTGGGACCCTCCCGAACCAGGGCACGAACCCGCGTCCCCTGCACCGGCAGGCGGACTCTCAACCACTGCGCCACCAGGGAAGCCCACCTCATAGTTTTAATTAACATGAATGAACCTAAGAATTAGGAAGAAGCCAGAAAAGGACCATCGAGTATTTAAAGACAGAACCTACTGGCATGGACTTGGCTCTGGGATAGCTGTGTCAGGCCTTTCGTTCATTCTGTCTATTCTTTTTTTATATATATATAAATTAATTAATTTATTTATTTATTTTTGGCTGTGTTGGGTCTTTGTTTCTGTGCGAGGGCTTTCTCTAGTTGCGGCGAGCGGGGGCCACTCTTCATCGCGGTGCGGTGCGCCGGCCTCTCACTATCGCGGCCTCTCTTGTTGCGGAGCACAGGCTCCAGACGCGCAGGCTCAGTTGTTGTGGCTCACGGGCCCAGTTGCTCTGCGGCATGTGGGATCTTCCCAGACCAGGGCTCGAACCCGTGTCCCCTGCATTGGCAGGCAGATTCTCAACCACTGCGCCACCAGGGAAGCTCCAGGAAGCCCCCGGGAAGCCCCCGGGAAGCCCCCTCTGTCTATTCTTAATTTACATGCAGTTTCAATAGAGCTTGATTTTTCTGACTTTTTAGATTATAACAGATTAGAAATAAATTAGAAACAGCAATAGTATGCTTCTAGATTAGAGGTAGACTCAGATTACATTAAGGAGAAATAGCATTATTTACTTTTCCATGGTTTGACTTTGTTTTCCTCTTACACAGAATACAAACTTTTATAAATATAAAAAGTAATAAATGAAATTAACTCTAAAAAGGAATAACTGGCAGACCCCTAGCAAGGAGAACAAGATTAAATAAAAACCATAAAAAGCAGATACAGGTATTTAAAAATTATAATAATCTTGGCCCATTTAGATATGGGCAAAACAATTAACTCATCACCTGAGGTATTCACTCTAGTTTTAAAGCCAGAGTTTGTAATGACTCCTAAGTAATGTATAGAAGGTTAAATCAGATTTACTACCCGTTAAGAAGTAGGGATATAAAATGTACTTAGTAAAGTCTTTCTTTTTAATTTAAAGAGGGTAAGCTTCAGTGTTTGAAATTTCGTTGGTATCTATAAATGGTATATTTACTATATTTAGTGTATATCTGTTTTCCTTCCTTTGTTTTCCTGTACTTTGTTTCTTTGTCCTCTTTTGCAGGTACTGTACTAAAATAGAAATAAAACTTACTTTGTTTATACTTATTTTGAATGTAAAGTTCATCATATTCAAAATAATTAATTTTTTCCCCAGGTGCTACAAAGTACACCGATAAAGACAATGGAGGAATGCTTGTATGGTCTCCATATCACAGTATCCCAGATGCCAAATGTAAGTTTTCTGAAATTGAATGTTTATGTCAATAGGGAATCTATCAACCAATTCAAAATGCAACTTATATTTGTTTTTGGGTCTCTTAGATTCTCATAAGAAATCAGTTTGTCTTTGTTTTGTTTTGTTTTTTTGATGGAGCTTGTTATGTTAGAATGTTTTTCCTTTTGAAAGATAGTGGGTTGATCATTACAATTTGTGTCAGGCCCAGGAAGACTGAAAAAACCTAGGATCTGATGGCATTGCTGCTTAAATCCTCAAGCAGGGGAGGGAGTTACTATGTAGACATCTGCACAGGCTATTCCTCAGTATATGAAGCTGTAAAGAAATGCCTTCAAACTTCCAAGAGCCCACTATCATTACCATTTTAAAGAGGAAAGGGGAAAGAACTGACTTCAGCAGCCATCAATCAGGTCATCTTTGTGCTCTCCATTTCTGGACGGAGACCTTCTGGATCATTGACCATGCACTTCTTGAATCATGGTGTGGCTTTAGACTTCAATGTGATGTAGCGGACCTGATCCTTTGCGGCACATCAGATATAGGAAACGTGCAGGTAACAAAACTAAGATCCCCACCCCTCCATTCAGTTATCATTTGATTTATTAAAACAAACAAACAAAAACCACTGAAGAGCTATTCTAGTGGCTGTAAAATAAGCTTGTCTTTTAAAAATATTTACTAAATCTTAAAGATGTCCCATGATGGTTTATTTAGTTTCATGAAAATTAATGATGTCCTATATATCATGTGCATAGTAAGTCTAGTCATACTTATTGATGCAGTAAGAGAACTAAAAATTGAAAACGGGGTGTTACTTTGCATACCTGATAATTCCTCCTATTTAAGAGCTTCAGAATACCAGCAAAAAGTCTAGCTGGTAACGTAGGAATTATATGCCCTTGAGGTATTCTTAACAGAAAACACAAAATTGTACATTTTGTGTGCTGAGAAACCTGAAAGAGACGATCAGGTTTTTTGGTTCAATCTTCATTATAGGCAGAGGTTTTCAGTCACAAACTGAGCATTAGGGTGTCATTGGCGTTTGCTGTTTTAGCACTGTTTTATACAATGGTGCATTTCTTAGCAAAATGGAAAACAAAATTCAGAAAGCCAACATGTGCTGGTAGTGGTGTGTCCATGTGGAATATCCAACTGAAGGTACAGGGCAGTGACTTTCATCCCTGGCTGTGCTTTGGAATCACTTAGGGGAACTTTAAAACAAATTCTGTTGATGTCTGGCCTCTACCTCAAACTGATTAAATCAGAAATCTTTGGGGTGGAGCCAGGACTTACTTTTTTAAAGCTCCCCTACTGATTCTAATGCATAGCCATGGTTGAGAACCACAGGGTGATTGGTATTGTTCAGCCTTCTATTTATAGGACTATAAGACATTTTTGTTAATCAGCATGTATTTAGACCTGTCATGTGTTTAAGTACTATGGGTTCTAAATAGAATATAATATTTGGATTTTCTTCATCAAAAGCTTCCAGTCTCAGGGAGATATAATAACATCCGTAAAAATAGTTAATCTTAACAGCATTATTGTTATAATAGCATATTTATATATTAAACTGTACTATTAATAACAGCAAACTCTTAGAAAGTACTTAAAATGGGCCAGATGCTGTTTCAAACACTTTACATATATTAGCTCATTTAATCCTAGGAGGAATAGTACTAAATATAGTACTATTTTTATCACTATCTATAGTGAGGAAACTAAGGTACAAAAAGGTCAAGTTAATTGCCTAAAGTCCAAAAACAAGTGACAGGGCTGGGAACCAAGTCCAGGTAGACCAGCTGTTCTGGGATCAGAATTCTCAACCACTTCTTCTCAAAAATGTGCTTAAAGAACTTATATATATATATATATAATATAGGATCAAGAAGGACTTCACGTAAAACCGAGTCCTGCTGAATGTGAAGTGGCAGATTTCTTAGCAATGAAGCCTTGAAATAGCCAGTATATATATCATCATAGAAACTGTGCTTATTTAAACAACTCTACTGGCTTGATTACAATAATTGAGGATGAAGAAAAATGGAATATTCAAACATCTTTTATATAGCTAGCAGGAAGAGCTGAAGAAAATTTTAGGGATACTGAAGTATATATAAATTGTTATTATGTATAGCTGGCAAAACTATAGATAAACCATCCTTTATACAATAATCAGAAACGGGAAGGTAAAAGCTTTGGGAAAACTCTAAACATGAGATGGGGTCTTAAATAATTGTCTCTTCAAATAAAGACTGCAATAGAAGTTACCTAATATTTTATACTGTAATTAGGCTTTATTGGCTAACCACAGACTGGTCTTTTTTTTAATAAAAATATAATTACAGTAATGTCAGTGAATTTAATAAGTAGATGCTGTATGGTCACAGAGATAACTCATACTAAGTAAAATTTTAAACCAAGTGAACTTCTGATCCTGGTCATAGAAGTGAAAGTCTTTTTTATAGTATTTCATGGAAAATGACTTTGGCTATTTTTTTACCCCTAGAGTGTAATTGTTTTTAAATTTTGCTTTGTTAAAAAAAAAAAAAGTCAACCTGGGCAAATGAAGTAAATGAGAATAATTAATTATATAACATTGTTTCATTACAGTGGATGAATATATTGCAATTGCAAAGGAGAAACATGGCTACAATGTGGAACAGGTATGTAGAGAAGCATTTTAATATTAAGGTTTGCCTCAGTATTTTTCAAATCCAAAGAACATCTCATGATAGTTTCTGTCTTAAGAAAGTGCATAAGTTCAACCAACTTTATAGATACTACAAAAGTCCTAGCAAAGTCTGACCTTTCATCATCAAGGATTTTGCTTTTATAAACATTATTTATCTCAAGGGCTTGAACATTTTTCTCTCGATACCTCTGTTTCTTATCTGTTTTGAGTTCTTAAAGTATCTGAAAGCCTTCAGGATTACTCTAGCAGATGCTCAAGAAAAAGGGAAAATTTTTTTAAGTAGAGGTAATTCTCTTTGACTTTTTAACCTAAAAGTCCTAAAAGTTAAACTTTTTATTTAAAGAAATACTTAAGATTTTCAGATTTTGAAGGAAATCGTTCACAAAGGGCTTTAAGAAAAATTAGAAAACTTTAAAAGGAGATATATATGGCATATGGTTCATTATCCCTAGTAATAAGGGAATGGAGAACATGGAAAAATAAAAGTGAATAGAAATTCTTAAATTTCATTTCGACTAAGTAAAAAATCAACCTTTATCAGAATTAATATAAAGTAAGTGAATTTTCTGTAACCTGGATTATTAAGAGCTAACTTTATAGTTAGTAACATGATTAAATAATAGAGAGTCATTTCAGTGAAACTGAGATGTTTATCTAAATGTAGTTAACTGTTCTGTGGATTTTGAAGACCTTGATTACGTATTTTGTTTTTAAGCCTCAGCTTGCTTTTTAATATTTGTTTGAGAAGGTTAATCCTTCAAAATGTGACTATACATATTTTCATTTTCATGTTCATTTTCAAGGAGTATTACCAAAGTACAGAAATTAAAAACTCACTATTTAGAAAGTTGCTGTATCTCTTCTTAAAAAATAAATCTTTATCCCCTAAATGATACTCTGTACCTTATAGTAAAGATAAAGACCTACCTACCGCTTACTTACGATAGAAGGGAAAGTTGTTGAATTGTTAGAAATTATCCATTTCAGACTTTCCTATGATTTGGTAATAAGGTCATTGAAGTTATTAATATGCCTCATAATAATTCTTTGTGTATGTTATGATAATAAAGAACATTAAAAAATATATGTGGTAAAATATTGTTAAAGTTGCAGTTGAGGTACTCTTACTTCTTAAAAGTATTTAGCCCATGATACACTTCTAACAGGTTAAAACATAAATATTTCTCTACTGAGTCTTGACTGAGCACTTCTAGTTTTGTGTTATAATTGATAGTTTCATTTAAGTATTGACTTACAGGTTATTTTTCCTTTTAGCATATTTTTCTCTACACATTGACAAATGAATAAATGTGAGTGAAAGTCTTGATATGAGCCTACAAACCTGCTTTAGTAATTATAGCCACTCTCCTCAGCTCACTTTTTCTAGATTCTACAGCAAATATGGTATGTAAGAACATTTACTGTTCTGAGGCCCTGATTAAAAGAAATAAATAAATGAGGTCTGCTACCTGGGCACCCCTGATTAAAAGCCCCAAACTGTGAGTGTATCTTCAGTTGAAGTCATAGGCTTAAGATTTTAACCTAATTTGTGTTTAACTCTCTTAAGTGTGATGGAACATAAGTCCATTAAAACCAAAGGGGAATGATTTCTCTTCAAAGGCACTTGGCATGTTGTTCTGGCATAAACATAACATTGAGAAGTCCCTTGCTGATCTCCCTAATTTCACTCCCTTTCCGGATGAGTGGACAGTGGAAGATAAAGTCCTATTTGAACAAGCCTTTAGTTTTCATGGGAAGAGCTTTCACAGGATTCAGCAAATGGTATGGTAATTTTGCTCTTACTGTGATTCATACCTGAGTGATAACCTTATTCTATTGTTAAACACTTCCTAATTATTAAATACAAAAAAGTTTTCCAATCTAATTTTAATTTTTAAAAATATTTTGAAATAAGTATATTTTACATTGTCTTATTTTCTACTATTCTAATGCATGATCATTATGTGCCATTTCATTGTAATAAATTAACATTTATTATGACTTAAGTATATGTTTAATAGAGTTATTAAATACGTTTGTCATTTCAGGAAAAAAATCACAATTTCATTTTTATTTTTAAATGTTTCATTTTTCTAACATTAGGATTTTATTTTCAAATTTATATTCCTTTGGATATGAAAACCAATTTTTAGAAATTCTGTATTATTTCAACATTGTTCAGGTGCTGTTGCTTTTTTTTTATTTAAAGAAAAGCTATTTCTAGTTGTTAAATTTCTAGTATTGTGTCAAAATAATATAAATCTGAGAAGTTGCTACATTAAACTCTTTTAACTTGAATGAGTGGAAATTAAATAATGTTTGCAAATATATCTAAGTGTCTTCCATAATCAAAGAGAACATTTTTAATTGGAAGTGTGTGTCCTTGTTTGCCAGTATGAGAAAGCAGTGCATGATCATTAGTCATTTTAATACCCAAGACTTTATTTTGTAGCTTAAGTCTATTTGCATCATCTATCATTTTAATTTTATCTCTCCTTTCCCTGCTCAGAATAAATAAGAATATTTATTTAGAAATGTGAGTGACATAGATATGGTGGGGTGCTATGACTATAGCTGCATTTTTTAGCTCTATAATTCATAAAGGTACCTGGGAAAATATTTTTTGTCTATGCTTTTGTTTGCTAAGTATCATGATACTTATGATAGGTCACCTGTTAATCAGAGTTTATGAATAAACTTGCTTGATATTAACATGATTTTTTTTTCAAGCTTCCAGATAAGACAATTGCTAGCCTTGTGAAATATTACTATTCCTGGAAAAAAACTCGATCTAGGACAAGCTTGATGGATCGCCAGGCTCGTAAACTAGCCAATAGACATAATCAGGGTGACAGGTGGGTTGAATGCCTTTATGTAGTTACAGGTATTGCTTGTATTTCCTAAGGCAGAACAATTATCACAATACAGTATAAATGCTTCTTATCCTTACATTCATGTTTGTACTCTGACGAGAAGAACTGAGTGATCAGAAATCTTAATAGTAAGAACTCTCTTCAACTCTTGAACTGTTAATCATAGCCAGCAAACCTTGCAACTGAGTTATATGTGAGTAGTATTTAACTAATCACAAATGCTTCCTTTCAGTACTGATGTATTCAATACGTATATTTAGAATATGTTAAGAAATATATTCTCTGGAAGATGGTCTTTCCACAGTTATCTGAGTAACTGAGGTCCACATTATTGTAGCTGTATCTTTCTGGTAGTATAAAAGTTCATTTTTTCAGTTCTCCCCTTGGAACACATTTATTAATTTGATATAATAACTTATTATTTCAGTTCTCCAGTTGGAAAATAAGTATTATATCAAATTAATAAATGTGTTCTTTTTCCCAAATGATATTTCTTTCTAAATATCTTTCCTATTGGGTCTCTGTTTTTTAGCTAGAAATGTTTGCTTAAATGATTCTATATACCTAAAAGGGTAAATGTTTCTAAACACTACAGAAATCTAAACTATAAAAGCTCGTCTTCCCAAGAACAACTCTTGGGGAATATTTAGTAAAATTATTAGCCAGGTATATTGCAGTTTGATGAGAGCACTGGAATAGAATAAAAGGAAGTGAAGTAAGTTTATTAATCTTTGGTTTTTTTCAGTGATGATGATGTGGAAGAAACACACCCAGTGGATGGAAACGATAGTGATTATGATCCCAAAAAAGAAGCCAAGAAAGAGGTAATGATAATCATTAGGGTGCTTATAATTGTTCTACAAATCCACTCCAAAAAACGAATAGTACTTCATATTAAGAAAAACATTTTTACATAATGGGTTAAAAGGTAGTAAATTTCAAAGTTAATTGGAGGTTTTTGGAAAAACGGTAACATCTAGAACTCCAATTAGCCAGTGACTTAAGTAATTTTGGGGTTATCTCATCCACTCCGAAGTATAAAAGCCCTGCCACGATGCCTATTCTTTTTTTTTTTTTTAATAAATTTATTTATTTATTTATTTATGGCTGCATTGGGTCTTTGTTGCTGTGCGCAGGCTTTCTCTAGTTGCGGCGAGCAGGGGCTTCTCTTCGTTGCGGTGTGCGGGCTTCTCATCGCAGTGGTTTCTCTTGTTGCAGAGCATGGGCTCTAGGCTCATGGGCTTCAGTAGTTGTGGCTCGAGGGCTGTAGAGCACAGGCTCAGTAGTTGTGGTGTACGGGCTTAGTTGCTCCATGGTGTGTGGGATCTTCCCTGACCAGGGCTTGAACCCGTGTCCCCTGCATTGGCAGACGGATTCTTAACCACTGTGCCACCGGGGAAGTCCCTATGCCTATTCTTTTTTTTATTATTATTTTTTTTTATTTCTGGCTGCCCCAAGTAGCTTGTGGTATCTCACTTCCCGGACAAGGGATTGAACCCAGGCCACAGCAGTGAAAACCCGAAATCCTAACCACCAAGCCACCTGGGAACTCCCCACGATGCCTATTCTTTAATCCATAGAAAAGAAGTAGAACCACCCTCAGATAATACAATATTAGGTGTAGAATATTCTTGGAAAACATTTAGTTTATTCCATGTTATAACAAATTATTAATTAGTACCAGGTATACTGACAGCAGTGAAAATTGAAAGCTGCATCAAAGGAAGAGATGGAAGAATCCCCAACTAGAAGAGCACTCATATTCCTCAATTTAATGATAATAATGATGACTTAAAATCATTAAGGAGAAAAGTTTTGAATTGATATGCATGCTCATTTATTAAGGCAAGGAATTACATAATTGTAAAAAAATAGACCAAATGTTGATGGGTAAAGGCTTGTGATGTATTGGCAGCTGTGGAATAGTGAAAATAACATTGAAAATTGGAGAATGTGACTTCATCCAATATGACTCCCATTCCTCCTCTTAAAGAACTCAATGCCATGGCCCATTCTGGCCCTTGTCATCGTTCATCAATGAAATTTAATAAATCCTACTAGTAACTTGATATCTTACTGATTTTCTTACTACTGCTAAATGTTCTCAAATTCCTTGATTCCTTCATTTCTTTTCCAAGTCTCCTTGTTTCCCCAAACCATAGACCAAATGACCAATTACTTAAGTGGCTCCCTTCCCAGTATCTTTGACTCCCCATTTCTCTCACCCTTCTGCTATTCCTTCTCTAACCCTATAAACCCACAATGCTGGATCAGTTGCTATTCTTGGTCTGGTGTAGCAGGAGAAAATTGCATGACCATGTATATTGTTGCTACTTACAAAAAGTAGTTTCCAATCTCAGTGTAGCCCTTAGTACCTCTCAGTTTTTAACCTGTAATTTTCAGTTTTTTCCATTGGTAAAATTAAAAGGTTTGTATTGACAGTCAAAGAGGTAATATGTATAAAAGCACTTATTACAATACCCTGTACATAATAAATCTTGAATAAAATTTATTATGTAAGCAACTGTTTGAACATTCATCCTTTTCTACACATCACCTACCACCTCTCCACTCCCCTAAAAAAACTTAGCAGATAACTTCACTTTCTACTTCATGGAGAAAATATCAAGCAGGAACACCCTTAAATTCCAGCCCTTCCCCTAACCTCTGTGCTACCATACTACCCTTTTTATCTGAGTATATTTACACTTAGAATGTTACATTAAAATTATTGTATTTTGCCCACTAAGCTGTGAACTCTTTGAAGTCAGGGCCCCAGTAACACTGGAACATCTAGTATCCCCTAGCACTTTACATAGTACTCATTGTCCACTTCCTTGCTGGTACTTGATAGGATGAGATTTTTTTTTTTTTTTTTTTTTTTTTTTTTTTTTTTTTTTTTTTTTTTTGCGGTACGCGGGCCTCTCACTGTTGTGGCCTCTCCTGTTGCAGAGCACAGGCTCTGGATGCGCAGGCTCAGCGGCCATGGCTCACGGGCCCAGCCACTCCGCGGCATGTGGGAGCCTCCCGGACCGGGACACGACCCCGTGTCCCCTGCATCGGCAGGTGGACTCCCAACCACTGTGCCACAGGGAAGCCCAGGATCAGATTTTTTAAATGTCACAAATCCAGTAATATGAAATTACTGAATGATCAGTCTGAGCTGAATGCCTCTCTCTCAAGATAGGTCCCTCCCCTTGTTCTGTATAATTTCACTGCTTGTTTGACCTATCTTATCCCTTCATATTGCCTCTAGGACCTTCTGTTTGCCATACTTTCAACCTTTTCATTGCAGCCCAGAAGTAAGCTCCAGTCTTTCACTTAAAAGCATGACTATCTCTCAACCAGTCTAGAAAGAATTATCCTCCTTAGCATTACTTCACTCGAGTTTGCTTCAGTCAGACTTCTGTCCCTTTACTTCACTGAAACTGCTGATAGGTCAGCAGTGACCTCCTAACTGCCACATCCAAGGACTGCTTTCTCAGTGTACTCTCCTTGTGCTTCCTGTATTGTTTCAAGTTATTGACCCCTCCCTTCTTCTGAAAATCTCTTTTTGAGTTTTCTAACACCATTCTCTGATTCCTGTCTACCTTTTTAACCATTGTGTCTCAGTTTTAGTGACTTCTTTTTCTCAATTACTCTGTTCATTATGTCATTACCGTTTTTAATTCTCTCTCTCAAGTAACTAAATTTTGTTCTTTTCTCTTTGGTCTTCTAGGTGACTGCCTTATTTTTAGGTTTTCATCTCTTCTCTGAATTACTGACATTTTCTATCTTATCTTAATTTACCTTATCTCCATGCCTCCAGACTGCACCACACCTTCCAAGTCCATTCTTCACCCTGCTGCCAAAGCAATCTTTTTAAAACCAAATTTACTGTTTGCAACCCTTCCATGGCTTTGTCCATAGGATAAAACAGTCTTTCTAGTTAGGCATTCCCTGCCCCACCCCACTTATTTCATATTACTAAGAGAGTTTCAGGTAGGTGTTTTAGTTCCCCCAGCCTTTGTTCTTTGTTGGTCCATTTTTTTTCTAGAATTCCCTTTCTTCTCAAATCTGCCAGGCAAATTCCTCATAACTCTGCAACATATAGCTTGTCTATGAACTCTCCTGTGCCTTATGTTGAATTGACCACTGCCTTAATTTTCTTTAAATCCATTGCAGTACTCAGTGAGCTAAGTGGTACTTGTTTACATCTGGTTTCCCCTCACCTGCCTACCTATCCCTGGGTGGTAAGCTCTTAAAGAGCAAGAATTGTGTCTTAACTACAGGGCCTGGTAGATAGTAGGCTTTCAGTCAAATTTATTTTAACAGATGAGAATATATGTTATGAATTCTTAATTACTGTGCAAATATGAGAGATAAGGGATTTGGGTTTAGTTATGAAGGAAATGTATGTATGTGGAATACTGTTTTTTCCAACTATGCGAGATGGTACTTACACATTTGGTCTTTTGTTTGCCTGTGATCTCATCCTGTTAGCAAATATAGTGAGGGGAGTAAAAGTTAAAAAGTGTTAAAAACATACTGCAAGGTTGTGGTCCAAGGCTGGCACTGTTTGTCAGCAGCTTCATTCATTTCTCTGTTCTTTCACAGATGATACGGCCACCACTCAGGGAATGATACTACATCATTACCTTTAACACACATATTTATAGCTGCTTCTGCATGTTGTTGACACATTATATGGAAAGGTTTTTATTTTTAACTTTTAAAAATTATGAACTATACATACCATAGACTGTGTACAATTTAAAGAATAATAATAAAACAAACACCAGTGTGTCCATGACTGAGCTCAAGAAACAGAAGTCCTTTGTGTATGTTTTCTTTATTGCACCCCTCCCTTCTTTCCAGTGGGAACCTCTATCCTGAAATTTATCAATTATTCACTCCCTTTTTTATAGTTTTATCACAAAGTTATGTATCTCTGAGCAACTCACATTTAGTTTTGTACATTTCAGACTTGATTTAAATGGTATCATATTGTATGTGTTCAGCTATGCGCATTTTTTTGTTGCTGTCCAACATGTTTTTGCAGTTCATTTTCATTGCTGTATTACAGTGTTCTGTTGTATGCATATGCTACAACTTAACCACTCTCTAATTAATGGACATCATTTCTAGCTTTTTATTATTATGAACAATACTGATAAGAACATATCCTGGATACATATATATAAGAGTTCCTTTGGGACAGCGGTTCTCAGCTAGGTTTAGTATTACTCACAGAAAGGGCATTTAAAAATTATGGACGTGTTTTTGGTTGATGGGCACCACTGGCATATAATGGGAAAGGGATGCCAGCTCTCCTGAAATGCACAGCACAGATTGTTCCACCAAAATGCCAGCAGTGACTTAGTGAGTAATAATACCCTAGGATTGTTTGGAGTGGAATCACTCTATTTTAGGGTATAACCATGTTTAACTTTCCTAGGTAATGGCAAATCATTTTCTACATTTGATGCACTTCTGTTGGGCTATGAGAGTACTCATTATCCACTTCCTTGCCAATACTTTATGTGGTAAGACTTTCAAGATGTTAGAAATCTGATAACCTGAAATGGTATCTCATTGTGTTCTCAATTCATTCATGAGATTACTAATAAGGCTGATTATTTTTCCATCTGTTTGTTGTCTATTATTGTGTCCTTTTTTAATGCTTATTTGTGTTTGTTTTTTATCTATTGGTTTGTTTTTGTCCTTAAAGACAATGTATAAAATTTTTAAGTTTTAAAGTTTTGTTTTTTACACTTAAGTCCTTGATCTTTCAGTAATTAGGTTTTGTTTATGTTGTGAGATAGAGACCCATTTTTATTTATTTGTTTTCTAATATGGAAGTGAGTTCATTTCTTTCAACTGGTCTGCCATGTCAGCTTCATCATAGATGAGGTTTCTATATATGTATGGCTCTCTAGTCTGCTTCTCTTGTCAGTTATATATCCCTTGTCAGTCACACAATGTCTTAATTACTATAACTTTATAATAAGTCTTGATAGCTGCTAGGATGAGTCCCATTACTTGGTAGTGCTTCTAAAAGTGAAAGTCCTTGGCTATTTTTGGACTTTTGCTCTCAAACTTCAAAGTAGGAAAGTGCTACTTGATGTTCCGTTGAATCTACATATAAACTGGAGAGAAATGAAATCTTTAATTGTTTATAGATTAGTTTGCATTTCCTATATAGAGGTTTATATTATCTGAAAATAATAGCAGTTTTATTTCTTTTCAGTCCTTATAATACCTTTTATTTCTTCCCTTACTGAACTGGTTAGAATCACCAGTATAATGTTGAATGAAGTTATGATAGCAAATATTTTTATCTTATTCCTGACTTTAGAGGGAATGATTTTTGTGTTTCAACATCAAGTAGGATGTTATTAAAGGTTTTTGACTTGCTCACATGACTGGTAATTGATATACTAGCTGTTAGCTAGCATTCCTCTCTAGCCTGGTGGTCCCTTAGTAATTTGGTTTCTGACCATGGCTGGTTTCCTCCAAAGTAATCATCCCCAAATCTACTGCATTCTGTTGGTTATAAGTGAATTACTAAAGTTGGTCCAGAATCAAGGAGAATGGGAGAGAGTCCCACTTCTCAGTGGTTGGAATGTTGAGGAATTTGAGGATATGTTTTAAAACCTCCAAGTCTAGAATGTCGAATTTTCATAAATGTTTTTCCATGTGTGCTTGAGAGTAATACATACTCTAATTATTGGTTACAGGTTTTTTATGTGTCTTAATTGAAGCTTGTCAGTTATATGCTTGAAATCAATATTCTGTTACTGCTTGCCTACTTGCTAGGGTTGTTTCAGTTGGTGTTTATGTGCTTATCTGATGGATTATTGAGAAATAATACTTTTTATATTTTGAAGCTATTGTTATTAGGTATATAGAAATTGTTTTATCTTGTTGAATTGAACCTTTTATCAATATGTAACGATCCTTTCATCTCTTTCGATGTCTTCTACTTTTCAAGATTATTTTGTCTGATATAACTCTATCACCTTTCTTTTGTTAAGTGTTTGCCTGGTATATCTTTATTGCTTAATTTCAACATTTCTATGTCCTCACATTTTAAGTATGTGTCTTACAGGAGCATATAGGTTGGACTTTATATTTTATCTAGAGAGTTTAGCTCCTATATACCAGTCATGATCATTGATATTTGTATTTTTGTTCTTTCTTATTTTTACCTTCTATTTGACTTGCTTTTTCTGGTTTTCTTTCCCCTCCTTTATGGCCTTCTTTTTGGATTAAGAATCCATCTCTTGTTTGATTTTGTTTTTTTTTTAACTGTCTACTAGTTTGGAATGTTTCTATATTTCTATTCTTACTGTGTATTCTGGAAATTTTATCCTGCATATTTAACTTAAAGCCTAATATTGGTGTTTTTAATGGGATTTTGATTAATATAAGACCCTTAGGCTGCTTTGACTTCAACCACTATCCTCTTGATTTATATGCTATTTTTGCCAAGTTTTAGTTACATCTTATTTTTTAAAGTATCTCATATTAAACACATAGTCGGGGTTAGTTTAGATTTACCCACATGCTTAAAATTAATTTTGCTTATCATTCTTTCTTGAATCTTAGAACTTTCTTTGAAAATAATTTTTCTTTTTTCTTAAGTGTATCTTTTACAGGTTAATTTAATGAGAGTCTATTGATTATAAACACAGTCAGTTTTGGAATGTCCAAAATGTCCTTCCTTTTTCTTGAACACTTAGTTTTGCTGGGGTTAGACTTCTAGGTTGACGGATATTATTTGAAGATATTATTCTACTGCTTTCTGATTTCTGTCATTGCTTTAGAGAAGTCTGCTGTCAGGCTAGTTACCATTCCTTTGGAGGTAATTTAACTTTTCTCTTTGTCTGCTTTTATGATCTCTTCTTTGTCTTTAGTGTTCTGTAGCTTCATTTTAATGTATCTGGTTATGGATTTCTTTTTTTAAACTTGCTTCGGATTCATTTGTACTTTCTGAATCCTGTCTTAAGTTCTGTAAAATTCTCATTTGTTGTCTCTTTGAATATAGATTCTCCCTCATTCTCTCTATTCTTTCTTTTGGGAATTCTTTTTAGAAATGTAATGGACTTTTCACATGTCTCTTAACCACTCATATTTTCCATCCTTTTGTCTTTCCATACTTCTGTACTATGTTTCGGGCATTTTTCTCATATGTGCATTTGAAGTCACTAATTTTCTTTTGAGCTCTGTCTGATCGGCAAAGTAACCCATCCATTGAGTTTCTAATCTTATTTATAATAGTTTTTATTTCTAGATGTTCTATTTGGTTGGTCAGTTTTGATAGACTCATTTCTTATAAGAATATTCCATATTTTCAGTTCTTTTATTTCTTTATACACATATAACACATTTTTGTATTATCTTTACCTAGTAATTGTAATATTTGTCATCTTTGTGGATATAATTCTATTGTTTGCTTTCTGCTGTGTTTCACTCATGAGGCTTGTTTGGCAGTTTGTGGTTGTGAGCTCATTTTCCTTGGAACATATTTGTTGAAAGTTTTTGAGACCTGGTTTTACAGTGCATTCTTCTGAGGATAGTTTGCCTTTACTTCTGCTAACTGTCAGAAGGCCCTACCAACCTGAGACACTTCAAAGTAAATTTTCGATTTGGGGTTTTTCAGGCCAGACAGTTCCTGTAAATTTAGTCCCCAAACCTGCCTGAATATAGGCCTGTGGTTAGGGATTCTTAGTGAAGACTTTTTGGCTTCTTTCCTTTCCTTTCGGCCAAAGATGAAGTAGGCATGACTTTCTTTAATCATCTTCTCCCTCTGCAGGGCAGGGGCACTTTTCCTACTTTGCACAATGATAGAGTCCCCTTCCAGAGTTCTGGCTTTAACTCCTGTGCCCTGCACCTGTTGTCCATTGAAGCCTAGGCAAATGTCAGCTCCTGCCTCCTTGCTTATCCCTCTGTTTTCCTGCTTTCTCATCATTTCTGGTCTCTGAGGGATTTCCTCACCTCTCTGCCAGCTCAGAAATGAATTTAAAAGATTTAAAAAATATATTTGATCTAGGGACTTCCCTGGTGACACAGTGGTTAAATATCCACCTGCCAATGCAGGGGACACGGGTTCGAGCCCTGGTCCAGGAAGATCCCACATGCCACGGAGCAACTAAGCCCATACGCCACAACGGCTGAGCCTGTGCTCTAGAGCCCATGAGCCATAAGTACTGAGCCCGTGCACCACAACTACTGAAGCCCTCGTGCCTAGAGCCCGTGTTCCGTAACAAGAGAAGCCACCACAATGAGAAGCCCATGCACTGCAACAAAGAGTAGCCCCCGTTCACCGCAACTAGAGAAAGCCCTCACACAACGGTAACCCAATGCAGCCAAAAATAAATAAATTTATTTTTTAAAAAAATACTTGATCTAGCAATTTTAGAAGTGCTATACTGGGAGGCGTTTCCCTGAACATCAAATCTGTCATGTGTTGCTTTGAGTTGAATTTTAAGTAACAAAGTGGATTATACTTCACTATACAACTATTTTGTGACTTTTCTTGGAGTTTCTTTTTCTAAAGAATTGGATTATTAAGTCTATTCAGTGAAATAGCCTTCAGCCTAATGGACATAAGTTTCTAATGGATTCCTGTCTGAGAAGCACAGAATAACACTGTATTTTTACATCACACTTTAAGAATATTGCAAGTAATAATGAAATCCTCCTAAGAGTTCATGGTGATCATTGTTAGAACTTTTCTAACCTCTTCCAAAATGCAAATTTGAACTTTATTTTATTCACAGATAAATAGACTTGGAGTTTAGAAATGTTGTTAGGATTAAAATAATCCTGTGCCCTTTTTAATTTTTAGAAGGCATAGTTCTCTTTCAACAACTCTAAAGTGAGAATGAAATGTTATCTCTTTTTTACCAGTTGTCTAATTTGCCACTTGTCATGATTCCTAATTTGCCCCTTTTATTACTTTCTTTAAAACTTTGCACTTAATAAGTTATAGCTTCCCCCTCCCCTTTATTGCTGAGGGAAAATATATCCCATCTTGAAATCTTGAAGCAAACAGAAATAGTTTAGAGTCCACCTTATTTCTTTTCATTTGTTCATAGTCCTCTGGGCATAGAAACCAAACATTTTATTGAGTGGATTAATCAAAGATACGTTATGTTATATGCTTATTTCCTCCTAATTGATAAGTTGTTGTGTGTGTGTGAATTTGGACTCGTATGTAATATAATTGATTAGAAGTATTTTGTAGGTGTACTTAGTGTAACAGATACTTCTACTAGTAATAGACTGTTTTCAGTTTATACATTTGTAAAAACCAAATGACCTATTATTCTGTCTTTATTCTTCCAGGGTAATACTGACCAACCTGTCCAAACTAGCAAGATTGGACTTGGGAGGAGAGAATATCAAAGTTTACAACACCGCCATCATTCTCAGCGTTCTAAGTGCCGTCCACCTAAGGGCATGTATTTAACCCAGGAAGATGTGGTAGCTGTTTCCTGTAGCCCCAATGCAGCCAACACCATCCTGAGGCAACTGGACATGGAGTTGATCTCTTTAAAACGTCAGGTATTTTATAAAAATCATATTTTTGATGATTCTATTTTGCTTATATACTTTTATCTCAGTAAACAAGTTTTTTTGCAGATTTTCTCAGCCACCCATTTACATAAGTTTTGTTTTTTTATTTACCTTGTTTCCAAGTTATAAGATGCCTCTGTCTTTCTAGATTTGAATCCCAGCATTGCTACCTGTTAGCTTTGTGATGTTGGGAAATAATAAAGTCTCTATAAGCTTCAATTTTTTATTTATAAAATTGGGCATAATAATCATACTTCTCTCACAGGTTGTTGGGAATTATTTGAGATAATACATGTAGATTGTTCAGCAGTGTTTGGCACATTTTGAATGCTCAGTGAATAATGGCTGCCCTCTTCATTATTATCATTATCACAAGTAGTAGTAGCAGCAGTATTATTTAAAAGTATCATTATCATAATCAGGTAGTGGTTAAGTTAGGTTTTAGAGTCAGTGATCCTAAGTTCTAACCCTAGCTACACTGTCTACTTCCTGCACAACCATAGAGGAGCTTGTTTAACTTCTCTCAACTTCAGTTTTCCCATCTCAAAATGAGGATAATAATATTTTTGCTTGGGAGGAATCAAACAAGATAGTATATGGTAAGTGCTTAAAACATTACTACCTTGCACATAATATGTACCCAATTAATGGTTGTTATTAGGTCTCCGGTCTTTCTCAGTCATGTTTTCCTTTATTTATTTATTTGTTTGTTTCTCTTGTTGTTTTAGGTACTCTTCTAAGTCTGTACTTTCTTGCTCTAAATTAACCAGCCTTACACTATTTGCCAGTGACTTCTGAGTCTACTTCTCAAGCTGTGGCTTTTCTCCCAAGCTCTATAGCTACATCTCCAGCTATGAGCTAGACATCTCATCAGATTTCTTTCTGTGTTCCTTGTCTGTTGAAACATCTGAATCATCTTTGACTCATCCCTTGCCTTTATCACTCCCCCAACACACACAAACATAAGTGGTAAGTTATGTGAGTTTCATCTCTGAAGTTTCCTTTAAATCAATCCCCTTTTTTTTTTGTGATATGCGGGCCTCTCACTGTTGTTGCCTCTCCCGTTGCGGAGCACAGGCTCCGGACACGAAGGCTCAGTGGCCATGGCTCACGGGCCCAGCCGCTCCGCGGCATGTGGGATCTTCCCGGACCGGGGCAGGACCAGGGCATGAACCGGCGTCCCCTGCATCGGCAGGCGGACTCTCAACCACTGAGCCACCAGGGAAGCCCAATCCCCTTATTTTTAATCTCATCCCTACTACCCTTGCTCAGGCCCTTATCACCTCTTATCTGACAATCCCTGTCTTGTTGATTCTCCTTGCTGTCCATCTCTCTTCAGCTCTATGTTACACATTGTTATCAGTGTTATCCTTTTAAAATTCTGGTATAATCCAGATGACTCATCTTAAAGCTCTTCATTAATTTCTACTTGCCTTTAGCAGGTTACAGCAGAGCTAGACAGGAATTTATAGGAAGGTCATGTTAAGAAATTTAAAATTCATCATGAGTTAGGAAACCACTGAAGGATTTAAAAGAGGTATAACATGGTCATATTTACGTTTTTTCAGCTTTATCTCTTTGTATTTTTTTTCAGTAGTTGCTCTAGGGATTATAATATGCATCCTTAGCTTACAGTGTCATCCTTGCTTAGATATTACAATGTGCATCCTTAGAGTTAATATTATACCACTTCACATATAATGTAAGAACCTTGCAACAGGGTAGTATGGACCAAGATAGTTTTTCTCTATACCAAACATTCAGATTTCTCTATCCCTTGACCCTGGTTACGCACCCACACTGCTTTTATATTTCTCTTTTCTTCTCCAGCAAACTTCCTGAATAAATATCTATCACATTAGCTTACTCTGCTTTCTTACCATTTATTCTCAGAGGCTTCCCAATCTAATTTCTGCCCTACATCCCATCCCAATTCTGCCACTGAAAAAGCTATCCTAAGATTGTTTATGAACAAGTTGCCAGGTCTAATGCCCTCTTCTTGGTTCTTATCTCTTCTGACAACCACTTCTTCCTTCTTAGAATTCCTTTGTTTTGACCTATATGACCCTGGACTCTCAAGTATATATATAGTATATATTTGATTGAATGCTTTGCCTTTAGTCGAACCATACTTGTGTGCAAGACTTCCATCTTCGAACCCACAGCACTCCTTCTCTTTAGAGAACTTCTGAAACACTTTGCCTGTGATATTTTTAAAGTGCGCAGAATTTTTTTAAGTAATGAAGGAATAAAATGTACTCAGTCACCTGTAATCATACTTAATCCTCAACACTACTACTTCACTACTACCTCACTTAAGACTATTTTTTATTGGTTTTTTAAATTAATTTATTTTTTTAATTTATTATTTTTGGCTGTGTTGGGTCTTCGTTGCTGCATGCAGACTTTCTCTAGTTGTGACGAGCAGGGACTACTCTTCGTTGCGGTGCGTGGGCTTCTCACTGCAGTGGCTTCTCTTGTTATGGAGCACGGGCCCTAGAGCGCACGGGCTTCAGTAGATGCGGTGTGTGGGCTCAGTAGTTGTGGCTCGTGGGCTCTAGAGCACAGGCTCAATAGTTGTGGCACACGGGCTTAATTGCACCGCAGCATGTGGGATCTTCCCGGACCAGGGCTCGAACCCGTGTCCCCTGCATTGGCAGGCGGATTCTCAACCACTGTGCCACCAGGGAAGTGATTTTTACAAAGGAACTTTTTTAAAGCTTAAGTTCCTTTCTTGGATATTCGTTTGATGTGTAACATAGTAAAGATTTGCACTCTTGGATTTGCAAATTCTACCACTTTTATATCCCAGACACATCTCATAAGCAGTGTCCAGACTGAATTCTTCCGTGCCCACTAGGTATCTGTTCCTCTTTTTGCATTCCCTGTTTGGGCGAATAGCACCACATACACTCAGTTACTCAAACCAGTGACCAAAGAGTTATCCTTGATTCCTCCCCCTCCCTAATTCTCCACAATCAGTTGTTTACAAAGACGTCTTAATTTTGTTTCCAGGTTGTTCCTTAACCCATCTCTGTGCACCACAGCCACCGCCACCCCTTCATTTCTACTGTTTAAATCGAAGTCCTCAACGTTTCTCATTCGGATGTTACATTAACTTCTATCTTCTTCACCCCATTCTATTCTCCAGATTACTACTGGAATTATCGTTATAAAAGTGAAATATGGGGCCTCCCTGGTGGCGCAGTGGTTGAGAGTCCGCCTGCCGATGCAGGGGATACGGGTTCGTGCCCCGGTCTGGGAGGATCCCATATGCCGCGGAGCGGCTGGGCCCGTGAGCCATGGCTGCTGAGCCTGCGCATCCGGAGCCTGTGCTCCGCAACGGGAGAGGCCACAACAGTGAGAGGCCCGCGTACCACAAAAAAAAAAAAAAAAAAAAAAAAAAAAGTGAAATATGGTTATGTTGCTCCCTTGCTTAAGGTTTCCTTCAATCTTTAGGCAAGATTCAAATTCTTTGGTCTGGCCCCAGCCTAACTGCTTGCCGATGCTTTAGGGCTGTCGTGTCTTTCTAATGCTATTCTGCCTGGAAGACATTCCTTCCCCACAATCTTGTCTACCTGCTTCATTGTTATTAATCCATTAAAACTCAATTTAGGTGTCATCTCCTCTGGAAAACTTTCCCTAATCTTCCCCATGATCCACACCTGCTAACACATGCAAACACACTTACTCTCTTCTTTCTCTCTCCAAGACTACGTTAGGTGTTTTAGCACTTATCATACTTTTATATTTATTTATCTCCCCGCTAATCTATGAAATCCCTAAAAACTGAGACTTCACATTTTATCTCTTTATATCTATCTAACATGGCTGATCAATTAACTGCATTTGAACCAACATAGATTTAAACATTTTAGCTTTGTTTTTAAGATCTCAGGTGAAAAAAAATTTTGCACATCACTTTATAAATATCAGATTGTCCATACTGGAAAAACAAAAATAGAAAAAAAATAAACAAATGAACAAACAAAAAATCCTAACCCTTAATATTCTAGGTAGGGATTAACAAAATTGCTAGTGGAGTAGTAGTTTAAAACTTGGCATGGTTCGGGCCTCCCTGGTGGCGCAGTGGTTGAGAGTCCGCCTGCCAATGCAGGGGATACGGGTTCGTGCCCCGGTCCGGGAGGATCCCATATGCCGCGGAGCGGCTGGGCCCGTGAGCCATGGCCGCTGAGCCTGCGCGTCCGGAGCCTGTGCTCCGCAACGGGAGAGGCCACAACAGTGAGAGGCCCGCATACCACAAAAAAAAAAAAAAAAAAAAAAAAAAAAAAAAACTTGGCATGGTTCAAAATCAGGTTCTACCTCCTATTTCTATAGCCTTGGGAGTTTCTTAATTTCTCTGTACCTTACCTTCCTCATCATTAAATTGTTACAATAGAAATAGAGTCAGTTCTGCTATAATGCTTGTTTTGAAAACATGAATTTTTTTCCAATACAGTTGATATACTAGGGAACAGTTTGAACGTAATGTGACTTTTGCATTAGCTTACATGTGATTTTTGTTAGGGAAAAACTACATCTTGCTGAGTACATGCCCACACACTTCAGATGTATACCACCTACCTCAATTCACTGTGTGTTATGTGCCATCCACATCCACATCTGGTGTTAAAACTTTTTATCTGTTTTCAAATAACCCTTCTTCTACCACTTCCCAATGACTCACAAATTGCAGTTATTTTGACACCCACTTACGTAAGCAACCTTTTAAGGTAAAGTATCATCTTTATTGTAACACTTGTGAATTTCTTTACTATTTAGAATGTATAAAAACTATGCTATCATTTTTATTAGGTGTCTGTCTTACGTGTCACTGATGAAGTTTTTGAGTGTTGTGTCCCAAGCTCCTTTTCCCCATAAGCCCTGTGGTTTTTATTGTGCGGTTTTGCCTAGTACAGTGGCTTTTGAGAATGCATATGTCAGGTTATAACAGAACTGATTGTACTTACTTCACAGAGTAGTTATGAGAATTAAGTGATTTATTACATATGATGCACCGACAATGATGCTTAACATAATAAACAGCTATTAAATATTATCCACTGTCATCATTATTATTCTTATTAGAATAATTGTTATTTGATCAAAGCATTATGGTAATGAGAAATATTGGTGGAATTTAATCCCTATATATACCAGTTGTCTTGGATTATAAGAGACATTGTTACAGATATTCAAACACTATCATTTATGAGTCTGTTAGATATGTATATAGTTGATGTGTATATTACTTGAATGAGTGTTGTATCACACCCTAAGTGTGATAAGTGTCCTATCCTCACGAACTTCAATTTAAGAGGGTGTTGATATATATCCTTTTCACTTATTGAATTCTCAAAAATTCACCTAAGTAGATGATCTGATTCATATTTTGGGTTATTTTGTTGAAGGTTCAGAATGCTAAGCAAGTAAACAGTGCACTTAAACAGAAAATGGAAGGTGGAATTGAAGAATTCAAACCTCCTGAGGTATGTTATTGAAGAGTACATGTGCTAAGTACAGTGAAACCTTGTTCTTTGAGTTATCCAGTGTTCAACTACTATTTTGGTTACGTGTTAATACTTTGAAGGGTTTATAATATGGATAATTTATTATGTCTCTATTTTGCCATTTAGATAGTTAACTCTCTTGAGACTTGACTAATGATTTACATTAAATCATTTCGTTCCTGTCCTTAGCACTCCCTATCAAGCAAAGTAATTAGGGAAAATAGTGATACTAGTAGGCCCAGTGCATGTGAAACTAGAAGGTCATTAATGAACAAGCCAGGGCATTTTTAAGTCTAGAGCAGTGTTTGTTCAAAGCCCTTTCCTACCTGTGTAAATTGGTAACAGGAAGAAAAGATCACAAGAAAAGGAGCTCATTTTAACAGTTTTAACAAAATTTTACTTTAATTTTGTGTATTTGGATTTTGGCTCATGTTTCCAATTAGGATTTTAGTAGGTGGACTTACATTCTTGTACTCATATCCTGGAAAATATGAAATCCAAAAACAAGATGTAGATTGGCCATTTTCTCAAGTCTTGTACTTAAGCTAAAATTTAATATGTTTTTTATATTTGTGATGACTAAGGATGTACTTAAATGCTCATAAAATCCAATCAAATATTTTTACAGAAGCTTCTATTATAAAGTCTTTTCTCTTTTCTCTCTCTTTTTTAAGACTCCTGTGTTATGCTTCATATCCTGGACTTGCTTTTCTATGTATGTAATAATCAAATAATCCTACTTGGTCTTAAGGGATGTTTTTTTCCCCCAAATCACAGGTTGACTGAAATATCTACAAAGGAAATATGTATGAGGGGATGGGGGGAGGCAGAAGAGTAGTACTTCATATGCCATCTTACTCATTAGAATCTTTCAGAAAGGAAGAATCATTATGAAGGAAGTTGTTTTTGTTTGTTTTGAATAGTCTCTTTCAAGAAGGTCAGGCAATGGAAAAGAATGAGATATACGTAGACTAATATCTCATTCCAAACCCCCAGGTAAACTGACAAATATTCTAGTGATATTTAAATGAAGATAGTGTAATACAAAGAATACTGCTTTATTTTATGTTATATTATTGTGACAAAAAATTAAATTTTGTATTGGAATTAATTTAATATTTAATTATGCATTATAAAATGCATAAAAGCAAAAAACTTAAAATGCCTATGAGTTTATAATTTAAAAATTAAATTTAAAAATATAGCAGATATTGAAAACATTATGGGAATATCTTGAAGAACTTTATGCCAATAAGTTTGAAAATTTAAACAAAACTTAGAAATTCCTAGGAAAATATGTGTGTCTTAAAAAGAAGTGTCTTAAAAAGAAAGAAAAGTGAATAATTTATAACCATTAAATAATTGAAGGAACAATTAACATTTTTTCTCATAAGGAAACAGCAGGCCAAGACAACTTTACAGAAAAAGTCTACCAAATTTTCAAGGAAATAAAATTCTAATCTCAAATTTTCCAGAAAATTGCAGAATAGTCTCATTCATTAACATTATATAAAGTAAGATGTGAAAGTACAATAGCATTTATAACTTTCCTATATGCTGCTTCTTTTGATAATCACATAAGTCCAAAGAAGTAGATAAAGTAAATGCTGTTATTTTACATGAGGAAGTTGGGCCTCAGAGAGATTAACTGACTTGATCAAGATCACACATCTAGTAAATAGTGAAACTCTGGCTATATTTCAGATGCTTAGAGTCCAGTTTAATGCCATGCTGTCCTAGATTAATGCCATGCTGCCTCTTACTTTTGGAAGTTTTCATATAATAGTAAAAGTGTATATTAGATTCCCACATTTAAATGCAGTTATTGGGGGACTTCCCTGGCGGTCCAGTGGTTAAGACTTCACCTTCCAGTGCAGGGGGTGCAGGTTCGATCCCTGGTCGGGGCACTAAAATCCCACATGCCTCGTGGCCAAAAAACATAAAACAGAAGCAGTATTGTAACAAATTCAATAAAGACTTTACAAATGGTCCACATTAAAAAAAAAAATCTTAAAAAAAATTTAAAAAATAAATAAATGCAGTTACTGGTTTAGAAGTTATCATTTATTACATCTCTTGGTTTATTGTAAAAATAATGATCAAAATGAAACAATCAAAATCTTAACACACTACAATCCATACACTGAAGTTTGTATATTACTTTGAGGTTGATTTTGAACTCACACGACTTGAAAAATGTATATATGTTTTATCATCTAGAAAATGCCCAGGATATATTTATATTTATCATATTGTTCCTATTGCTTTACAGGGGGGAGCAACCTGAATAGATATATTTCAAAACACTAGATTAACAGTCATAGTAAAGAGCTTGAAAAATCATGTAATCTATCCCCTTACCTTTAGGTTAGCTGGTACCTAACCTAAAAAATTTCTCCCTAATACCTAATAAAAGAATTTTATTAACCTTTTAAACAATAGGCTACTAAATTATGTAACTCAACTGGAAGTAAACAGTTACTAAGATGCTTTACTTATTCATTTGGTTGTATTTGTTATTTTCACTCATTTAGGGAAAATATTGGTGAAGAAAGTCCATTCCCTTCCCTAAGTATTTATGATCACCTGTTTCATGTAAGGCACTACATTAGGCAGTGTGTGTTGGGGGAAGAAGCGAGACCTAAAAAGGAGGAAGGATAGATTTTTTCCATCTACTTCTTAAAAGAAGAATTTATAGGCTAGATATTATAAGACAAACTGATTAAAGTTATAGATTTATAAATAACGATCTTACGAAAACAAGTGGCTATTATTCATTCCAGCTAGGGTAATCAGGGAGGACTTCCTAGAAGGGGAAGTTTCAGCTGAAGTTTGAAGGATGAGTAGGAGTTTTGCACATACAAAAAGGGCAGGTGGAGGGAATAACGTGAACAATGGTTTAGTGTTGAGCAGTACATTCAAAATATAAATACAGTGGGGAAAAATAAAAGCACTGGATATTCCCTGAGCACTTCTTATGTGCTCATTATTGTGCTAATTACTATTGAGAATTCAGTGGAAGTATAAAACAATGTTTTCTCAAGAAGCATATTGTCTACTTGGGGAGGCAAACTTGGTTGCAGAGGATGAATGCACAGGGTGTATGAGAGATGTTAATAAGGTTGAGTTTAACAGGGACTTACTTGTTTGTGATAGAGGTCAATGGGCAAGACCACTGTGAAAACAAAGTCTTTGTGAAAGCTAGGAAGAGAAGTTTGCCTTTTAAATTAAGTCAAATGGAAAGGCCCTATAGCTTCTTCAATTTAGGAAGGATGTAATGCGAAATTTTTATTTTGGGAAAGGTATCCTGGCAGTGTTTTACAAGATACATTAGAAACTTTAGAGCTGCTAAAATACCAAGTATGTGAGTGATAAAGTAAGTGGCAAACAGGTACTGGGTAGTGTCAGGTATTAGTTGTAGGAATGGACAGCAAGTGATAAATCTAGAGAGCATTGCAAAGTAGAGGTTACTGTATCTCCTGGAAAGTATGTGAGAGTGTTGTGGGGAGCGGTGGTATGTTTGGTCATGCTTTGATTTGTTGTGGGAGGAGGTAAGTCGGGGGCAAGGAGATTAGTGAATCTAGGAAGGAAGAAACTGAAAAAGGAGTGCTTTTTGAAGCCAGAAATTTCCCAGTCTGTGGGTATTTTCATGCATAGGTGTGTGACATCCTTTCATTATGGATGTTGGATGGAATTTTCAACATTGAGTAGCGGTGACCTTTTCTAACTCTTCCAAGTCAGAGGTAGTATGAATCTACTACTGACAAAAATGGGAAAGATGTGAAGACAGTTTAGCAGGGGAAGGATGTAGTAAAGATGCTGAATTCACTAAGGATGTCATAGATTGTTCTAGAAGGCTCTTTGGGGCCTTCTACATTATTATCGTTACTATTATATACTGGATTGTTTTATATTAATATTTTATTATTTTTAAAACAACAGTGTTTCGGACTGGGGTTTGCTGCAAAAGAATATTCTCAGTGGTACCTCATAGCTCACCATAACTACCACACAGTTTTAGATTCCTAGATATAGTCTAGTTCTCCTTTCCTTAAGTTAAACAAATCTCTACCAAAGTTTCTTGGGTCTAAAATATAAAAATCAGTAACTTAAAGGAATCCTATGTATTTTTAAATGTTGATTCTCTTTCTACTATAGTGTTCCCTTTCTTCCAGTTTACATTTTGTAACACATAGACTTCCATACAGTTTCAACTCCCCCTCTGCATTTTTCCACTGAAGTATCTTCTTAAAGATTAATATTGGTGCTAATGACCAAATCCCACAGCTCTAACTCATTTCCCTTGCCTTTTTCTGAGCCCTTCACAGAGTGGTGACCTCCTTCTTCCTCTAACTTTTGAGAGGTTATGTTCTCTTTTATAACTATTATTTTCCCTTCTCAGCCGTAATTTTTCTTTCTCTACATAAATAAAGACATTCTCCAAATTTTTATCCTCAGAATGTATTTCTCTTCTGTTTGGAAATATACAGTCTCATCACTTTGCTATATTAAAGTCATATCATATCATACATTTAAATGACATAAATTCAACCATAGCTATCAGCCAAATAAAAAAGAGAGAGTATGTTTAGTAATAGCAAATGCAGTAGTACTGGCAATTCTGCCTAAACTCCATTTATTGAGTGTATACCCCAGAGTGAGCAGTTATGAGCTGGAAACTGTAAATCCACCATTCCTTTAGTCAGTTTTAGCTTCCATATGCCTCCTGAGCATTTCCTTGAACTGAACAATATTCTAGTATTTAAATAAGTATTTATATTTTTCATTCAGTACTATCCTAAATTCGAGCCACAGGCTTCATCTGGGATTTAACTGAGAAACTAGTGGCCCATTCCAATGCTGGAGGAATAATTGGCTAGGTGGACTTTTTGAGAGACTGTCCCTATCTCCGTGGCTACCTTTGTAAGAACATTTCAAGAGTAATTTTGGGAGGAAAAAAAAACACTTAAAAAAATTCACAGGCTGGTTTTAGTAAGATGACTCCATTGTTTTCCCTCATAAACATTTTCCAGACACTTAAAAAAAAGTGTTTGAATAGATGAATCTGTTTTAGCCTCCTGCCTAATACCTTTTTTCAGTGTATCCCAAGTTAAATTCCTCATCTTAGCCTTGCCTTCCCACATCTCCCAAATCCTAAATCCTTAACAGCATCACCCTTCTCCCAGCTTTCTAGGCTTAAAGTCTTATTCTGCTCATAATCCTACCCTTCTCCCCTTGCTCCTTACCCCCCACCCCCACCCCCCGCCCAGCACAATTGCTTATTAAATCTAGTATGAACTCATCAACCTTGGTTTTTATGGCACTTCCAAAAGTGGTCCTTACCGTATTTTGGTTTAATTAAATATCACCAACCTTCCAGGCTTATTTATCACTTCTTCCTGGCAAAAATCCTCTTGTTCCCTGTCATGGTATGCCTTCTCCTCATTTTTGCCTTTCAGAAACTTCTCCTATTCTTAAACCCATCTCAGACTCCAGTCCCTTCAACTTTCCTTTTTCCCTATTCTAATCATTTTGACTTTTCCCTCTCATCTTTGAATCCCCAGTATACTCTGTACTTTTTAATTTTAATAATAGTTATTCGTCTTCATCCCATCTCCTGATACGCTTGTAAACTGAAAATAAGTCTTCATTGTGCTTGTTATTTCTCTTTCACCTTTTGTTCCCTTTTCACTAATGACACCTTTTCCTCCAGTTTATGCCTTTCAGGTTTAACAAACATCGATTGATCAATTTCTGCTGCTAAGGCACTGTGCTAGATGTTCTACATATATCCTAACTTTAATCCTAAGAACAACTTGCAATGTAGTATTACAAGAGATCCTCAGTATCCAAATGTTCATTAATCTAAGGGATACATGGAGAAGCAAAAGTTGCCAAATAAAATATTCACTAATGAATTGAGCACCTATAAAATTAGGCTCTACTCACCAATTCTCCCTAATTAGCTCTAGCTGTTATCCTTCCCATCCATCACAGCAACATCCTTCTCTGTTACTCTCTTGCTAATACAATGCAAATACAAAATGAAATTGTAAGCCTTGCAAAAGATGTGAAACTTCATGAAGTCTATGAAAGTACATGAGAATGAGTTTAATCTCTTGCAAAATTGTTGACAAACAGGTACCTAGCAGAATTAACAATGGAAAAAAAGAGGATGGTGACTGAGACAAGCACTTTAAAAAAGAATAATTTGAGTAACAAAGAATTAAGAGGGGTTACGAAGAATTAAGAGAAATTTGTTGAAGTCTTCAAAACAAAAATGGCCTATATGCTATGCTCATGTTGTAAATTGCAAAGCTAGAGAATGTTATACCATTGTACAGTCAGAAGAGGTATGCCAAAAAATAAAATTAAAGCATGTAAGTGGAATCAGTGACTATTTTTTAATGAACTAATTTGCCTAAGTTTTAGTTTCATATTTCAGATCGAGTTACAATCAGCCCTTTATTTTTTAACCATTTACTCTGAAATATTTGGACCTGTTTTAAATAGGTTCCAGTACCAATTATCCTTGGGTACCAAGGGCCTCTTCTGTCTACCTGTCACAGCCACGGTAGCATCAGATTGCCTGGGTATTAACTCAAATGTTAGCTCCTACTTCATTCTTGTTACTCCTCTTGGGGGATTAATTGCTAGTTTTTCCTCTGTCATCTCCTTTTTCTTTTCACTTTTTTAGCCTTGGTTCACCCTTATTACTGCTTCTGTATGTCCTATTTCCCCTCTTTCTCTTTGCCTGTTTACTGTTATTCCTTTACCTTATCACCAGTATCCTAATCTGGAGGTTTATCCAGGCTTTGCCTGGCCTGCCTTGCTATCCCTTTATAATCTCATCATCTGGAATTCAGTGCTTTGTGTTTTAGGTTTTTTCCTCCTTTACTATAGGTGTTTTTTTTTTTACTTTTTTCTTTCTTCTCTCCTAATTTTTTTTTTGAATTTTTGTTTCATTCTTTCTTCCAAATGCTTGCTTATACCTCTTCACTCATGGTGAGAAAGTTGGTGTTACCCAGAACTGCTGTGTACTGTGGAAACTCTTATTGCTAAGACTACAAGTGAGATAAGACCTAAACACCCCTTCTCAGAGGAAGCCTTTGTTACTGTTTTGCCCAGCATGTGCGTGTATTACATTGGCCACTTTATCTGGACAGTTTCTACTGCAAACCTCTGTAGGCTGGTATACTTATTTCTGTCCCTCCATCTACTGCTGAAGGTTCTTGATTACTCAGCAGTGGGTATACACTAGTGAAATTTGGTTAGGTGTTTAATTGATATTGTAATGCTGCCATAGTAAAAATCTTAAACGTAGAAATTTGTTAAACAAAAATACTGGAAAGAATGTAGGAGGTCTTGGGGGGAAAATCTATTCTTATAGTGGGTCACTCTCTGCTTTAGAAATTTAAAGAAGTATTTTAGGGCATAGGCCTGATCTACAGTTTTATGGTAATTTATGCAACACTGTTTTTGATGGAGTAAGGATAGGTTTAATCTAAATATGAAGAGAAGAAATTTTAGAGAGAGTCACAGATCCTTCTCTGAAGAAAACAAAGTCTCTTAAATGTTTAAAACTAGGCTAAAATTAACATCTGCAACGTATGATAGGAACATTGTAGTTGGAAAATGGGCGATTAATAGATTTTCTCAGTTTTGATATCTCTGCCTAGAGTATAAGCGCAAATGTTGTTCATTCTCCCAAAATGGTACATTTCCCTTTCATTATCTTTTTTGAGTTGGTAAAAGGTAATTCAGAATATATTTTTTAATTCTTATAAAAATGAAATCCTCATAAATCAGAGTTTTAGTAATCTCTTGTCTGTGATTTGGTGAAAAGTTTAAAAAAAATAAGCACTTTGGAAAAATGTCTGTCTTCATATCCTCATTAGGAAACTTCTCTTTAATTTTGTAGTCAAATCAGAAAATTAATGCCCGTTGGACCACAGAGGAGCAGCTTCTAGCAGTGCAAGGTATATTAAAGATAAGCAGTTACTGTTGTTAATAATTATTTAACTTGTCATGAAAGGTGACTACCATAGTTCTTCCCTTCCTTTAGAAATGGATCAAGAAAAGGGTCTGTGTTCACCACAAAGTCCTGGTGACCATGAATTCTGTTTTGTACTTGTGGATGTGACATACTGAACCTGTGTGCATTTTGGGTCCTGAACAGCATGTAATGCATTCTCAGCACTAAGTAAATGATGGTGATGACAAGCTTGAACAAGTCATGGTCTCTCCATGCCTCTGCTTCAGTATTCCTGCAGTTGGGTTCATTCTTACTGTATCAGTCAATAACTCATTATTGAAAGCATAAACTAATTTATGTTTCTGGTTTCCCTGATTACTCTGTATTTGATAAATGTCAGGTACTAAAACTATTAATGATATGCTTTACTTTCAGTGTACCATAACTTACTTAAGAGATATGCCACTGAATGCTTCAAAACCTGACTTTAAATATATCTATTTATACAAAAGAGAGACTTAAGATATATGTATATACACATACAATTTTAAATGCACTATTTATAAGAATGCTTTGTTGAATTGTATGGCAGAAAACTTTTTGTAATATGAATACCCATGGGCAAATTGGAAGCACTATAAACTTGGATTTTCTTGTATTTGAATTACTTAAAGAAGGGCATATTGTATGTTTTAATTCAGTGTTGTAGATTTTTTTCCCTTTCAAGATGAACTACCTGCAGGACTGATTGTGTGATTTAAGTTTGGTTTACAATTTGTTTCTTCCTGGCTGAGCCCTCTGTATTGAGTACTGATAGCTTAAGAGAGTTGGGCCCCAGTGAAACATATATCTTTAAAAATAGTTCCAAGTATTCAAACATATAGAAAATATTTAACTCAAAAATGTTGTGCAAGTATCATTCGGCTATGAGAATAATGTAGTTAAAGATTGATTAATAGATGACTCTGCAGTTTGAATTAGAGTAAGAATTACTCACCCAGTGTGATTTGAAAATGTCACAGGAGGGTGCCAACAGGATAATGTCAGCCTTCCCTTTGGTATGCAGTCATTTCATAAATAGAAATACTTGATTCGATGGAGGCAGGGTGCTGGATGTGCATTGAGCACATCTGTAATTGTAGAATTAAGTTTCTGAGTGAGTCAGAACAAAGTTTAATTAGTTTATAATGTTCAATAATAGCTGTTTTAAAACTAAAAACTGACAATTTAAATTTTTGATTAAAAATTAGTATTTTCAATGGCTGTCTCATATTTATTTAGAATTATGTCTTATGGCTCTAACATAGTTATTTGAGTAGGCATTGGTTTCACTGATGTAAAGCCGGTTTCCCTTCATCAGAGTAGCCTATAGAATTTAACCCCGTCTTCCAGTATTTCATTGCTTAAAGGTTAGTATACTAATCCTGTACTCTTCATAAAAGAAATTATCCCAGTGAAATGGTTTTCTTAAGAGAATCGGCTAGGAAGTCTGGGTTAATCTTTCTCTATATGTACAGAATCAGGATTTGATATTGCTCTACAGTACTCCTTTAAGTGGTAGGATCCCTTGAATCTTATGGCTGGGTTGGATATTATGAAAAGCTGCATTCAAGAGAAGGACAATGGAAAGATTTACATATGGAGTTGAGCTATATATGTGGACATTATTTCAGCTTATAAATATTACAAGAATGGAGTATTTATAGAAATAATCAAGCATTTCCTTTCTCCTGAGGGACATTCAGTGTCATATTTTTATGCACGTTTAAAAAGTAATCCTTAAATAAATTATACTAATGGAGCAATTTGTATGGAAAGATTCATGTTCTTAGGATTTTGAAAGCACTCTCTTAGTATGTTAATGTCTTCGTTTTTATTTAAATATTTATTTTGACTCTGTGTGGGAAATTTTTATTTTCACTTTGAGTTTTTAGGTTTTTTTGGTTTCGTTTTGGGGTTTTTTGTTTTTGTTTTTGTTTTTGTTATATAAAATAAAACAAAGCTAAGCTATTTGTGTCCAAAATATTTTATTTTAGGGAGAATTAAAAAGTACCATCTTTGCTTCATGTGCCCATGTATTTATATAATACTCAAAAGTGTGTCTTATAAACAGTATAATCGTATAGTAATGTCATCTGTACCTGAGTCTCAGTGTGGTTAAGGTACATAATTGCACTTTTTATTTTAACATGTGTAATCCAGAAGTACTTATCTTAGCAGGTAATTGTTTTTGGTTTTTTCTTCTTTTTAATCTTTATTTATGATAAGCCTTTATATGATATTATTCTTCTGGCCACTTCAGTTTCAAATCATTTATGTTTTGATATTAACATGTTTTAATTTATATAGAACTTTCTATTCAAGACATTTTACATATAGATTCTGATTTGACATTCATTTGTTAAATGCTTTATTTTATCTTGCTCGTAGTTGACCATTACAGTGACCTAGAGAGAGAAATGTTGACTCTAGTGTCACTAGTGAGATTTATAACTCTACTATTAAATAAGCTTTTTGTTGTAATTCTGAAAACCAAATAAGTATATTAAGGTCATTTCCTAGGGCTTAAATATATATTTCCCACTTCCGTCTGCTCATATTGTTGTTAACTAAGTACTAGCCATTTAAATTGTAAATAAATATTATTTTAACAACAAATACTTAAATAAATAAATAAGCCATTTCCACTTCTTTCTCCCTTATTTGGAAGGGGGGGAAAATCATGCTCAGACCAGATAGGAATGTCTGCTTTTACTTGTGTAATCTATCACTTTATTATGTTGATTTTAGTTCTACTATGTTATAACTTCAGTAGCATTCTTCGAGAGTCCCCAAGTGGGATATTATAAATGCTGCTTTAATTTAATCCTCTTAAAATACTTACCAAGTATGGTATTTCTACAATTTCTGTAATCTGTTTCAGCTTTGAGTATCTAAATTTTCTATTATAACAAATTAGTTAACAGTAAGACCAGTTATAGTCTTCACATATTTGTGTTAATGGTGAAATACCCCTGTTTGTAGCTTATGTCATATATATAAATATTTTTTTCTAATCTATGGTGCTTTTAGAAATTATCCTAAAATCAGTCTTGATATTCATATGATAAACATTCCTTATTAAGCAAGAATAAAGAAAAGAATTAGATTCTAGGTGTATTTTTTTTCATGTTAAATGGAACAATTATTATCTGTTTTCAAAAAGTAACAATACATTTAAATGATAGTGCAAAACATCTGCTCTTTAAAGTGTATAGGAGCAGAAGCATGGTATACAATGTTTGACATTTTAATTTTATGTCTCCTCTTAAATGTATTCATTTCATAGTCATTAGTGGTAAAAAACTACAAAACAAAAACAAACAAAAAATATACATCCCAACTACAATATTTGTGCTATATTAGGATAAACAACAAAAAAATTTTCTAATTTTATCAAGGCATCAGCTTTAATTTTTAGTTTTTTTTTTTTTATATATTACTTGCCTTCTCATATAAAACAGGAAATGACAGAACTGTGTTCAAGTGAGTTATGCTTACAGTTAAATTTTACCTTGTCTCCCTATAGTTTATACATTCATTCCTTTTTAGGAGCAATGAAGTTGCAAGTCTAGAAACTGTCTTCTTTCTAATTTTATCTCCTACTTTAAAAAAAGCTAGAATGGTCCCTAAAGTAGGGGGGGAAAAGAGATTTGGCTATTGATTAAGGCATAAGGATTGTAACGATCCTTACATGATCCTCAGTACATGAATGATCAAAAGGAGGTGGAGATAGATTCATACTTTTCCATCTAAAAGTTATCTGTTTGCATTAGAGAGTTTCTTCTGTTATAACTGATATCACCAGAATGGAGGCCCAAAAGTATAACTATCAACCCTCTGATGCACTTGCTTCAGATAATTAATGATTCAAAATTCCCAGCATTTTTAGGATGGAATTTAACTTGTAGCAAGAAGACGGGAAGCTTCAGAAGAGAAAGGCTAGACACTGGGAAGAGAATATATGACTTTGACTTTTAGCCACTGCCCAGATGCACCAATCACTGTCCTACTGCTGTTGATATCTTTTTTACCTTCTTTACTAGGAATTCTTGACAAGATTTACAGGAGGTGAAAAGAAATGCATGTTCCTGAATGGTTTGAGTTTAAAATTAACCTCTTACTGATAGGAAAGAACCATATCCTTGGAGTTTCTAGATGTCACTGTGTTCTTACTTCAAAAATAGATTTTTGAAAAATTAATATTTCCCAATTATACTAAGTATCTGCTCACCTTAAGACATTTGTGCAAGAAGCAGGAAAAAAGTATCCCCCAAATTTTCATTACCTATATCTAGAAGTAGCTTGTCACGGTAATGTTGGCTTTGGTTTTTTTTTGGAGTCCAAAATAAGATTTTAACAATAGCTTTTTAAACGTACCAAAAGCAGATTTATGATATCCTTTCTGTCAAAGTAAAAAAACGTCTAAATACCATGTCCAGAGTTGGGAAACACCATATTACAAATGCTCCTGAACTTACTATTTTACTACCCGAAGCTCTAAAAATACGAATTGTTTTTTGGTTGGGTAATATAGAACACTGGTTGGAAAATAAAATAATGATAACACAATATCCTAATGAGTTATATTTTTATCTTAATTCCCAAACAAAACTTTAAAAGTATATATTATAAAGATTATACGGTTTCACCTGCCAGTGTAGAAGCCATGTTGTTTCACTGTAACTTTGAAATGAAATTTAGAAATTTTACTGAAAACAATTTTTTCCTCTCCCTGGGAAATATTTAATGTCCCTCTTCCAGGGTTCTCTCAAGTTTTTTCCCACTCACCTTTGAAAACTGACCTCTTGCCCTAAAGGTCACAAATTTAATTTAAAACAGTGGTTCAGATAGGACCTAAGCCTTTTATATCTTCAGGAGGAGTGAGAGAGATTTAATCTTTTTTTTGTTTTGTTTTGCTTTAGAGAGATTTAAAAAGTATTCTACATTTATTTGTTATTTTATAATGAGATAATGAGTGATTAGATGATTTAACTTGTTTACTTTTTGATACCTTTAGTGAATTGTCAGTCAAAAGTGATAGAGATAGTATTTCACATAAGGAAATAGAGTTACTAATTAGGAATAGTTGTGCTATCTTATTGTCTTACAGTATTACTTTATTGATTCAGCCTATGATATGGGATATAATTCAGACCATAAAAATCTGTTTATTGAAGAAATCCATGAGAAGTTGATCCTTCATTAGAATACAAATTTGGGTTTTCAAGGTCATTAATATTAGCATTCCCATTTTATGTGTTTTTTGTGCCTAGAATTTTTATCAAGGTGAACATATTTTAAAGCATAGCAAAATTCTCATACCTGCAGTATTTAATGATGAAAATGAAGGAGAAATTTCAAGTTTTGTAGTAAGAACTTCCTAAGTCATTCTAGCACCAATTCTTATGAGGGATATAATATGAGATATGATGGACCTCATTTTTTATAAACTGTGGAAAAAGAATGGACCACCCTTTCCCCAGGTACGAGTTGTAACAAAGTAGCTCTGATAGCATAGGTTGTTAAAGATGGTTGCTCAGCACCGCTACCTTTCTAGGCTGACCTCCAGAAGCCTAGCTGGGGATTCATCGGAAGAAGTCAGTCCCATTAAGTCTTCAGTTGGTGTTTCACTAGAGTTTGACTAGTTATCAGCCATAGTACAGAGCTTAAGAATTCCACCTTCTAGCCAAAATGTGCAACGTCACTGGGAATGTGAAAGTGATAAAGAAGTCAGCCATATGTGACTCCTGTAGCTTGGGAAGAATAATAGAATGAAGCCCTATGGAGAAGAAAAATCAGTCGTATTTCCTGAGCACTTCCTCTGTACTCTGCGTTGTAGTAATGCTGGTGGTACTTTGTATTCCATAGGGTAGTACTTTCCAACCTTTTTCACATCATGGCACACAGAGAAAATTATGAAAATTTTCATAACACACTGAGGCAGACAGATGAGGCTGTTGTTTGTCCAGAGGAGACTGCCAAGGAGCTCTAGCTCTTCCACACCCGGCCCAGCCATCCTGCAGGTTAAAGACATTAATATCTGGACCCACTTATTCTTAGGACATGATTGAGATCCTTAGCCAGACTACAGAAGTCTACAGTGTGGTCTGAGCCTTAAGACTTTGCAAAGTAGTTGATACGAGACTAGCATACACAAGTTAATGATAAACTTACCTAGGTGACTCAGAACCTAGGTGACCTGAAGAAAATCCAAAGTGTCTGGGTAAACTAAAGTTCCTATAGGAAGTAGTTTTGGTTTGGGGGCATGCAATTCTGGAAATGCAACAATATTAGTGACAAGGCAAAGTCTATTGAGCAAGAGAAAATAAAGTAGAAGACCAAAAAAAAAAAAAAAAAAAGAAGAGTCAGAAGAAGAGGGGACATTTATATAGTGGAGTTAGACTTGGGGACAGCTTAGTGGTAGGTTTTAGAGTATATTTTGCTAAACAAATGGGTGTTCGGAGGGTTGTAATATTGTCAGACTTGGAGTCAAGAGTTACTCTTAATGTGACTTCTCGCTAAGAATATAGAAGGTCTAATCCTAGATTTATTTAAGGTTTTCATTTCTAAACTCACGTATTCAGTAGCATTGGACATTTCTAGAATGTAAATTAAATATCCCTTATGAAAATTAGTACACTGGTAGAATACTGTGTGTGGTTTCCAATTAGTATATGTTTTTCAATGCAGTCATCTCAGGTTGAGTTGCTGTTTTCCAAAGTACAAGTAGTAGAGAAGTACTTGAGTATGCAGCAGTAATTCTTCATATGAAATGACTTGGGTTCTTATTGCCAGATAAACCCTTGGTGGAACCTAGTCACCATTAGAATTTATACTCAGTTATGAAGTTCAAACTGGAAATCAGCTCATGGATTTAAGAGAATATAAATCCATTTATATTGTAAATGAATATAAAATAAAATATTATAAGCAATGTTTAAGTATCATTATTACTTTGTTGTCATGCATATGTCTTTCCCTTTGAGAATAGAGCAAATGAGCATAGTTTATAAACCCAAAACTCTGTATTAACAATGGGATATGGTTATAGCTTAATAATGTCAGGTCTCCTACCCAAAATGCTCTAAGAGAAAGGAACTCCCCATAGAGTCAAGCCTAGCAAGTTGAATGTAACAAGAGATACTTACTCCCAAGTTTTCAATAAAAAATAAGCACGGAATTTAAGAGCAGGAGTTATATCATGCTGGTGCTTTAGGTAATAGGTGTATCACCCAAATAGCTATCAGTAAGAATATGTCTAGCATTTCTGCTGGGGTATTAATATGTCCTTATATTTATTCTCTTATGTGTGATTGTATACATGTTAAGTTTATCTAAATTCCTGTATTTCTGGCTGCTTAGATTAAACTACAGACTTTAATATCATAGACATCAATATTTTTTTTCTCCTTTCTCATCTCTAATTAATGAGTTACTGTTTTCTGGTATTTTAAAAAGCAGTTATCAAATTGTAAAATAAAAATTTTGACAGCTTTTATATTTTGAGCTAAGTGCATCTCTTTCTAGAATGAGTCAGTGAATATCTTTTAGAATTCCCTTAAGAGCAAATTATTGTCCATCTGAGTATATAAACTCACTTTAAACTCTGTAGCATAATTGACTATCTCAAGTTCATAAATCAAATATTATCCTTCATTTAATAAAATTTCCATAATTTTATGGAAGTTAGGTTTTTTAATAACTGAATGTACAATCCTTCTTAAATTTAAGGTAGTGATGATAAGCACAAGTATCTACAAGTAGTCACTATTATACCCTAATTCTTTAGGCTACAGAGCATATCTAGGAATCCTTCATATACAGTCCTTAGAACTGTTAGATGAGTTAAAATCCAACAAACTCTGAAAAATAGTTTCCCCTTTTTTTGGTCCATCAGATTGCGATGATTCTCCTGCTTTTTGTATTTAAATTCTTATCTCATTTCTCTTCATTGGTACCTGGTAAGGTAGGCAAGTGATTATGTTGAAGTTAGTGTTAAGACCAAAATTACAATGCTTTTCTTAATGGGGGAACCCTAAGACTACTCACTCAGTCCATTGAGGGGATAAAAGAGATGGTTCGTTCCCATCCAGTTTTGTTTACAAACGGTGTTGCTCAAATTTAGGTGACTGGCTACTAGGGAAATAAATGAATGTGGAATTGAGGATGGAACAAAGAATTCAATGCTTTACAATAAATGGACTGTATTTGAGAGTTCAAGAGAGGATTGGAGAAAATAACTGAGTATGTAAAAAATGGTAAGTTTCTGATTGTTCAGTTGAAGGCAAGTGGCTGGCTCGATGAAATGACATAATTGATAGTTTTCATCTGTGACCCTGATATCTTAGCCTCTATCTCAGAATTGAGAAATGCACAGAGTTTATCAGAAAGGATTTTCATTGCTGGTATCTTGTGTGTGTGCATGATGTATAGTACACACAGCTCTCCTTATTGATCCTTCACAGGTGTATTATTTACTTTGCCTTCCAGGTGTCCGCAAATATGGTAAAGATTTTCAAGCTATTGCAGATGTAATTGGCAACAAGACTGTTGGCCAAGTGAAGAACTTCTTTGTAAACTACAGGCGTCGGTTTAACTTAGAGGAGGTATTGCAGGAGTGGGAAGCAGAACAAGGAACCCAGGCTTCTAATGGTGATGCTTCTACTTTAGGGGAGGAGACAAAAAGTGCTTCTAATGTGCCATCAGGGAAGAGCACTGATGAAGAAGAGGAGGTGTGTTTGTGTATGGAATTTGAGCTAATATGAGTTGAGGAATCACCATTTTGTGTGGTGTTCTATAAGGTTAATTTGTCAGAGGACTAGCTAAATGAGCATGAAAGGTTGACAATACACTTACTCAGTGGTGCATCTCTCGTGACTCTTAAGTCATAATGACATGCTAAGTTCTGATCCTAGAAGAATGGAGAGTGTATTGTTCTTTCATAGTCGTATTTTTATTTCCAGTGTTAAGCTGTTTACTAATAAAGATGCCTGTTTGGTAGCTTCGTTGCTTTTTCGGTTTTTGGTTTTTTGTTTTGTTTTGTTTAAAATAAAAGAAGCTTGTGCTTCCAAAAAACACTGGTGTTATGTTTTTGTTTTGTTTTGTTTTTCCTGTGACAGCCCAAACTATATTGTATTAAGTTCATTAGGAACTGTCATCTCATACGTGTATTTTTGTTTCTTCACCTCTAGGCACAGACCCCACAGGCTCCTCGGACTCTGGGTCCATCACCTCCTGCCCCATCATCCACTCCAACACCAACAGCCCCCATTGCCACTCTGAACCAGCCTCCACCACTTCTTCGTCCAACACTGCCTGCTGCCCCTGCTCTTCACCGGCAGCCTCCTCCACTCCAGCAGCAGGCTCGGTTCATCCAGCCCCGGCCAACTTTAAATCAGCCTCCACCACCTCTCATTCGCCCTGCTAATTCTATGCCACCCCGTCTAAACCCAAGACCAGTGTTGTCCACAGTTGGTGGTCAGCAGCCACCATCACTTATCGGAATTCAGACAGATTCACAGTCCTCACTGCACTAAGATTAAATTGGACAGAGCTGCAGTAACTTTTCACCCCATCAATATACCAGTGCTCACCTGACTGATGCAAAAGAAGAAAGAATAATCCTTCCTAGACACTGAGGCTGCGAACTAGTTCTGTGGCAGTGGGCTAGCATAAGTAGATGCCTAAGAAATTTTTTAGTTCACGCAACTGAAATGTTATACAACAGAAAGCCTATAGTTAGCCTCCTTTCTAGAGTATACATTCAGTGACATAATCTCATTAAAGGAAAAGAGATTAAGTATTCTGTATACCGAGGGTTTTTGTTTTGTTTTTACTGTATTTATTTTATTGAGAATCTATATTCCTGCCTCTTCATAGTCAAAGCTCTTAGTACAGGAATATTGACTTAGGAATTGTGAAAACTCCTTAAGTTTCATAAGTTAAGGACGTTCGACTTCTTCTCTTTTTTCTTTAATTTAATTTTTAACATTTTCCTATGTTAGGAGTGCAAGAATAGATAGCCTGCATTTCAGATTTTGACATATGTTCATTTAATGCATATTTAAGAAATTATAGCTGCATATCCCTTTTTTCAAAAACTCTTGCTTTTTTTTCTAAAGGAATTTAAATATATTCCTTTAAAAGAAAGCAATTTAATCAATTGCAAAGCAATTATATGAACCCACAAAGAATGTACTGAACCTGCTAACTCTTTAACACACAGTTTAGGGTCCTAGTGCAAAGTCCTTGCTTAAAGGTCATTGACTCGCCATCTTGCAGTAATAAGAGGATCGGAATAATAATTTTACATATAAATGAGGATTTAATCTGTTAAAGTACAGTGTCTTTAAGTTCCTTGAAAATGGAGTTAATTTTGATTTTTTTTTTAATCTTTCTAAATGCTATCTGCTTTTAACTAGTAGTTGCCTACATTGGGGACTTTAGAAGAGAATTATATTTTGTCAGTTATGTGGAGATAGTGGTTATGGAAGCATTTATTTACAGTACCCTTTTTGTGTTTAGGTTCTGAACTTTAAATTGCCGTCAGACTTATTAATATGGTCTGTATTTAATATAAAGTATGTTTTCTTGATAAACTCTATTGTACTATTTGGATGCATTTGTGTATTCCTTGCAGCTGACCTGTACTTCTGGGTTTGGTTTAGGGTTAAATCATCAACATTATTTCATAAAATAAATTTAAGAATTTGTTCTGTGTTATCCAAAGATGTATCAGTATATTGTCACAATTGTGCTGTTAACTTAAAATGCTGAGACCCCTTTTATAAAGAAACAAAAAATTTCAAGTCTTCTTAGTTCAACACATAATCATTAAGCACCTACAAAGAATATTTTACAAGTGATAGTATTTCAACAATGTATTACTAATATTTTTGATACAATGATTTCATATTGGAATCATGACCTGTGCAAAGGGACAGATCTCTTAGATTGCTATACTAGTGGAACTTAAGCTAAATGTTTGCACATTCACATTCTCACATTTAGAACTGTTTCACGAAATGGTCAACATCAAAGGCCCTAGTTTATATTTCGAGATGTCGTATATTCCCCAAATATTGGGTAGTCCCTACCTTTGGCTCTAAAGTGTTAACGAGCTATTGACTTAAATCCATTGATTAGTTTTAATTTTGAAGTTTAGACCACTTCTTTCCATAAGGACCTTAAGTTCTGGCATAATCTAAAACTTTTTCCAGGATGTATTCTTTCTCTCTCCTTGGATCACCTTATGATTTAAAATTCCTAATATTCAAGAATTTATACTTGTTTTTACTTTAATAGCCATGGGGACAGTTATATATCTTAAAGGAAAATATCTAAAGCATTTTTAAAAGTATTTAGATTGTCTTGCATATGTGCATACTATACAGCTTCTATTGTCTTGTCTCTTGTCAGTAGACCTTCAGTATACAGTGTGTGGGATATGTGAGTCAAGTTGGTCAGCACCAGCATCTGTCCAGCTGTTAAGTATATTGTGATTCATTTAAAATCCATTCTATCCCAACCATGGGCAAAGGTGCTGTATCTGAGGGATGTGCTGTAATTTGATTTACGTACACTAGAGCACACAGTAGAAAAATCTTAGCTTCATTAGTAATATGACACATGTATATAGTGAGATGTCTTTATTGTGTGCTTTGCATATTTTGTAAATATTTTGCACGTCATTATTTTTCTTTTTTGTTTAAGCAGTGTTTGGCCTGGAAGAGTGATATGCTTGCTGCTTAATCAAAGGATTAAAGAGTTAAAGATGTGTATGTCTTCTATTTTTATATAATTTCATGTTGTATGAGAAATTTAAGACCTCTTCACTGTGAAATTCTAAATACTGATTTTTATATAAAAAAAAGCAAAAACCTGAAAATCTTTTAATGACCATTTCATTAATTTCAAGCTTATCAGTTAAAAAAAAAAATCTACACCCAAGTATTTTTTTTCATTACGTAACTAAAAATAAATCACGCTGTTGATACATCTGGTGATATTAATAAAAATTATTTTTCTATATGATTTAATTCCAGTGTAATACGATGGAGGTAAAAGTAGGTTATGATCAAACTTTTTCTTAATAATCTTATAATAAAGTGAGTAAAATATAATGTAAAATAAAGGTGAAAGAACGTCAAATTCTGTCTTAATATAGGCCTGCATTCTTTTTAGGAATAGATGTAGGGAATAAGCCAAAAAAACCTGGCAGTCATGATTTTCAACTATACTAAGAATGTTGCAAATACTTTGGTTAAAGTACCAAGTTTAGTTATTAAATATGTTGTATTCTTTTAATGTTTCTTCCTGCTATCAAAAGAATATTATCCATGGATATTAATAACTGCTGATCACTTAACACTGGGGTGTCAGGGTCTCCTCAAAAATAATAATCTGGGGCTTCCCAGGTGGCACAGTGGTTGAGAGTCCACCTGCTGATGCAGGGGACACGGGTTCATGCCCCTGTCCGGGAAGATCCCACATGCCGTAGAGCGGCTGGGCCCGTGAGCCATGGCCGCTGAGCCTGTGCGTCTGGAGCCTGTGCTCCGCAATGGGAGAGGCCACAACAGTGAGAGGCCCGCGTACCGCCAAAAAAAAAAAATAATAATAATAATAATAATAATAATCTGACTTAGAACTCAAAGGAGGATCTCTCTTTTTGTGTTTTCCTGAAATAAATGATGAATACATTCTGATAATAGGAAACAAGAAAATGTGTATTAGTTTTTTAATTTGGACATTCATTATAGATAAATCATTCATGGGATTACAGAGTAAATGAATACAGAAAGAATCCAAGAACCAAGTTTGAGAAACCATGCTATATTATAAAATGTCTACAAGAAAGTACCTCACTTTTTGATGCATTTGTGGGGGTACCTTAACTGCCCACTCTTAGGGGAAAAAATAGGTCACATGTAACTCCTCCCAACTTAAATCTTGACTAACTGCCTTAGTGAAGGAATGTTCTGCAACAATAAATTTTGGTAACAATGGAGTTTGGTAGTAAAACATTAAGAGGAATGTTCCTAAATGTGTGACTGTGTCTAAGAGGCCATGTGGCATTATCTTCCCTTCTTCTGTTATCAGAAGAACACACTTAGGGGAGAAACAATGAAGACCAGAAATTAGTGTTGGATTGAGATGTTTGCAAATTGTCTTTACCAGATTTAAAGTAGGCTGTTGATAAGGAACGGATCTTTCTTTGCATTGTGGTGACTTAAACTTTACAATCTTAAAGCTGGAATTGGGTGAGCAGTCTCAGAAAAAGATGCTGGGAAAGTGAAGTGGAGAGATCTAGGAGCAGTCTTCACACTGTAAATGGCATGAAGGTTAACTTCCAGAATGCTTTATAGAATTATCTTTTTTTCTGGATTATTTTAAGAAAGGTTTAATTTTTATTCTATTTAATTTAATTTAATTTAAATATATATAATGTACAATTACCGATAACTAAGAAGATCCTGAATAATACCACAACACAAGGTATCTATCTCTTGAGGTATCTACCTAGCTTACTGCCCAGAGCAGCTTTCATAATTGGCAGGATTTGGCTTCAAAAGGCCTTTATTCCCAAGACCATTTTTGTTCACATGCTGTGCCCTTTCCAAAAGAGAATTTGAAAACAATCAGAATTGTTGAGGGGCTTGTCACTTATATATAAAAAGTTCTCCCTGTACCATGGTGACTCTCCCAACTCCACTGAAGTTACTTCACCTCCCTGTGCCTCTGTTTATTTATTTTTCTTCCCACCCCAAAGTTTGGTGAAATGACAAGAAATACAAAAACGGAAATAATGCTTAACAGTGCTGGAAAGCCAGAGAAGGTGCCACCAGCAGATAGAGACAGATTTATGACAAAAACCTCATAGAATTGAAGAAGCTCCAACTCCGCAAAGGCAAAAGAGCAGGAAAACACTGACATTCTCAAAAGGATCCCATAATAACCTCAAATTCAAGGCAGATACGGAGCAGCCTCCAAGGATTCCTGCTTCCCGGTATTCATGCCATTGTGTGCGGGCTGGACTTAGGGACTTGCTTCTGACCAATAGAATACAGCAAAGGTGATGGAATGTCACTTCTGTGGTTAGGCTAAAAGACTGGGACTTCTGTCTTGTTAGTAGATTTCTCTGCTTGCGTGCTTTGTTGAAGAAAGCTGCCATGTTGGAGAGGCCCATGTGGCAAGGATCTGAGGCAAGCACCCTGCCAACAGCCAGCAGAAAAGTTAGGCCCTCAGAATAACAACCTGCCAGGACCTGAACCCTGCCAACAACCACGTATGCTTGGAAGTGGATCCTTCCCCAGTTGGGCCTTGAGGTGACTAGAGCTCAGCCAACACCTTGACTGCAGACTATGAGAGACCTTGAGACAGAGAACTCAGCTAAGCTGTGCCCAGATTTCTTAACACCACAGAAACTGTGAATTAAAGAGTGTTGTTTTGAGCTGCTAAATTTTGGAGTAATTTGTTATGCAGCAATAGAAACAAATACAATGAACAAATATATACCATCTTCACAATTAAAAGAAAGTTGGAGTGACAGTATTAATGTCAGACAAAGATTTCAAAGCAAGGAATATTGTCAAAGATAGAGATGTTCGCTGCATAATGATAAAGGTGTGAATTCATCAAGAGGATCCCTGATAGAACTGCAAGAAGAAATAGGCAAATCTGCCATTAAAGTCAGTGACTTAAATACCCATCTCTTAATAGTTGATAGAACATGAAAACCCAAAATGAGTAAGAATATAGAAGATCTGAACAACACAATCAACCACTTTTACCTAATTGAAATTTATAGATCATTCCACCCAACAACAGCAGAGTAAACATTCAGTTCATGTGCACATGAAATATTTCCAAGAATAGACCATATTCTGTGCCATAAGCAAGTTTTAATAAATGGAAAAGTGTTCAAGTTACCCAGAATATGTTCTCTAAGTACAATGGAACTAGAAATCAGCAACAGAAATACGGAAAATTCTCAAATATTAGGAAATTAAACAACTCATTTCTAAATAAGTTATGGGTCAGAAAATAAGTTACAAGAGAAATTAGAAAATATCTTGAACTGAATATAAGTAAAAACAGTATATAAAAATGTTGTGCCTAGAAGGAAGTTGATAGCTTTAAACGTTTATATTATATAGGAAGATAAAATCAATCATCTAAGCTTTCTTCTTTAAAAACTAGAAAGAGGGGCTTCCCTGGTGGCGCAGTGGTTGAGAATCTGCCTGCCAAAGCAGGGGACACGGGTTCGAGCCCTGGTCTGGGAAGATCCCACATGCCGCGGAGCAGCTGGGCCTGTGAGCCACAACTACTAGCCTGCGCGTCTGGAGCCTGTGCTCCGCAACAAGAGAGGCTGCGACGGTGAGCGGCCCGCGCACCGCGATGAAGAGTGGCCCCCGCTCACCGCAACTAGAGAAAGCCCTCGCACAGAAACGAAGACCCAACACAGCCAAAAATAAATAAATAAATAAATTTATTTAAAAAAAAAAAAAACTAGAAAGAAAAGAGTAAATATAACTTAAAGTAAACACAAGAGCGGAAATAAAATCATAATTAAAATAAACGAAATAGATACCAGGAAAACAATAGAGAAAAATCCCTGAAACCAGTAGCTGCTTCTTGAAAAGATCAACAAAATAGAAAATTCTTTAGTTAGAAAATTTGTTACATCAAGAAAAAAATTGTGCTAATTATCAAAATCTAGACTGGAAGATGGATCATCACTACATAACCTACAGAAATTAAAAGTATTTGTAAAGGAACCTTATGAACACTTTACGTCAACAAATTTGTAAATGTTTTTAAAATGGACAAATTCTTAACCACAGCTGTCTCAAAAAGAATAGAAAATCTGAATCAAGTAAAGAAATTGGATTTGTGATTAAAAGTCTTCACACATAGGGGCTTCCCTGGTGGTGCAGTGGTTAAGAATGCACCTGCCAATGCAGGGTACGTGGGTTCGAGCCCTCGTCCAGGAAGATCCCACGTGCTGCGGAGCAACCAAGCCCATGCGCCACAACTACTGAAGCCCGCTTGCCTAGAGCCCATGCTCCGCAACCAGAGAAGCAACTGCAATGAGAAGCCTGCACACTGCAACAAAGAGTAGCCCCTGCTCGCCACAACTAGAAAAAGCCTGCAATGAAGACCCAACACAGCCAAAAATAAATAAATTAATTAATTTAAAAAAAGTATTCACACATAAAAAAGTCTTGGCCCACATAGCTTTATTAGTGAATTCTATCAAACCCTTTAAGAAATAACGCCAAGGCTACATGAACTCAGAAAATACAGGAGGAAGGAACACTTCCCTATTCATTCTATAAGAGCATTATTACTCTGATTTGAAGCCAGATAAAGACAAAAAAAAAAAAAAAAGAAACTTCAGACTAATGAACAGAGATGCAAAAATCCTTAACAGATATTAGGAAATAAAATTCAGCAGTAAAAGGATTGCAGAACATAACCCAGTGGTGTTTATCACAGGAATGCAAGTTTGGTTTAACAAAAGAAATCAATTAATGTAATATACCAGAGTTTCACAACCTCAGCACTATTGCCATTTTCGGCTAAATAATTCTTTGTTGTGCACTGTAAGATGTATAGCAGAATCCTCAGCCTTTATCCACCAGATGCCAGTAGCATCCTCTCTGTCACCTCCAGTTTATCAAAAATATCTCCAGCCATTACCAAATGTCCCTCAGGGAGCAAACCCCTAAGTTGAGAATCATTGCAATACATCATATTAATAAAATAAAGGGAAAAGGAAAATGATCATAAAAATAGACACAGAAAAGACATTTGACAAAATCCAACATCTATTCCTGATAAAAACTCTCAAAAAACTAGAAATATAAGGGAACTTTCTCAACCTGATAAAAAACATCCACAAAAGCCTATAAGTAATATTACACTTAACTGAGTGCTTTCCCCTAGGATTGGAACCAAGCTAAGGATACCTGTTCTCATCACTTCTAGTCAACATTTTACTGGTGGTTCTAGCCAATTCAATATGGCAAGAAAAATAAAGGCTTACAGATGTGAAAGGCAGAACAAAAACTGTCTTTATTTGTAGATGACATGATCTTGCATGTAAAAAATACTAATAAACCTCCAAACACTTATAGAATAATGAGTTCAAGAAGGTCACAGGATACAAGATCAATATAAAATCAGTTGTATTTTTATATACTAGCAATTAATAGTCTGAAAATAGAATCAAGAGAACAATTTTACTCACAGTAGTATCAAAAAGAATAAAATATTTAACAATATATTTTAACAAAAATGTGAAAGAGCTGTTCACTGAAATACGTAAAATACTGCTGAGACAAATTAAAGAAGACCTAAATAAATGGGGGGACATACCACATTCATGAATTCGAAAACAATATTGTTAAGATGGTAATTCCCCTCAAATTGCTTTATATATCAAACCCAATCCCTATCAAAATCTTAGCCTTGTTTTGTACAAATTGACAAGCTAATTCCAAAATTTTTATGGTATTGCAAGGACCTAGGCCAGGAGCCAGGAAATTTTTTCTCTAAATGGCCAAGACGGTAAGTATTTTAGGCTCTTCAGTCTCCACAGTCCCTGTTGCAACTATTCATCTCTACCAATGTAGTTCAAAAACAGTCATAGAAAATACATAATGAACAGGCATGGCTATATGTCAATAAAACTTTATTTACAAAAACAAGTGCCAACCCGGAACTTAGATTAACCAAAACAATTTTGAAAAAGAAGAACAAAATTGAGTGACTTACACTAAGTGATTTCCATACTTGTTATAAAGTTGCAGTAATGAAGACAGTGTGATATTGGTGTAAGGATGGACACATAGATCAATGGAACAGAATAGAGTCCAGAAATACACTCACAAATATATGGTCAATTGATTTTCCATGACAGTTCCAGGGTAATTCAATGGCAGAAAGGATAGAATATCTGTATGGGAAAAAAAAAAAAAAGGATGATCTTTAATTCACACCCCCCACATGGACATATATACACTACCAAATGTAAAATAGATAGCTAGTGGGAAGCAGCCGCATAGCACAGGGAGATCAGCTCAGTGCTTTGTGACCACCTAGAGGGGTGGGATAGGGAGGATGGGAGGGAGACGCAAGAGGGAGGAGATGTGGGGATATATGTATATGTATAGCTGATTCACTTTGTTATAAAGCAGAAACTAATGCACCATTGTAAAGCAATTATACTCCAATAAAGATGTCAAAAAAAAAATTCACACCGCCCACAAAAATTAACTTGTAACGGATTATAGGCCAAGATGTATGATCTAAAACTATAAAGTTTTAGAAGAAAATATAGGAGAAACAATGTAACCAATAGCATGATCTACAATAGAAAAAAATTAATAAATTGGATTTCATCAAGATTTTAAAAGATCTTTTCAAAGCCAGAATGTATATGAACTCTTAGAACTAAATAATAATAACTCTTACAAGTCAATAAAAAGAGAACAACAACAAAAAATAAGCAGAAGATTTGAAGACATTTGTCAAAGAAGATATGCAAATGGCAAATGAGCACATGGAAAGATGTCACATCATTAATCATAAGGGAAATGCAAAGAAAAGCCACAACAAGGTGTGTATAACACCCACTAGAATGGTTAATATTAAAACGACTGACGATATCAACCGTTGTCAAGGATGTGAAGAAACTGGAACCCTCCCATACAGCCGGTAGAAATGTAATATGCTACAGTGATAAGCCACTTTGCAAAGCTGTTTGGCAATCTCCAACAGATTAAATGTACATGTACAACACAACCCAGTAATTTATTCCTAGGTCTACCTAAAGAGAAAGAAAATGTATGTCCACACAAAAACTTGTATTCAAATATTCACAGCAGCATTCTTTTTTTTCTTTTATTCATAGCAGCATTATTTATAATAGCCCAAAGCTGGAAATAATCCAAATATCTATCAGCTGGTGAATGGATAAACAAAATGTAGTGTATCTATACAACGGCATACTATGCAGCAATTAAAAGGAAGAAACTACTGATATATGCAAAAAAATGGTTGAACCTCAGAAACATTATGCCAATTGACACAAAGTGGTACATGTTTATTTACATAAATTTTCCAGAAAATGCAAAACTATAGAAACAGGAAGCAGATCTGCTCTTGCCTGAGTCCAGGGCTGGGAGTGGGGATTGACCGCAAAAGGACAAGGGGTGATGGATTTGTTCTAAAATTTCATTCTGGCTATGGTTGAAAAACTGTATACATTTACTAAAATTCATTGATTGGATGAATGGTATTGAAAGTATAACAGTAAAGTTGTTTAAAAAAGGGAAAAGTATGAAACAAAAGTATGTGCAATAGGGACTCCAGTGTTTCCGTAATGAGAGGCCCCTATTGTGCCCACAGAAGATCACATGGGATTTCTCAGGACAGAGGGGCAAGGTCATGGAATACTGAGGTGTGGTTGGAGTCAAAGACATTTGAACTTTATTTGTCAATTTTTCCCAGGTTAACCCCTTCCTGAGCTTCTGCCTTTCCTTCTTAATTCTTCTGTCTTGTTTTCTGTGAAACAAAAGATGTGGTTAACCAAGGTATAAGAGCATTGTTTAAAATCTCTTCATATAGAGTAGCCACCACTCTCAAAAAGAAGAAATACCAAAAGAAAAAAAAGAAAGGTCTTCCTTGTTATCAACTTATTACAAAGTCTAACAAAGCGAAATCATGCCAATCAAATCCTTGATCTTACTTCATGGTTCCTAAGGTTAAATATCAACCTTAAAATCTATAGTTTAATGTCTTACAGTGAATTAATGTGAGGCAGAATTAATGTTAAAATGTCTTTCCAAGCACTGATGGGAATTTGCATGTGTGAATCTTATTAAAGGAACTGTCAAAATGGACAGAATCCACATTTAGCCAAGCATACAATGAAGAGAGCAGGCCTAATTTTAAAATAATAAAAATCTCATTTCTCCTACAAAAATAGTGACTATCAGATAATCAGACCATGAACAGAGAACGGGATGGGTGAGTTGTGTGTATTGAGTGGGGGACCCCCTGAAATAAATACAGAAAATACAGGTACAGCATAAGTCTGTTTTCTTCAAATAAGCACTGAGCCTAGATGAGAATAGAGTGAATCAAGTAGAACAAAAGAAACATGGGTCTTTTTTGAGCTACTAAGCTAAAAGTGCAGCTGCCGGATGCATGTACATATGAGATGTGTGTTCATGCCAAAACCTGCACACAAATGTTTATAGTAGTTTTATTCATAATTGCCAAAACCTGGAAAAAACTAAGATGTCCTTCTGTAAGTGGATGAATAAGCAAACTGTGATACATCCAGACAATGGATGTACCTTTTGAAAAAGTCTTTGGAAAAGGAGGGTTTTTAAAAAAATAAATCTATTTATTTACTTTTGGCTGCATTGGGTCTTCTTTGCTGTGCACGGGCTTTCTCTGGTTGCGGCTAGCAGGGGCTACTCTTTGTTGCGGTGTGCGGGCTTCTCATTGCGGTGGCCTCTCTTGTTGTGGAGCACAGGCTCTAGGCACACAGGCTTCAGTAGTTGTGGCTCGCGGGCTCTAGAGCTCAGGCTCAGTAGTTTTGGCTCACGGGGCATGTGACGCATGCTCCGGGGCATGTGGGATCTTCCCAGACTAGGGACCAGGGCTCGAACCCGTGTCCCCTGCGTTGGCAGGTGGATTCTTAACCACTGCGCCACCAGGGAAGTCCGGAAAAGGAGTTTTTTTTAAAAAATTACATCGGTCCTGGGAGAAGCCCCCTTTCCCCCAGCACTCCCTGCCTCTCTTCCTGTGGTGGTCAGCACACTGACAAGCAGAGCTGGATAAAGGTTATTTGATGAAAGCAAAGGAGCCTCGTATCACTAGATTAAGAAGTTAAATACAGAAAATCCACAGGCATTCATTCATTTATTGTATCAAGGCAGGACCTACTTAATGAGCAAGTGCGCATTCTATGTGATCAGGAGCCTGAGGTTTCGCTTTTTGCCTGGGAGGGGTATGCTGCTGTTATCACACTTTCCATGTGTCGTTCCATTACAGGCAAGGACTTTTCATTTTAACTGGCAGCTGAAGTTAGAGGTGCAATGTAAGGCCCAAGGAGAGGATTTTCCCTCCTTATATGATCTCACTGATCTCTCCGTGATAGAAGATATGACCTTTTATCCTGCTCTAACTAACCCACGATATTGATCAGTCTTTGCACCAAAGGGCAGCCCAACGAAGATAATGCATCCATCTATTATTCCAGTAGGTGGCGTCCTCCCCACTCCATCAACACCATCATTCCATTGACAGCCAAGGCTGTCATCTTTTATTCTATCAATTTATCCAGCAAATTAAACAGGTGAAAGCCATGTCTGAAGTCTGGGGGTAATCTTAGGGTGTTTAGAAGAAAGAGTTTAGCCCTTTTCTTCTGTGCAAAAATTTAGTGTATAGTCCAACCTGCCCTTATTTTTCTAGAGGAATTTAGCTTGAAAACTGGATTGTTTATAACATTGCCAGTATTTCGAGAACACTAAAAATGCTAAAATTCATCTCCTTCTCAAAGTTGTTTTGTCTGAAGTTACACCCACCATTTCTTTGAAGGGCAAGGTGGCGTAGTGACTAAGAGCCTGCAAGAACCAGACTCCCCAGGTTCAAATCCCACCTCACCAAAACTAAGAATTTTGCAATTTGGGGCAAAGTGTTCAAGAGATGAATTTTCCAAACTATAAAATAGGGCTGATGATCAAATGGGTAAATATGGGTAAAGCACTGAGCACAATACCTGGTGTATAATAAAACTTAATGTTAGCTATCATCTGCAAGTATTTTAATGTTTGTTTACATTATTTAATGTATATTTATGTCCTGTCCTTCCCATCCATCTTCAAGGTCCTTGAGGAAAGAGATAATGTCTCCTTCATCAGACTGGGCTAGGTCCCAGGGTTTGTTTTCTCTATTCTCCCAGACACCCTGCAGAGGATTCTGTGACCAACAAGGGGAACTAGCAACATGTCCTTGAGTTCCAGCTATCACCCATCTAAAATTTCTCTGCCTTCCCACTTAGGCTCCTAGCCCTGGAGTTGTGCAGCCTCCTCTTCCCACTACTAAAAGATTCACTATCTATCCCAGCATCTGATTTCATCATATTTAAAGTTTGGATATCACTCTTGGGACAAACTGGCTGCTTTATTCAGTTGATCAGGAAGAGGGATGGGGAGAGACAATTGAAGCATAGTCAATGACAGTACCAGGGCCCCTGAGCATACCCGCATATATGCATACAAGACATTGTGTTTCTAGCCAGTGAGAGGAAACATAACTCTACAAAACATGCTGTTTAGTGTTGGGCTGTATTTGCAGCATGCTGGGCAGCGTGGGGATGGGGGGTAAATAATGAGAAAGGAGGTGAGTGCAGGCAACCATGCGAGAAGGTGCCCACGGGCCCCACATCTCCCCATGGGGTGGTTTGAATCTGGATTTGTGGCTCTCACTGAAAAATAAGAGACCAGATAAGGACAGACTGGCACGGAGCCTGGTTGCTGCTCTAGACCCCCACACATGGTTTTTAGTGTGCCAGTGTCCCTCCCCATCCCCGGGATGACAACTGTCACCTCTCTCCTGTGTGTTTCCTGCCTGGCTCCTGTGCCTATCTGAGTGGTGCCTGTTATTATTCTTCCCTTTTACGGATGAGTAATCGAAGCCCGGGCAGTTAAGTAACTTTCCCACGGTTGCCTAGCTGAAAGTGAAGGAGCTAGAATTGGAATTCTGGTCCCTTTCATTCTAAAGTCCATGATCCTTATGATCCATCCGTCTTCACAGAGGAGATTTATGTAGAATACAAATATCATTTAGAACAGATACCCATGGAGAGCAGTAGTGTAAGAAAGAGCCCTGTACTGGGGAGTAGGGAGACCGGGACTCAAGGTGAAGCTATGGCACTTGCTGGGTGTCATCACTTCATGTCACTTCTCTGGACCTCAGATGGCCCATCTGTAAAATGGGGATGACCAGGCCTACTTCACAAGGTTTTGAAGCTCGAAGGAGATGTCTGGGGAGCCCTTGGAACGGCAAGCTCTACAACTCTAAGGGATTGCTGGGCCAGCAGCAAGGAAGAGGGCCGGCAAATTTGTGCTGCTGTGAAGGAAGGTCGGGAGGGACCGACCTGAGCCAGATCTCAGACCTTGGCTAATGGGTCAAAATATGAAAGGACTGGCTGAGCCTGGTTATCCCTGACTGAAGGGTAAGATGTGTGCAGTTCAAACGCCCCTGAGGGAAACCAGAGATGATTTTTATTTGTAGGTACTCATGATTCTAGTGAGGGTAGGTTAGGTCTCTTACGGGCTGGGTAACTGCCTCTCACCGTCCTGCCCCACACTTTCCTGCGCGACCTCCCGACCCGGGGGCCTGCGCCCCTCACCGCACCCGCTCCCGTGACCCCGCCCCTGCAGGGCCCCAGGCCCACCCACCTTCCTCGGAGGTGGGGCTCCGCGCGCCGGGCTCCGGGGCTGAGAGCCGAGCCCCCGCCTCGCCGCCGCAGCCCTGGAGTCCTCGCACGCCTGCAGCCGGGAGCCGGCCGAACCCCCGCCCGCCGACCCCCACGTGAGTCCAGCCCGGTCGCCGCCCGGGGCGGCTGCGCCGCGGGGACTGAGCCCCACGCTGTAGGACTGGAGTGAGGGGACCGAGGAGCGCTTTTCGGCTCGTCCCATTTACTTTGAAACCGAAAGCGCCGCGGCGGCAGGAGCCCGCAGCCGGGCTGCAGGGACCCGGGCCTGGCTGCCCGTCCCACTCGAGCCCGGCGAGTCCCCGACGGCCGCCGGGAGGGCGCGGTGGGGTGGGCGGAAGGAGGCGACGGGGCTCGGCGGAGCAGATGGTCCTTGATGCGGGCGAGTGGGTGCGGCGTGGAGGGTACCTGGGTTCCGGAGCGGGTTTTCTTAGCAGAGGAGGGGTGTGGCGAGGACGGAGACTGGGAGTCCCGAGCCGGGGAGCGGCTCCAGGGCGTGAGTGTGAACTGGAGGGGCCAGGTTCAGGTCGGGGTGCGCAGGCGGGGAAGGACCTTAAGGCGTGCCCCGCGTACCCGCACTGAAAACCCCTGGTTCCCCCTCCGTGCCCTTGGGTTCCCCCTCTTTCCACGTTTGCGTGACTTTCCAGCCGAAGTATTCTAGAGTGAAACTTTAATGTTGGCATGAATGGAAACCTCCAAGAACTGTTCGATTGAGCGTGCTCATTTAGAACCACCCTCACCCCCAGCCAAGGGGAGCTCAGAGAGGTCTTGCAGGAAACCAAGACTCACAGAGGTTGAAATGAGTTACCCAGGGACACACAGAGAATTGGTGGAAACCAGACTGCCTCCCCCTCGTTACTGCTCTGCAGGGTTTTGGCAGTTCTGAGAATTTTCAGTGAATACTGGGGCCACGCTGTTGCCACTAACCCCACTGGGCGTCTCCTCCGACTCTCGGCTGGTTCTGCCCCCTCCTGCAGAGTTTCCATATTTGGCTATTTCAGATTTACTTTCATCACAACTCAGTTACCTCGCGGTGGCAGGCAGGGTTGCTCTAGGCTCGCGGTGGGGTTGGTGAAATGAGGCGTGGCTCCCGCCCGGACTGCCCCCTGCTTACCCCACCTTCCACGGCGCCGGGCCCTGACCCGAGTCCCTTGAGGACAGGCTTCTAATAACCAATGGGATTAAGTAAATATTTATTGGACACGGGTGCTGGGTGAGAACTGTGGTCGGGTCAGTGGAATGCATTCCTCCTTTCAGAGATATTTGCATTTTAAAAGGAAGACACAAAATACAAAGAAGTTGGTTGAAGTGCGTCTGGAAGTAGAGCAGTTCTGGGGGTGTGTGAGATAATTTTAGGCAGGGAAAGCCTGGGCTAGAACCTCTCAAATCCAGAGTGCAGCTGCCTGCTCTGCTTTACACACAGACAGCTGAAGACAGGGGCGTTAGCACAGTTGATGGTTTGGGTGAAAACCTTATCATCTAAACACTCCCACCTCCAACTCTAATTTGAACTTGGGAGACAGAAATTGCTGTAGAAAAGATGAATGTGAGGTGGAAGCAGAAAATGTCTAGCTTTATCAAGGTGCTTTTGTTTTGTTTTTGTTCTTGCTTTGAACTCAGTGGAATGGGTTGGTGCTCAGATGCTGGAACCTCTCTCCCTGGGTCCTGGACATAGGCGGGAGAAAGCGTCCCATCTGAGGCAAATTCTGGAAGCCCTGCCAGAGGGGCGGTGATGGAGGTCGTGACTTTCTCAGGTCCTCGGGGCAGAGGTCTGTGGCTGGGGTAAGGAGAAGGACGGGCAGTGTTTCCATCAGCCCGCAAGCATCACCTGAGTACCCACTGGCTGTGGGCGGCAGAGTAGCGGAAACAATATGGAAAGGAGATGGAGTCCCGTCCGCTGGAAGTACTAACTGTAGGGACTGAGATATTTCAGTGGAGATGACTGCAGAGTGAGGGAGCTGGGTGCCTCTGAGTCAGTGCCATTAGGCTAGCTATGGGAAAGGCTCGTCAGCATTTAGACAAACAGACCTCCTGTGATTATCTCAGCTTTACTGGAGAGGACCCTGAGGAAAAACGAACAGTGCCTTGTTTATAAAGCTCTTTCCTTTTCAAAGCATTTTGTCATTTTGTTCTCCACGATACCCTTGTGATTCAAGCCAAAGCAGGATTATTCTCCACATGGCCCAGTTGGTGTGGGTGAAGCACTGAGAAGTGAAATAACCCTTTGGGCTCCACTGCTGGGCCAGGCCTGGGTCTCCAAGGACTCTGGTTCCTCTGCTCCAGGCCCTTCACCCTGGTTTCTCAGAGAGCTACATCTGCCCAGCTCCCCCTCAAGAAGGGTTAACAAGGGGACCCAGACTCTAATAATGCATGTGTGGTCTGTTCCCGGCAACACAGAGCAAGTTCTCCTCCAGACTCTGACCTGGCCACGGCATGAACAGACACCCACTCTGTTAGTCCTACTTCGGTTAGTGAACTCAGGGCAAGACCTGTGTCTGGTCTTGTTTGTATTCTGGCATCTGGCACAGAGGAGGCCTAAACAAATGTTGGCCTTGAATTCATTTGAGCCGTGTCTCCCTTGGGCTCTGAGCTGCCAGGGCCTGATGGCTGGGGAACGTATGCTGGGTGAGGCTCTGGAGAGACAGGTTGAGCTGCCAGCAGGACTTGCTTAAACCCCCGAAGTCAGAATAGCACTGTCTGGTTGAGAGATAGCCTGTCTCACCTGATGAACTTCTCACTGCCTCCCTGAGAGCAGGGAGAGACAGGTGCTCTTCCTTCCACTTTACCTGGCTGAAAGCCGGACCTCAGAAGTGACTTGAAAGATCTCACAGCACGAAGGGACCGGCCAGGGCTCCAGCCCAAGTCTTCAGACTCCAATCTATGTGCTCTTCTCATAGTTTTTTAGCTAGAGGAAGCCAGGATTCTGGGCAGGAGGGTGAGGGAACCAGAAAGGCATGCATCAAAGGCTGCCTGACACCTTTGTCACTGATCTGGGGTCTTTAATAAGAGCTAACAGACCAGGGGAAGGTGATCAGTGGCCGACTCTGCCTCTGAACAGCTCTTCCTGTCCAGGTGATGGCTTTTTCTGACGTTCCTCTGGGGCAGGAGCTATCACCCCAGCAGAGTGTAGTAGGTGGATGGGTCTGTGTGTGTGTGTGTGTGTGTGTGTGTGTGTGTGTCAGGGTTAGAGGGGAGCAAGCTGCAGGGCAGAAGTCATCCCCAGGGCTGCTGAGGCCATGGTCGGACCCCAGTGAGTTTGTTGCTTTGTGCAGAGCAAAGCTTTTTGGAGGGTCACACAGCGGTTTTTTCCCCTAGAGTCCCCGGCAGGCCCTGTCTTGTGAGGAAGTGGGCTGGAGGGCCAGGGGAAAATAAAGTGAAAATACTCAGTGATCCTCGTAGAAAAATTCAAAGTCCATTTGCAGTGACAGTGATGAGCACTTTCTGCATTTTGTTACCTGGAGGCAAGCGGTGGTACAGGCTTAGACGGCGCTGTAGCAAGAGCAGTGTGCACCCAAGTGTCTGGGCAGGTTCTGTGGCCCTGGGGTTACTGATGGAGCCCAGTGAGCGCCCCTCCCCAGGGTTGGGGAGATAGGTGCTTGTGGGAGGAGGTACCCATCTCACTTCCAGCAGATCCTCATGCCTCATTTCTTGACACACACTCCATCAGCCTCCCTCCTTGCCAGTTCAGAACATCCCTGAAATTTCCCCTATAGCTTTTTTTTTTCTCTCAAGGAAAAGGTGCTCTCCTGACCAACGGGAGGGCACCTTCTCCACCTACACCCCTGATGCAGCTCTCTCCTCCCTCGGAGATGGAGATGGAGACGATTCCCTTCATAACTCCCTGGCTACTGACTCCTTCCCCTCCACCACATGCTCAGTCTCTTAAACTAGAAGACCTCACGTTTCCTCTCCCTTTCACTGACCAGCTCCTAGAAAGAGCAGCCAGCACTTGCCCTTGCACTTGGTGCTCTCTTCCTCACTCGGCACCGTGCACCTGCCCTGCTGCTTACATTGCCCTTTGCAAGGCTTCCAGGGCTTGGTAATCCTCAGTCGCCAGCCTGCTCTGCAGCTGTTGCTCAGCTCCTTGGAGGGGGCCACACCGTCCCCACTGATGTTTCCTTCCTTGACCTCGAGCTTCTCGTCCTCCTCCTGCCCTGTAAGTGCCAGAATGGGGCCAACACTGTGTCCTTGGGCTGGCTTGCCATTCCTACACTCCTCTCCCTGGAACCCTCCTCTGTACCCGTGGTTAACCAGCACTCTTAAGGAAAGGCTGATCAAGTCTCCACCTCTCACCCAGCTCTCTTCTTGGCCAGTTTGATTTGTGATGGATACACAAAATCCTCACTGTGATGTTTCAGGGGCCCCTTAGATACTCGTCCCAAGCTGCCTCTTCCTCGACGTTCTCCCTAACCCTTGCAGAGATCATTGCTGTCCCTTAGCCACCTCTGTCCTGTCTCTCCCCAGCGGGTCCTGATCTACTGTCTATTCGCAGGGCTGCTACCTGAGTTCCCGTCCGCCCCCCACTTTTTCCTGTACTACCTGAACTGTCCATTCACTCACTCTCCTTCCCTTCTGTTTTCTCTTCCACACTGTTGCAGAGGGGACTCCTTAATGCATAGTCTAATCAAGACCTACTACTTCCACTAATGACGTAGTGGGAATAGTATGGATTTCAGAATCTGGCAAGCTTGGGTTCAAAGCTGGATTTATGGCTTGCTGGTTGTAGTTGTATGATTTGGGCAAGTCGCCCGACTTCCATGAGCTTCTGTATTCCCGCCAGTAAACAGAGATAGTAGGGTCACCCACTTGGGGTTGCTGGAAGGATTAAATAAGGCAAAATATACACAGAGCCTAGTGTATGGCGGGTTCCATAAAGCTGGTTTTCTTCTTCCGCATGTTTGACAGCACAGGGAGTTGTGGGGTCTCTGGGGAGGTGGAAAATATGTGTCTAGCCTAAAGGCATTCAGATTTAAATTAAAAACAGACAAGCTCAAGAACTGCCACATACCAGGGTAAACCATCATTTAAACTAGCCTATTGCTGTCGCTTTGCAATCTCTAGGCCAGGCCAACCTCAGGGGCCAGAGTCCGTGAACTGGAATGGGGCAGGGCATGGTGGGGATAAGTTGGGCCGAGCCCTTGGCAGGCAGAGGGCAGAGAAGGGGACTGGCATCATGAAATAAAGGCGGCCCAGCCCCAGGGGGTGGGTTTCAGGGGCAGGTTTCCAGTCATTTAGAAGGACTTGTGGGCAGAGCAGTGCAGCCTTGGAAGAATCATAGTGCTGGGCAGGGAGGCAACACAGGGACCCCACAGAAGAAATAAAATGGATTTAGGAAGCAAAATACAGGCACTGGCTTGGTCACCAGGAGCAGAGCCATTACTTCAGTGGGATCCAGCTGTGAAGTCAGAGCAGAATGAGGAGTGAGGTTGACTTGAGGCAAAGCTGCCAGCCAGAGCCCTCTCTGTGCTCCCTTCCTAAGGGGGATGGCTTGGAACAGCCAGGCTATGTTCTGAGACTCCGTTAGAGGAGTCCTTGATGCTGGAGGGTGGAGGCAGGGGGTGGGGTTAAGCTGAGCCGGTCACAGGAGCCCCTCATCTGCCTTCAGGATGTTGGAATTCTGAGGAAGAGGCTGGGCAGATATCTGTGGTACAACCTAGGAAAATTTCCCATGCTTCCCTGGGTTCAAGGCAAACTAATGTACTATGAAGTGAAAGCTTGAGTGTTAAGTAGATGCAGAATAAATAAAACAAGTGATTAAGCAACTGGATGGGATCATTCCAGGAAGCCCTCCTGAGGAGTGAGGAAGGTGGACAGATGGGAGGGAGAGGAGGGAATGTTGAACCATGGGCAAAGGCATTTCTGAGGGATAAAGGAAGGAATGAATAGTTGTTCTTAATGTATGGGAAGTAGATTATTCTAGAGCAGAGTGATGTTGAGGTGGTTTATATGAAAAAAACCTAATAATTTGGGATGTTGCTTGAACCTCTCCATAGCACTCCCATAGACTTCCTCAAAAATGCCCGGTGCCATGTATTTGTTTTGGACGGGCAGACACTAAATTCTTTCAATCTTTCCGTGATGCTAACTATTCCATATATATGACTTCAGTGGTTCACTGACACTAGGTCTTTCTAACAAGTGTGACTTCAGTAACCCCTGTCTCTACCACCTCATAACTGTAATGCTGAATTTTCTCAGTGTCAGCTCTTTTTAGGCCATGTTGAACAGCGGCAGGGCCTTCTACACCTGACTTATCTATTCCTAACTTTCTTCACATCGTTTCTCCTTCCTGGAATGCCTCCTGTTTTAATCTACTAATCCATGCCCCTCTCACTCTTTTCAAAGAAAACTCAAAATTTGTTTCTCGTTAGGAAGGCTGGTCTCCAAGACCATGCCCAGGTTCAGTGATTTGCTAGGAGGACTCCCGGGATTCAGCATATAGTCATAGAGCTAAGATTTATCACAGTGAACGATACAAAGCAAAATCAGCAAAGGGAAAAGGCACATGGGACAAAGTCCAGAGGAAACCAGGCACCAGCTTCCAAGTGTCCTCCCCCAGTGAATTCACATAGGACGTGCTTAATTCGTCCACCACTGAACTGTGACGACACGTGTGAAATGTTGTCTGTCGGGGAAGCTCATTAGAGACTCAGTGCCGAGTATTTTTATTGAGGACTGGTCATGTAGGCACCCTCTGCCTAGCATACAACCAAAATCTCAGACTTCCAGAAAAAAACAAAACAAAACAAAACAGATGTTCAGCCTAAATCACATTGTTTGCACAGTTCAGGTACAATGATTGACTCAGGGTAGTGAGAGCCCACCCTGAATCTACCTTTCCAGACGTCAGCCAAGGCCCATCCTTGTAAGCAGACCTTTCTAGGGGTAGCAGGTGCAGGTCTGCTATGTTAACCCTTTTCTGCAAAGCTTCCCTACGTAATCCCACCTCAGTGAGAGAGAGAACCACCCTAGATAAGGGGCCAGAAGACCTGGGTTCCAGCCCAACATGTCCACCTACTGCTGGGTGACACTTTGGATCCCTCAAACTCTATTTTCCTCATTTGGAAAAGGAGAGTTGTAATTCTCGTTTGTAGAGTTCAAGGGTGACTGTGATGATCAAGTGAGATGGCGGAGTGGGTGTCCATTCCCCTTGATTGATCACCCACTGTGTCTAGGGCCATGCGTGAGCATGGGGAGTACGGAGGGAAGCATAATGAAGTGGCTTTGATAGGAGATAAGCCCGAGGTTGAATCCCAACCAAGCAATTTCCAGCTACGTCACCTTGAACACGCTCTTCAATCTCCCTGAGCTTCAGGACCCGACCTGTAAAATATGAACACGAGTAATGAAACTAGTACCCATCCCTCATTGGGTTGCTGTGCAGAGTGAGTGGAACAACCCATAGAAAGCATCTAGCCACAGTATCTAGCACACTGTAGGCACCCAAAGTGGCAGCTATTCATTTACTCAGATATTTGAGTGGTTGCTCTGTGCCAGCACCTTGAAAAAGACACAGTCCTGGCCCAGCTTTCTATTTGCTCATGCAGACTAATACTGAACAGATAATTACATTAAAAATGAATGTAATCGGGCTTCCCTGGTGGCGCAGTGGTTGTGAGTCTGCCTGCCGATGCAGGGGACACGGGTTCGTGCCCCGGTCCGGGAAGATCCCACATGCCGTGGAGCATCTGGGCCCGTGAGCCATGGCCACTGGGCCTGCGCGTCCGCAGCCTGTGCGTCCGGAGCCTGTGCTCTGCAGCGGGAGAGGCCACAACAGTGAGAGGCCCGTGTATTGCAAAAAAAAAAAGAATGTAATCATACGTGCTATGAAGGAGAAGTACAGAGTGATAATAGGGCGTGTACTGAGGAAGAAGGGGCTGATTAGCTGAATAGTGATGCTTAAGCTGGGCTTGGACGAGTTTAGTTCCATGAGAAGTGGGGGGGAGGGGGGAGAGGATGTTTGCAGCAGAGACAACAGCTTGAGCAAAGGGAGACCAGCCTTAGGGCGAAGGCTGGAAGGAAGGAAGGTTCTCCTCTCCTGTGAGGAATGGCAAAAAGGCCAGAGAGGCTGGAGAATAAGGGGTGGGGAGGGAGATAACCTGGAGAAGTGGGTGGGACCTTGGTAGCTCAGTTAAGGGTTTGGAACTGTGAGAGTAACGGGAGGCTGTGGAAAATCTGTGTGAGTGAGAACACCTTGGCTTTTTCAGAGGCTAATCAGGCTGCTGTGTGAGGGAGGCTTTCGGAGAGTGAGTGGGTGAGGGGAGACCAGCCACGGGAGGGGACGTGAGGGGAGACCAGCCACGGGAGGAGAGGTGAGGGGAGACCAGCCACGGGAGGAGAGGTGAGGGGAGACCAGCCACGGGAGGAGAGGTGAGGGGAGACCAGCCACGGGAGGAGAGGTGAGGGGAGACCAGCCACGGGAGGAGAGGTGAGGGGAGACCAGCCACGGGAGGGGACGTGAGTGGAGACCAGCCACAGGAGGGGACGTGAGGCGAGACCAGCCACAGGAGGGGAGGGGAGGGGAGACCAGCTATAGGAGGGGAGACAAATAATAGGAGGCTGGTGCAGAGGCCCAGGGGAGAGGGGATGTGGCTTGAATTGGGGGTTGGTTGTGAGGGAGGAGAGAGGGCACTACCAGCAATGATACCAGTTGTCTGGTGACAACAGCAAGATAAAAAGTGGCCCTTCACCAAGAGGGAGCACTGGAGAGAGGAAAAGTTGGTTCCATTTTGGGTGTGGTGGCTTTGGAGTGCCTGTGAGACATTGAAAAGGAAACACTAGGAAGGCAGTAATATATGTGGGTCTAGACACAGTGGAGAGAGACATTGGGGGTCGTTAGTTCGTACGTGGTCTTTGATGCCAGGACAGTGTGGTTTCAGGGAAGCTAAAGGGGAAAAAATATTTTAAAGTGTGTGTTTGGGTTTGGGATGGGGGTCGGGGTCCCTAACATCAGATGTTGCCGGGAAGCCACTTAAGATGAAGATGGAAGATTGACCATTGGCTTAAGTGACCCAGGAGTCCCTGGGTCCTGGGTGAGAGCAGTCTGGGGGGCTTGGTGGGGTGTGAGCCAGGCCCGAGTGGGCTGAGCATTGGATTGAAGAGAGGCCGGTGGAGATAGTTACTCCGCTGTGAGAGAGGGAGGATGAGTCAGGAGGTTTGGCTGTGAGAGGAAGCAGAGCTCGAACTTTAGAGAAATATGAGAGTGAGAATTTGGGGGGTTGCTTGCATCTCAGGAGACATTTGTGATTGTGTGTGTGCTGATGGAAGGAGCCAGCTGAAAGGGGGAGGCTGACGGAAAAGCAGCCTCTTCCCATCAGAAAGCCCCTGAGGAGGCAGGAGGCTGGGACAGGTGGAGAGCTTGGCCTGGTGCAGAGGCCACCTCTGCGGGGGCCCCGGCGGGGGGTGGGGGTGGGGGCGCGGAGGAAGGGCAGAGCAGGGGCCCCCTGCACAGGGGGCCGGATGTGCAGTCCTGGTGGCAGGAAGTGGAGGTATCTCTGGTCTGAAAACTTTTATTTTCTGTGCAATAGGAAGTGAGGTTTCCCGGGGAGACGGGGAGTATGGTCAAGGTCTGTGCAGAAGAGAACGGTGTGAAACAGATGTTGAAAACAAGAGAGTGAGCTGAAAGGGAAACTGGCCCAGAACTCTTACCTGATGACGTCTCTGGAAAAGAAATCCAGCAAATGTGATTTTAGATCTCTAGCACCTTGTGAGGCACCCCGCTGAGGGCCCCATACCTGTTTTTTGAATAAAAAGTCCTTCTCAAGAATGAGGGGCTCAAGATCTCTATTTTCTTTCTAATCAGACAAATACTTTGTGCTGCTCTGTCCCTTTGGTCTTTCCCCACATCTCTCCATGTTGATATTGTCTAGGATTTTAGTTCTATGATATTCTTTTTTATTGTCCTTAGTCCTTTAGACAATTGTTTAATGATTTTCATTTTCCATATCTCTTATCACATCTTCTTAGATTGAATTATTTGAACACTTCTTCCATGATTGTTTTCTAAGTAGAAGTTTTTGTGGCAAAAGAAGAAAAAAGCCCTTCTCAGCATTTTCCCTCTTTCTCAGGTACCTGGCTGCCCACTGGGACACCTCACCCAGGGGCTAGTTCACATTGGTGGGAGTAAGGAGCACTGTTCAGGCTCCACTCTTCCAGCCCCGGATAGCTAGACCCTCCCCCTCCTTACACTGACTACCCCCCTCCCCGCCAAGTCAGCCATCATTAGCCAGCTTTGCCTTCTCTAGCTGTGACCCGTAGAATTTCAGGACTCAGAATCGGTTGAGATGAAGTGTTGGGCCCTGGGAAGCATGCTCCGTGGGAGAGAGCCTGTCCTGCTTTCTGCAGAAACTGTAAGGCTGCTGTTCAGTCTTCCCATGAGTACTTACTGAGTGCCTGTCATATGCCCAGTTCTAAGTACTGCTACCTCAGGAAACAGAAGAAACATTCTTGCCCTCATGGAGCTTATATTCTGGCAGGAAGAGAGTAAAGAAACAAGCATATACCAAGCTACATGGTAATAAGCGCTTTGGAGAAAAATGCAGCAGGTGATGATGGGGCTGCCGGGGATGTTGCTATTCCACGTGGGTCGGTGAAGCCCTCACTTGTGAGGTAACACCCGAGCAGGTACCAGAAGTGAGGAATAAGCTATTCAGGTGTCAGGCAGAAGAGCATTCCAGGCAGGGCGGCAGCACGCAGAAGGCTCTTCTACTAGTCAAGAAGAAGCGAGGCTGGTGTCACTGGAGTGTGTGAACAGAGGAAAGCGCTGGGAAATGGGGACAGAGAATGGAGGCCAGATCACGGGACTCTGAGGACACTGGCTTTTACCCTGTGTGAGATGGGGCCCTTGGAGCAGAGGAGTGACATATCTGACTTCTGTCTTTAAAAGGATCCCTCTGACTGCTGGGTTGTGAATAGACTGTAAAGGGACTGGGGCAGAGGAGGAGACCAGCTAGGAGACAAGGGCTTTATCCAGTGGGGAGGTGATGGTGGCTTAGACTGGGATGGTTATGCTGACAGTAGGGAGAAGTAGGTAGATATGCTTGGAGGAAGAGCCAATAGGATTTGGCGTTGTGGGATGGAGAGTGAGAGGTGCCAAGGATGTCTCCAGAATTCTTGGTCCAAGCAACAGGGTGACTGGCGGTACTGGTTTACTGAGGTGGGGGAAGGCGGTATAGGAGGAGCAGGCTGGGTGGGGCTGGATGTCTTACGGTTGAGATGCTCAGTGAACAAACATGGAGCTATGGACTAGGCAGTCGGGATGACTCGAGTTCAGGATTGGGGTCCAGGCTGCAGATAGGAACCAGGGCATTGTCAGCCTTAGATGACATCCAAGGCAGGAGCCGAGATGGGCTCACCAAGAGCACAAGTGTAGATAGAAGAGAGCAGAGGTCCAGCACCAGTCTAGGTGCCCGAGAGGTGGGGCAGTGAGGAGTGGCCAGCAAGGAGAAAGTGACCTGGAAGCCGGCACGGTGGTCTAGCTCGGCACGTCTCACACTGTAATGGGCTGCAGAATCAAACGTGAGAGCTCATTTAAAAAGCAGACTTCTAGCTACCGCTGAGAGACCCTGATTCTGAAACATTTTTTTTTTTTTTTTTTTTTTTTTGCGGTACGGGCCTCTCACTGTTGTGGCCTCTCCCGCCGCGGAGCACAGGCTCCGGACGCGCAGGCTCAGCGGCCATGGCTCACGGGCCCAGCCGCTCCGCGGCATGTGGGATCCTCCCGGACCAGGGCACGAACCCGCGTCCCCTGCATCGGCAGGCAGACTCCCAACCACTGCGCCACCAGGGAAGCCCCTGAAACATATTAATTAGGCCACGCTAAACTATTGTAAAAAATAGTACCCCAAAGCAGAGGTCTGTTTATCTGGGGTATGGTATCCAAGCCAGCATTTTTATCATGCTCCAGGGCACATTCTTAGCAGAGCGTCCAGGGACCCAACCACTCTGGAAACTGTTGCTATTCTTTGTGCCTAGACATGCTCCCCACTGGACTGAAAACATCTTGGGAACAGGAACTTGGGGTCCTGTCCCACTGCACCCCTTCCCACAATAGAATGAGGTTCAGACCTCTGCATGCAGCAGGCACTGAATAAATGCTGACCAGGAGTGAAGAATGGACAAGCATGAGTATTAAGCACTTATTTTTGTGCCAGACACTGTGTGCTGGTAATTTATGTAGATTAATATGTTTAATATTAACTGAGCCTTAGAGGCAGGTGCTATTATTGTCCTATTTTCCAGATGAAGAAAGGTGACACAGGTAAGTGAATGGCAGAAAAGAATGAACCCCAGTGGTGTGGTTCCAGACCTGGTCTCTAACCAGCAGGTTATACTGCCTCTCATCAAGACCTCCCTTTTGGTACCAGATGGGTTGTGGTACCTTTTCTTCTGGACATGACATGGAGTAAAGAGTACTGGATTTGTAGTCAGAAAGCCTAGATTCAAGTTCCTGCTCCATCACATGTTAGCTGTGTAATGTGGGGCATAGGTACTTCACAACTTGGGGCCTCAAGTACTTCATCAGAAATATGACCATGATATTCCTATGGGGTTAGTGTGAGGACTGGGTGTGATGTTGTATGTGAAAGTACAAATTGCAAAGCACTAGTACGTATATTATTAACTTGAAAAAACCAGACTGTAGAACCCCTACAATTACCCAGAAGAGCTGCCAGAGGGGTGTAGATTGTAGGCAACCCAACAGGCCTTGCTTAACCAGACAGGTTCTCTGTACAATCCTTTATTTATTGATTTGGTTTTTCTTGAGATTTGGTTTGATAAGTTTCACTGTTTTTAAAAAAACTGTGAAACTTCTGGCTAGCTGATCCCTTAAGTCCTTCCACAGCTGACTGGCTCAGTTGTTGGGGGAAGCCACTCCTCAGATTCTGTCTGCTTCTCTTGGGTCCCCTTCCTGGACTCCCCACCTGCTTTCCCTCTTCTGTCGTCCTGATCAAGCCCATCAGTCCCAATAGCCTGACATCAACCGTTGAACTGCGGGGACTCTAGGCTGCCTGCCCATGTGTGGGCTGGCCGTCTGGGGTGTGAACTGAGGGGACTCTAGGCTGCCTGCCCATGTGTGGGCTGGCCGTCTGGGGTGTGCCTGGGGTAACGGACCTCGGGAAGCTTCTCCCCCCAGGGCTGGGGTGAGAGGGCCGCCTTTGTTCCCGTGTGCTTCCTCCCCAGGCCTGGGCCAGAGCTGGCCTCACCGCCGGTCAGCAGGGGATTGCCCATCTGCCTTTCCCAGGACATTGACTCATGCCCCAGCCACAGAGTCTTCCAGAGCTCTGGGGGCCTTTGGCAGTTGACAGTACTTCACACATCTGTGGTCAGCTTTGGAGATATGAACCTAACGCAATGGGAGGTGTGTGTGAGCCTTGTGGGAAGATGAGGCACAGCTCCAATGATGTTGGCCTTTGGTAGCTAAAAGTCACCAAAAGGTCAAGCCGAGGTTTCTGGATCCTCCTTAGCACGTCTGTTCTGTAGCCTGCCTAGGGTGGTCTCTGGTCTCTCCCCTTTCCTTAGAGCACCCTCAGGCCATGGAGGGTGGGGCCTGGCTCAGCCCCAGCTTCTGGGGCTTCACTAGTGGCGCAGTGGTTGAGAGTCCGCCTGCCGATGCAGGGGACACGGGTTCGTGCCCCAGTCTGGGAGGATCCCACATGCCGCGGAGCGGCTGGGCCCGTGAGCCATGACCGCTGAGCCTGCGCGTCAGGAGCCTGTGCTCCGCAACGGGAGAGGCCACAACAGTGAGAGGCCCGCATACCGCGCAAAAAAAAAAAAAAGAAAAAAAAATATGCTTCTGAGTGCCAAGCTAAATCTGAACTGTTGTCCGTTGGCTGTGTATCCCAGCTCCCATGTCACTCCGCTCGCAGGGTCGCTGGAATCTCCATCACTTTCTGAGAGCCTCTTTGTGGGAGGAAAAGGCCCATCAGGAAGGGAGACGGGAGGGAGAACGGAGTCTGAGATGGTAGCCCCATGCCTAGATGAAGCAGGGATGCTCACTCACACTGGGAAGTGCAGTCTGGCTGAGGGTGAGGGAGCCTTTCAAATGAGGGGGGTGGGAGCTGTGGCAAGAGAGCTGACCCAGCCTCAGGGGAGCCCTGTAGGGGGAGCCGCCTGGAGGTGTGGTCTGGGCCTCTGGAGAACCAAAAGGTACGTGCTCCCCCGGGGAGTTTTGAGAAGGAAGTGTCAAATGCCACGTAAAGGGCCAGAGAGCAACAGTTTAGGAGAGAGTAATTGTCAAATCTGATTATGTGGTTGCAGATTAGATCATCAAATGAATATAACTGTGCTTTTCCAAACTACCTTCATGGGGCCTCACCTTCTACCCCAGCACCCAGATGATTTGGGCCTCCAGCTTGTTCAAGGGCAGAGTACAGGTGAACTTGGGAGATGCTTCATTCAGAAACGGGGGATGATGATAATAATAATGTGTACATCATAGTGTTGCTGTCAGGATGAAAATGAGACAATGCATATAAACTCGCTGGCTCTGAGCCTGGACGTCGCCTCAGTAAGTGTAATCGCGACCCATATCCAGTTCCAGCCCTTAGGTTCCATTCACATCTTTTCATATCGCCCCCTTGCCATCCGTCTGCCTCATTCCAATTTGTTCTAGGTTGTTTTCATGGCCCTCCTTCCAACAGCCCTTTTCCACTGAGGCCTTACATTGATCCCAAATTTCCCTTCTTCTGTACCAAACGTTGATGGAGTGCTCTATGCCGGGCCTCGGCTGGCTCTGAAGGTCTGAAGACTAATGAGGACGGCCCCACCCTCGAGCAGCTTGCTGAGCCGAACCCGGACAGCGGTGGGGACTGTGATGAGCGTGGGGCTGAGGCGGAGGGTCAAAGCTTTGACTTGAGTCAGAGCTTCTTATAGAGGAAGCTCTTGCATGGGAAGATCAGCAGTCTTTATTATCTCCCTCTTGCTCTAACTTCTGAGAGCAAATCTCGGAGGTCTTCTGCACCATCACCTGGAGCCAGGCGGACTCTGGATGGTTCCAAGCAGGAGGGAGAGTTCCCTTCAAGGCTTCCCTGAGTGAGACTGATGTTAAAGCAGCAGCGGCCACAGAGTCAGGAGGGCCTCAGGAATGCCCTTCAGCCCCTGACCCCCACCTTCTCTCCACCAGCAGTGCTTTGCCGCACTCCCAGGAAAATGAGGAACCAGAGGTCTCCTGACAACTTGGAGAGAAATCACACTTCTCTTCAAAGGAATTAAAACCATACCCACATCATTCTCCATCCCGTGTCCAAGAAAACCCTCTTCTGCAAAAGTGTAAGGAAAAGAAAAAACACCCTCCTTCTGCCTCTGAGACACCAAAGCCAGCCATCGTGTGGATGGGACAGTTGGGTTTGGGGGGCTGTTGTCACATGTCATCTGGCTGTGGTGGGATCACCTGCTCCCTGCATGGTTTCCACATCACGTTAGACCTGATGGAAAATGACCTCGTTACACCTGCGTTTCTCCAAGGCCCTTCCTCTTTGTCTAACCTGCATGGTTAAGGGTTGATGAAAATAAAACCAGTCTGTCCTGGAGGTCACACAGTGGTTGTGTTGTTGTGTTAGGCTGTGGGAACAGCGGAGAGGAAGAGAAGATGAGCGGGGGCAGAGGCCAGCAGTTGTCTTGAGGGGTTTCACCTTCAGGAGCTTTCTGGGCCGTTGCAGACAGAGGCTTTGGTAACAACTTCGGGCCCATCTCTGTTCTCTGTGCCAATGGAGGCAACGTGCTAGGTAAAGCGCTTTTCTTTTTCTTCTTCCTCTTTTGCTGCCTCCTCCTCCTCCTCTTCTTCTTCTTCTTTTTGTTGTTGTTGTTGTTGTGGTTTTGTTTTTCATTTATCTGGTAGTAACCATTCTTCCTGGAAGAGCAGCATCTCAGAATTCAAGGACCAGATGTGACTTTGATAAAGGGAACTTCCTGTCTTTCAACAGGTGGGCCATACCAGCCAAGGCTGTTCTCTATTAGATCACTGCCCAGGGCACAGGTTCGGGCATCTCCCTGAGTCACCACATCTTGGGATTTCACATTTTAACTTTTCCTCATCACTAACCACCATCTCCCCTCCTTTAATTTAAGCCCAGGACCTGTCACTGGGTCTTGGGTGGGTTTGGGGAATAACATATTTGTACCTGTCCCCTGTTGCCAAATGTGAGCCTCGGGGAGTCGGCTTCTTAAGGTCCTGGCGAGGCCTGAGCAGAACTGAGAAATGGGTTGTTTGCCTTCTGGCAGCCCACCCTATAACTAGCAGCGTCATGGGCTGGTGTGTTGTTACCCATCTGTTGCCCTTGGCTCAAGGACCACCCTGGGGCACCTGGCCAGCCTTTGTGCCCCCATCTTATCACCCGGGCCCTGTAAGTCTCACCTCCCAAAGGAAGCAGTCTCTCTTGACTGTCAGTACCCTTTCTTGCAAAGGGGCCTCTGGAAGGGCTGCAGGCCTCTCCCACAGTCCTCAGACTCCCCCATCCAGGCACCGAGGTACATTTAACAACACCCCCTGGACCCTAAGAACTGCTGTCAAATCCAGTCATTAGCAGTAGGGTTCTCAGACCTAGTAGTGGGTGGAAGGTCACACAGGCTGAATGGGAGATACTTTGGGGGAAGCAGCACTGATTAAATCCCAAATAGGGAGAAACACGGGGCTGTGCTGTAGCAGTGGGTGTGATGGGGAAGGACCAGACAGCAGACCCCAGTACTAGCTTCCAGGAGTTCATGCACTGCTGGCTCTCTGGGATGTCTTATCCCTCCAGACCTTACGTTCCTGACATAGATCTAAACCTGTTATGTCAAATGTCATCACTAAAATGACAACTAAATTACTTGCAAAGTAAAAAATAAATAAATAAAAAAAATTAGCGCCTTGGGCAGTGTTAAAACAATTATTGAGGGCTTCCCTGGTGGCGCAGTGGTTGAGAGTCTGCCTGCCGATGCAGGGGACACGGGTTCGTGCCCCGGTCTGGGAAGATGCCACATGCCGCGGAGTGGCTGGGCCCGTGAGCCATGGCCGCTGAGCCTGCGCGTCAGGAGCCTGTGCTCCGCAACGGGAGAGGCCACAACAGTGAGAGGCCCGCGTACCGCAAAAAACAAACAAAGAAAACAATTATTGATACCATAAAGAAAATGTGGTCATTCCTCAGAATCATAATTTATTCTGGAAGAGATGTTAGATGTCGGCTGGTCTGAGTCACCCCCATTACTCTAAGACTGTCCCTAAGGCACCCCAACCTGGATATGTCTCAGCCCATCATCCTTCATTTTCTTCTCTCCTTCATCCTCTCCCATTGGTGCCATCATTTACTCAGCCCTCCAAACTGGAACCTGGGAGTCATCCTCCATGTCCTCTCACTCGGCCCTTCCATTAAATCCATTTCTGAATCTATGCATTTTCTCTCAAGAATGCCTCACGAACATAGCTTCTCTTTGCCCCTGCCTTAGATCAGGCCGTCGTCATCCTCCTTTGGTCTGTTTTAGTAGCTTCTTCCCCTCAGCTACCCGCCTGGGCCTGTCCTTTATGTCTGTCATCCCTAAAGAGGTGAAAACCATGGAGTGAAAACTGGACTTCCTGACCAGCATACACTCAGGGCTCTTCACAATGTGCTCTTTCCCCGCTTCCACACACACATCTCACAGAGACCTTTCTAGGTGTTCCCAGCTGGGAATTTAGTGGCACAGGGGATGGCAAAATGGGGAAGCCAAACAGGACACTCGGAATGAGGCAACTCCAAGATGACTCATAGCGGGAAGCTGCCCACCCCCTCTAGAGCGGAAGGGACGAAGAGAGGAGATGGTGTTTCCAGAGCTTGGGAGCCGGGGACCCGCCTGGTGGAGCTAGTTCACAGAGAGAGGGGCCATTGGTGGGGATTAGAGCCACGGAGGAGCCCAGTCACTGTTGAGATGCTGCCTGACACTGAGGGATGCAGGAGAAATGGTCTATTACTCCCTTCCTCCTACCCTGCAGTTTCCTGCCCGTGTCGCTCATTGGCTGAATGGAGCCAGAAGCCAGGGGACCCTGGAAACACAGTTTTTGGGGGGGCCAACCCCCTTGACGATACAGACCAGGGCAGAGGATGGATCTGAGAGCAAACAGACGGATGACTGGCATGTTCCCCTAATTCCACTTCAGCTACAGTTAATCATTAACTGTTGCTGAACTTTGTGATACCCTCTGGGAAATTGTTTTACCTCCTTCATTTAGAAAATGCTTCCTCCTTCTTCAAGACCAGTGGAGATGTTTTCTTCTCTCTGGAATCAGCACAGACACCTCAGAAAGCATTAGCTACCCCTCAGCTGGGCTCCAGCAGCTTGTTTAAATCTCTCTTGGGGGGACTAGCCACGAGGGTATTGCCATATAACATTCCCGGGTCTGATTTCCTCTGCTCCACTTGGAGACCCTCGAGGGCAGATGTGTTGTCACAGGTCTCCACAGTCTCAGGACCCAACCCAGGACAAGTACATGCTGAGTGTGTGCAGGGATGTACAAACAAGGGATCTGTGGGAGTGTCTTCCCACGGGGTCACAGCTGGTGAGTGGCAGGGCAGGAGCTGAGCCCAGGTCTCTGGCCCTGTACCCTTTTCACTCTGGGATTTGATCTTGAACTTTCAAGGATCAGAACTTGAAAACCCTGAAGACAGATCCTGAGCTTATGTGCTATGAAGTAAAATATAATACATAAAAGCATTCCTGAGTATTCCAAACCTTCATTAATCTATACAAGATGCTGGGGGACTGTGGAAGTAGTGTGGACAGACAGACAAGGACCTTCCTTTTTTTGTGTGTTAAAACTGAGAGTGAATTCTGCTAGACATATGTCCTTTTTATTGTAATGAAAAGCCAAACTCATGCTGCTTCAGAATGTTAGATTATGTATTATGTGTTCCCCAAAAATGAGTCAGAAGAAATATTTAAGTAAAGAGGAACAGTGGGGTCGGGTTGAGGGCCTAGATATACCAGATATTAAAGTACATGACAAAGCTTCTCAAAAAAAGGAAGAAAGGAGGGAAGGAAGGAAGGAAGGAGGAAAGGAAGGAAGGAGGGAAGGGAGGAAGGGAGGGAGAGAGGGAATATCTTAAATTGTGACATCCTAGCCTTTCTTTGGAATTTCTAGAAAATTCTCAGGGAAAAGATGTATCAATTTATGAAGCTTAAAAATGGCATTTAAAAGAAACTCAAGGGGCTTCCCTGGTGGCGCAGTGGTTAAGAATCTGCCTGCCAATGCGGGGAACACGGGTTCGAGCACTGGTCTGGGAAGGTCCCACATGCTGTGGAGCGGCTGGGCCCGTGAGCCACAACTACTGAGCCTGCGCGTCTGGAGCTTGTGCTCCGCAGCAAGACAGGCTGCGACGGTGAGAGGCCCGCGCACCGTGATGAGGAGTGGCCCCTGCTCGCCGCAACTGGAGAAAGCCCTTGCACAGAAACGAAGACCCAACACAGCCATAAATAAATAAATAAATAAAATTGGATCATATATTCACCTTTCTCTTAAAAAAAAATAAAAAAAATAAAAGAAACTCAATAAGAGTTCTTAGGTAGCAGATGGGATATGATTTTCTCTTGTCTTTCTTGGTTTGAGTTAATAACTCTTCAGCAGGAAGACCATTATAATTCCATCAATGGCAGGAATAGACACTTTACTGCCATAAGGAGATATACACGCTCTAATAGTAATTTTGAAGATTTTTTTTCTTATTTATAAGAACCGAAATCTTTTGCTGTTTCCTGTTACATAAGCTATTATACCCAGAGGGGAAAGATGTTAATAAAATGGAGCTCTTATTTCCACTAAATAGCAGCCTGGGAATGACAGAGTACCAGCTGGAAATGTTGAATTGGTTAGAGAAATATTTGTTAGACAAAGAAACGTCAACCTTTATAGTTCTATTATTGGGGCTCTCTAATGTCAGCCAGCACAGTGCATTGATTCCATTTTTGGAACTGAGTCACAGGCCTGAAGGAGCTTCAGAGGATGGAGACAGACCCTGCCCTGGGAGACTTCACTGCTCGGTTTCTGTATAAGAACATCGCCCTGAAACATCTCAAGTCCATATTGTAGAGCAAAACACAAGTGCTTATTTTTTTTATATCTAATGAGATAAAAACTCGATTGCATAAAAAACAAATATTGGAGAAGACAACACTGGAGAGTGAACAAGGTCAGCGGATGACTTAGGTCTCCTGATCAGGGCCGGGTAAGACACACAGTGGTAGGAAGAGTGTGGCCGGGGTGTCCTGTCCTCCACTGGCCATCCAGCGGGAGCAAGGAGACTATCTGTGAGGGTCACATGCTAGGCCTGCCAGTACAAAGACTGACAAGGAGCAGGCCACCGGGCAGCCTGATAGACCAATGGTCCCAAAACTGGGCTTCAGGGGCCCCGGGGTGCTGGAGCAGCTCTTACTGGGACATGGGTTTCCTACAGCTAGTCGGCTCTTGCATCATTCAGGTATGTTCAGGCACAGAATTGACAACTTTGACTTGGAATTTTTCCCCAAGGACAGCAGACTGTTAAGCATTTACCACCACACCACTGCCTGGGGCTCCCTGAGACCCTTTCAGGGATCTGCATGGGCAAAACTATCTGCATAATAATACTAAGATGTCGTTTTCCATCTTTACTCTCCTTAAATGAGTATACAGTGGTGTTTTCCAGAAGCTACATGACATGTGGTAATGCAACAGACTGAATGCACAGTAGATAAGAGAATCCAGCTATCTTCTCTTAAGCCCAGAGATGTGCAAAACTGTAAAAAAAAAAAAAAAAAAAAAAAAAAGCCACTCTTCTCACTAACCTTTTTTCTTTTGGAAAATGATTATTTTTCATAAAAATATTATTTATGTTAACATATAATTGGCTTATTATTATCTTAAAGTGAATTAATAAAGAAATATTTTCTTTAATTCCTCAATTTTACTCTCAAATATGGTAAATATTAATAAATATAACCGACATAAGCAAAAACTCTTTGGGAGTCCTCAAATTTTTTTTTTAACATTTTTATTGGAGTATAATTGCTTTACAATGTTCTGTTAGTTTCTGCTGTATAACAAAGTGAATCAGCCATATGCATATGTATATCCCCATATCCCCTCCCTCTTGCGTCTCCCTCCCTCCCTCCTTATCCCACCCCTCTAAGTGGTCGCAAAGAACCAAGCTGATCTCCCAGTGCTATGCAGCTGCTTCCTACTAGCTATCTATTTTACATTTGGTAGTGTATATATGTCAATGTTACTTTCTCACTTCGTCCCAGCTTACCCTTCCCCATCCCCTTGTTGACAAGTCCATTGTCTACGTCTGTGTCTTTTTTCCTGTCCTGCCCCTAGGTTCTCCAGACCGTTTTTTTTGTTGTTGTTTGTTTGTTTTTAGATTCCATATATATGTGTTAGCATACGGTATTTGTTTTTCTCTTTCTGACTTACTTCACTCTGTATGATAGACTCTAGGTCCATCCGCCTCACTACAAATAACTCAGTTTCGTTTCTTTTTATGGCTGAGCAAGATTCTGTTGTAGGGATGCCACATCTTCTTTATCCATTCATCTGTTGATGGACACTTAGGATGCTTCCAGGTCCTGGCTATTGTAAATAGTGCCACAATGAACATTGGGGTGCATGTCTCTTTTTGAATTATGGTTTTCTCTGGGTATATGCCCAGTAGTGGGACTGCTGGGTCATATGGTTGTTATGTTTTTAGATTTTTAAGGAACCTGCATACCATTCTCCATAGTGGCTGTATCAATTTACATTCCCACCAACAGTGCAGGAGGGTTCCCTTTTCTCCACACCCTCTCCAGCATTCATTGTTTGTATATTTTTTGATGATGGCCATTCTGACTGGTGTGAGGTGATACCTTATTGTAGTTTTGATTTGCATTTCTCCAATGATTCGTGAGGCTGAGCTTCCTTTCATGTGTTTGTTGGCAATCTGTATATCTTCTTTGGAGAAATGTCTATTTAGATCTTCTGCCCACTTTTGGATTGGGTTCTTTGTTGTTTTGATACTGAGCTGCATGAGCTGCTTGTACATTTTGGAGATTAATACTTTGTCAGTTGCTTCGTTTGCAAATATTTTCTCCCATTCTGAAGGTTGTCTTTTGGTCTTGTTTATGGTTTCCTTTGCTGTGCAAAAGCTTTTAAGTGTAATTAGCTCCCATTTGTTTATTTTTGTTTTTATTTCCATTTCTCTAGGAGGTGGGTCAAAAAGGATCTTGCTGTGATTTATGTCATAGAGTGTTCTGCCTATGTTTTCCTCTAAGAGTTTTATAGTGTCTGACCTTACATTTAGATCTTTAATCCACTTTGAGTTTATTTTTGTGTATGGTGTTAGGGAGTGTTCTAATTTCATTGTTTTACATATAGCTGTCCAGTTTTCCCAGCACCACTTATTGAAGAGGCTGTCTGTTCTCCATTGTATATTCTTGCCTCCTTTATCAAAAATAAGGTGACCATATGTGCATGGGTTTATCTCTGGGCTCTCTATCCTGTTCCATTGATCTATATTTCTGTTTTTGTGCCAGTACCATACTGCCTTGATTACTGTAGCTTTGTAGTATAGTCCGAAGTCAGGGAACCTGATTCCTCCAGCGCCATTTTTCTTTCTCAAGATTGCTTTGGCTATTCTGGGTCTTTTGTGTTTCCATACAAATTGTGAAATTTTTTGTTCTAGTTCTGTGAAAAATGCCATCGGTAGTTTGAGAGGGATTGCACTGAATCTGTAGATTGCTTTGGGTAGTATAGTCATTTTCACAATGTTGATTCTTCCAATCCAAGAACATGGTATATCTCTCCCTCTGTTTGTATCATCTTTAATTTCTTTCATCAGTGTCTTATAGTTTTCTGCATACAGGCATTTTGTCTTCTTAGGTAGGTTTATTACTAGGTATTTTATTCTTTTTGTTGCAGTGGTAAACGGGAGTGTTTCTTTAATTTCTCTTTCAGATTTTTCATCGTTAGTGTATAGGAATGCAACAGATTTCTGTGCATTAATTTTGTATCCTGCTACCTTACCAAACTCATTGATTAGCTCTAGTAATTTTCTGGTAGCACCTTTATGATACTCTATGTAGTGTATCATGTCATCTGCAAACAGTGACAGCTTTATTTCTTCTTTTCTGATTTGGATTCCTTTTATTTCTTTTTCTTCTCTGATTGCTGTGGCTAAGACTTCCAAAACTATGTTGAATTAGGGTGGTGAGAGTGGGCAACCTTGTCTTGTTCCTGATCTTAGAGCAAATGGTTTCAGTTTTCCACCATTGAGAATGATGCTGGCTGTGGGTTTGTCATATGTGGCCTTTATTATGTTGACATAGGTTCCCTCTGTGCCTACTTTCTGCAGAGTTTTTATCATAAATGGGTGTTGAATTTTGTCGAAAGCTTTTTCTGCATCTATTGAGATTATCATATGGTTTTTATCCTTCAGTTTGTTAATATGGTGTATCACATTGATTGATTTGCGTATATTGAAGAATCCTTGCATTCCTGTGATAAAACCCACTTGATCATGGTGTATGATCCTTTTGATGTGCTGTTGGATTCTGTTTGCTAGTATTTTGTTGAGGATTTTTGCATCTATGTTCATCAGTGATACTGGCCTGTAGCTTTCTTTTTTTGTGACATCTTTGTCTGGTTTTGTTATCTGGGTGATGGTGGCCTTGTAAAATGATTTTGGGAGTGTTCCTCCCTCTGCTATATTTTGGAAGAGTTTGAGAAGGATAGGTGTTAGCTCTTCTCTAAATGTTTGATAGAATTCACCCACGAAGCCTTATGGTCCTGGACTTTTGTTTGTTCGAAGATTTTTAATCACAGTTTCAATTTCAGAGCTTTTGATTGGTCTGTTTATATTTTCTATTTCTTCCTGGTTCAGCATTGGAAGGTTGTGCTTTTCTAAGAATTTGTCCATTTCTTCCAGGTTGTCCATTTTATTGGCACAGAGTTGCTTGTAGTAATCTCTCATGATCCTTTGTATTTCTGCAGTGTCAGTTTTTACTTCTCCTTTTTCATTTCTACTTCTGTTGGTTTGAGTCTTCTCCCTTTTTTTCTTGATGAGTCTGGCTAATGGTTTATCAATTTTGTTTATCTTCTCAAAGAACCAGCTTTTAGTTTTATTGGTCCTTGCTATTGTTTCCTTCCTTTCTTTTTCATTTGTTTCTGATCTGGTCTTTATGATTTCTTTCCTTCTGCTAACTTTGGGTTTTTTTGTTCTTCTTTCTTTAATTGCTTTAGGTGTAAGGTTAGGTTGTTTACTTGAGATTTTTCTTTTTTCTTGAGGTAGGATTGTATTGCTATAAACTTTCCTCTTAGAACTGCTTTTGCTGCCTTCCATAGGTTTTGTGCCGTTGTGTTTTCATTGTCATTTGTCTCTAGGTATTTTTTGATTTCCTCTTTGATTTCTTCAGTGATCTCTTGGTTATTTAGTAGTGTATTGTTTAGCCTCCATGTGTTTGTATTTTTTACAGTTTTTTTTCCTGTAATTGATGCCTAGTTTCATAGCATTGTGGTCAAAAATGATACTTGATATGATTTCAATTTTTAAAAATTTACCAAGGTTTGATTTGTGACCCAGGATATGGTCTATCCTGGGGAATGTTCCATGAGCACTTGAGAAGAAAGTGTATTCTGTTGTTTTTGGATAGAATGGCCTATAAATATCAATTAAGTCCACCTTGTTTAATGTGTCATTTAAACTTTGTGTTTCCTTATTTATTTTCATTTTGGATGATCTGTCCATTGGTGAAAGTGGGGTGTTAAAGTCCCCTACTATGATGTGTTACTGTCGATTTCCCTTTTATGGCTGTTAGCATTTGCCTTATGTATTGAGGTGTTCCTATGTTGGGTGCATAAATATTTACAATTGTTATATCTTCTACTTGGATTGATCCCTTGATCATTATGTATTGTCCTTCTTTGTCTCTTGTAAGAGTCTTTATTTTAAAGTCTAGTTTGTCTGATATGAGGAATGCTACTCCAGCTTTCTTTTGATTTTCTTTTGCGTGGAATATCTTTTTCCATCCCCTCACTTTTTGTCTGTATGTGTCCCTAGGTCTGAAGTGGGTTGCTTGTAGACAGCATATATATGGGTTTTGTTTTTGTATCCATTCAGCCAGTCTATGTCTTTTGGTTGGAGTGTTTAATCCATTTACATTTAAGGTGATTATAGATATGTATGTTCCTACTACCATTTTCTTAATTGTTTTGGGTTTGTTTTTGTAGGTCTTTTCCTTCTCTTGTGTTTCCTGCCTAGAGAACTTCCATTAGCATTTGTTGTAAAGCTGGTTTGGTGGTGCTAAATTCTCTTAACTTTTGCTTGTCTGTAAAGATTTTAATTTCTCCATCGAATCTGAATGAGGTCCTTGCTAGGTAGCGTAATCTTGGTTGTAGGTTTTTCCCTTTCATCACTTCAAATATGTCCTGCCACCCGCTTCTGGCTTTCAGAGTTTCTGCTGAACAATCAGCTGTTAACCTTATGGGGATTCCCTTGTATGTTATTTGTTGCTTTTCCCTTGCTGCTTTTAATAGTTTTCTTTGTATTTAATTTTTGATAGCTTGGTTAATGTGTCTCGGCATGTTTCTCTTTGGGTTTATCCTTTATGGTACCCTCTGTGCTTCCTGGACTTGATTGACTCTTTCCTTTTACATCTTAGGGAAGTTTTCAACTATAATCTCTTCAAATATTTCTGTAGACCCTTTCTTTTTCTCTTCTTCTTCTGGTACCCCTATAATTCAAATGTTGGTGCATTTAATGTTGTTCCAGAGGTCTCTGAGACTGTACTCAATTCTTTTCATTCTTTTTTCTTTATTCTGCTCCCTGGCAGTTATTTCCACCATTTTATCTTCCAGCTCACTTATCCGTTTTTCTGTTTCAGTTATTCTGCTACTGATTCCTTCTAGAGTATTTTTAATTTTGGATCATCTTTACTATCATTACCCTGAATTCGTTTTCAGGTAGGTTGCCTATTTCATCTTCATTTATTTGGTCTTGTAGGTTTTCACCTTGCTCCTTTGTCTGTAACATATTTTTTTGTCATTTCTTTTTTTTTTTTGATGGGGTGCTGTATTCCTGTCTTACTAGTTGTTTGGCTTGAGACGTCCAGCACTGGAGTTTACAGGCAGTTGGATAGAGTCGGGTCTTGTTGCTGAGATGAGGACCTCCGGGAGGCCTCACTCTGATTAATATTCCCTGGGGTCTGAGGTTCTCTGTTAGTCCAGCAGTTTGGACTCGGAGCTCCCACCACAGGAGCTCAGGCCTGACCTCTGGCCTGGGAGCCAAGATCCCACAGGCTTTGTGGTGTGGTTAAAAAAAAAAAGAAAAAGAAAAAGAAAGAAACAAAAGGAGCAGTACAATATCAAACAATGAAGAACCAAGTAAAATAAGAGAGATTAAAAATATCTTAGGAAAAATAAAACTATAATTGTAACAACTGGTTGCTGGGGGTTCCTCCTGTGCCCTTAGGTGTCTGTGGTCCCTCACCAGTGCCTAGTAGGTGCCCTAGTTGTCCTCACATTTTTTGAGATTTTATTTTGTAGAGTGATTTTTGGTTCACAGCAAAATTCAGTGGAAGGTAGAGAAAGACAGACAGAGACACAGATGAGCACATTAAATTCTTGTGCTAGGAAAGAGGATAGAATGTAGTGGAGGGGAACCCAAACTGAGTTTTGTACATCCTACTCCTTTGTTCTGGGGGCTCAACAGACCTGCTGCTTTAGGGTATATCTCTGAGGGTCCAAATTTAGATGCTCTGTGACATAGACACGAGTGTGATCTTGAGAGAGAATCCTACAGGGGCATAGGATGTGAATTGTTCTCCTCCCTTGGGACTAGAGGACACAGGACAGATTAGGGCAGTTTGGAATAGGTTCTCCTCCTTCTCTGAGAGAAAGGTGCATCTTGGTTATTAGGTTGTGTGTGTACATCAAGTGCTGTGCCTCTTCATCATCATAATTAAAACTTTTTTGTTAAATCTCAAGAATAAGCAACGTTAAAGGGGGAACAATCACGTCTTGTTCTGCTCACCTACCACCCTTGAAATTCTGCAGGAAACATGCAGGGAGGAAAACGTGGGGCTTTGGTCTCAAACCCCAGGATAAAGAAAAAAAAACCCTGGTCTGCTGGGCTTCTCCAGAGAGCAAGCTTTATTTGCTGAAAGAGGCCAGTTGCTTCCTCTGCTCCATTCATCCAGGCCACAGCCCGGACTCAGCAGCTGACCTGGGCAGAGCTTAGGGTTGAATGGGGCAGCCCATCTCTTGCCTATGTGGTCAGGCCACACAGCTGCTCCCAGGTCCAGCTGAACTTGTCAGCTCCAGGAGAATCATGAGAGATCCCAAGAACAAGCCAAAGCAAGCAGTCTTGAAGGCCAAGACTTCCTGTACCACAGCCACATAGCCGGATGTCACCCCCAAGGACCACCCATCCTTTCACTGTTTGCAGACACTGAAACCACGACTGCTGGCACTGTGTCAAAAGTAACAGCATGCCTGCAGGGGACACAGACTGTTGTTAACCTGGGGACCACTGGTGGGGGTCCCAAGGGTCCTTAAGGGTACACATGTAAGGTGTGTGTGCTATTTTATAGGGAGAAGGTCTAGAGTTTTCATCAAATTTTCAAAGCCAGGGGAAGTCCTTGCTCAGAAAAGGTTAAGAATCACTATGTTATGACTCATTTATTTTGTAACTGGAAGTTTGCACCTCTTAATTTTCCTCACCTATTAGAAAAAAAAAAAGAATCACTATGTTAGAGGCCAGTACTACTTAGAGCTGCCCTGCTGAGGGTCTCACAAAAAGTCCATTGAATAACATTAACTCAACAAATAACTGAGTTGTTCTCCATGCCTGGCTTAGTGCCAAGGGCTGGAAACGCAACAGTGAGCAAGACCAGATGCTATCTCTGTGTCACTGAAGAGCATAGATATAAATAAAATAATCACACAAATGCGTGTCCAATCTCAAATCAAGCGGTGCTCTGAAGGAATGGAACCTGGTTCTATGACAGATATAACAGTGGATGAATGGTTTTTTGGTTTTGTATATTTTTTAAATATTTGGATGGGTAATATACCCATATTCAAAAATTCAAAAGGATTATAAGCAAAAAATGCACCCCCCCACACACTTAACCTTTATCCCCTAGCCACTCCCTGGAAGCCTTGCATGTTTTACAGACTGATGAGTAGACCTCCTGCTGTCAGACCAGGGGGAGAAGAAAAGGCTTACCTGAGAATATGAAGCTTGCAATGAAATTTGAAGCATGAATATGAGTTAACTAAATGAGGAGGCCTGGAAGGGGATAGGGGAAGCATGGAGGCAACAGCTCGTGCAAAGGCCCTGTGGCAGAAGACAGCATGATATATTAGAAGAACTAAAAGAAGGCCTGTGTGGTTGGAGTGCAGGAAGCAAGGGGAGGAGAGGTCCAGGATGCTACTGGGTGGGGAGGATGCATTCTTGTAGCTTGCTTAGCACCATGCGCTTTAACCTAAGAGCGCTGGGAAGCCACTGAATGATGAGGAGAGATAATCTATCATACTTGTATTTTGAAAATATTACCCTGGCTATAGTATGGAGAATGGATTGGAGGGGAAAGCAGTTAATGGGCTTTTATTTAGCTCAGGTGAGAAATGGTGTGGCTTGGTGGTGATGTATTTATATATTTTGCAAGGAATGTATTGGTATACAAAGTTCTTGCTTCTAAAAAATGTTATCAAAACGTTTGTTTCAATTTTCTCAACTGAGTGGAAGAAAAATCCATAACCAGAGTTTACTCAGAATGTAGTTAACACCTGGCTATATTTTGCCCAAGCATGTAGCCACACTGAAGGATAATTTAGCATCCTGTTGATGGACAGTGGGCTGAAGTCTCACTGAATCGTGCTAGAAGTTATCTGGTCCAGCCCCCCGCTGAGCGCCCCAAAGCCACCTCCCCTCTGCAGGAGCCCTCCAGTGGCAGGAGGTTGTTACTATGGTTACAAAGTCATAACAGAATGACCCTGTGGGTGATGTTCACTAATCAGGGAACAGATGATTCAAACACCTGATGGCTGTAGTTGCTGTGGTGTTTGCACACTGAATTTTCCTTCTCTTCTCCTGATCCCCCAGAATGGCTTGTTCTGAGGAGCAAGGTGGTGTCCCCTGTGGCTTCATCCGCCAGAATTCTGGCAACTCCACGTCTTTGGACTTTGAGCCAGACGCAGAGTACCAGTTTGTGGAGCAGCTGGAAGAGCGCTACAGATGTGCCTTCTGCCGCTCAGTGCTTCACAACCCCCACCAGACGGGCTGTGGGCACCGCTTCTGCCAGCACTGCATCCTGTCCCTGAGGTGAGCGCTCAGGGCCTGCGCTCCGGCCAGAAGTGGACAGGGCTGTTCCTGGGATCTATGTGTCATCTGTGGCCGCTCAACTATAATTGTGGTTTCGGGAATTGCTGTGGTTGTCCACAGAACCACGAATATGAGGACGGGCTCTGCCAGTGCCTTTCTCTGAGAGCCTGAGGAATAATCTTCTTTTTTTTCCATCTTATTGATAGTCACCCTTTCTGAAAATTCAGACCACACCTGTTTTGCACACGAAGGCAAACCTCGGTGCACAGTCCATGTGAGGAAGGACCTGTATCTCATGGGGTCTTTCCTGTAGGCGCCCTGACCTTTCCTTGCCTTGAGGCAGAGGTGGTGTCGCATCTGGAAGGTTCCTTGCCGCCGTGGATACTCTGTCGACTCCCCGGCAGCTGTAAAACCTGGGTTGTGCCATTTTGAGGTGGAGACCAGGAGAAACATGGAAGCAGGCTTTGGGGGTTTATACAGGGCTGCCACGGAAGTTGTACCCTCCCAAGCTTGGAAAGGGGGTTATTACAGCACCTTCTCATTCATTCCTGGGTTCGTTCATTCAGCACCTGTGTGTTCCAGACACCTCACTAAACCAAGCTCTAGTGCATAGAGGTGAAGAGCTGGAGGTCCAGTGTGACACAGGACCCTCTAGAATCTTCTGTTCTAGTGAAGGTGCAAGTTGGGGTACAGTGTGATAGCACAGGACTGCCGAGGGAACGTTGGCAGAGGACATTTGACTCTGTCTGCAGGACTCCCTCTTTGACTCACGTCCTGGAGGATGCATGGGAATTTCTCAGGCAGACTGAGGAGGTGCTGAAGTTGGCATACTGGGGGGCCCCTTCTGGGAGGAGGGAACAGCATGAATAAAGACAGGGCCTGGCCTGCTCAGGGGGAACTTCAAGGGGTCAGGCGTGGCTGAAGCGCTGCAGCTGCTCTTGGATGGGCTGTTGAGGTCAACCCTTAATTCTGGCTTCATTTTGATTTTTCTTTCCAGAGAATTAAACGCAGTCCCACTCTGCCCTGTAGATAAGGAGGTGATCAAATCTCAGGAGGTAAGACAGTCATGCTTTGGGTTAGCAGTTCTCTGGGTGACGGAGCAGCCAGTATCCTGGGTTGAATTGGACAGAGAAGTTGGAGCCGGAAAGTGGGAGGGGGACCTTCCTTGGAGTCCATATTCCTCTACTGTGGGGTAAAGTGGGACCCCACTCCCACCCCTCTTTGAGAGAGGCTAGTTTGAGTCCTTACTGACGCCCCCAGGGTTCTTCTCCCACTTCTTCTTTACCCTCTTCCTGTACTAGCTCCAGTTACCGTGAGTCACTTGCAGAAATGAAACACCCTGCTTCCTGGAATCACTTTCTCATCTGTTTAGTCTCTAAAACTTTCTTTTATTATTGTTATATCTAACAATAGCTTTATTGAGATACAATGCATTTGCCTTTAAAGTGTACATGTTTCTGGGGTGTGTGCCTAGGAGTGGAATGACTGGGTCTCATGGTAACTCTATGTTTAACATTCTGAGGCACTGCCAGGCTATTTCCCAAAGCAGCTGCACCATTTTACATTCTTACCAGCAAGGTATGAGAGTTCTAACTTCTTCACATCCTTACCAAAATATGTTGTGGTCCATCTTTTTGATTATAGTCTTCCTAGTTGGTATGAAGAAGTATCTCATGGTTTTGATTCTCTAATGATTAATGACGCTGAGCATTTTTTCATGTGCTTGGCCATTTGGATATATTCTTTGTAGAGATTCCTATTCAAATCCTTTGCCCATTTTTTAAGTGAATTGTTTGTCTTTTTAGTCAAATGTTCATGCTCCTTCTCTCTGCTTTTATGATGTGTTTTCCAAATGCTTAGCTGTACTTGTGTCTGCCTCACACACTAGGCCAGGGGATGGCATACTACAACATGGGATTTGCTGGGATAAATCCAGTCTACCACCTGTTTCTGTATGGCCTGTGAGCTAAGAATGGTTTTATATTTTTAAATCATTGAAAAAAATCAAAAGAAGGGTACACAGGAACTCTGTACTATTTTTTACAACTTCTTGTGAGTCTTTATTTCAAAACAAAAATTTATTTTATGAATCAAAAGAAGGATAATGTTTTGTGACATGTGAAAATTATATGAAATTCACATTTCAGTGTCCATAAATCATGTTTTATTGGAACACAGGCATGCCCATTCATTTAAGTATCGGGTACAGTAGGGTTAAATAGTTGGAACAGAGAACATTGCAACATGGTTGGCAAAGCTGAAAATATTTACTCTCTGACCCTTTACGGAGAAAGTTTGCCAACCCCTGGCTTGTGCTGAAAAATAAGTCAGCACAGCTTCAGTGACACCACCTGATGTCTAATGCAACTGTTCACCCTGGGACAGGAAGCTGAAAGCATCACCCTCATCCACAGCTCCACCTCTTGACCTTTGAGCATGTGGGGTCAAGTTCACCATGAGATTCTCCTAGCTTCAGCATACTGCACTAAGCATTAAATTACCTGGCTTGTATGTTTGGTGGCCTGTCAGATGTATCTGAGACAGCCTTTTCTTTTATGGTGGTGAATCTGGTATTTCCATTCCAACCACTGACTGGAAGTTTCCACCCAACTTTTGAGATGTACTTGAAGACCAAATTAATAATAGCTTCCTTCACATTGCTCTAAAGCTTTGGAGTGTGTGAGACCTACTTTGTTTATCTTTTAGGTGTTTAAAGACAATTGCTGCAAAAGAGAAGTCCTCAATTTATATGTATTTTGCAAAAATGCTCCTGGATGTAATGCCAAGGTTATTCTGGGACGATACCAGGTTGGTATTACTGGTGAACAATATTTGCCTTTGCTATTTTTCCAGTGACATGTACTGAACATTTTTATGTGACAGTTACTGGGCTAAGCATGGTACGGAGGTTCATTGGGTTGCCCTCAGAGAATTCTTGTCTAGCGATACACTTGGCTGCAGTGCAGCACACCGAGGGCTAAGTCATGTGAAAGATTCATTTTGTATGGAACACATGGAAGACATACCATGTGTGCTAGACCTTAACTTGTGGGTTAGGGTTATTGATCCAAAAGAGAAGATGTGAGACATACTGGGCAAAAGAAATGGTCGAGCAAGGACCTGTCATTTTTGGAAAACTGAAGGATTTGGGATTCCTAGGATGGGAGCCAGGGCATGACTGCAGAAAGACACAATTGTAAGGGTGCCTGCCTGGAAGCATTTGCAGGTGCTGGGGTGGGTGTTTCCTAGCCACTGTGGGCCCTGCTGTCTTAGAGGTTGTGATCTAAGGCACATGACACAGACCAGAACAGAGCTAGAATGTAGTGTAAAGGTGAAGCATTGGTATGAGATGCAAACAAACGAGGTGTAGGAGAGGTGAAGGGTTGTCGAGTTCCTTTCAGATGAAGCTGTCCTACCTTGCTCTTGCATCCAGCAGTGGAAGGTTGTTAAATGGGAAGCAGGAAACGTGGCTCTGCCACAGCAAGCCCATGTCAGTTTCAATCACACTATGAATGAATACGAGGCAAGCATCTCTAGCGTCCAGGGAATTGCTAGGAGGACGCTACAAGTTTCCCTTCCCAGCCACACGTTTTGGAATGTATTTCAGGTGATTCAGTCTTTTCCCCATCATGCCTCTAAAACCCTAGGCACTGAGCTCATAAATGTGTAAATGATTCCCTTGTTAACCCAAGAATTTCTTTGGAAGTTCACAGAAGGTTTTTGTGTTTTCCTAAGACAGTCCCTCGCCACTTGTTTTGATAGTCAGGTCCTAGAGCAAGCAGGGCCTCTTTACCAACCTTGTTGTCACTAAGCCTGTACAGGAAATGAGGCTCATTGATCAGCCCTAGTGACCAGATCCTCAGCTTCTGGAGAACAGTGGCTGGTTTATTTTCACCTGTTTCTTTTATATTTCCTCTCATTCCCTGTTCTCCTTCACCTTGCGAGTAAGGTGTCGGATCTCACAGGTAGCAGAGTCTTGATGAATGTTGACGGTTTTGGTGAGAGCTGAGGGGTAGCATCCATGGATTTTGGAGAAGATGTAGATGGCAGTTGTCACTGTCTCTCATTACTAGAGGCAAAGGAGAATAGCTATAATATTTATTTACCTCCTATAGTAAAACTGCGTGCTCTCTTAAGGGGTCAGCAAACTGTTTCTGTCAGGAGCCAGATAGTAAATATTTTAAGCTTTGCCAGCCATACAGTGTCTGTCGCAGCTACCTGACTCTCCCATCTCAGAGGGAAAGCAGCCATAGCCAGTATGTGAGACATAGGTGTGGCTGTTCTCCATAAAACTTTATTTACAGAAACAAGTAACAGGCCAGATTTGGCCCAAGGGCCGTAGCTTGCCAACCCTGTTTTAAAGGATCTTGTGGTGGGGAACAAACTCCTTAGGATTTTGATACCTTGTCAGCACCACAGTAACTTGCAGTGTTATCCACGGGTTTTGTTAAGACATGCCTGCTTTAAAAAACCTGTAACATGAAGAACACTGTCTGAGTCATCCTTCTCTAATATTCTGGTCAAGAACATTTCCTGACTTGACAAGGGTGACCCATCCCAGCTTCTCCTGGGCCTGTGATCCTGTATTCCTCTATCCTTTGCTTTACCGCTTGTGGAACAGCTTCCTCTCCCTCCCTTTCTTTCCTTTAGTCCTTCCCCTTCCTTCACTTACTCAGGAGGTAGCTTTCTCTTCTTCCCTCTTTGCCCTCTGTTCCAGCTTTTACCATCTGCTGTGCAGAGATTAGTACTTGGTGCTGGAGGTGGGGATGGAGGGTGCACAAAAGAAATGTCCTTGAGGAGCTGGTAAATTAATTGGCAAGCCTAAGGAAAATATTCAAGAGCCAACCTGAGAATATGAGCAGGTTAATGGGTAATCAAAGATAAACCCGGCATGCTTTCTTCGTCACGCATCTTCCCCTGTCCTCCAAACAAGGCTGGCTGTCACAGCCTCTGTGCAAGCAGCCTTCTCCATGCCCTGTGCTCAGCAGAGGCAGCGGGTGGCCTCTGCAGAGAGCCTGTGACAGAGGCTGTGCCCCCTGCCCCCCCACCCTCGCAGTCCTTTCTCCTGCTGCCCCAGGGTCTTCCCTCCCTCCCTCACTAGGCCTTGCAGCAGGCTTCCCCTCCCACTGCCCTGCTCAGTGGGTCCCCACTGGCTTGTTGTTATCTGTCGCAGGACCACCTTCAGCACTGCTTATTCCAAGCTGTGCAGTGCTCTAATGAGAGCTGTCGGGAGCCAGTCCTTCGCAAAGATCTGAAAGAGCATTTGAGTGCAGACTGTCCGTTTCGAGAGGAAAAATGCCTTTATTGCAAAAAGGATGTGGTAGTCATCCATCTACAGGTAAAAAAAAAAAAAAAAAAAAAGAATCATCTTTATGGGACTAAATTCTGCCTCAGTGGTCACAGTGAATCAGATGGGATACCAGAAGCACTTTTCTGGATTTATTTTTATGCAGAAAGAGGTCTAAAGAATAACTTTATCTGAGGGTTCTATAAAAAGCTAAAAACCTTCTTGGTAGGACTCTAGTCATGTATCATTGGCAAAAATGTTGTTTGAGTACCTGCTGAGTGTGAGTGGTCCAGGAAAGACGCTAGGCGCTGGGTCCCAAGGAGGTGACCACACTGTCTGTCCTCAGGATGCTCCGACCTGATTGGAGAGGCAGGATGCCGGCATAAGACGAGAGCATGGGGTGCCCTTTACATGTGCCAAAGGAGCCAAGCCAGTGACTCCCATAGTCTGCGTCCTCTGTCAGTCCCATGTCCTCTGACCTTCTTTAAAAGAATTGGAAAATTGAACTGAATTGAATTCATTTATACCAAGAAAGCAGCCATCTAGAATGCTTTTTGGAACTAGACCATACCTTCCTACAGAGGGTAAGCCACATAGCATAGATCCCCAAAGGGACATATGTATACACACTCTGAGGCCATACAGGAAGCCTTTGGAAGCAAGGCTGGCTTTATTTCAGCACACTTTTCTGTTTCAGAATCATGAGGAAAACTTGTGTCCTGAGTACCCAGTATCTTGTCCCAACAAGTGTTTGCGGATTATTCCAAGAACTGAGGTAACTGTAAATAATTCTCTTAGTAGATTTTATGTAAGATAAAGTTTCAGTAATCACTGTGGTGTGTGTTTGATAAAATCCCATAAGCAGGGGCCCAAGGCTTAAATTATCCTCATGATAACCATGGTTCTGTCTTCCCTCCCCTTCTCCCTGAGAATTCTTCTCTGTTTTCATCTTAGCTCTCCTTCCCCCAGGCTTCAGCATGGTGTTTCCTCCCTTCTTCCCAAGCGACCCTTGGCTCCCTGCTTGCTGCAGTTATACCAGGTAGCTGGAGAGTCGGGGATGCATTTCTCTAGCATGAGGCTGTCTGTTTTGTAGGTGGATGAACACCTTGCTGTGTGTCCTGAAGCTGAACAAGACTGTCCTTTCAAGCACTATGGCTGTACTGTAAAGGTATGGAATAATTGTTTCTGTCTACCTTCTACTGTATAATTTATTTGTTGAGTTCATTTTATTCTTGATTCCATTCAAGATGCAGAAGGACATTCACTTCTGAGAAACTTTAAGACTGGCAGTTGTAACTAGTGGTTACCAGTAGGGTGAGGCAAGATGGTGGTAGGGAATTAACAGGTACAAACTACTATGTATAAAATAAATAAGCTACAAGTATATATAATACAACACAGGGAATATAGCCAATATTTTATAATAACTATAAACAGAATAGAAAAAAAAAGACTTGTATTGTATACAATACATAATACATAATACTAATACTTGTATTTTATTAGTCAGGGTTCTCCAGAGAAACAGAACAAATAATTTATATATACATAAAATTTTTAATACCTAATACCAACTTTTTTGAGGTTTGGTTATATCTATGAAAATAAAATGTGACCCTCACATTGACCTTGCAATCCTACTGCTAGAAATTTATTTCACAGATATCCTTTCATAAGTATGCAATGATTACACACATATACAAACACACATGCACACAAAGATATTTACGGTACTCCCCCCTTGTCCATGGGGGTAGATTCCAAGATCCTCCACGGATGCCTGAAACCATGGTTAGTACCAAACCCTATATATACTATGTTTTTCTTTCCTATACATACATACCTATGATAAAGTTCAATTTACAAATTAGGCACAGTAAGAGCATATCTGAATTGCCAGCATCATTTGGGGCCATTATCGAGTAAATAAGGGTTAGTTGATGACAGCACTATGATACTGCAACAGTTTATCTGATAACCAAGATAGCTAAGTGACTAATGGGTGGGTAGTATGTATGGCCTGGATACCTGGACTATGGGATGACTCACCTCTGGGGCAGGACGGAGCAGGAAGGCACAAGATTTCACTACGCTACTCAGAACAGTTCACAATTTAAAGTATGAATTGTTTATTTCCGAAGTTTTCAATTTAATATTTTTGGACCATTGTTGACTATGGGTAACTGAAACCACAGAAATTGAAACGGTGGCTAAATGGGGACTACTGTATTTAGCCAAAAAAAAAAAAAATCCAAAAACCCACAAAAAATGAAAAACAGCCTATAAGTCCATCTCTGAAGTACTGAGTATATAATTATATATATATAATTTTTTCATATTTTGGAATACTATGCATCTGATAAAAAGAATGAGGTGTATATTTTAAAAATTACATACAGTATGATCTCACTGTGTATGTATCTTCACTGACTCTGGTAGTGAGACTAGGGAATTGGGTGTGTAGACAGAGAGAAGGGGGCTTTTATTTTTATTCTACATCTTGCTATATTGTTTGAGATAAGCATATATTTCTCTTATTTTAAAAAACTCTTATGAAAAACCTTTTTTAAAAAATCAGTGAAGAGTCCATAAATGTGTCACATAGCAAACCAGTGATTATCTTGGCTGCAGAAAGGATAGGGTTTACCTTCCTTGTGCACAAAATACAGAATTGCTTTCCAGCTCTAAAAAGAATCTCCTTTTTAAAAAAATTTTATTTAAAATATTTATTTACTTATTGACTGCTCTGGGTCTTCGTTTCTGCACGCAGGCTTTCTCTAGTTGCGGTGAGCGGGGCTTCGTTGCGGTGTGCAGGCTTCTCATTGCGGTGGCTTCTCTTGTTGTGGAGCACGGGCTCTAGGTGTGCGGGCTTCAGTAGTTGTGGCTCACAGGCCTAGTTGCTCCGCGGCATGTGGGATCTTCCTGGACCAGGGATCGAACCTGTGTCCCCTGCATTGGCAGGCAGATTCTTAACCACTGCACCACCAGGGAAGTCCCTAAAAGGAATCTTCTTTACAGTTAGGCCCAAACTTCCATTTGGATTGTATTCTAGGACTTACCTTAGTACTAGAGCTGGGGATGGCTGGGGGAGTTGTTCTCTGGAGGAGGGGCCAACCCTAAACTGAAGGGAAATTGATGATGAATGTTTGCTTAGAGTCTATGGGCCACCCATACCATTTGCTTTTACTAGTAGTGCAGGCAGTCTGCGATGGAATTTTAATGATAAAATATTTAATATTCTGTTCTAGTGAAGGTGCAAGTTGGGGTACAGTGTGATAGCACAGGACTGCCGAGGGAACGTTGGCAGAGGACATTTGACTCTGTCTGCAGGACTCCCTCTTTGACTCACGTCCTGGAGGATGCATGGGAGTTTCTCTGATAAAAAGAAGTTTGCATTTCTTCTTGCAAACATATAATTTGACTTTGAAGGCAACAAATTTGCATGGGCTGAAATTACAATTAGGTTGCATACCTTCTGCCCGATAAAAGGACAGTGATAGAAGGCGGTAGAGAAGTGTGCTTGGTAGGAGGGAGAACTAACGGAGGCTTAAAACTGATCTGGGAGATAACCCACCAAGGAGGTAAGTTTTATATGGGAATAGTTGAGAGGTGGTAATAACTACACTTAACCCTCAGTCATATACTCCCAGGGCAAGGAATGAAATCAGTGCTGAGAATTTTGATAGTGGCCTGACTCTCTGTAAGTGTCTCATGGGTACTGTAGAATCCTAAAGCTGGAAAAGGGACCTGGGAGGGGTCATTCTCCCTGCAACCCACCTTGAGACAAGTAAGCAAAATTGTTAAAGTTCTGCTTTAGCAGAACATCCCACCACCACCCTCATTTTGGGAGCCTTTCAACAACCTGACTTATTTTTCTCTTCATATTAAAGGATAAACGAGGAAACCTGCAGGAGCATGAGCATTCAGCCTTACGGGACCACATGCTTCTGGTTTTAGAAAAGAACTTCCAGTTAGAAGAACAGGTAAATATTCAAGGGTTCAAGTATAAAGGGAGGCAACAGAATCGCTGGGATTTGTACTTGTTGGTATTTTTATATTCCCCTCTGTTTCAGTATAAGTCAACTGGAGGTAGATGTTTTTCTACTAAGTGGCCAGACTCACAGGCTTGTAGCACATTAAACTGGAAAGTGCCTTTGAGATCTTTGGGTTCAGCCCCCTCAACCAACAGATGAAGTAACTAAGCTCAAAGAAATTTTGATGTGTTTGTGATATTAAGGGGCAGAATTCAATCCCAAACCCACGTCCCTGATTCTCAGTCCAGTGCTCCCCGTGTTACACCACACTGCCTCTCTGCAGCCTATCCACACACCTTGTGGTTATTACCTGGCACCTAGTAGGAACCTAGTAGATGTTTGGCATTTTTAAATGAAATCAGTATTACCATAAAACAGCATTTGACTATCTGTTCTAGGCACCGTGGGTTTTATATATTTTGTAATAAGTCTTATTAACTTTGCAACCTACTCATACGTGCATATTTATTTCACTGCAATCAATGCATACGTACATATTTATTTCACTGGGTTGTGATTATCAAGTGAAATTATGTGTGCAAATGCCAGCCGTAGTCCCTGGAATATTCATAGTGGACCTCAATAAATGCTGATTCTACTGAGTAATTATTCTAAAAGTTCATTATTTTGTTAGGGCATCTCAGAGGATCAGACTTTTCAAGCCCAGGTAGGGAAGAAAACCATCCAGCTGGAGAGAGGGAGCTGAATTTTACGGCTGCAGATTATTTTATGGTGTCTGATTCCATATTAAAGTAGCTGTGTGAGTTTCAGGGTCAGATCATGGAGAAAATTAGAAAGACTGATTAAACTGTAACTGGTGGAAGGCATGCTGCCTAGGAGCCATTCCCAAGTTCTTTCTGTAAGAGTTGCCTCATTGGTCTATCCACTGATCCAACAAACACGTGCCATATGTCAAGTACAATGCTAGTTGCTAGGGACACTGAGTCAAGGAAGACACAGCATGTACCCTTGAAGAGCTCACAAAAATGTAAACAGATAAGATGCTGTGCCTTGTGGGGGTACAGAGGCTGCAGCAGTTTGTTCTGTGGGAGTTGCAGAAGGCTTTTCAAGGTAACACATCCGAGCTGCATCATCTTGAAGGAAGAGAAGGTCCGTCAGTTAAAATGTTGTGGAAAGAGGATATTCCAGAAGAGGAAAGTTTATGCCAAGGCAGAGAGGCATGAGAGAGGCTGATGGTCCAAGGAAATGGGGTTTGGGGGTAGAGAGACATCCAGGTGTGAGACAGGGAAAGGCTGAAGACTGGTGTGTTGGGTCCAGACTGCATTGGCCTTCCACGTAAGCTAAGAAGTTTCAAATATTTTACATTCAGTGATTTTTTAATTTATTCATATCCTGCTCTATTTAAGAAAGGGTTTAAGGGCCAAAGTTTGAACTAATGTTTGCCAGTAATAAGGATCTAAAAGACGTTTTTAAATAGGAAGATACTTGGTCAGCTAATTGTTTGGCTTTAAAAATAAGACAGCTGGTGGTAGCATGGAAGATGGATAGGAGAGAAGAGAATGAGGACAGAGGGACCAGGCAGAAAGATGCTGCAGTAAACTAGACAGTGTGGCAGTAGAACCTGGCAATTGATGAGTGAGGGTCCTGGAGCCAGAAAGGCCTGGGTTCGAGACCTGGCTCCGCACATAGGAGTTCGGGCAAGCTAATTAACCTCTGTCTTCCACAATTTTCTCATTTGTAACATGGGGTTGTAGTGAGGGTCAAATTATATATGTGCGCTCTTAGCACAGTGCCTGGCTAACAATAAGCAGTTCAGTATTAGGGGAAGCGATACTGGAGGTGGTAGTGGGTGGTGGTAATGTCGAAGGTGAAGGCTTGACCAAGGCTGTGTCAGTGGGGATGGAGGGAAGGTATTGGGAGGCTTTTACAGGTTGGAGTCACATGCTGTAGTTGAGGCAGGGAACTTGGTAATGTTATTAACTGAGATGGGCACTGCACACAGGAGCAGGTTAGACGTGAGGGGGGCGGGGCAAGAGGAGACACTGAGTTTGCTTTTGGTCAAGGATGTCTGGTGCACACGTGGGAGTCAGCTCTTGGGGTATAAGTAGAAGATTTGGGGGCCAGAGATCAGATGGTTATTGCAGCCACTTGTGCATTATTTATAAAACATGTGTCAAATGCCCTCTGTGTGCCAGGTGCTGTGCTGGGCTTTGGGGATCGGGAAATAAGTGAAATGTTGCCTCAGCAATTTAGGGGAGAAAAAAATGACCAAATTAACCAAATAAAAAAGCAATGAGTCATGAAGGTAAGTTATACTTCTAGAGTATGCTCAGAATGTCATGGAACTTAAGAGGTGGCCTAGGTAGGTGGTACTAGTGTGGAAGTATTTCTGGGAGGATATGCCCTGGAGTGAGGCTTAAAAAGTGGTCGCTTCTAGGTGAAGGAGGAAGTGACTGAGAGCAGGGCCTGAAACAGAAGGTGTGTAGTATGCGAATGGGCATGAGACTGAAAAGGTGGCCAGGGGCAGATTTTTTTTTTTTTTTTTTCGGTATGCGGGCCTCTCACCGTTGTGGCCTCTCCCGCTACGGAGCAGAGGCTCCGGACACGCAGGCTCAGCGGCCATGGCTCACGGGCCCAGCCGCTCCGCGGCATGTGGGATCTTCCCTGACCGGGGCACGAACCCGTGTCCTCTGCATCGGCAGGCAGACTCTCAACCACTGTGCCAACAGGGAAACCCATAAGAGGCAGATTTTGTAGGGCCCTGTACAGCCTGTAAAAGAAGGCCACTAGAGATGGTTAAATAGGAGGGGTGACCAGCCCAGATTTGTCACTTATTATTCTTCTGGTGACAGTATGGAGTATGATTTGGAGGAAAACAAGGCTAAAGACAGGGGGAGCATTCATTCATTCATTCATCTATTTAACAAATATTTATCAAGCACCTACTGGTGCCAGGCACCAGCCCAGTTGTTGAGGTTCCAGTGGACGGTGGGACTCATGCCAGTCCAGCTCCCATAGAGCTTCTTTTCGGGTATGTGTTTGTTAGGGACAGTGTATGATCTGTTGGGAAGCTATCATAGCAGCCCAGGTGAGAAATAACGCAGGCTGAAACAAGATGAGATGCAATGAGAAATGGATGTAAGAGTTGTTTTGTTGTGTGTCAGGAGCTAAAGTTGGCAGGTATTGCTGATGAAGTGGGTGTAGGGATAAGAGAAGGGTTGTCGAGGATCACGCGAAGGTTTTTGGTTATTTCCCTCAAATTGATTATAAATTCTGAGAGGTGGCGTGTTTTGCCTACCACTTGCTAGCGGTATGCTGGGCAGGTTACTTAAACGCTCTGCCTCTGTTTCCTTATCTGTAAAGTGAGACTGATAGCCATACCCAACACATAGGGTTCTTTGAGAATTAAAAGAGATAATGAATATAAGGGTTTGACAGACTCAGCAAATTGCAGCTATTACTATTGATGCTGTGCATACAGCATCTAATGTGGTATGGCGATCAGGACTCTGTGGTTGTTTAATAGGTGCATATTGAATGAAAGAGGAGAACCAGTTCAGCAAATTTAGTCAAGTGCTGTCACTAGCATTAGATGAGCCATCAAATGGGTTACATATAGAAAAGGCTGATGAGGAATCTATGGATCTTTCTTTTCTTTATTATTCTTTTTTTGTAAGCATCTGCAAACATTTCTTAGAATTATATAGTAATCTACCTGTAAATATTTTCTATAAATATATGTGTGTATATTTTTCCTAGAAATACTTAACCTGCAATATTTTCCTAGAACTATATTTAAATTTTAACTTGTGTGCATGCAGTTCAATGACCTCATTCATATTCTTGTTATTAGATTTCTGACTTATATAAGAGCCTAGAACAAAAAGAAAGTAAAATCCAGCAGCTAGCAGAAACCGTAAAGAAATTCGAAAAGGAGTTCAAGCAGTTTGCACAGTTGTTTGGCAAAAATGGAACTTTCCTCTCAAATATACAGGTGAGAAATGGCCTTTCTATTCATAATCAAGATTTAGTCTTCAACTAGCCGTGAGGCTTTTAATTTTTAAATGGAAATAATTTCAAATGTGCAAGAATAAGATAGTGCAAAGAACACCTGTATATTCTGCATCCAGATTCACTCATTGTCAGTATTTTGTCCCATTTGCTTCATTCATCCCCCCCTCCTTCTTGTCTCAAACTCCCCCACCCTGTCCCTGTCACCCCCCCACCCCCCGTGGGTATTCTTTCTGAACCCTTTGAGAGTAAGTTGTCTATCTTATGGCCCTTTACCCCTACATACTTCAGTATGTGTTTCCTAAGAATAAAGGTCCTCTTTTACATAACCCAGTACATTTAGCAATGTTAGTACATGTTTACACTGGTACAGTACTTTTATATAATTTATGGCAATTACGGCTGTAATCAATGTTGGGCTGATATTAGTCACTTGATTTCAGATTCCCTGAGAGCATCTATAGTCCTGCATTTTGTAGTTAACAAAGTGAAACTATTAATTCCCCTGGGAAGAAAATGCTTTAAACATCACTAAAATATAGCAAAAATTACTTTGCAAATCATGAATGTTAAATAACCATAAACAAATTCCTAAAGAATAATGACTTCATTGTGATTATAAAATTTACAGTGGAAAATATTTCAAGATGTGATATGGGCAATCTTTTGGAAATCTGGATTATCCCAGAAAATGTAGGCCATATAATTTCCATATTTGTCAGCATACCATATGGATGTGTGTGTGAGTGTGTGTAGAAAAAAGGAAATCCATCATATGTTATTATCTCAATTCTGACCTTTTTCTAACACAAAAACCAGTCAAGAGTGAAGGCACTAAGGGTAAGAGTGGAGGAGAAATATAGTTTTATTTAGTCCCTTCCATCTAAAGAGAGCAACCAAATGTTCAGGCTTTAGCTCAGGCACTTCTGTACCACCTGTAGTGCTCAGGCAGAACAGGTGGGCCTTCTTCCAGTGCATTCTCTGCCTTCTAGCAGAGTAGGAATGAATCAGAAGAGTAGCATCTAAGAGGAGGAAGTGATAAAGCAAGGAGAGAACAGAAATATAAAGATAGGGTAGAGAACCAAGAGGAGAGACACCAAGGGAGGAGTAAAACTCAGATGAAGAACAGTTCAAAGATTTGAAACAGGAGCAGAGACGCTGTGGAGGGGGAGGAAGGTATTAGGTGACTCATCTCTCTTAGATCCTCATTCAATTTTCTCTTCTGGACTGTGCATTTTTCATTTCATTAATTGATTAATTAAAGGTGAAATGTTTGAGTTGAAAAATATAACCTTAACGAACTACTCAAATTTTTTTGACATGATGATCCACTTTGTACTGAAAGGTTCTTGCCAGTCACATTGACAAGTCCGCTTGGCTAGAAGTTCAGGTGCGTCAGTTATTACAAATGGCTAACCAGCAACAAAGTAAATTTGATCTGAGGCCTTTGGTGGAAGCGATTGATACAGTGAAACAGAAAATCACCCTGCTAGAAACCCATGATCAAAGATTAGGTATGTCTAATGTTTTATACTTATCTGTTGGTGATTCATTATTTCTACATGTGTTCATGAAACAAGCAGACCTGGCCGATGGAGAGTCACAGCTATCCAGGATCAACAATGGCTGAATCTGGTATTTGTGAAACAGAACAGCATGAGGTTCTGGCCACTCAGGCAAAAATGATGAAGGGCCATGAGCGGGAGCTGGAACAAGCAAGGGGTGGAAATGGGCCAGAAAATTCCAAGAACAGGGAGTGATGGTTTTTTAAGGAGAGTAGACAAAAATGAGAAGGGGAAAGATGTGGTGGGAACATTGTTTTAAGTATAGAAAAAGAGACAGGCTTGGCTGTTTAAAAGCCTTCCAGTTAGAAAGCAGTGGGGCTTACCATGCAGATGCCCGCTAGCTCAGTACAGAGTGCATCTTCTCAACACTTTGGTGAGCCTCAGATCAAGAGGACGCATTTGGGTTTTCTTGGTGCCAATCTTGCCAAGACACGAGAATCACGGAGTTGATACTATTAATAGGAATTGTCCATTGGTGGACATTGAATTCAGTTCATCTTTGGGATGTCAGAATTTTCTTGGTTCTCTTCGGATAACAAAATTCCTCTTTGGGCAAATTTTAAAGACAACTTTAAGGCCTTCAAGAGTCTTTTTTTCCTTGCAGTTGTTTTGGAAGGGGAGACTAACAAACATGATGCCCACATTAATATTCATAAAGCACAGCTGAATAAAAACGAAGAGCGATTTAAGCTGCTAGAAAGTGCCTGCTATAATGGAAAGCTCATCTGGAAGGTCACAGACTACAAGCTGAAGAAGAAGGAGGCGCTGGACGGACACACAGTATCCATCTTCAGCCAGCCCTTCTACACCAGCCGGTGTGGCTACAGGCTCTGCGCTAGAGCGTACCTGAATGGGGATGGGTCCGGGAAGGGGACGCATCTGTCGTTGTACTTTGTGGTGATGCGAGGGGAGTTTGACTCACTGTTGCAGTGGCCATTCAGGCAGAGGGTGACCCTGATGCTTTTGGACCAAAGTGGCAAAAAGAACCACATTATGGAGACCTTCAAGGCTGACCCCAATAGCACCAGCTTTAAAAGACCCGATGGGGAGATGAACATTGCCTCTGGCTGTCCACGCTTCGTGGCTCATTCCACTTTGGAGAATGCCAAGAACACCTACATTAAAGATGACACCCTGTTCTTGAAAGTGGCTGTGGATTTAACTGACCTGGAGGATCTCTAATCACTGCTTCTGGGGTGATAAAAGGACTCCTTGAATCCAGAACCTTTGGTTAATGTAGTGACTGAATGTAGGCTCGACACACACTTGTATTTGGTTCTTTGCCCTTAATGTTTGAAGTCATTTTGAGATTTCTCAAGTGCTGTCTTCTTTTTACATTTTATTCTGTCCCAGTTTGAAACTGACAATACTTAGAATATCTTCTCATTATTTATATTTTTATATCTCTTGAAAGATGTTAATTTTCTTAAAGGTAAGGTCTGGGGCATACCTCTTTTACTGGTGCTTAGTGTGGGGTCTCAGGGTGGGCCCTCTATAATATTAAATGTCACTGAGGACACAGAAGTAGAATTTCCAGTTGAAAATGCTTTGGTTGGTTTTTTTTTTTTTTTTTTGCGGTACATGGGCCTCTCACTGCCGTGGCCTCTCCCGTTGCGGAGCACAGGCTCCGGACGCACAGGCTCAGCGGCCATGGCTCACGGGCCCAGCCGCTCCGTGGCATGTGGGATCTTCCCGGACCAGGGCACGAACCCGTGTCCCCTGCATCGGCAGGCAGACTCTCAACCACTGTGCCACCAGGGAAGCCCATGCTTTGGTATTTTATATTTGACCTTTAGATTCTAGACCTGACCGTAAGCCTGCAAAAACTGTCTTTTAGGGTAGGCTATTCCAGTTAGGTAGATGGGTAATGTACTTCAATCTGCCCAGTTTGGACCAGACGTTTTCTGGTTATATACTGTATTTGTGGAAATTACTACACCTTTAATATTTTCATGAAGTTTACCTGTAGTCAGCAAGCACAGTTTTGCAAGGATGCATAAGAAGTGGTGAATAGAGTAAGCATTTTCATTCTCCCTGTTGAAGTGAAGCAGAAAGCACGGCATAGTTTATACGTAAGGAGATACAGCCATCCAGCTAAAGTTCAGATTTTATTAGGTTCAAGCACGTGAAAAACCATTTTCAAACAAAATGATCAAATATTATCAGTTTCATAAGATTCAACTTAATAAATTATATATATATACATGTATACAAATAGTTTAAAGGTATTTTGGTAAGAATAGTAAATTAATATGAGGACGGGCAGAATTTAGTACATGATGGAGAAAATGTCAAAAATGGGTAAGAGCAATTTAAAACCTAGGGAGAACACCATTACAATTTCCAATGGGTGTTAGTACTCCCATCCGAAACTGATGGCTAAAAGCAGTATCTCCTATTCTTTTTGAGAGGAATTTTGAATTCATAAATTGATATGAAAATGGGCACTTATGTAAACTTGTGATGTTTCTTGTCGAAGTCCTGAGTACTTTGTGAAGAACAGAAATGATCGTGTTCTTCTACGTCTATCTGTATGGGTCTGAGAGAGTAAATACAAGTCTACCTGAGTCCTTCTGACTCTTGATAAGCCTGAGCTTAACAAGAAACTACCCAGTTTTCCTGAGCCCTAACTCTTGTTATGCCACCGAGCATGGCCGACACTCAGCTGGCTCCCTTGAGCGTGCAAGGGCAAGCTGCTCACTCGGGTGATGACCACACACCTTAAAACTCTTGGTCAGCTGACCTCACAGCAGCACATGATTTATACCAGTGGCTTCTGGAATAAATGGAACTTTCTTCATCTCTCCTGTGAAATTTCCAAGATACCAAAGACTCATACTGCACAAATCTTCCCAAAGGGTTAAATTCAAAGACCTAGGTTCACAATAGAAACCTGCTAAAGAACTACCCTGAATCTGCTGGTGAACTGGGGTACAGCTGACGGTCAGCACATTCCCTCAGACAAACTCAAGAAGTGTTTCTCTAGACCCTAGAGCTGGACGTAGGTGGCGCTGTGTGCTTGTTTTCAATGTTTCTCATCAAGTCCAAAGTCATCGTTGTGTTCCTGAGGAACAGATCACACTGTTGTAACTAGTTTTAAGTCTTTGATGTGAAAAACATTTTAAAATGAATTTATCAAAATACTGATTTTGTGTTTTAACCAACTTCTCTACATAAAAAATGTAAGTCACGGCATGGTTTGCCTTACGAGTTCAGAGTCCCTTCATCATTGAAACAGTGAACACAGAACAAGGTATTCTGAAATAAAAAGCACTTCTTTCTCACAAAATAAGAGTTGTGAATTTTGTTTTAAGGAAGTCGAGCCATGGAAACCTATTTTTCCTTTTTTATGATCTGAACGGTTATTTTTATTCTGTATCTGTTAGATTTAAATTTTTATTTCCATTTTGGTCTGATTTCAGTTCCTGATGAAAAGAAAACAATACACTAGGCATAAAAGGGGAGTCAACAACCTTGAGAAAGGTATGTGCAGGATTCAAATAGGGTGGGGAGGTAGGGTACATACTAATGCACTTTAACAAATCTGAATTCTAACCTCTGGTCTCCAGATGTGATGATTTCAGAGAAACAAGAAATAGTCACAGGGTCAATTCCCAGTGCCAGTCTTGAGTGCACACAAATGGGACACAGAGCCACGAACCCTTTGTGATGGCCCTTGGACAATCGGTCCACACTGCAACTACCTCTTTTCTCTTGAAAGTGGTTGCAGACATCGGTCTTAATCTTACGTAAGAATTCTGGGCTGGAGATAAAGCTTTGATGGATGCACAACAGAGGACCCGGTGGTGAAATCCCCTGGGAACACCACACTTTAGGGAGGAGGAAGAGGAATCTTCAAAGCATTTGGAGAAGAGGTCAGAGGTTACAGAAGTACCAAGGGAGGTGGGAAGGGAACTGAATGTCAGCAGGGCCAAATGCCACCCTGAGAATAGCAGTCGCTCCCAGGGCACCACCCCCAGCACTCTTGAACTCATTATCTCCCCCAGGCTTCTCCCTCCTCGGTCTGTATCTTTGACCCTGGCCTTTGCCTTAAGCTGCAGACTCCTATATCCAAGTACCTGCTGAACATCTAAGCATGGAAGTCCCACAGGCACTTTCAAGTACACTTCACCAAAACTGAACTGGAGATCTTCCCAGTCTCCCCACCACTGCCAGCCTGTGACTCCTCCCGTTTATACTACCCCAGTTAGTGACATCAGCATCCAAGCCAGAGTCTGGACACTATGAATCCCCCCTCACTTTCCCCATCCAGTCACCCACCCAGTATGCCAACTGGACCTCCAAATAATTTCTTAAAACTCATCCCTACTGCCTACTACTGCCCTATTTGCTGGCCTACAGTTTTTGCTTCACAACTATTCTCCCTATTTTCTTCTTTTGCCTCTTTCAGATCCAGCCTCACACTGACACCCAGTAATGTCTACAATGAAAATCTGAGGGTGACTCTCCACCTCACCCCACCCACTGTGGCTCCATCACCCACAGGACAAAGCCCAGCTTCCTTGGTCTGGTGGGCAAGGCCCTGCATGCCTGCTTCTGCCTCTCCAGCCTCACCTCCTGACAATCCTACTTGGCTTTTAGCAATAGCATTCTAAGCCATTCTGACATTAGTGCTTGTGGTACGTTTTTACCTAGAATTCTCTTCTCTACCCTTACCTCCTCCTTTGCCTGGTGAATTCTTGCCCTTTAAGATTCTGCTTTGGCCTCACCTCCTCCAGGATGCCTTCTCAAACTAGCCCCTGCACTCAACCCCTACCCTCCGCTAGGCCAAGAGCCCCTGCTCGGGGCTGTATACTTGCTTGTCTAGAACGCAGTTCCTGCACTGTTCTTTTTTCCAGAAAACAAATGTTAATTGACTATATTTTTGTCAGATTTTACGTTAGGTACAAATAGAACAGATGCTGTCCTTGTCCTCATAAAACATAATCTGGCGGTCACTACAGCGGTGAACCAAAATGCCCACCGTGCACATGTTCCCAGCTGCCTCTGATAGACTTTGCCTCCTAACTTCTTTCTCCTGAGAAACATGTATGTCTCAGACCATTCTGAATGTTTGTGATGCAAAGTAGAAGAATAGGCAAAAAACATTTGAAGGGAGAGCCCTAGGGGCAAAATTTATGAAGACAAGCTAAACCAATCCACATAAGGATTGGGGAGAATTAAAGAAGAGAGAAAAGAACAGTTCCTATGGGAACTGTTGGCAGTTGTGACCTGGAGCCTGTTTGATGCTTTTATTTTTCCAAGAGACTCACGTTAAAGACTAAAATACATGTTTATATTATTTTTGGCTGTTTGAGTTACACTTGCTTGAATACAACTCCACGTGGACATTAGACTCTGGCTCCAGGATTACAAATAAGTATATAACAATATAAGTTGTGATAAATGTCTTGAAGAAAATAACAGACTACAGTGAAAGAGTAATGGTGCCAGGTGGGGAGAACATGTACATACTTTGGTTTGTTGGGGAAGTCTTTATGCTGAGGTCACATGATATTCGGTGCTCATGTGACATGTTTCCTGGATGCCTGGCACTTTTGAACACCCTTATAAAATCTGAGCCATTTCCTGTGAGGAAACTTGCCTCCTTGACCTCCTTTGCAGCACAGGCATGTGGCCCAGGCCCCACCAATCAGGCACAGTCACGCAAAACTTCAACTTGAAAGATGAAGTTGGAAAGATTCAACTTTTTGTTGGAAGAAGATTTGCAAGATGAAGAAAGAAATGTGCCAGACTCTGACTTCCCAGTGGTGAGTAGACCAGAGGCAGAGCTCCTGGAACCCAGTCCTTATTTCTGTAGGTTGTGTTTATAGAAGCTGCGGGTTTGGTGTCAAGTGGCCGCAGCGGTGGATTTTCACTAGTGCCTCTAGTGTGTTTGGGTATCATACCTGGCTTTGCTGTACCTGCATCTGGCCTCTGGTCTTCCTGGAGCTTCTGTGGGCGACATTATATTAATAAAGCCCCTGTAGCAGCTAGAGTGCACTGTGTTGTTTGTAACTAAGCCTGACTAAATCAAGCTGAGACCTGAAAGACGAGTGAGCTGTGGGAGGAGCAGGTGGGATGAGAATTCGGGGCAGAGTGCACTGAGGAATAAAAGAATTGGTTTAAGGAACTGAGGATAGGCCAGTGTGGTGGGAGTCCATTAGAAGAGGGGATGGTGGCACTAGATAAGGTTAGAAGAGAAGGCAGGGCCCAGAATCTAGTGCTGAAGTCATGCTGAGGAGTTTGTGATTTATGTGAAGTGAAATGAAAGTTGACCTGACGTGGGCAGGGGATTGCATGACCTGACTGACGTGTTCTAAAAAACTGCTCTATGTCACGCATAGCTAAGAAGGGGACAAGAGAGGACATGGGGAGAGTATTAAGTTTACACCATCCTGCAGTTGTTCACAGGTCTGTGTCCTTACTAGATCACAAACTCCTCGAAGCCAAAAACCATGTCTAATTCAAAAGATGCTCAGTGTATTAAACTGAATTGTATATGAACACTAATGCACTGAATCTTTGTAACAAATCTGCTAGGCAGATGTGATGCCCATTTCACAGATGGAAAAAAACTGGTGATTGGAGAGAGCTATGTGTTATGTGCTAGGCACTGTCCTAAGAATTCTACACACCCAAGGTATATTAACATGCGAGGGCTTCCCTGGTGGCACAGTGGTTAAGAATCTGCCTGCCAATGCAGGGGACACGGGTTCGAGCCCTGGTCCAGGAAGATCCCACATGCCGCAGAGCAACTAAGCCCGCGTGCCACAACTACTGAGCCCACGTGCCACAACTACTGAAGCCTGTGCACCTAGAGCCCGTGCTTCGCAACAAGAGAAGCCACCACAATGAGAAGACCATGCACCGCAACGAAGAGTAGCCCCTGCTCACCGCAACTAGGAAAGCCCACACGCAGCAACGAAGACCCAATGCAGCCAAAAATAAAAATTAATTAATTTTAAAACAAACAAACAAACATGCGAATCCTTGCAGCAATCTTATGGGGTATATGCTATTTCATCCATGTTTACAGAGAGGCAATGGACACAGAGAGGTTATGTAATAAGCTCTAGGTTACGCAGCTAATAAGTGGTAAAGCCAGGATCTGAATCCAGGCAGGCTGGCTTCAGAGGCTCCACTCTTACTATGCAAGACTGCCTCATATGGGTACTGATTAACTCTACATGCTTCTATAAAAATATAATTTAAATGAGTTACTATATAATAAGAGTAACCACTGGAATAAAGACCAAATGTATAACTTCCAAACCACTAGAGAAAAAAAATTGGAAAAAGAAACTTTATCAAACCAAAGACAGAAAAGAGAAGACAACAACAGGAAGCATGATACATAGAAAAAAACAAGTTAGAATTAAACCCAAACCCAAATTTATTAAACATAAATAAGAATGACTGCAATTTTACTATTAAAAGAGGAAATACCTCAAATATGGGGGACACATGTATATACTTTTAAATATTAATCTAAAAGCAGAGCTAACAACTCCTTTACTAGGTATATATTCAGAGACACTCTTGCACAAGTGTACCAGAAAACACATACAAGAGAGTTTACCGCCAGCACTGTCTATAATAGCGAAAAACTTGGTGGGGGGAACCCCAAACAAACAAGGCACCGCATGGATGTGAAGCAACGGAAACTCTCCCACATTGCTGGTGGAAGGGTAAATTGGTACCAGCTCTGGAGAACAATTTGGCAATATCAAATAAAGCTGAATTGTGCAAACCCTTCCACCTTGCAATTCCATTTCCAGACATATAACCAAAAATTCTTGCCAGGTGCCCAATAAGATGTGTATAAGAATTAACTCGTACCATAATGGCAAAAATCAGTAATCATTAAATTACTAGCAAAAGGAGAATGGATAAATTGCTTTATAGTCATACAATGGAATACTATTCAGCACTTAAGATGAAAAAACTAGAACTACATGAATCAACATGGGTAACTTTCACAAATATAATTTTGGTGACAAAACAAAGTTACACAATGGTATAATTTATGTTAGGTTTAAAAAACACATGAGACAATACTATATGTTACTTACATAGCTATATATAGCATGTATAAAAGCTTTCATGAGAATGAGAGATAACACATCCAGGGAAGGAGTTACCTTTTTTTTTTTTTTTTTCCGGTATGCGGGCCTCTCAGTGTTGTGGCCTCTCCCGTTGCGGAGCACGAGCTCCGGATGCGCAGGCTCAGTGGCCACGGCTCACGGGCCTAGCTGCTCTGCGGCATGTGGGATCTTCCCGGACCGGGGCACAAACCCGTGTCCCCTGCATCGGCAGGCGGACTCTCAACCACCGCACCACCAGGGAAGCCCGGAAGTTACCTTTGGGGAAGAAGAAAGGGAGAATGAGATTGCAGAAGGGTTCACAGGGGGCTCTAACTGAATAGGTAATATTAAAATCTGAAGCAAATATGCGAAAAATGCTAAAACGCAGTAGTTAGGTGGCTGGTATGTAAGTGTTCATTATATTATACCCTGTAACTTTATACATGTTTGTAATATTTCATATTAAACATTTTAAAGAAAATAAGCTTTCAACTCAAGATTCTACAGAAAGAACAGAATAAACCAAAGAAATAAGAAGGAAGAACTTAATGAAGGCATACATTAATGAAAGAGAAAAAACTTCTAAGATAGAGGTTATTAATAAAATCAAAAATTGGTTCAATAAACCTGATGAAGAAAAAAAGACTCCAATAAAATATGTAAGAATGAATTACTAACAATATGAGATCAAAAAATGTTAATAATACCACGGACAATTTTATACTAAATTTGAAAATGTAGATGTAACGGATACTTTTCCAGGAAAAAAAAAAAATTTATCCCTTAAAAGGCACCACTTCCATATGGCTTTAAAGATGAGTTCTTCAAAACGTAAGTAACAAATCATTCACATGCTATGTTTATTCCAGGTCATATAAAAAGTTAACCTGACTGATTCATTTTGAGACCTAGCAGAAACTGATATCAAAACTAGACAACTAAAGAAAACCATAGGCCAATCTCACTTATGAATATAGAAACAAAAATCCTAAATTAAATACACAGCAAATTGCATCCAGCAATGTAATGGAAGAACACATACTAGGATTGTAAGGATGGCTCAACATTAGAAAATCTATTACTGTAGTTCTATTATTGTAGAGTAATGGAGAAAAGCTGTATGATCATCTCTAAAACTAATACTGAAAGTATTTGGTAACTCTCAATACCCATTTCTGATTTTAAGAAACAAACAACTTGACAATCTAGGAAAATAACCAAATGCCTTAATTTTTTAGAGGTATCTACCACAAACCTTTAGAAAACATTATGAGCAAAACGTAGGATGCAATCCCAATAATTTCTGGAAAAAATAAAGTACACTTGAGGCTACTATACAGCGCTGTACTGGATTCCAGGAAAAAGCCCAAATTGTTATTTACACATAAATGCTCACCTACAAAATCCAAGAGAATTATTAAGAATACAGAGGTTCAGCGAGGTGACCACATAGATCAATATACCAAAAAAACAAATTATCCTGGGGTATAATAATAGTCCACTAGGAAGAGCAAACAAACGAGAACAGCAGCCAAACCGCTAGGGAAAAACCTAAAAGGAAATGTTGCAAAACACCAAGAAAACTGCAAGCCTTCACCTGAATAACAAGGGAACACTTGAATTCACGGAGAAATAACCACCTTGCTCAATGGTAAGTCTCCATATTGCACAAGTATCAAATCTGGGCAAATTAGTCTACCGAAAACTTTGCCATTTGGCAACATCTATTACAGAATTTGAAATGGAATCTCAAACACGTTGCGGGAAAACGCTGCCATTTGGTGACAATCTGTTACAGAATCTGGCCCTGGTTTGAGGTTCGTGATGTGTGTGGAAGCGCTCTGCGAAGAGTGAAACCGTGACTGGAAGCCACCCCGCTACCCGCATCCCCCGCGGAAAACCGCGCGGCCGGAAGAACCACGTCGGCTCCGCCCACCTCTTGTGTCGCGGCCCGGGCGTTTCCGGTCGGCTGACGCGTACGCGCCCCGAGGCCCCGCGGGACCCACCTGGAGCAACAGGGCAGGGACGGGCGTCAGGCTCCGCGGCGCTGGCCGATCTGGTTCCTCAGCACCTGCGGGCCGGGGCTGCTGAGCCCTCCCAGAAAGGTCGTTTCCCTCGCAGTTTCCAGTAAGTGACGGTCCCAGTCGGAGCTGCGGCTAGAAAGAGGCCGCGCCGGCATTTTCTTCCCCTCCTCCCCTAACCCCCCTATGAAGTCCCTCCCTGGCGTCCGGGTGACTCCAGTTCTGTCCGCTACCACTCCCAGCGCTCGAGGTTTCCCCAGAAGATGTGTCCTTTCTCATGAGCTTCGTTGATCTTAAACGGGCGCCGACCTCTCACCTGCACACTGGAGGGTGTGTTCTTGGTCTGACATTCGTCTCAGCCCTTCCTCGTCCTGCCATAGTGACGGCCCCGCAGTTACACACCATGGTAATGCTCCCACAGTCACTTCTTCCCCACCTGCCTCGGGGATATACACTTGCTTTCTGCTTCAGAATCTTTCATCTTCTAACGAAAATCGGTTAAGGACCAGCCCTCTCAGCGCGGCGCCCCTCTTCCCCTCTAAAAACCCTTTTCTCATTAAATAATTGCAGCAGTTAAGGAAAAAATGAGTTAAGAGTAGGACCCTGACGTAAATGACACGCATTCTTTTATTTAATCATCGCAACAATCCTTAAGTAGATACAAATGAGGAAACTGAGGCACAGAAAAGTTAATTTGCTGGAGGTGACGTAGTTTGCGTAGGATGGAGTTGAAATTTGAATCCATTCTGTAGCTCGCTCCAAAGCTGGTGCAGTCACCCCTTCATCCTTCCCCAATCCTTTGCATCCCCCTTTTCGTTGCTTCTCCTGAGGAATTTTTTTTCTGAATGCCGACTAGAACGGCGGTCCCCAACCATTTTGGCACCTGGGACCGGTTTTGTGGAAGACAGTTTTTCCAAGGACCGGGGGTGGGGTGGGGGATGACTCAAGCGCATTACATTTACTGTGCACTTTATTTCTATTATTATTATATTGTAATATATAATGGAATAATTGTACAACTCACCATAATGCAGAATCAGTGGGAGCCCTGAGCTTGTTTTCCTGCAACTAGAGGTCCCATCTGGGGGCGATGGGACGGCCTCATCTCCACCTCAGCTCTTCAGGCATTAGATTCTCATAAAGAGCGTGCAACCTAGATTCCTCGCTTGCGCAGCTCACAGTAGGGTTCGCGCTCCTATGAGAATCTAATGCCCTGCTGATCTGACAGGAGGCAGAGCTCAGGCGGTAATGCGAGCGATGGGGAGCGGCTGTAAATACAGATTAAGCTTCTTTGCCCTCTGCTGCTCACTTCCTGCTGTGTGGCCTGGTTCCTAACAGGCCACGGACCAGTACTGGTTTGGGGACCCCTGGTCTAGAAGATTCCTGCTTATGGAAATTTGACCTCTAAGAACTTTTTCAGAGCTTCTTCTCACTCAGACCCTTGAGTGTTCCATTTTATCAGGCATGTAAGCTCTGAGCTTAGTAATATTTTGCATCCCCAATGTGTGCTTATGCCTCCTTACTTTAAAATGTACTCTTAACCCAGTATGTACTCATTAATCAGCCTTTCTCCCCTGCCTCAGTATGACTATCATTATCATGACCACTGTTCTCAGCAAACATTTGAGCAGATAGTTTTTGTGAGATAATAAAGATAATTGCAGTTTCAAAGAACTCTTGAGGTTTAGTTCCTGACCTCAAGGAAACATATGACATTTATTCATAAAAAGTCCAAGAAAATAGCAGATAAACACTAACTCATTTGCACAGAAAACAAATTCTACAGAAGTAACTTTGGACAAAAGAGTTTAAGTGCTAGACTTCTTTCCTCATCTGTAAAATGTTATGGTTAGGGGAGATTATTAAAAGTGTGTGAATCTAAATTCAGAGAAATGATTGTTCACTTTGTACTGAAGTGGGAACTGTTGGAGAGGCTATACAGTGTGTTCTTGATACATTATAGTAGAGACGGGGATTAGTTTGAAGATTTCTCTTAGCACTCTGAACATCTGATAATGGCTGTAGACCTTGCTCTGGAAATAAATTTCACATTTATACATCATTTTATACTCAATTTTTAGGAGATTCATGACCCACCTCTTCCCTCCAAAGCCTACGTGTTAAAAAACCCTGATTTAGGGAGATAAAATGAACTGCAGTTCAAAAGGCAAGGCTAAGCCAGCTGTGGAGGGCGTTTATCTTATAGGCAGTGTGGAACCATTGGAGGTTTAAGAAGATAAGTCTGGCAGCAGCATGAAGGATGACTTAAGGTGGAGAAAGGCAGTAAGACTAGGTAAGACTAGGTAAGACCACTAAGGTATTCAGAGGTATTTAAGGACAGTGCCAAGCAGTAAGGGAATGGGGGAAATTGCAAGAAATATTGGCAAAGACAAATCAAGAGGAGTTGGTATCTGACTGGATATGGAATTGGGTAAAGACAGGAAAGAGTCAATAATAACAAGGTTTGAGGTCTGTACAGCTGCAGATACATCCTTTCTCTACTTTGTCTTCAGTTTTTTATTATACTAGGTCATTCCTATAACATACATGCTCTAAGAGGAGATATCACTACTGATGATGGACACCAAAAAGCATAATGAGGGAATTCTACACACAACACTATACTCATAAATTCAACAACTCAAATGAAATGGACCACTATCAAAACTACCAAAACTCACTCAAGAAGAAATAGACAGGCTGAATAGCTGTATAACTATTTTTTTTTTTTTTTTTTTGCGGTTCGCGGGCCTCTCACCGCTGTGGCCTCCCCCGTTGTGGAGCACAGGCTCCAGACGCGCAGGCTCAGCGGCCATGGCTCACGGGCCCAGCCGCTCCGCGGCACGTGGGGTCTTCCCGGACCAGGGCACAAACCCGCGTCCCCTGCATCGGCAGGCAGACTCTCAACAACTGTGCCACCAGGGAAGCCCCATGAATAGCTGTATAACTATTAAAGAAACTGAATTGGTATTTAAAAACCTTAAAAAAAAAAAAAAAAAAAAAAAGGAAGCTCCAGATCCGTATAGTTTCACTGGCGAGTTTTACCAAACATTTAAGAACAAAATAATAGCCATTTTACACAAGCATTTCCAGAAGACAGAAGAGGAAGGAAAACTTCCCCACTCATTTTATGAAGCCAGCATTACCTGATACCAAAACCAGATAAAAACAGCACAAAAAGAAAACCAAATCAATATCCCTCATGAGCAAAGATGCAAAAATCCTCAAAAAAAATTAGCGAATTGAATTCAGCTACATGTAAAAAGAAAAATACTTTTGACTGAGCTTCATTTATCCCAGGAGTTCAAGGCTTGCTCAACATTTGAAATCAATTAGTGTAATCCACCATATTAACAGACTAAACAAGAAAAACTACTTGATCCTATTAATAGATTCAAGACAAAACAAAACAAAAAACCAACTGACAAAATTCAGTACCATGAACCTGACAGGTTCACCTGTATTCCTTAAGAAAAAAAAAAAAAGACATATTTTTTTCAGTTCAACCAAGATGAGAAAAATCATACTTTGAGCCCCAGAGTCTTATCCAGATAGAGGTCATTGGTTCTTTAATAGCTGTAGAAATGTCCTCCATCTGTGACCCAGAGGACTAGCTGGTGTGACTTGCTTCATAAGAGGACTCAGTGAGTGGAGTTCTGACTAGCCGAGCTTTGCCTGGCCTGATTTGGACTTGGTGAGCAAGCAGTCTTGCTTGCTCCCCATCAGAGAAACTACATTGCTGAAATGGCAGAGAGATGGTGAAGAGTGAGGATGGAAAGTACCATTTGATGTGGTCTTGGTAGTCTCTCCAAGAGATGGCACTCACTATTTATGCTTTTCTATCTTAAAAAATTTTGCACTTTGGGCTTCCCTGGTGGCGCAGTGGTTGGGAGTCCGCCTGCCGATGCAGGGGACATGGGTTCGTGCCCCGGTCTGGGAAGATCCCACGTGCTGCGGAGCGACTGGGCCCGTGAGCCATGGCCGCTGAGCCTGTGCGTCCGGAGCCTGTGCTCCGCAAAGGGAGAGGCCACAACAGTGAGAGGCCAGTGTACCGCAAAAAAAAAAAAAAAAAAAAAAAAATTCACTTTTACAGAGAGCAAACAAATGGAATGTGTACATTAAGTTTCAGAAAGGATGTAGCTGTCTTCATATCAATGTTTAATACAAAACAAAACAAAACAACTCAGTGAACTAGGAGTAACAGGGAATCTGATAAAAGGCATCTACAACACCTAGAGCTAACATCATACTAAATGGTAGAAGACTGAATGTCTCCAACCCCCAAGATTAGGAACCACACAAAGATTATGTTTTCACTACTCCTATTTCATATTTCACTAGAAGTCCTAACAATTGCAGTAAGGAAGAAAAATAAATAAAAGGCATTTTGATTGGAAAGGAAGGAATAAAATTATCCCTATTTTCAGGTGACATAATTGTCTAGTAAATCTCAAGAAATCTATAAAACTCTTAGTGCTAATAAGTGAATTTAGGAGGTTGCAGGCTAAAAGGTTAACATACAAAAATCATATTTCTACACTAGCAGTAAACAACTGGAAACTGACCTGCTTCCCTCCCCCACAAGTGTAATAGTTAGGTACTGTCTAAACCTAACAAAACATGTGCAGGATCTATATGCTGAAAACTATAAAACACTGTTGAAAGAAATCAAAGAACATTCATACTGTGTTCATGGATTAAAAGAATCAGTATAATTAAGATGTCAATTCTCCTTAAATTGATACATGCATTTAATGCAATTGCAATAAAAAAAAAACCCAGCAGAATTTTTGTAGATATAGTTGATTCTAAAGTTATAAGGAGGGGACTTCCCTGGTGGTGCAGTGGTTAAGAATCCGCCTGCCAGTGCAGGGAACACTGGCTCGATCCCTGGTCTGGGAAAACCCCACATGCTGCAGAGCAGCTAAGCCTGTGTGCCACAACTCCTGAAGCCCGAGCACCTGAAGCCCGTGCTCCGCAACAAGAGAAGCCACTGCAATGAGAAGCCCGCGCACCGCAACACAGAGTAGACCCTGCTCTCTGCAACTAGAGAAAGCCCGGGCACAGCAAAGAAGACCCAATACAGCCAAAAAATAAATAAAATTTAAAAATTAAAAAAAAAATAAGTTGTAAGGAAAGGTAAAAGAACCAGAATAGCAAAAACAATTTTGCAAATGAATAGCAAAGTTGAAGAATTCAAACAATCTGATTTTAAGACTACTATAAATCTACAGTAATGAAGACAGTGTGGTATTGGTGAAAGCATAGACACATAGACCAATGGAACAGAATAGAATCCAGAAATAGACCCACACAAATATGACCAATTGATATTTTTCTTAAATAATTAACATTTATTTCTGACAGTCTAGGGGCTAGAAGTCTGAGAGCAGGGTGCCATCATGGATGGATTATGGTAAGACCCTCTTCCTGGTTGCACATGACTGACAACTGACTTCTCACTGTGTTCCTTACTGGTGGAAGGGGTTAGGGAGATCTATGGGGTCTCTCCCTTTTTTTCTTCCAGTTGTACTGAGATATAATTGATATACAGCACTGTGTAAATTTAAGGTATACAGCATAATGATTTGGCTTACATACATCATGAAATGATTATCACAATAAGTTTAGTGAACATCCATCATTTCATATAGACACAAAATTTTAAAATATAGAAAAAAGTTTTTTTCTGTGATGAGAGTTTGGGATTTACTCTGGTAATAACTTTCATGTATAACATACAGTGGTGTTAATTATGTTTATCATGTTGTATATTATACCCTAGTACTTATTTATCTTATAATTGGAAGTTTGTACCTTCTGACCACCTTTATCAAATTCCCCCTCCCCCTACTCCCACCTCTGGTAACCAGAAATCAGATCTCTTCTTCTAAGAATTTATTTGGTTTTGAAGACTAATTGACCTATAACACTACATTAGTTCCTGTTACACAGCATAGTGATTTGGTATTTCTGTACATTTTAAAATCACCACAATAAGTCTAGTTATAATATGTCACCATACAGAAATATTACATAGTTATTGACTATATTCCCCACAACTTACATAGCAACCGATCTCTGTCTACCCTATCTACCTATCTATCTATCATCTATCTGTCTATCTATGATTGTTTTAGATGGCTGACCTCCTAAGTTCAAATGAATTTTAACAACCCTACATTTTTACTCCCCCCACCCACGTTTACTGTTTTTGACATCATATTTTACATCTTTTTGTTTTGTGTATCCCTTAACTACTTACTGCAAATGATTTTACTACTTTGTCTTTTAACCTTCCTATTAGTTTTATACATGACTGATTTACTACCTTTACTAATGAGATATTTCCTTTTGTAATTGTCATGTTTCTAGGCCTTTTCTTTTTCACTTAAGAGAAGTCCCTTTAACATTTCTTGTAAACCTGGTTTGGTGGTGCTGAACTCTTTTAGTTTTTGCATGTCTGTAAAGCTTTTGATCTCTCCATCAAATGTGAATGAAAGCCTACTGGTCAGAGTATTCTTGGTTGTAGGCTTTTCCTTTCCATCAGTTTAAATGTATTGTGCCACTCCCTTCTGGCCTGCAGAGTTTCTGCTGAAAAGTCATCTGGTATCCTTATGGGAATTTCCTTGTGTATAACTTGTTACTTTTCCCATGCTGCTTTTATTCTCTCTTTGTATTTAGTTTTTGCCATTTTAATTACAATATGTCTTAGTGTGGTCCTTTTTGGGTTGATCCTCTTTGAGACTCTCTGTGCTTCCTGGACCTGGATGTCTGTTTCTTTTCTCAGATTAGGGGAGTTTTCAGCTATTGTGTCTTCAAGTATGTTCTCAGCCCCTTTCTCTCATCTTCTGGGATACTTATAATGCAAATATTAGTACTCTTGATGTTATCCCAGAGGTTTCTTAAACTGTCCTCACTTCTTTTTTTTTTTTTTTGCGGTACGCTGGCCTCTCACTGTTGTGGCCTCTCCCGTTGCGGAGCACAGGCTCCGGACGCTCAGGCTCAGCGGCCATGGCTCACGGGCCCAGCCGTTCCGCGGCATATGGGATCCTCCCGGACCAGGGCACGAACCCATGTCCCCTGCATCGGCAGGCGGACTCTCAACCACTGCGCCACCAGGGAAGCCCCCCTTTTTTTTTCTGTTTTCTATTTAGCTGCAGTGATTTCCACTACTCTGTCTTCTGCTGGCTGATCTGTTCCTCTGTATCATCTAATCTACTGTTGATTCCCTCTTAGCGTATTTTTCATTTCATTTATTGTATTCATTATTTCTGTTTGGTTATTCTTTATATTTTCTAACTCTTTGTTAAAAGCATCTAGCTTTTCAATCTGTTCAACCAATCTTCTCCCGAGTTCTTTGAACATCTTTACGGTCATTACCTTGAACTCTCTGTTGGGTAGATTGCCTGTCTTCACTTAGTTCTTCTGGGGTTTTATCTTGTTCCTTCATTTTTAACATATTCCTCTGTCACCTCATTTTGCCTGATTTACTGTTTTTATTTCTGTGTATCTGGTGGGTTGATTAAGTTTCCTGACTTTGGAGAATTAACCTTTTGTAGGAGACTTCCCATGCATCCCAGCAGCACACGTCCCTCTGGTTACCAGAGCTATATGCTCTAGGGGTGCCCCCTATTTGGGCTGCATGGGTCCTTCAGTTGTGGTGGGCTGACTACTGTGGGTGGTATGGTAGGTGTGGCTGGCCCCTGGTTCTGTTGGTTGCCAGGCCCTGCCTTGTGTGGAGGCTGCTGGCCATTGGCTGGTGGGGCCGGATTCTGGTTTGGGTGTTTGCAGGGCTGGGAGTGCTGGATCTAGTGTTGGCCTGCTGGTGGGAGGGACCAGTTCCTGACAGTTCTGGCTGTAGGGTCTGGGGTGTCCCAAAGCTGGTATTGGTCTGCTGGTGGGCAGCTGGGGCCCAGGGGGCCCCAGGGCTAATGCCAGCTCACTGGTTGGTAGAGCCAGGTTCCCAGGTCTCTGGCTACAGGGCCTTATGGGTCCCAGAGCAGGTGTCAGCCTGCTGATGGAAGGGGCTGGATCCCAGAGCAGCTGGCTAAGGGGCCCAAGTTGTCCCAGAGCTGGTATTGGTCTGCTGATAGCTAGATCCAGGGCCTAGAGGGTCCAGGAACTGGTGCTGGCTTGCTAGTGAGTGGGCTGCATCCTGGTACCACAGGCTGCAGGGCTGTGATGGTTCAGGGCTGGTGTCTGCCCACTGGTGGGCAGGGCTGGGGCCCAGAGGATCTTGGGGCTGGTGCCCACACACTCATGGATGAGGCTGGGTCTCATCCTGGCCCACACGTGGATGGAGCTGTGTTCTGGGGTCTCTGGCTGCAGGGCCCTGGGGATTCCAGAGAGTTGGTATTTCAGCCTACTGATGGGCAGGGCCAGGACCAGGGTTCCTGTGGCTAGTTCCTAGTCACTGTGTCTGCGTCTTCACCCAGCTAGTTGCTTGGCCTGAGGCATCCCCATACTGGTGCAGAAAGTTTGGTGGGCAGGGTTAGGTCCTGGCACTAATAGGCTAGAGGGAGGATTCCGAAATGTTGCTTGCCAGCACCAGTGTCCACATGGTAGGATGAACTCTCAAAAAGGGCTGCTGCCAGTGTCTGTGTCCCCAGGATGAGCTCCAGTTGCCTCCTGCCTCTCTGGGAGGCTCTCGAAGATCAGCAGGTGGGTCTGACCCAGGCTCCTTTCAAATTACTGCTTCTGCCCTGGGTATCGGAGTGAGTGAGATTTTGTGTGCGCCCGTTAAGAGTGGAATCTCTATTTCCCGCAGTCCTCCAGCTCTCTTGAAAGGAAGCCCTGCTGGCCTTCAAAGCCAAACTTTCTGGGGGCTCATCTTCCTGGTGCAGGACACCTGGTCTGGGGACCCTCTTGTGGGGCTTAGACCACTTACTCCTTGGGGAGAACCTCTGTATTGTAATTATCTATCCATTTGTGAGTCACCCACCTGCGGGTATGAGTCTTGACTATACTGTGTCTCTGACCCTCCTGCCCATCTCACTATGGTTCCTTCTTTATATCTTTAGTTGTAGAAGACCTTTTCTGCTAGTCTTCTGTTTTTTCTCATCAGTAAATCTGTAAACAGTTGTAATTTTGGTGTGCCTGTGACCAATTGATTTTTGACAGAGGTGCAAATGTAATTCAATGGAGAAAGGACAGCCCTTTCAATACATGGTGCTGGAAAAATTGGATATCCATATGTGAAAAGTGAACCTCGATCTACGTCTCACACCATATATAAAATTAACCCCAAATGGATCATAGACGTAAAAGTAAGAGTAAAACTCTTGAGAAACCACTAGGAGAAAATCTTTGTGACCTTGGATTAGGCAAAGAGTTCTGAGATACAACACCAAAAGCACTATCTATAAAGGAAAAAAATTGATAAATTGGACTTCATAAAAATTAAAATCTGGAACATATTTGCAAAGCAGAAATAGAGACACAGACGTAGAGAACAAACATATGGATACCAAGGGGGGAAAGGGGAGTGGGATGAATTGGGAGATTGGGATTGACATATATACACTACCATGTATAAAATAGATAACTAATGAGAACCTACTGTATAGCACAGGGAAATGTACTCATCGTTCTGTGGTGACCTAAATGGGAAGGAAATCCAAAAAAGAGGGGATGTATGTATACATATAGCTGATTAACTTTGCTGTACAGCAGAAGCTAACACAACATTGTAAAGCAACTATACTCCAATAAAGATTAATAAAAAAAATTAAAATCTATGGCTATATGAAGGACACTACAAAGAGAATGAAAGACAAGGCATATTGGGAGAAAATATTTGCACACCACATACTTAACAAAGGATTTGTATCCAGAATATATAAAGAATTTTCAAAACCTGACAACAAAACAACTCAATAAAAAACGTGGAAAAGTTGAACAGACACTTCACTAAAGGAGATATACAGATGACAAAAAAGCACATGCAAAAATGTGCAATATTATTAATCATTAGGGAAATGCAAATTAAAATGACAAGAAACATTACAGACCTATTAGAATTTATTTTAAAAAAATACCAAGTTCTAGCAAAGATGTGGAGAAATGGGAACCTTCATACATTACTGTACAGCCACTCTGGAGAACAGGTGTGCAGTTTCTTACAAAGTTAAGTATACATTTACCATATAACCCAGCAATCCCACATCTAAATGTTTATCCTAGAGAAATGGACACTTGTGTGAACACAAAAATCTGTACCCAAATATTTATAGTATCATTATTTGTAATTCTCCAAAATGTTCCAAATCAAAGCTGGCTCAACATTTCAAAATCAATCAGTGTAATCCACCATATTAACAAATTTAACAAGAGAAGCTACATAAACTAAATGCCCTTCAGTGGGTAAATGGAACCACACTGTGGTCCAGTCATACAGTGGAATAGTATTCAAAAACAAATAGGAACGGGGCTTCCCTGGTGGCGCAGTGGTTGAGAGTCCACCTGCTGATGCAGGGGACACAGGTTCATGCCCCAGTCCAGGAAGATCCCACATGCCACGAAGCGGCTGGGCCCGTGAGCCATGGCCGCTGAGCCTGCACGTCTGGAGCCTGTGCTCCACAACGGGAGAGGCGACAACAGTGAGAGGCCCGCATACCGCAAAAAAAATAGTAATAAATAAATAAATAAATAAATATGAACAAATGATTTGTATATGCAGTAACTTGGATGAATCACAGAAGTGTTATCTTAAGCAAAGGAAGCCAATCTCAATTGGTTACATACTATACGATTATATTAATATGAAAGGCAAAACTGGGGAAGGCAAAACTAAAGGGGCAGAGAACACATCGTGATTGCCGGGGTTAAGGGTAAGGAGAGGGTCTGACTGCAAAGGTATTTTGGGATATTGTAATTGTTCTGTATAATGGTTGTTAAATAATCTATACATCTACTAAAACTCATAGTACTATGTACACACACACACACACACATTTTTTCTGTATGTAAATTCAGAAGAAAATTTTAAGTTAAAAAAAAAACACCATAATTAGTTTAGAATCACCTTTTAAAATCCTACACTTGATCTCAATAATTCCTCCAAACACTATACCATTTTTCTGTTTTCAGAAAATATAGTTGTTTATTGTCTCTATTTCCTTGCTTACCACTCACTCTTTAAAATATATATATATATATTTTAAATTTTGAAACATTCAGCAGCATAATGCACATGATTAAAAGATCAAGGAGTGTGGAAGGATTTATAATTAAAAACCAAAAAACAAAAAACAGTCTCCATCCCACTTGCTTTCTTCGCATTCTAGATCCAGCTCCCCAGAAACAAATGCTTTAAATCTTTTCTATGTTTAGTTCCTTTGGTGATTACAATTATATCTCTAAATAATATGCTTATATTTTCCTTTCTCAATTAATCAAATTTAGATGTTATCCTCTGACTTTCTGCTATGATAGATGAGGACCTGTATCACACTTCACTTCTGCTGGCCACCTTCTTCCTGGATTTGATAGTTTTAAGATGGTTTTTATTTACTGTATTTTTTACCCTTATAATCTTAATATATTTAATCACATATTTCTTGTTCCAACAAGTCTTATCAGTATCTCTTGACTTTGTAGGTTATTAGCACTCTTACCTTTCCCTCTACCTTTTCTCTCCCTTCCCTTTTCATGTTCTGTCAGCTGTAACTTTACATTTCTAGCATTGCAATTAGATAAATTACTTTGTATTCTATAACTATGATTAAAACGTTCATATTGTCTTCTAGAGTTGAATTTATAAGTTGAAACCAATTTAAAAAACATTTATATTATTGTAACTTTATAAATATTGTTCACTGAAAGTCCTAGTAATGTGCTTGGATTATATTTCTCTTAAGGTCCAGGATCATGTTTCTAGAAAATGTTGCTAGCATTAACTAATTATTGACAACATTTTTATTAGAACCCATTAACATTTTGTTCCAAATTGGACCAATTGTTTTTTAGTCCTTTGAATTCAGTTTTTTCATTTTACTTTTTCCTTTGAACTTCTGGGGTTTTCCATACCTTTGTATTCCTCACCTTCTGCTTTCTTTGTTTTCACTCTTATTTTGCTGGAGCACATACTCAAGTAACTTCTCAGAAAATATACATGTGAGATAAACTTTCCAAATATTTGCATGATTTGATTTTACCTGCCTATTTCTTGATAACTTAACTGAATATAGAATTCTAGGTTTAAAATAATTTTTCCCCAGAACTGCAAAGATCTTCTTCAATATGTCCTAACATTCGATGTTGGTGAAAAGATTGTTGCTATACTAAATCTTTCCTTGTGACCATTTTCCCTTTGGAAGCATTTGGGAATGTCTTTTGAAAATTTTACATGATGTGTCTAAGTATAGAGTTTTTTTGTTTGGTTGTTGTTTTTTTTTAATATTTATTTATTTATTTTGGCTGCACCGTGTCTTAGTTGCAGCCACATGGGATCTTCATTGTGGCATGAGGGATCTTTAGTTGCAGCATGCAGACTTCTCAGTTGCAGCATGCATGCAGGATCTAGTTCCCTGACTAGGAATCAAACCTGGGCCCCCTGCATTGGGAATGTGGAGTCTACCCACTGGACCACCAGGGAAGTCCCTGAGTTTTTTCCTTTGATCTTCTTTAGCAGTTAGGGGGTCTTTCAATTTGAAGAGTTCTTTTCCTGTTTAGCTCTGAGAAATTTTTTATTTCCTCTCCCCCATTTTCTCTTCTTTCTTTCTGAAATTCTTATTGTTTATATATTTGGCCTCTTGGATTTTATTCTCTGTGATTCTTATTTTTTTTCTAAACTGATTTTATCTTTAATGCCCTCTTTTAAGTATTTTATTTCTGAATAATATTTTTAACTAAGAAGAATGTTCTTATTTTCTGAGAGTGCTTCTTTCTCAGCATCCTGTTTTTGTCTTATGAGTTCAGTATCTCCTAAACTTCTCTGAAAGAACAGATCATAATTTTTAAAGTTCTCTTTTTTATCTTGATTGTTTCTATGTTTATCTTAGGTTTTATTATGCTGTAGATTTTCTTCAAATATCTGGTGCTCTTTGGTTGTGCATTCACACTGAAGAATGAGGGAATAAGAAGAATAACAAAACTTTTTATACATGGATGAAGATTGTTAACTTCAGGCTTTACTTTTTTTAAATAAATAGATAAATTTATTTATCTATTTATTTATCTGTCTACTTATTTGTTTTTGGCTGCGTTGGATCTTCGTTGCTGTGTGCAGGCTTTCTCTGGTTGCAGCGAGCAGGGGCTATCCTTCATTGCAGTGAGCAGGCTTCTCATTGCAGTTGCTTCTCTTTGTGGTGGCTTCTCTAGGCACAGGCTTCAGTAGTTGTGTTAATGGGCTTAGTTGCTCGGCAGCATGTGGGGTATTCCCGGACCAGGGATTGAATCTGTGTCCCCTGCATTGGCAGGCAGATTCTTAACCAGTGCACCACCAGGGAAGCCCCAGGCTTTACTTTTAAGACTTTGCCACTTACTAGCTATGTAATCTTGGGCAAATATTTAAACACTCTGTCTAATGTGAAAAAAATGGAATGATAATGTTCTTTATTGTTTTAAGTATTAAAATGTAATGCATGTAAAGTGCTTAGAACAATGCCTAGGATATATCAAACACTTATATAATGTTTAATATTATTAAGGAAGGTGGGCTGGCAGGAAGCTGGCTATTTTGCTTGGAACACAACCAAAAACGAGACTCAGGAAAGCGTTATTCTGAGGCATCAAAACTTGTATTTGCTGCCCTGGAGCCCTCCATGTTTCATTCATTTTCTTTAAAGAGTCCTTTGAATTTCTGCTTAATAATAATCACTGGGTTGTATCATGGTACAAACAGATCTTCAATAATCCTCCTATTTTCAACACTGCTTCTTATTCCCATCCTCCATAGTCTCCCTCACAGTGCCTGTTCCAGGTTCTGCTAGGCAGACCACTCCTACTGTAATGTCTTTCTCAAGTACCCCAGACTACATTACTCTTAGTTTCTCATGTTGACACGCTTGCATCTGCTTTCTTGTTTTCAGATGTTTATTGAACCACATTTCCTTCTTGGATACTCTTTTATTTTTCCTATTATGAATTTATTAATTTTTATTGTTTAAATATCACTTTAATATGACTTCAGGACACTGTCTCTAAATATAGTCACATTGGGGGTTAGAGCCTCAGTAAATGAATTTTGGAGGGTACAATTCAGTTTATAGCCTTTATCAATGAAGAAAACCAGTTTGACCCAATGTGATCCAAGAGTACTACCACATTAATACTAAATTCTTGTTCTTTCAGACTATAAAACAAAGTTCAACTAAAACAGGGTGTTTATTTTGGTAGAATCTGCATGAGATTTTTACCAAGGTTATGGAAATACATATTTGATTTTTCTTGTGATGACAGATACTCAAATTAGGTATATAAAAGTTTACTATTTAATAAAAATATAAAAACATTTTGTGGATAACTAATACCTTACCTTCTTTCCAGTCAGAATATGAAACATAATTTCTGTTTCTTTTGTCCAAAAAACATCACTTTCCTTTTTAAATTCTCTAGTAATTTGTCAACATTTTTGTTTTACAGACATGGCAGGCAGGTTTTATACATGGATAAGAAGTCCACAGAATGCAGAAGTTCTGAAGATGCCAGGACCGGCAGAAATGGAGGTAGAAATTTTACTTGCTTTAAGACCTTTTGTGTAATTTTAAGTGCATTTTATAAATTATTTTGTTTCTCACTCATTTGTTGCTAATATTTGAGAGTATGATTGTGTTACATTTTATATCGTTCAAAGGTAAACACAAACAAAAGGAAAAAAAGCAAAAGCAAAACCACCACCAACCCCGACATAGATCATCAGCATGTCATTCTTCAGATGACTATGTGTTTCCTTCTCCTACATCATCTTCGGGAATCCAGACGGATTCAAGTGTCGAAGGTATGTTTATCACCCTGCTAGCAGTCTTTCCATTTATAAGTTAGATGATGTAGAAAAAAATTCATTAAAACTCCTTCATAACTTCTGTTTATTCAACAGAGTAATACCCACTATGTGCCAGGCATAATGGTAAGCATGACATGGTCCCTTCAGCCAAGGAACTTTTAAGATACTGGACAATAAAGACAAACTAATAGTCCATTACAATGCACGTGAGTGCTATGACTTGGTATGCACATGTTAAGGGGACAAGGAAAGGCTTTGGAGAGGAAATGATATCTGAATTGAGAATTGGAAGATGAATAGGCATTTTCTAGACAAAGCAAGGGAAGTGGAATTCAGGAAGATTTATTACAAGTTAAAGGAATTGCATGTGCTAACCATTGTTGACATATGCATTTCTGATTCTTTCTCAAGTAATATTCTCACACATCTATCTCTTGATTTATCAGTGGACTAATCAGAGTTTTTGGTTGTAAGCAAAGAAAACTGGCTCTGGCTGATATAAATGGAAAAGGAATTTATTGAAAAGATATTGAATAACTCACTCATAATTGCCAAGAAGCCTAGAGAACTAATCTCTGAATGTGAATAGGAACAAAGTGAAACTTAGCAGCTAGAACTGTAGGCAAAGTCAAACCACTGGTAAGGGCACACTGCCACTACTGAACCTGGATGCATCAACTTGCATTGTCCTGGTCACTACATGCTGCCACTGAAGAATGGATTCTTCACCATCTCTGCTTCTTGGTGTCACTAGCTCCTAGGCAGTATTGACTGAGCCTAGACCACATGTCCATGTGCTAGCTGCCTAGGAAACTGGGAAAGCAAGTATTGACCTTTTCAGCATTGACGGCAGTAGGCATTTAGAGAAGTATTCACCAGACATAGGAGGGAGAATCAGATGCTTGGCAGTCAAAATACAACAAATGTTCTCCACATTCAACTCTAGACAGTATCTTTCAACTAGCTCACAAATTACTCCTTTGTCTCACCTACCTTTATCTTTTCAGTGTTTGTTAGTTGTATTATAATTAATTTTTCTATTAGTTAATTTGGTATCAATAAATGTTATACCGGTAATTCTACTTTTTGTTTCATCAACTTTAGTCCATTATTTTACTCTCTTTTATATAGGTAACACTACCCTTTCCTCCATCTTTTCTCCCCATTGTCTTTTTTTTTTAACATTTTCAGTAGTTAACATCTATAACCAAAACAAACTTTCATTTTTTTCTCCATAGATTTACTTTAAAGTTTCCAAACCAGTAATCAGCATTTAAATTATTATCACCAAATAAATATTATTACTGCAGTGCCAAGTCATGTGCTAGGATTACTTTCCCTTTCATGAGTCTAATATCATGATTACTGGAATTCTCAAAGGAGAATGTTTCTAGATGTAGGTACATCATCAAGTACATTTATATTCCACCAGTTGCCTCAAACCGTGCCATGTCTTAGTATTGCTTCATATTGGAACCATGACTTTCTTGTACAGTCTTTTTCTTAGACTTTCTAGTCCTACCATTTGTTTTTTTTTAATTGACAGAAAGATAATGTGACTACACCATAATAAAAAGATTTTGCATCCTTTCAATCATACTGTTCCATGGAGTTCATTTTTTCACCTGGAGATGTTCTTGCCTGCCTGTTGCAAATTGGACTACTTTGTACCCCAGAGGCCTGACAGATAGCTGTCATCCTAGGATTTCCTCTCACTTCTGGGTTGGATTTATTGTTTATTAGATCCATGTCTTCCTATCTCTTGGTTTTCTGCATTAACTGTTAGAGTACACTGTCAAATAACTTTTCCAAAATATATGTCTAAAAGGTAAACTGAGTCTTTGCGTATCTCAGAATGTCATTATTCTCCCCTACACTAGTTTGAAAACAATTACCCCTAATTCTGGTTTCCAGAGGCAGTAACTTCATTCTCTCTCTTTTTTTTTCCAATATTTTTTACTGTGATAAAATACACATATAAAATTTACCATCTTAACCATTTTTAGAGCGCAGTTCATTCTCTCTCTTAACAGTATGTTTTTTGGGTTTTTTTAACATCTTTATTGGAGTATAGTTGCTTTACAATGGTATGTTAGTTTCTGCTTTATAACAAAGTGAATCAGTTATACATATACATATCTTCCCATATCTCTTCCCTCTTGTGTCTCCCTCCCTCCCACCCTTCCTATCCCACCCCTCTAGGTGGTCACAAAGCACCGAGCTGATCTCCCTGTGCTATGCAGCTGCTTCCCACTAGCTATCTATTTTACATTTGGTAGTGTATATATGTCTGTGCCACTCTCTCACTTTGTCACAGCTTACCCTTCCCCCTCCCCATATCCTCAAGTCCATTCTCTAGTAGGTCTGTGTTTTGATATCTATCTCCAAATCTTAAAATAACCTTTAAAGAACCGGTTCATTTTTCAGTTTTAGGTTCTATGGAAGATAAGAATTTAGCTACTTCTTTTTACTTCCCCCCCCAAATTCACTTCCTTTCTCCCATCCTTCTAAATAGGATTTCATTATCATAACTGATAATTTCACTATTCAAGAATTTCATTATTATGACTTTTTAAATGCTGTTCACAGCTGAGCCATATAATGGTTTCCTTTCTAGCACAACTTTTTGTTTTCTTTTCACTTAATAATTATCTTTTAAAAAATTTGTTTCATTTTCTGTGTTTGTGACATATAATAGTAGTCTAAATTGCCTTTCAAAATGTTCAAACACATTAGGTACACTGTTAATTTCAGTTTGGGGATTCTGTCCTGAATCCTTTTAACATGCTCCATCTGAAATTACTGCTCTCTAGGCCTGTTAAACAGCTGTGAAGTTAGAATCTTTCATCTTCATTCTGAGATTTCCTTTACCTCTCTCTTCAGTTTGTTCACCTGTTTTCTGGATTCTGTGGGGTTTTTTCTTCCTTTGTTTTCTACTTTATTTTATTGGAACATCTCTCCTAGTAACTTCTAGGAAAAAGAAGGACATTTAAGTCCTATCTGTCTGTAGTTGTGGGTTTATGCCTGTAAATGAATTTCCTTTATTGACTTCTGCTTCCACTGAGATGAGAGGTTAGTAGCAAACCAGTGCTTCCACCATAAACAACTAGATAAAATGAAGAAAATTATCTGTTTAAAGGAATGAAGAGCTGCTAAGGCAATGAGAACTAGAAGGATTAAGAATCTAGAGAGGAAAGAACTATGGAGAGGTAAAATGATACAAAGATTAGAGTTTGGGACTCACCAGGGGCTGGAGAATACATAAGCCCTCTGTTGAAAACACAGGAGGGCAAGGATGAATCAGAGGTAAATTGAGCCTTACCAGGATTGTAATATCATCTCAGTACAGCCCCTGACTGGGTTTAGATGATCATCCATCACTCTGTTTGCCTAGTGGAAGAAGGGTGAATCATCCTGGGAGGAAGATAACATCATCTAGAGCCTCTAGAATTTTGTAACACAAAATACCTTTCAGCAAAAAATGATAAGATATTCTAACATGACTAAAGAACAAGATTAGGCTACAGGTAACCCAGATATTTGAGTTATCTGACAATGAATTTTACATAATTATGATTAATATGTTCAAGAAAGTAGAGATTTATAAACTATAAAAATAATCAAATGAATATTTTGGAATAACAAGTGCATTATTTAAAATTAACAATTTAGATAGATTTGCCGGCAGATTAAACAAAAGACAGAATTAGCAAACTGGAAGTCAAATCAAGAGAAAGAAAAAAGAATAGAAGATACAGAAGAGAGCATCAAAAGCGTGTGAGACACATGAAAAGATCTAATGTAGAATTGGAATCTAAGGAAGAGAGAAGAATGAGGAAAAAGAAATATTTGAAGAGAATAATGGCCAGATGTTTTCCAAAACATGAAAAACCTCAACTACAGATTCAAGAAACTTTGAATCCCCAAAGCTGGATAATACAAAAAGAAAATCACATAGAGAACTTTCATTTCCAATCAGGAATATGGTTGTCTCTTACAGCATGGAGTGGTTAATATGGCAGCAGGCTAATAGTCTCCTTTCCCATTTTCTCATTGAAATAATTCACTTTTTATCTTTCCCTATAAAGTATTGATATTTAGTAGATGCATTCATGTAGTTCTTGTTGATAAGCATAACACCTATGCTTTCTAGATTAAATAGAAGTTGGATTCTAGTGGACTCACAGGAATATTTTCCCTCAGATGGGCTCCTAAGTGCCACATATTTATAATACTGGGATACAATTGAAATTAAATAATTAATTTAATTTTTTAATAATTAATTTTAAATTTAATAATTCATTTGTATCTTGCAAGATTTTTCCAACCAGCATAATAAAGTTAATTAAACTATCAATCTTTAGTTTGGATCAAGATAGTAGGAGGATGTGGAGCTCACCTCTCCCCACAAACACATCAAAAATACCTCTAAATGTGAAACAACTTTCACTGCAGACTAACTGGAAACTGGCAGAAGGACTCCTGTAAACCAAGGTTTTAAGAAAGATACACATGTAACCTGGTAGAAAGGGAAGAAATATGATTGGGTCAAGACTTGTGCCCCTTCAAGGGAACTCAGAGGCAACAGGAGATTACACAGGAAGACCCCTGCCCTGGGGAGTGAGTAGTTCAAGTCACAGATTTGGTGCCCCAGTCCTGGGATCCTGTGTGGGGGAGACAAGCCCCCTTGGCTGGTTGGAGGACTGCTGGGACTAACAGAAGGGTGGTGGGAAGCTTGGATTCTGCTCATGAAGGGTGCATATGTGCTGGCTTGCTTGCAGGGTAAGGTTCAGAGAGGTCTGCTCTAGAGTCTATAGAGTTTCCCACAACCACCTTGCCATGTGCTTGCCAACTCAAGCAAGCACTTTGGCTCTGCTGAGTCCATGTCACAGTGCAACACTGGATCTGGGGCAGCCACGACCAGGGAAAAGACTCGCCCATGGGACACAGAGGTGACCCAGTCCCAGAGCTGAGCCTGGGTGAGGTAGCGGAGGCCGTTGTTGGCACTGACTCAAGCAGCACCTCAGAAGCAGCCCAGATCTCTGATGGTGGTGGCTCTACCATAGCCCTATATATGCTGGAAGTCTACGTGGAGCCCACCTGCCTGGCAGAGTAGTTCCACAACAGGGCGGTGGCGGTGGAGGCTGGTGGCAGTGATTGGCTGTAAGGGACAAGGAGATTTTCACCTGAGGCTACGTCTGAGCAGAGCCACAGGTGCATGCATATGCAGCGCATTGGACCTCTGTCTGTGGCCAACTCAAGCCAAGAGACCGTACGAATCCCACTTGCTTCAGCACTAACCCCCCTGGGGCAAGCGTCCTGGTCCAAGGAGAGGGAAAAAACACACACTTAAAGGGAACAAAGCCAGCTTGGGCCCAGCCCTCAGGGCTTCTGTACCAGCAACTTGGAATCCGACTCCACCCCCAATAGGGCAGTGACAGTCACGAAGCAGAGGTGAAGTCCTGCCTCATACCTGGTATCAGCTTTAGCCCCTCAGTCTCTAGCCTCACCCCCTACCAAGGTGATAGCTTGGTACATCCAGCACACCCAGGAAAGACATAACTTGCATACACATCAAATCCAGGTTTCCCACCAAAGGCATTGGGCACAGGCAGTCTGTATAGGAATGCTCTCATATAAGAACACTCTTTCAAGATCACATAGGTAACTGTTTTGCCTAAATTCATAGAAGTAGAGAAAGTTAATCAGAATGAAAAGGCAGAGTGATTACTCTCAATTTAAAGAATAAGAGAAAACCCCTGGAAAAAAACAAATAATGAAATAGAAATAAACAATTTACCAGGTAAAGAATTCAAAGCATTGGTGATAAATGTTAACTGACCTAGAGAAAAGAATTGATGTATACAGGGAACACTTTAACAAGGAACTAGAAAATATAAAAAAGACCCAATCAGAAATGAAGAATTCAATAGCTGAAGTAAAAAATACACTAGAAGGAATGAATTGCATGCTAAGTGGTATAGAAGAACACATAAGTGATCTGGAATATAGAATAATGGAAATCATCCAATCAAAATAGCAGAAAGAATAATTTTTTAAAAATGAATAGTAAAAAGAATAATTTTTAAAAAATGAAGACAATTTAAGAGATCTCTGAGATAACATTAAGCATATTAGCATTTGCATTTTAGGGGTCCCAGAAGGAAAAGAAAGAAGGGGATCAAAAATGTATTTGAGGAAATTATGGCTGGAAACTTCTCAAACCTGAGGAAGGAAACAGATATCCAGGTACAGGAATCTCAAAGCATCCCAAGCAAGATGAACCCAAGCAGACCAACACAAAGACATAGCATAATTAAAATGACAAAAGTTAAAGAGAGAATTCTTAAGACACCAAGAAAAAAACCCAAAGAGTCATATACAAGGAAACCTCCAAAAGGCTGTCAGCTGATTTCTCTGCAGAAACTTTGCAGGCCAGGAAGGAGTGGCATGATATATTCAAAGTGCTAAAAGTGAAAAATCTGCAACCTGGGATACTTTACCCAGCAAGATTATCATTTAGAATAGAAGGAGAGATAAAGAACTTCTCAGACAAGCAAAAACTAAGAATTCATCAATACTAAACCTATTCTAAAAGAAATATAGAAGAGTCTTCTCTAAGTGCAAAAGAAGAATCTATAGGAAAGGTAAAATCCCACTAGGAAAGGTAAATATACAGTAATGACTGAGGATAAACCACTTAAATACACCAGTATGAAGATTGAAAGACAAAGAATTGTAAAAGCAACTGTAACTACAGTAAACAGTTAAATGTTGGGGAGGAGTGTAAAAATGTACGTCTTTTAGAATGTGTTTGAACTTAAATGACTACCAGTTTAAAACAAGACATATATAGTTATAGGTCAAAATAGAGGGAAGTTTATCTAGATACAGGCCTTCCTCAAGAAACAAAAAAGAATCTCAAAGAAACAACCTAACTTACCACCTAAAGGAATTAAAAAAGAAAAGGCCAAAGTCAGCAGAGGGAAGGAAATAATAAAGATCAGAGAGGAAATAAATAAAATAGAGATAAAAAATAGAAAAGAGCAGTGAAACCAAGAGCTGTTGTTTTGAAAAAATAAACAAAATTGATAAACTTTTAGCTAGGTTCAGGAAGAAGAGAGAGGACCCAAATAAAATAAGAAATGAAAGAGGAGAAATAAAAACCAATACCACAGAGATACAAAAATCATGAGTGAATACTTTGAACGGTTACATGCCAACAAATTAGACAACCTAGAAAAAATCGACAAATTTCCAGAAACGTACAACTTGCCAAGACTGAATCAAGAAGAAACAAACAATTTGAACACACTGATCACTAGTAGTGAGATTGAATTTTTAATAAGAAAAGCTCCCAAGCAAACAAAAGTCCAGGACTGGACAGCTTCACAGGGGAATTCTACCAAACATATAATGAAGAGCTAATACCTATCCTCCTCAAAGTATTACAAAAAAATTGAAGAAGATGGAACACTCCCAAATTCATTCTATGAGGTCACCATCACCCCCCAAAACCAGACAAAGACACTACAAAAAAAAAAAAAAAGATTAAAGGCCAATATTTCTGATAAACATTGATGCAAAAATCCTCAACAAAATATTAGCAAATCAACCCTCTAAGATCAGGAACAAGACAAGGATGCCCACTGTTGCCACTTATATCCAACATAGTTTTGGAAGTCCTAGCCATAGCAATCAGAGAAGAAAAAGAAAAGGAATCCAAATTGGAAAGGAAGAAGTAAAAGTATCACTGTTTCCAGATCTCATGATACTATGCATAGATAATCCTAAAGACACCACCAGAAAACTACTAGAGCTCATCAATAAATTTGATAAAGTTTCAGGATACAAAATTAATATACAGAAATCTGTTGCATTTCTATACATTAACAATGAACTATCAGAAATAGAAATTAAGGTAACAATCCCATTTACCATAGCATCAAAAAAGAACAAAATACCTAGGAATAAACCTACCTAAGGAAGCAAAAAACATATACTACAAAAACTATAAGATGCTGATGAAAGAAATTGAAGGCAACACAAACAGATGGAAAGATATACCATGTTCTTGGATTGTAAGAATCAATATTGTTAAAATGACCATACTACCCAAGGCAATCTACAGATTCAATGTAACCCCTATCAAAATACCAGTGGCATTTTTCACAGAGCTACAACAAATAATTATAAAATTTATATGGAAACATAAAAGACCCCAAATAGCCAAAACAATCTTGAGAAAGAGGAGCAGCACTGGAGGAATCGGGCTCTTTGGCTTCAGACTATACTACCAAGCTACAGTAACCAAACAGTATGGTATTGGCACTAAGACAGACACATAGATCAATGGAACAGGATATAAAGCCCAGAAATCAACCCACACACTTATGGTCAGTTAATCTATTACAAAGGAGGCAAGAATATACAGTGGAGAAAAGACAGTCTCTTCAATAAGTGGTGCTGGGAAAACAGGACAGCTACATGTAAAAGAATGAAATTAGGACATTCTCTAACACCGTATACAAAAATAAACTCAGGAATTCCCTGGCAGTCCAGTGGTTAGGACTGTGTGCCTTCACTGACAAGGACACCAGTTTGATCCCTTGTCAGGGGACTAAGATCCCGCAAGCTGCACAGTGCAGCCAAAAATGAAACAATAACAAAAATAAACTCAAAATGGATTAAGGACCTCAGTGCAAGATTGGATACTATAAATTTCCTAGAGGAAAACATAGAATACTCTGACATAAATCACAGCAATATTTTTTTGGATCCATCTCCTAGAGTGATGGAAACAAAAGCAAAAACAAACAAGTGGGACCTAGTTAAACTTAAAAGGTTTTGCACAGCAAAGGAAACCATTGACAAAATGAAAAGGCAATCTATGGAGTGGAAGAAAATATTTGCAAGTGATGCAACCAACAATGGCTTAAGTTTCAAAATATACAAACAGCTTATACAGCTCAACATCAAAAAAACAACCCAATCAAAAAATGGGCAGAAGACCTAAACAGACATTTCCCCAAAGAAGATATATAGATGGCCAACAGCCGCATGAAAAGATGCTCAACATCACTAATTATTAGAGAAGTGCAAATCAAAACTACAATGAGGTATCACCTCATACCGGTCAGAATGGCCATCATAAAAAGTCTACAAATAATAAATGCTGGAGAGAGTGTGGAGAAAAGAGAACCCTCCTACACTGTTGGTGGGAATGTAAATTGGTACAGCCACTATAGAAAACACTATGGAGTTTCCTTAAAAAATTAAAAAGTAGAGTTACCATATGATCCAGCAGTCCCACTCCTGGGCATATATCTGGAAAAGGTGAAAACACAAATTCAAAAAGATACATGAACCCCAATGTTCATAACAGCGCTATTTACAATAGCCAAGACATGGAAGCAACCTAAATGTCCATGGACAGATGAATGGATAAAGAAGATGTGGTATGTATATACAATGGAATATTGCTCAGCCATAGAAAAGAATGAAATAATGCAATTTGCAGCTACATGGATGGACCTGGAGATTATCGTACTAAGTGAAGTAAGTCAGACAGAGAAAGACAAATGTCATATGATATCACTTATATGTGGAATCAAAAAAATGATACAAATGACCTTATTTACAAAACAGACATAGAGTCATGGACATAGAAAACAAACTTATGGTTAGCAAAGGAGAAAGTGGGGGGTGGGGGGGATAACTTAGGAATTTGGGATTAACAGGTAAACACTACTATATATAAAATAGATAACAACAAGGGCCTACTGTATAGCACAGGGAACTATATTCAATATCTTGTAATAACCCATAATGGAAAAAATCTGAAAAAAATACATACATATAACTGAATCACTTTGCTATACACTTGAAACATTTTCAACAACTATACTTCAATAAAAAATTAGCAAATTGAATCCCACAGTAAATAAAAAGGATTGTACTCTATGATTAAATTGGGTTTATTCCAGGGATGTAAGGATGGTTCAACATCAACAAAAGGAAGGATAAAAATCACATGGTTATCTTAATAGATGCAGAAAGAGCATCTGACAAAATTTCACATCCATTCATGATAAAAACTCTTACCAAAGTGAGTACAGAGGGATATATCTCAACATAATAATGGACATTTATGACAATTCCAGAGCTAACATCATACTCAACAGTGAAAAGTTGAAAGCCTTCCCACTAAATTCAGGAGTAAGACGGATGCCCACTCTCACACTTCTATTCAACATAGTATTGAAAGTTCTAGCCACAGCAGTTAGACAAGAAAAAGAAGCAAAAGTCATCAAAATTGAAAGAGAAGTAGAACTGTCATTATTTCCAGATAGCATGATAGTTTATATAGAAAAACCTAAAATCTCCACCCCCAAATTATTAAAATAAATGAATTCAGCAAAGTTGCAGGATACAAGAATACACAGAAATCTGATGCTTTTCTATATAATAATAATGAACTATCAGAGAAAGTTTTTTAAAATCCCATTTAAAATCGCATCAAAAAGAATAAAATACCTAGGAATAAACTTAATGAAGGAGGTGAAAGACTCTGAAAACTATAAAACATTGATGAAGGAAATTGAAGGTTATACAAAGAAATGGAAAGTTATCCCATGCTCTTGGATTAGAAGAATTAATATTGTGAAAATGGCCATACTACCCACAGCAATCTACAGATTTAATGCAATCTCTATCAAAACACCCATTACATTTTTCACAGAACAAGAACAAATAATCCTAAAATTCATATAGAACCACAAAAGACCCCAAATTGCCAAAGCAACCTTGAGAAGAAAGAACACAGTTGGAGGTACCACCTGCCCAGACTTCAGACTATAGTATAAAGCTACAGTAATCAAAATAACATGGTTCTGACACAAAAACAGATATATAGATCAATGGAACACAATAGAGACCCTAGAAATAAACCCACACACCTATGGTCAATTAATCTGTGACAAAGGAGCCAAGAATATACAATGGAGAAAAGACAGTGTCTTCAGTTGGTGCTGGGAAACTGGATAGCTATATTTAAAACAATGAGATTAGAATATTTCCTCATACCATAAACAAAAATAAACTCAAAATGTGTTGAAGCCCTAAATTTGAGATCTGAAACCATAAAATTCCTAGAAGAGAACATAGGCAGAACACTCTCTGACATAAATCGTAGCAATATTTTTTTGGATCTTTCCTCTAAAGCAAAGGGAATAAAAGCAATAATTAACATATGGGACCTAATTAAACGTAAAAGTATTTGCACAGCAAAGGAAACCATTGACAAAACGTAAAAACAAAACAACATACAGAATGGGGTAAAATACTTGCAAGGGGTATGACTGACAAGGGGTTAATATCCATAATACACAAACAGCTCATACAACTCAATATCCAAAAAAACAAACAAACAAACCCAATCAAAAATGGGCAGAAGACCTGAATAGACATTTCTCCAAAGAGGACATACAGATGACTAACAGGCACATGAAAAGATGCTCAACATTGCTAATTATTAGAGAAATGCAAATTAAACAATAATGAGATATCAGCTCACACCTGTCAGAAAAACTATTGTCAAAAAGTCTATAAATAACAAATGCCAACATTCCATTGGTGTAGCCACTATGGAAATCACTATGGAGGTTCTTCAAAAAACTAAAAATACAACTACCATATTATCCAGCAATTCCACTCCTGAGTTTATATCTGGAAAAAACAAAAACACTAATTCAAAAAGATACAGGCACCCCAATGTTCATAGCAGCACTATTTACAATAGCCGAGATATGTAAGCAACCCAAGTGGCTATCAACAGATGAATGGACAAAGAATATGTGATATATATATATATACACACACACACACACACACACACACACACACAATGGAATATTACTCAGCAATAAAAATGAAATTTTGCCATTTGCAGCAATGTGGATGGACCTAGAAAATATTATGCTTAGTGAAATAAGTCAGGCAGAGAAAAAAATACTGTATATCATCACTTCTAAGTGGAATCAAAAAAATAATACAAACGAATGTATATAGCAAAATAGAAACAGACTCACGGATATAGAAAACAAACTAGTGGTTACCAATGGGGAAGGGGAGGTGGGAGGGGGCACATTAGGGGTATGGGGTTAAGAGATACAGACTACTGTGTATTAATTAGATAAGAAACAAGGCTGTATTGTATAGCACAGGGAATTATAGCCATTATTTTGTAATAAGTTTAATGGATTATAATCTGTAAAAATACTGAATCACTATGCTGTACACCTGAAACTAATGTTGTAAATCAACTATACTTCAATAAAATTATATCAGTCTTAATTCTAATTCCTCAGATTCTTTAATCAATAAAAATGACTTGTAATGATATATCTAAAACTTCCAATTCTTTTAAAAACTTTTATCTCCTACCAAGGGAAGAATTAAGACAGAAGAGAGAAAAGGAGTAAGTGGAGAAAAGAAAGAAAAGTAGGTAATAGTGAATAATTTAATATAAGAATAAAATTTGGCTATTAGAATAATCTGCTCTTCCTAATTAAGGAAAATCTACACAAACAAAATCTATACAGGGAACTTTGAAGAGATATAAGGGAAGGAGTGATTAACATGGTAGTTAACATGGAGCTAACCTAATATAATAGTGTTCTTTTTCTTTTCAAATACTGTAATCACTCCTTATCTGAAGTTTCACTTTCTGAGGTTTCAGTTACCTGCAGTACACTGTGGTCCAAAATACTAAATGGAAAATTCCATAAATAAACAACATACATTTTAAATTGTGTGTCCATTCTGAGTAGCATAATGAAATCTCACACTGTCCTGCTCTGTCCACTCCTCGATGTGAATCATCTCTTTGTCCAGCTAATCCACGCTGTATTTGCTACCCATCCATTAGTCACTTAGTAGCCATCTCAGTTATCAGATCTTCAATCCACGCTGTATTTGCTACCCATCCATTAGTCACTTAGTAGCCATCTCATTTATCAGATCATCGACTGTTGCAGTATTACAGCGCTTGTGTTCAAGTAACCCTATTTTACTTAATAATGGCCCCAAAGCCAAAGAGTAGTGATGCTGGCAATTCAGATATTCTCTTACTGTGCCTGATTTATAAATTATACTTTATCATAGGTATGTATATATAGGAAAAGACACAGTATATATAGGATATGGTACTACTCCCACTTTCAGGCATCCACTGGGGGACTTTGAACTATCCCCTGCAGATAAGGGGGGAATACTCTACTTAGAAAACTAAACAGATAGTTAAAATACATTTGCAATTCTTTTGATTTTTTGATGTTAGCATAGTTACAAAAACAGCATATGTGCTTTGAAAAATGCAAATAATACAGAGATAGATAAAAGGTGAATGGCCACACTCTTTATTCCACTTTCCTGGGGTTATCCTTCTTAAACATTTGTTACATATCCTTAGGTTCTTTCTCTAGCAATTGCAGAAAATGAAATAAATGAAATCGATATGTATATATGAATGTATAAGACTACAGTCTTATGTTACAGAAATAGATCACCAACTTGCTTCTCTAAATTTAATGTATTTAATATAATAACATGCATACAAAAGAATATGTATACTATACATAAAAGTTAGACATATAATAATAAAAATAACGCTATGAACCTGTTATTTAACTTAAGAACTAGAACATTACCAATATTATATCTACTAGTATTTTTCAATCTTCTTGCATTTACCTGACTCCCTATCAGAAGTAATACTATCCTAAACTTTGTCACCTCTTCCCGTACATTTTGATAGTAGCTTTTTTTTTTACAAAATATTTATTTATTTGTTTGTTTACTTGGTTGCACCAGGTCTTAGTTGTAGCAGGCAGGCTCCTTAGTTGTGGCATGTGAGCCCCTAGCCGCGGCATGCGTGTAGGATCTACTTTCCTGCCCAGGGATCTAACCCGGGCCCCCTGCATTGGGATTGCAGAGTCCCAACAAATGCGCCACCAGGGAAGTCCCTTGATAGTAGTTTTATTACAAATGTATGTATCTCTAAACATTATTATGTTTAGTTTGCCTAGTTTTGAGCTTTATAAAAATAGTATCATACCATATATAGTTTTCTGTGTCTAGATTTTTCACAAAATATTTTGTTTCTATGATTTATTTATCTTTTCATATAGCTGTATTTCATAAATTTATACTGCTGTATAATATTTTATTGTTTGAATAAAGCACAATTTATCCATTGTCCCATGAATGGACATTTAGGATGTCTCTGATTTTTTTTTATTGCAAACAATTCTACTATGAATATGTTATACATTTTTCCTGGTGCTCATGTGTAAATTTCTTTAGATTACATATCTAAAAATGAAATTGCTAAATTGTAAGGTACGCGCAATGTGATACGCACAGTGTTGTTTGTGTTAAACACAATGTGTGTTCAAACTGCTGAGATTCTAGGGTTGTTGTTATTATACTTTAATATAACTTATCCTTGTCTAACACATTTAATTTGGTTGTTCAAGTCATTTATTGTCTTACTGATATTTTATCTGCTTTTTCTACCAATTACAAAACGTGTTTTAAAATCTTTCATTATGATTGTGGATTTGTCTATTTCTTGTACTTTTTTGCAATGTTTGCTTCTTATATTTTGAAGCTGTGTTATTAGGTATATTTAAATTTTGAATTATTAACTCTTCTGGTGAATTTTACCTTTTATTATTATGGATTTACTTTCTTTATCTCAAGTAATATTTGTTACCTTAAAGTCAGTTTTATCTGATAATAATATAGCTACACCAGATTTTGGGGGGGATTAGGGGTTCATGTCTGTTTGGTACATTTTTTTCCATTCTTTTACTTTCAGCTTTTCTGTATTTTTAATTTTAGATGTCTCTTGTAAACAGCATATAGTTGGGTTTTGTTTTCTCATCCAGTCTGACACTCTTCATTTTTAAAAAATCTGGCCATTAAGAATTAATATAATTACTGATATATTTCTGTTACACCTACCATTATACTATGTACTTTCTATTTCTCCCACTTACTCTGTATTTTTTTTCTTTTTGCCTTCTTTTTAATATATTTTATATTTCATTTTTTCCTTTAATTTGGGTTTCTTTTAATATTGGTTATCCTATAAATGATAACATACATCCTTGATTTATCAAAGACTCATGTTAGTTGGCACTTTTAACTTCCACTTAGATGAGGGAAGGATCTTAGAACACTTTGACTCCTTTACCTTCCTCCTGACTTTCACACCGTTGTATCATATATTTTAATTCTACATAACTTTCAAATTCCAGAAAACAGTATCCCCCTAAGTCAGAAGCTAATTCATTAGAGTAAATATTTTTATTTTAAAAATGAAAGAAATGAACTTTCAAGTCAAGAAATTAGAAAAAGAACAACTAACACACAACTGAAAGGAATATAGGAGAAAAAAATAGTAAAGATAAAACCTTTAGCTACTTTTAAGAGACAGGAAAAATAGACTGTAGGTTAATCCAAGAGCTGAATTTTTGAAAAATGCCAATAAAATGGTCAAACCTTAACAAACCTACTAAAAAGAAAGAAAATACAAACAAAAGTAAAATGGGGATATATAGATCAATAGATACATAGCTCTAAACACTTAAAGAGAATAATATGAACAACACTATGCTAAGGTATGAGTATTGACCTGTCCACAACACAGTTACACAGGAAATGTAAGTTTATTTTTCTATAATTCATCTCATTTTCTTCTTGAAGCCCTAGCTTATTGGAGAGTATGGAAACCTGATCTCAGCCAGTTTGGAATTTCTTCCTTTGAGTCAAGGAAGGGGACAGGTAGAGGGGTGAGGAGGTGGGAGGTGGTCTTTGTGTTTCCAAGGCATGGGTGAGGGGAAGATACTTACCTGGTCCTCAATGTTATCTGTTCACACAGGTATCTTCTGAGATGTCCATCATTCAGTCTGGTCCTCAGTCATTGATCCACACCATTTGCGACTGAGATGTCTTCATTCCTGTCTGCCTAGTCCTTTCAGGTATGGTGGCTCTCTCCCTGTTACATCCACGTCACATGTAGGAGCGTGGGCATAATTTTGCTTCTCACTGCCATGCAGGGGTACTAAACGCAAGCCTATTTAAAGCCTGTTCAGCATAATCTCCTCTCCCAGTCACTTCTTCTCTGATATCATGTGACTACCGCAAGGCTCAGAGTACAGCTTCTCTCTTCCCCTGCCTTAGGTTACTCATATTTGTGTGGATTTTTACTACTTCCCTGGTACTCTGTGAATCAGGATACAGGGCCTATCTTTTGGGGATTTATCAATGTCTATATTCTTATTACTTCCCCACAATATCCTCCTCTTCCTTAGTCTGGGGGAATTTCTTTCTAGTCTTGTTGTAGCTCAGGGTGGGGCTCTAGGGAGGTGAGATTGAGTCTAGTTCTTTCGAGTTATATTTCTCCCAAATATTTTATCTATATATGGAACCTTCTCTATTTCCATAATGGCTTACATTTTTAGAAATCAAGTTCAAGAAGACTTCTTTTTTTCTGTTTACTACCCTGGTTTATCCCTTCCCTAAAACAACAAGCTCACAACTGCCTAGCTGCTTAAAAGGAGTATGGGAGGAGGGATAAGGAAAAAAATGAACTAATAGGTGAAAAAAACTTAATATTTCAAAAATATCCTGTCACATAAAAACTTGTTGAGATGACAAATTTGTGGAATAATATTTGCTAATATCAAACACTTACTATGTACCATTGTTTTAAGAACTTTACATCTGTCAATCTAATAATCACAATAATAATTAAATAGGTATCATTACTATTCTGATTTTACAGATAAAGAAACTGAGATACAGAGATGTCAAGTAACTTAACTAAGTTTTGTTCAGTAGTGTCAGAGCTTGTACTCAAACCCAAGAAGTCTGGCTCTGTAGTCCACTTTCTAAACTACTATGTCTTTGGTTCTCAAATGACTCCTTAAGAAACATATGGAAATGCATAGGGGGTATGATTTAGTTTTTATAAAGACTGAGGAAAGTTACTGGCATTTAGTGAATAAAGACCCAAAATGTTAAATGTCCTGTAGTGTGAGGATGGTCCTGAACAATAAAGAATTGACCCATCCAAAATGTAGATAGAACTTCTATTGAGAAACACTACACTGTACTGTACTACCTCTAAATTGCCAAGATTGACTCAAGAAGTTAAAAAAAAACTCATATAGATGACTATTCATGATAGAAGTTATAAATGTTATTAAAAAGTTGATAGGCAGATTTTCTACTTAGTTTTTCTTTAAGGTTTTCAGGGAATAAGTGAGTTTCATAATATATATAATAATCTCTTCTAGAATATGAAAGGATATAGAATGCCTCTTTTTTAATTTTTTTATTTCTTTTAACATCTTTCTTGGAGCATAACTGCTTTACAATGTTATGTTTCTGCTGTATAACAAAGTGAATCAGCTATACGTATACATATATCCCCATATCCCCTCCCTTTTACGTCTCCCTCCCACCCTCCTTTATCACACCCCTCTAGGTGGTCACAAAGCACCGAGCTGATCTCCCTGTGCTATGCGGCTGCTTCCCACTAGCTCTTTACATTTGGTAGTGTATATATGTCAATGTCACTTTCTCACTTCATCCCAGGTTACCCTTCCCCCTCCCCGTGTCCTCAAGTCTATTCTCTGCGTTTGCGTCTTTATTCCTGACCTTCCCCTAAGTTCTTCAGAACCATATTTTTTTTAGATTCCATATATATGTGTTAGCATACAGTATTTGTTTTTCTCTTTCTGAATTAGTTCACTCTGTATGACGGACTCTAGGTCCATCCACTTCACTACAAATAACTCAATTTCATATCTTTTTATGGCTGAGTAATATTCCATTCTATATATGTGCCACATTTTCTTTATCCATTCATCTGTCGATGGACACTTAGCTTGCTTCCATGTCCTGGGTATTGTAAATAGTGCTACGATAGAATGCCTTTTAATTGATTTTATGAAGCTTATAAAACACAAATTAGATTTTTAGAAATATTGCTAGAGACAAAGGGGGACATTTCATTATGATAAAAGCATCAATATATATCTGGAAGATACAACAGTTATAAATGTATTCACACTGAAGTGGGTTGAATAGTATCCTCCCCAAAATTCAGGTCCACCCAGAACCTCAGAATGTGACCTTACTTGGAAACAGAGTCTTTGCAGATGTAATTATTTAAGATCATACTGGAATGGGGTAGGGGGAGGGACCTAAATCCAATGACTGGTGGTGTTATAAGAAGAGGAGAAGGAATACATAAATGAATAAGGAAGAAGACCATGTGACTGCCAAGGCAGTGATAGGAGTTATGCTGTGCCCAAGCTAAGGAACATGTGGGGGCATGAGAGGCTTGAAGAGGCAAGGTAGGGTTCATCCCTAGAGCCTGCAGAGGGACTATTGGCTCTGCCAAGTCTGATTTTGGACTTCTAGCTTCCAGAACTGTGAGAGAATAAATTTCTGTTGTTTTAAGCCACTTAGTTTTTGATAATTTGTTATGACAGCCCAGGAAACTAATACACCTAATAACAGAGCCCCAAGATACATGAAACAACAACTTACAGAATTGAAAGGAGAAATAGACTGTTCAAATTGTTGGGAAATATCAGTATCCTACTTTTAATAATTGATGGAAAAAATAGAAAATCAGTAAGGATGTAGAAGGCTTGAACAACACTATCAACCAGCTTGACATAAAAATATATCTATATAACACTTCACCCACAGCAGCAGCATACAAGCTCATAAATTTATTCTCCATAAATGTAAAAGGATTGAAACCACTCAAAGTATGTTTCTCTGATCACAATAGAATTAAATTAGAAAAATCAACAATAGAAAGAAATTTAGGGGATCTTCAAATATTTGGAAATTTTAAAACACACTGTAAAGTAACCCATGGGTCAAAAATGAAATCACAAGGGAAATTAGAAATTATTTTAAGCTTAAAAGAATATAAAAATTTATGGACTGCAGCTAAAGCAATGCTAAGAGGGAAACTTATAGCTTTAAATGCCTATATTAGAAAAGCAACAGGTGTCAAGTCAACAATCTAAGTTTTACCTAAGGAAACTAAAACAAAAAGAGCAAATAACCCAAAGCAAGCAGAAAGAAGAAAATGATAAAGATCAAAGAAAATCAGTGAAACCAAAGGTCATTTCTTTGAAACAACAAACTGATTTTTGAGCAACAAAATTCATAAACCTTTAACTATTCTGATCAAGAAAGAAAGGAGAGAAAAAAACACAAAATAAGGAATGAAAGATACAGCATGATTACTGACCATATAGAAACTAAAAATATTATGAGAATATTATGAATGACTTTGTGCCAACAAATTAGTTTAAATGGAGAAATTTTTATCAAGATGCAAATAACAAAACTAAGTCAAGAGAAAATAGAAAATCTGACTAGAACAATAGCAAGTAAAGAAAATGAATTGGTAATTAAAAATCTTCTCACAAGGAAAAGCGCAGGCCCAGATGGCTTCCCTGGTGAATTCTACCTAACATTTAATGAAGAAAGATTACCAGTCCTACAAAAATGTTTTCAGAAAATAAAAGAGAAACAGTTCCCAATGCACTTATGAGACCACTATTACCCAGATATCAAAATCAGTCAAACACATCACAAGAAGATTGCAGAGCAATTATTCCTCATGAATGTATACACAAAATTTGTTAATGAAATACTAGGAAACTGAATCCAGCAGTATTTAAAAAGGATTATACACTGTGTTCCAGGAATGCAGGTTTAGTACCCTCAAATCAATTAATGAAATATACCATATTAATCAAATAAACAACAAAAACCAGATTATCATGCCAGTAGACACAGAAAAAGAATTTGATGAAATCCAACACCCATTAATGATAAACACTTTCAACACACTAGGGATAGAAGGGAACTGCCTCAACCTGATAAAAGGTATCTACATGCTTAATCATACTTTTTGAGGAAAGACAATGTTTCCCCCGCAAAGATGCTTTCTCCCTTAAGGTTGGGAAAAAAGTAAAGATGTCTCACATTTCAATATGTGCTTGTGGTTCTAGCTAGTGCAGTGAAGCAAGAAAATTAAGTCATGCATATTGGAAAGAAAGACCTAAAACTTTATTTGTGTATATGTTCCTGAATGTAGACAATCGTAAGTAATCTAAAGAAATAAAAAAACTACTGGAATAGACAAGTTTAGCAAGATCAATATAAAACAACCAATCGTATTTCTATATGTTAGCAATGAATTGTACAACAATAAAATTTAAAAAACAATTCCATTCCCATTAGCATCAGAAAGAATAAAATATATAGGAATAGGGGCCTCCCTGGTGGCGCAGTGGTTGAGAGTCCGCCTGCCGATGCAGGGGATACGGGTTCGTGCCCCGGTCTGGGAGGATCCCATATGCCGCGGAGCGGCTGGGCCCGTGAGCCATGGCTGCTGAGCCTGCACATCCGGAGCCTGTGCTCCGCAACGGGAGAGGCCACAACAGTGAGAGGCCCGCGTACCACAAAAAAAAAAAAAAAAAAAATATATATATATATATATATAGGAATAAACTTAACAAAAGAAGTGCAAGACATGCATTTCTGAAAGAAATGAAAGAAGATCTAAATAAATTGAGATATTCTATGTTCATAGATTAGAAGACTCAATATTGTTAAAATGGCCATTCTTCCCAATTTGATCTATAGATTCAATGCAATCCCTACTAAGGTTCCAGCAAGACTTTTTGTATAAATTGACAAGCTGATCCTAAAATTTGTATGGAATTTCAAAGGACCTAGAATAGTTAAGATGACCTTGAAAAAGAACAAAGTTTGAGGACTATTCGATTTTAAAATTTATGAAGCAACAGTAATCAAGATAGTGTGGTACTGGCATAAGGATAGACATATAGATCAATGAAACAGAATTGAGTCCAACAATAAACCCTTACATTTATGGTCAGTTGATTTTTGACAAGCATGCCAAGGTAATTCAATGAGAGAAATGACATGTTGGTTCTGGGATAGATGGTTCTGGGACAATATCCATGTGCAAACAGATGGTTCTGGGACAATATCCATGTGCAAACAAATGGTTCTGGGACAATATCCATGTGCAAACAAAACAAAGCAAAACAAAGCTTAAATCCTTACCTCATGCCATATGCAAAATTTAACTGAAAATGGATCATAAGTTTAAATATAAGACCTAAAACTGTAAAACTTCTAGAATATGACAAGGAAAAAACTTTTGTGACTTTGAATTGGATAAATATTTGTTGGATATGACAAGAAAACCATGATACATAAAAGAAAAATTAATAAATTTGACTTCATAAAAATTAAAAACAACTGCTCTTTAAAAGACACCATTAAGGAAATGAAAAGACAAGCCACAGACTGGGAGAAAATATTTGTAAATCATATATCTGATAGAGGACTTATATCTGAATATATAAAGAACTCTTACAATTTTTTTTTACAAATTTTATAATAAGAAAAATAATCCAGTTTTTTAAATGAATGAAATATTTGAATAGACCTTTAACCAAAGAAAACATACAATGGCTAATATGTACATAAAAGATGCTCCACAACATTAGCTTTTAGGGAAATGCAAATGAAAACAACAATGAGATGTCACTACACAGCCACTAGAATGACTATCATAAAAAAGATTGATGATACCAAGGGTTGGCTGGTGAGGAAAGGGAGAAACTAGAACCCTCATATTTTGCTGGTGGGAATGTGAAATTGTGCAGCCACTTTAGTAAACAGTTTGGCATTTTCTTAAAAAATTAAACATAAACTTACCATTGGGCCCAGCAATTCTACTCCTATATATCCATCCAAGAAAAACATAAATATATGTATACACAAAGACTTATATGTGAATGTTCACAGCAGTGTTACTTATAATAGGCAGAGATTGGAAACAATCCAATTTCCCATCAGGGGACAATGAGGGAAAAACACTGTCCTTCCACATGCAAAAGACATTTTACCCCTCTCAGCTTTCATTGTTTTCTTTTTTTTTTTACCCCTCTAAGTTTTAGTTTCTTCATCTGAAAAGTAATATTAGAAACTTCTGCCTGAGATCTAAAATATCTGAGTAGAATTTCTAATATTCCTGGGTCCAAATACCTGGTTTTAGTGAAAGTAGAAACAAAACTCAAGTTCATAATATTTCCTTGTTAGCATGGGTACAAGTATAATGGTGACATTGATTAAAATACAGAATTAAACTACTGTATTTTCCAACTAATGGGGCACAGTATTCTTGTAAAAATGAAGTAAGCTTTGGGCAGTTCTGTTGTCCTAGGCTTTCTTACTTTTCTTTTTTAGCAATTGCTGACTAGGAAAGTAGAAACCAACATAGAGAGGGGAGAAAGAATATCTAGAGTGTGAGTGTAAACTATGATTGGGATTGTAGAGATACAGGGATAGAGAACAACGTGTATGTCCAGCCCCTCTGTATTCCAGGGTGTTCACATACATGCCGTGAACTGGGAAACTGGCATATTCCATAAATTGAGGGGTTTATATTTTTATTCTCATTTTCTAAATTGAGTATGCTGTAAATACGTTATAGAGGTGGTCATTTTAAAAAGCCATCCCATGGATTAGATTTTTAAATGCCTTGTATGGAATTAGCAGAGCACTGTTTATGTCACTGATAACATTTGTTGATACCATCATCTCCATTTTTCAGCTGAAGAAACAAATTCAAAATGGTTGTGAGTTCAGGACTGAGTGATGCACCCAGAGCTGGAAGCACTGGAAATAAAAACCCAGAGCACCTTTACTATTTTCTGATTCTCTGCTGACACTCTTCTTAAATGAAATTCACAATTTCTAATAGGGAAAGCAGAGGCTGTAGGAGGAAGAACGTGGACCAGATGGAGTCTTTACATTCTCTCTCTCTCTCTCTGATTCTGTGATCTGGGCATTCTGTTCTGTTCCAGGATCATAATGACTCCTACAACAGTCCAGCCCCTCTGGGATTTGAGGAGACTACAGCTTTTAGGTCCTGATTTCTTGATCAGTGCTTGACTGAACATTAGAATCACCTGGGGAATATTTTAAAAATCATCCCCAACAGGCCACACCTGAAACCAATGAATTAAGCTAGGCTCTCCTGCAGCGGGACCCAGGCATCAATATATTTTAGTGCTCTCAGGTGATTTCAATGTGCAGCCAAAGTTGAGAACCACTTCCTCTAGGTCAGTGCTTCTCAAACTTAAAATATTACTCATCTAGGGATCTTAAATGCAGGCCTCAAGATGGGGCTCAAGATTCTGCATATCTAGCAAGCTCTCAGATGATGTTTCTGATGGTGGTCTGACTACTGCACTTTAGGTAGCAAGAATCGAGACTACAGGGCTTCCCTGGTGGCACAGTGGTTGAGAATCTGCCTGCCAATGCAGGGGACACGGGTTCGAGCCCTGGTCTGGGAAGATCCCACATGCCACAGAGCAACTGGGTCCGTGAGCCACAATTACTGAGCCTGCACGTCTGGAGCCTGTGCTGTGCAACAAGAGAGGCCGTGATAGTGAGAGGCCCGTGCACCGCGATGAAGAGTGGCCCCTACTTGCCACAACTAAGAAAGCCCTCACACAGAAACGAAGACCCAACACAGCCATAAATAAAAAAATAAATAAATAAATAAATAAATAAATAAATAAATAAATAAATAAACACACACATACATACATACATACATACGTAAAAAAAAAAAAAAGAATCAAGACTACAGCAGTGATTCACAAGCCATCAAACCACTAGGGAAACTTCGAATAAACAGAGACATCAGTGCCTCACTCCAACCCATTACAAACAACTTCCTCTGTTGGGTATAATTTTTGTTGTTTATGGACCTCTTGAGATGAACAAATCACCACCAACAAATTCCAAGTAATCCAGGCAACCTGAGGATGGATGATACATGTGGCCCTACTGCCTCCTAAGATGTTTCAAGCCTGTTTACCCTGTGTGGCCATGACATCTAAGAAAGAGCACTTACTTCCTTAGCTGAGGGTGATCCATAACCTGACCCACATAGGATGAAGACATCTCCTTCTGGACTTGGGAGAACTGAACTATGTAATTTTGGACAGTACTCTTGAACTCTCCACGCTTTAGTTACCTTCTCTTTCTACCTCCCCCCTCCCCCCAGCCCCTGTGTCTCATGGAGGTACTATGAGAGTAAATGACACAGGACAAGGAGATGGGGTGGGGGTGGAGGGCAGAAAGAGGAGAATCACATGATAAACGATGTGATGAGAGTTCGTTGCCCGGACTGTCTGGCTCTGGTTTGGCAGTTCCGTACCAGCACAACTTCTGCACTGGATCCACTTTCCCGCCATCTGACCGTGCTCCTGGGAGAGGCCCCACCTCACTGTGACTCGGAGTTTTGAGGGGGCCAGATGTCCAAGAGGACTGAGGTTTGCTTGATACGTGGCATATGCGAGACTCCTGAGGATGATTCCAGAACCGTGGGTCTCTGGCATCCAGGTCATTGAGGGACTGGAAGACTTCAGACTACATTGCCAAATCCATTGCCAGCTGGTCTAAGTATGGGATTTATTAAGATATCTACCCAGGAGTGGAATTGCTGGATCAAACGTCCCCTCCACCAGGAAGCCTACACAAGTCCCAGAACCAACCTTACCCACTGGGGGCAGACACCAAAAACAATGGGAACTATGAACCTGCACCCTGTGAAAAGGAGACCCCAAACACAGTAAGTTAAGCAAAATGAGAAGACAGAGAAATAAGCAGCGGATGAAGGAGCAAGGTAAAAACCCACCAGACCAAAAAAATGAAGAAGAAATAGGCAACCTACCTGAAAAAGAATTAAGAGTAATGATAGTAAAGATGATCCAAAATCTTGGAAATAGAATGGAGAAATTACAAGAAATGTTTAACAAAGACCTAGAAGAACTAAAGAGCAAACAAACAATGATGAACAATACAATAAATGAAATTATACATTCTCTAGAAGGAATCAATAGCAGAATAAATCAGGCAGAAGAACAGATAAGTGACCTGGAAGATAAAATAGTGGAAATAACTACCGCAGCGCAGAATAAAGAAAAAAGAATGAAAAGAATTGAGGACAGTCTCAGAGACCTCTGGGACAACATTAAACATATCAACATTTGAATTATAGGGGTCCCAGAAGAAGAAGAGAAAAAGAAAGGCTCTGAGAAAATATTTGAAGAGATTATAGTTGAAAACTTCCCTAACATGGGAAAGGAAATAGTCAATCAAGCTCAGGAAGCACAGAGAGTTACATACAGGATAAATCTAAGGAGAAACATGCCAAGACACACATTAATCAAACTATCACAAATTAAATACAAAGCAAAAATATTAAAAACACCATGCGGAGAGCAACAAATAACATACAAGGGAATCCCCATCAGGTTAACAGCTGATCTTTCAGCAGAAACTCTACAAGCCAGAAGGGAGTGGCAGGATATATTTTAAGTGATGAAAGGGAAAAACCTACAACCAAGATTACCCAGCAAGGATCTCATTCAGATTCAATGGAGAAATTGAAACCTTTATGGACAAGCAAGAGCTAAGAGAATTCAGCACCACTAAACCAGCTTTACGACAAATGCTAAAGGAACTTGTCTAGGCAGGAAATACAAGAGAAGGAAAAGACCTACAATAACAAACCCAAAACAATAAAGAAAATGGTAATAGGAACATACATATTGATAATTATCTTAAATGTAAATGGATTAAATGCTCCAACCAAAAGACATAGACTGCCTGAATGGATACAAAAACAAGACCCATATATATGCTGTCTACAAGCGACCCACTTCAGACCTAGGGACACATACAGACTGAAAGAGAGGGGATGGAAAAAGATATTCCATGCAAATGGAAATCAAAAGAAAGCTTCAGTAGCAATTCTCATATCAGACAAAATGGACTTTAAAATAAAGACTATTACAAGAGACAGAGAAGGACAGTACATAATGTTCAAGGGATCAATCCAAGAAGAAGATATAACAATTATAAATATTTATGCACCCAACATAGGAGCACCTCAATACATAAGGCAAATGTTAACGGCCATAAAAGGGAAATCGACAGTAACACAATCATAGTAGGGGACTTTAACACCCCACTTTCACCAATGGACAGATCATCCAAAATGAAAATAAGTAAGGAAACATAAGCTTTAAATGACACATTAAGCAAGATGGACTTAATCGATATTTATAGGACATTCCATCGAAAAACAACAGAACACACTTTCTTCTCAACTGCTCATGGAACATTCTCCAGGATAGATCATATCTTGGGACACAAATCAAGCCTTGGTAAATTTAAGAAAATTGAAATCATATCAAGTATCTTTTCTGACCACAGCACCATGAGAGAAGATATCAATTACAGGAAAAAAACTGTAAAAAGTACAGACACATGGAGGCTAAACAATAGGCTACTAAATAACCAAGACATCGCTGAAGAAATCAAAGAGGAAATCAAAAAATACCTACAATCAAATGACAGTGATTTGACCAAAAACCTATGGGATGCAGCAAAAGCAGTTCTAGGAGGGAAGTTTATAGCAATACAATTTTACCTCAAGAAACAAGAAAAATCTCAAGTAAACAACCTAACCTTACACATAAAGCAATTAGAAAAAGAAGAACAACAACAACAAAAAAAAAAACCCAAAGTTAGCAGAAGGAAAGAAATCATAAAGATCAGATCAGAAATAAGTGAAAAAAAATGAAGGAAACAGTTGCAAAGATCAATAAAACTAAAAGCTGGTTCTTTGAGAAGATAAACAAAATTGTTAAACCATTAGCCAGATTCATCAAGAAAGAAAGGGAGAAGACTCAAATCAACAGAAGTAGAAATGAAAAAGGAGAAGTAACAACTGACACTGAAGAAATACAAAGGATCATGAGAGATTACTACAAGCAACTATATGCCAATAAAATGGGCATCCTGGAAGAAATGGACAAATTCTTAGAAAAGCACAACCTTCTGAGACTGAACTGGGAAGAAATAGAAAATATAAACAGACCAATCACAAGCACTGAAATTGAAACTGTGATTAAAAATCTTCCAACAAACAGAAGCCCAGGACCAGATGGCTTCACAGGCGAATTCTATCAAACACTTAGAGGAGAGCGAACACCTATCCTTCTCAAACTCTTCCAAAATATAGCAGAGGGAGGAACAGTCCCAAACTCATTCTATGAGGCCACCATCGTCCTGATACCAAAACCAAACAAAGATGTCACAAAGAAAGAAAACTACAGGCCAATATCACTGATGAACATAGATGCAAAAATCCTCAACAACATACTAGCAAAAGGAACACAACAGTACATTAAAAGGATCATACACCATGATAAAGTGGGGTTTATCCCAGGAATGCAAGGATTCTTCAATATACACAAATCAATCAATCAATGTGATACACCATATTAACAAATTGAAGGAGAAAAACCATATGATAATCTCAATAGATGCAGTAAGAGCTTTTGACAAAATTCAACACCCATTTATGACAAAAATTCTCCAGAAAGTAGGCATAGAGGGAACTTAACATAATAAAGGCCCTGTATGACAAACGCACAGCCAACATCATCCTCAATGGTGAAAAGCTGAAACCATTTCCACTAAGATCAGGAACAATACAAGGTTGCCCACTCTCACCACTGTTATTCAACATAGTTTTGGAAGTTCTAGTCACAGCAATCAGAGAAGAAAAAGAAATAAAAGGAATACAAATTGGAAAATAAGAAGTAAAACTGTCACTGTTTGCAAATGACATGATACTATACTTGAGAATCCTCAAGATGCTACCAGAAAACTACTAGACCTAATCAATGAATTTGGTAGAGTAGCAGGATACAATATTAATGCACAGAAATCTCTTGCATTCCTATACACTAATGAAGAAAAATCTGAAAGGGAAGTTAAGGAAACACTCTCATTTACCATTGCAACAAAAAGAATAAAATACCTAGTAATAAACCTACCTAAGGAGACAAATGACCTATATGCAGAAAACTATAAGACACTGATGAAAGAAATTAAAGATGATACAAACATATGGAGAGATGTACCATGTTCTTGGATTGGAAGAATCAACATTGTGAAAATGATTATACTACCCAAAGCAATCTACAGATTCAATGCAATACCTATCAAACTACCAATGGCATTTTTCACAGAACTAGAACAAAAAATTGCACAATTTGTAAGGGAACACAAAAGACCCCAAATAGTCAAAGCAATCTTGAGAAAGAAAAACTGAGCTGAAGGAATCAGGCTCCTGGACTTCAGACTATACTACAAAGCTACAGTAATCAAGACAATATAGTACTAGCACAAAAACAGAAATATAAACCGATGGAACAGGATAGAAAGCCCAGAGAAAAACCCACGCACATAGGGTCACCTTATCTTTAATAAAGGAGGCAAGAATATACAATGGAGAAAAGACAGCCTCTTCAATAAGTGGTGCTGGGAAAACTGGACAGTTACATGTAAAAGAATGAAATTAGAATACTTCCTAACACCATACACAAAAATAAGCTCAAAATGGATTAAAGACCTAAATATAAGGCCAGAAACCATAAAACTGTTAGAGGAAAACATAGGAAGAACACTCTTTGACATAAGTCACATTAAGATCCTTTTTGACCCAGTTCCTAGAGAAATGGAAATAAAAACAAAAATAAACAAATGGGACCTAATGAAACTTAAGAGCTTTAGCACAGCAAAGGAAACCATAAACAAGACGAAAAGACAACCCTCAGAATGGGAGAAGATATTTGCAAATGAATCAACAAAGGATTAACCTCTGGAATATACAAGCAACTTATGTAGCTTAGTATCAAAAAGCAAACAATCCATTCCAAAAATGGGCAGAAGACCTAAATAGACATTTCTCCGAAGAAGATACACAGATTGCCAACAAACACATGAAAGGATGATCAACATCACTAATCATTAGAGAAATGCAAATCAAAACTACAATGAGGGGCTTCCCTGGTGGCGCAGTGGTTGAGAGTCCGCCTGCCGATGCAGGGGACACGGGTTCATGCCCCGGTCTGGGAAGATCCCACATGCCGCAGAGCGGCTAGGCCCGTGAGCCATGGCTGCTGGGCCTGTGCGTCTGGAGCCTGTGCTCCGCAACGGGAGAGGCCACAGCAGTGAGAAGCCCACGTAATGCAAAAAAAAAAAAAAAAAACTACAATGAGGTATCACCTCACACCGGTCAGAACGGCCATCATCAAAAAATCTACAAAATGCTAGAGAGGGTGTGGAGAAAAGGGAACCCTCTTGCACTGTTGGTGGGAATGTAAATTGACACAGCCACTATGGAGAACAGTATGGAGGTTCCTTAAAAAACTAAAAATAGAACTACCATAGGACTCAGCAATCCCACTGCTGGGCATATTCCCTGAGAAAACCATAATTCAAAAAGAGTCATGTACCATAATGTTCATTGCAGCACTATTTACAATAGCGAGGACATGGAAGCAACCTAAATGTCCATCGACAGGTGAATGGATAAAGAATATGTGGCACATATATACAATGGAATATTACTCAGCCATAAAAGGGAATGAAACTGAGTTATTTGTAGTGAGGTGGATGGACCATAGAGTGATGTAAGTCAGAAAGAGAAAAACAAATACTGTATGCTAACACATATGTATGGAATCTTAAAAAAAAAAAATGGTTCTGAGGAACCTAAGGGCAGTACAGGAATAAAGACGCAGACGTAGGGAATGAACTTGAGAACACAGGGAAGGGGAAGGGTAAGCTGGGACGAAGTGAGAGAGCGGCATGGACATATATACACTACCAAATGTAAAATAGATAGCTAGTGGGAAGCAGCTGCATAGCACAGGGAGATCAGCTCTGTGCTTTGTGACCACCTAGAGGGGTGGGATAGGGAGGGTGGGAGGGAGACACAAGAGGGAGGAGATATGGTGATATATGTATATGTATAGACGATTCACTTTGTTATACAGCAGAAGCTAACACACCATTGTAAAGCAATCAGACTCCAACAAAGATGTAAAAAAAAAAAAAAAAATGTTATGATGAGCTCTGTGCTAGTGACAAGAATGGGAGCTCCAAAGTGCCGGGAAGTCCAGACACTGTTAGGGGGGACAAAGGACGAATAGTTGCCCAGGACAAAGCTGAGGAGTCTATTTGTCTTTGAGCTCTGATGCCTCCCCTTATATTCAGTGCCCCTCATGCTCAGGCGCTTCTCTCCCATGATTCCCCAAGGACCAAAGTGACCTCTCTCATTGTCCTTCCAGAATCCCTTCACTTGATTTACTTTATGGAGGTGGATGCCTCCCAGCCTGTCCCAGCCATTTGCATTTGACAGACGTATATTAGTGGTACAAGATTGAGCTATGAAATGGAGCAGGTCTTTTATGTGGCTGCAGTCAGATTTCAGTTGGGGCTGTAGTCGTCTGAAAGCATGATTGGGCTGGACCACGAAGATGGCTCCCTCACATGGCTGACTGTTGAGGCTGGCTGTCATCTGGGAGCTCATCTGGGGCTGTCAACCAACATGTGACCTGTCCATGAGACTTGAGCTTTTCACAGCATGGTGGCTTATTTCTGAGGGAGAGAGAGTGTTCCAAGGTCAAGCATTCCAGGCAGAAGCTACAAGGCTTGTGATGACTACCTTCGGAAGTTACAGGATGTCACTTTTGCTTTATTCTATTGATCAAGTCACTATGGTCAGCCTACTTCAAGGGGAGGGGAATTAGACTCTATTTCTTGATGATGTGTGACAAGACCACTTTGTAAAACAGCATGCTGGATGGGTGATATGGTTGTGATAATAATAATAATAATAATAATAATATCTCAGGTGCTGTAATCAGCACAGGGACTGTGCACCTAGTACAGTGCTTTGCCCTTTTAGAGCCTCAATACATGTGTGATGGATTACCAAACTTAAAAATGTATAGCAAATAAAAACATCCCACTGCCTAATAAAAACCAGTCACTGTCAAGAGCTTAGACTAAGCTATGACCATATGCTGCATTCAGTTTTCCTACAGTCCAATATTTCATACATTATACAGCCCTAAACCACTGTTTGTTTGAAGAACTTGGTCTTTTATACTTTAGCTGAGAGCCAGTGACTTTGATCTGTCATACAGCGGCAGAGCCACTGGGAAAAATGGCCTGTGCCCAGACAAGGCCACAAAGCAGAGTGTTTGCGGACCAAGGTCTATGGCATCAAAGAAAGCTAGGTGGTCAGGTTGGGGTGCCCCCCCCTCAGCTCAATCCTCTTAGCCCTGAGGGACTTGGGATGGGTATTGGGAGGTAAAGCACCTCTTTGTGCCTCCCAGTTCCTCACCCTTTTCTCAATGGACTTTGGCTATGGCCTTTGGAAGCTAGGTCTTCCCATTGGATTCTGCTTTTGTATGTTTAAGTAGAAAAACTTTTCGCATGTTGTGTTCAAAAACATATTATCTTTATTCTTAACTTAGCTTATGGTTTAATTTTTAATATTTAGATCAGTAATCAGTTTGGACTTATTTTGATATATACTGGATGAGAATTTAAAAAATCTTTCCCAAATGTTTACCCAAATGTCCTGACACCATTTATTTAATAATCTATCCTTTCCCATTGATTCATGATGCCATTTTTATCTTATACTTTTTAGTAGTTTTGAAGCAAGAGAACAACAAATCTATGTTTTAGAAAGAATACTGATTGCAAGAGATAGGAGCAGAATACTTGCTGCTAGAGCCACATCAGATGTTAATTTGAGAAACACAAGGTGTTGGTCGGTTTGGAGCATTTCCTCTGGGGGCGGGCACTGGTTCTAGGGTGGAGGAGCAGGGGAGGTTCAAGCAGAAAAGCTGAGCTCAAAGTGCGGTCTGTGGACTTCCAGGGTCCAAGGCGCTTTCAGGGGCTCTGAGAGATCAAACATATTTTCATAAAAATGCTAAGAGGTTATTTTACTTTTTCACTGTGTTAACATTTGCACTGATAGTACAAAAGCAGCAGTGGGTTTTTACTTACCAGCAGTTTTCTGCTGATAACTTAGCATGAATCAAGGCAGTGGTACCAAACTGTGCTAATAATAGTCATTGTGTTCTTCACTGTCATGCACTCACAGTAAAAGAAAGAAAAAGAAAGAAAGGAAGAAAGAAAGCCAGTTTCAAGAAGAATGCTCTTGATGAGGCAGTAAAAAAGCATTAATTTTATTAAATCTCCATCCTTGAGTATTCATCTTTTTAATATTCTGTGTGACAAAATAGGAACTACACATAAAGCACTTCTGCGTGCTGAAGGACAATGTTTTCTCAGGGAAAAGCACCGTGTGTTTGTTTGAGTTTCAAGCTGAAATAGCTGCTTTTTCACGGAACACCACACTTACTTCAGGGAAGGACTGACAAACATTGTTACCCAGCCTTGAGTATTTGGCAGATATTTTCTCTTAAATGAATGAAGTGAGCTTGTCACTTCAAGGAAATAATCTGACTGTATTTGTTGCCACTGACAAAATATGAGTGCTCAAGAAAAAACCAGAATTTTAGAAAACCTGTATCCACTACTCATTTTCCTCCTTTTTCTTACATCATGAGTTTGACAGTTTCCCCAAACTTAACGACTTTTCTGATGAGATTAATAGTGATATTAATGAATGTGGATTTTTAAACATTGTATAATTGAGTTAACTTTTTGAAGATCTGTGTAATTCAGTAGACCAGTATTTTTCAGATAATTGGTGCATGATGTTACAAAGTCATGCATGGGTAAAAGCCATTTAAAGTGCAAGATAGTCTAATGGATTTTAGCATAACAGAGTATGATAATTGATATGATTTCAGGTTCCACATTGCAGCTAACATTTTTGTTATCTGAATTGTGGGCAATTTATTTGTTTTTAACTGTAAAATATGCATAACATAAAATATGCATAACATAAAATTTATTAACCATTATTAAATGTATAGTTGAGTGGCATTAAGTACATTTACATTGTTATGCAATTATCACCAGCCTCCATCTCCAGAACTTTTTCATCATCCCATACTGAAACTCCATTCCCATGAAACAATAACTCCCTATTCCCCTCTCCCACCAGGACCTGAAAAAGCTATTTAAAAATGTCCACCTTTTCTGGGACTTCCCTGGTGGCACAGAGGTTAAGAATCCGCCTGCCAATGCAGGGAACATGGGTTCGATCCCTGGTCCGGGAAGATCCCACATGCCGTAGAGCAACTAAGCCCGTGCACCACAACTACGGAGCCTACACTCTAGAGCCCGCGAGCCACAACTACTGAGCCCGTGCGCCACAACTACTGAAGCCCACGCGCCTAGAGCCCGTGCTCCGCAATGAGAAGCCCAGGCACTGCAACGAAGAGTAGCCCCCGCTTGCTGCAACTAGAGAAAGCCCTCGTGCAGCAACGAAGACCCGACACGGCCAAAAAAAAGAAAAAAAATGTTTCCCTTTTCTAATTATATGTCTGTGTGAGGCTGGATTTTCTTCATATACTTCAGTTTAGACAACTTATCACAACAGACTGAATGCAGAACCTGATATAAGGAGTGATCTGCATTAGTTTCCCATTACTGTGTAACAGATATCCACAACCATAGCAACTTAAAACAATACGCATTTATCAGTTTCCAGGAGTCAGGAGTCTGGGTTCAGGTGAGCTTCTCAGGGTCTTTGCTCAGGGTCTCACAAGGCTAAAATCAAGACATTACCCAGAGGTGCAATCTTACCTGAGTCTCAGGGATCCTCAATCAAGTGAGTTGGTTATTGGCCGAATGCAGTTGGCAAAATTTGTAGCACCAAAGTCCCTGGCTCACTGTTGGCCAGGGACTGCTCTCAGCAACCAGAGGCTACCCACAAGTCCTTGGCACGTGACAACATTGGTCCTTGCCTCTCACAACACTGCAGCTCACTTCTCCAAAGCCAGCAGGAAAATCTTACTCCAGGGATTTCCCTGGAGGTCCAGTGGTTAAGACTCCGCACTCCCAACGCAGGAGGCCTGGGTTCTAACCCTGGTCAGGGAACTAGATCCTACATTCTGCAATTGCAGATCCCACATGCCACAACTAAGACCTGGCACAGCCAAATAAATAAATAAATATTAAAAAAAAAAAAACTTCAGTCTGCTGTGATGGAGTCTTGTATAACATAGTGTAATCACGGGAGCGACTATATCCTCACCTTTGCCAGATTCTTTTGGCAAGAAGCAAGTAACAGTAAATGGAGTATAACCTTTAAAAATTGTGAATCACTAGGTTATACCCCTGAAACTTAAGTCATATTGTACATTGACTATACCTCCATAAAAAAAAGAAGCAAGTAACAGTTTCTCCCTCATTCACTTGACTCATTGGGGTCACCTTAGGGTGTGTCCATCATTCCAGACATTAAAGATACATGCAAAAATGTAAAACAATGCCACTCTTCTTCCTATTTAAAAAATGTGTAATTAAAAATATGTTATTCATGCTAATATGTAATGAGTTTCTAGTTGTTATTTTAAGTCAATTAGTAAAGCATTATACTTTTCAATTTAGTGTCTAATAAATATTGATAGATATAATCCACGTAAACAACAGCTCTTTGGGCTCTTTAATAGATTTTAATAGTATAAAGTGTCCTGGGAGAACTGTTAATGTAATTAATCCTAATGGCAAACAGATTATGAACACCAAATAGCTGGAGTTTTCCAAATGCTTTTGCTGACCCACAGAAATACGTTACATTGTGACCCAGTATACATATACATATGCATATACATATATACACAGATGCATAACCAAGGCAAAAGTTTCATGAAGTAATACTTATTCTTATGTGTAGTGCACATTTCTACTGATTGTTTGTCTTCTAAAAGTTCCTGGTCACAGTCCAACACATTGATTTCATAAACCACTCAATAGGTCAGGACCTGAAGTCTGAAAATTCTGACTGATCATTAGAACCACTTGAAAAGCATTTAAAAATATAGATTTCCAGGGCCAACAACTATTTATATGAACAGTCAAGGTCAAGGAAAGAGTGAATCTATGTTTCTCCTCCCTTGAAACACTGCTGTGAGAACAAGCCTGGGTGGTTATTTTTCTGATGATTAACTGATTTTGACCACCAAAGGACTGAGCCATGAGAGTACACATTCTGTGTTATTCAGCATCAGACAATAAATTCTAAGCAGAAGTGTCTCCAGGCAAAGAGAAGAGGTTACTGAAGTGTCCAGGGCTGTGCTTCTGGCAGCTCTGAGTTTGCTGCATTGTTCCTGGTGGGTAGGATCCTGCTGGGAAAGAATCAGTTTTCCAGGAATCTAGAGAAGTAGGTTAAAGTCACTGCCACAGAGGCGGGAGGCCTCTGCAGCTGATGAGAAAGGGGTTCACGTTCTGGTATGACCTTGGGAAAGTCATGAATGATCTAAAACTCTGCCTCCTAATCCATAAAGTGGGAAGAAAAGTGCCTATCTGGCTGTGTCATTTGTGAGGGTCAGTGAGGTGCTGGTGCCTGGCACACGCTGTAAGTGTCCCAAGACGGCAGGTGGCTCCCTTGCTGCCCTTGGCAGTGGTTTGCCATTTGAAGTTGGCCAAGTCACTGAGGTCCCGGGCACACTGGAAACAGTGCTGCTGGCTCGTCTACCTCCCAGGGTTGGTGTGAAGGTCAAATGAGGAAATGGACGGAAGGAAGAAAATGTGATGTGCTGTTAAGAGGAGGCGCCCAGAACAGAGCTGGGGAACAGAACCTATGCCATGGCGACAGGCCCTGAGGACCCAGAGGTTAGGTGAGCAGGTGCAGAGCAAGAGCACACACGTGCCACATGTCCCAGCAAGGAGCCTCTGAACACGTGGGGTGGGACGCAGGGAATAACCCCCTTCTGGTTGCAGGCGCTTCGTGTGCCTTAATCTCAACTCATCCCACCACAACAACGTTATGGAAATATTACTCAAATGAGAAAACTGAGACTCAACCAGGGTGAATAACCGGCCAAGGTCACGCAGCTTGTAGATGACACGGTAGATGCCCCACTTGTGCAGCTGGGAGAGGATGGGATGCTACAGCAGCTGCTGCCCAGACTTGCCATTGGGGGGGCCCTGGACGCTTGGGGCTGGGAGGACCAGTGCACTGCTCACCCGTGGGGACCCGGCAGCCAGCTGGATGGGCCCTCTAGCTGAGCCTCCCGTGACCACCAGGGGGCATTCATGGCACCTTCTGCAGATGAGGAGCTTGGTTCCCAGGACTGGCTTGTGTCTGAAGACTGCCCAGTGTATCAGAGTGTGACACCAGTGACAGCAGCTCCACCCTCCCATTCACCTTTGCCAGCCGCCTCATGGTCATGACACTAGTCACAAGAAGGGAAGAAAGGGTCAGTAGCTCCCCTCCCCAGCCACTCCCGCCCGCCTACTGGATTCCAACTCTCTTTCTCTCTCTCTCTCTCTCTCATACAGCCTCATGAATAGTTTCTACAACAGACACCAGATAATTGTCATCCTACACAATTGTATTCTTTCAGGTTTGTAACAAACAGCGCTGATTCCATCATCTTCTCCACCTTTCCAGCTGCTATAAAATGGTATTTGCAGCACTCTTTACAAGATACATCTCATCTCATCTCCAAGCATCTCCTGATGCTGCTAAGCAAAGATGATAAACATCTATGGATAAGCAACCTTGCAACCATCTGTCTCTAACATAAAATAACATAGGTCATAGTAATTTCTCCAAAGTGCATCCATCCTCTATTGAGATGAAACCATTCAGGCATGTGGTAAATTCAGATAGATTCAAGATGTGACAACAGAGAATTTCCTGAGTCCCCCAGAAAGAGTAACCTAAAACAGTGGTTCTCAGCCTTGGCTGCACGATGGAATCACCTGGAGAGCTTTAGAAAAACTGATGCCTGGGTCCCATCCCGAGTTTCTGATTTACTTGCTCTCGAGTGCAGCTGGGTGCCAGAGTATTTAAAAGCTTCCTGGATGATCTGATGTGCAGCCAAGCTTGAGAACCACAGATCTAAAAGATTAGGGAAATTGGGCTCAAGAACAATGATTAAAGGACCGGATCTGGTTATTCCAGAGGAAGGAAGGTGACAACTGCTCTTCGGTGTCTCCCATCGACTTCCTGGTATTTGTGCTAATTGAAGGGAAGACTGTCATGAACACCTGTCAGATCTTACATTTGAAAGTTCTTTTATAGTTTGCAAAGCATTTGATCTTATTTTAACCTCTCCACATTCCTGGGAGGTAGGCAGGGTAACCATGCTTACATGAGAAACAGGAGCCTCAAAGAGCTGAGTGATTTGCAAAGACATAAGTGGGAGAACCATTTTGGGAGAACCATTATCCAGAATTTCTGGCAGCCCAAAAGTCCAAACAATTTTATTTGCACTATTAAACTCCTTTGTCCTCCCTGAGGCAGAACAAAATCTGTTCATGGGTAAAAGATAGGAAACCTTTTAAGAGAAGATGAAGTGACAGAGAAAAAACCAACCAAAATGAAAAGTTCCTCAGAAAGCAGATAACAGGGAGCTGTCTTCATATGAGGGACAAAGAGCAGTGGTTATTGCTTTATTTTTTCCTGTGTATATAGGGCAGAAGATTAACATGGCAACAGAAGGTTAGGTAAGCGAAGGAACTTTCTAGCTTTCTCATCCATGAGCCCTTCAGCTGGAACCTTGTATGTGGCCCTTGAAACAAGAATAAAGTGCGAGAGGGGACTCTGAATCACCTCAGTGTGGGATTGAAGGTAATATTAAGTTCTTTGAAAGAACCAAAATGATTTTTACAAGAGTCAGTAACAAGGAAAGCCATTTTAATATTAAGCTTTTCATATTTGCAAAGAATAGGTCTCTGAGAGCTTTGAGATACTAGGTTGCTCTCATTCACAGCTAGAGTGAACTTTGGAAGCTGTTGTTTTTTCTTTTTTTTTTTCCAGTATGCGGGCCTCTCACTGTTGTGGCCTCTCCCGTTGCGGAGCACAGGCTCCGGACGCGCAGGCTCAGCGGCCATGGCTCACGGGCCTAGCCGCTCCGCGGCGTGTGGGATCTTCCCGGACCGGGGCATGAACCCGTGTCCCCTGCATCAGCAGGTAGACTCTCAACCACTGCGCCACCAGGGAAGCCCTGGAAGCTGTTTTTTTGCAAGAACATCTTGTGTGTTTTCCCATCCACTTTCTTTTACCAATAGCATCCCCCCTTTTCACTTCACGGGATCCTAGTGGAGCTGCATTCTGGTGCTCCAGGCCCTCAGGTGGGCTCATGAATCACCAGCAATGGTAAATAGTCCAAGGGTGGCATGCATCCCAAGCAGGTGCTGTCACGGCATGTGTTGGTCACAGATCAGTAACCCTAGCATCTGCAAAGAAAACCCCCAAATCTCAGTGGTTTAACAAATCAATGTGTATTTGTAATTCACATAAGTCCAATGTGGCCTTCCATGTGGTCATTCAGGGACCCAGACTCCTTTCATCCTGTGGCTCTCCTCTCTTTGGGAGCCTCAGAGCCCTCTCTATCAGCTAGAAAATGGGAAAAGAGGACAGAGAATCACTTTGGGGAGGTTTTTATGGACCAAACGAGAAGTGGAGCCTTCCACATCTGCTCACATTCCATTGGCCAGACTCACTCACATGGCAGGGGAGGCTGGAATGCCATCTAGTTGTGATCCCAAGAGAAGGAAGAAGCAGGCTTGGTGACCTGCTAGCCAGGCTCTGCCACAGGGCCTTTCTCTGCGATTGGTATATGGAGGTTGAGGTGCTAAACTGGGGTCATGTCAGCCTGGAGCACCAGCAGCCGTCTTTCCTGGATGCAGAGGGGAAGTGTGACCTCCTAGAAGAAAAGTAAACCACCACACAGAGGGAGGCAGAGCTAGGAGAGGGAGAGCAAGAAAAGAAGCAGAAAGGGGTCAGGGAGGAGGAGGGGAGGGGAGGAGAGAGAATACATTCTGCTGCATGAACTCCCCTGGTCACTAACAACCCTGGAATTCTCAATTATGGATGCCGTCAGGACCAGCTACATGATTTGCAGCTACATAAGTGCAAAATTAACCTGGGAGCCCCTATTAAAAAATTATGAATTTCAAGGCAGTGACAGCAATGCATTAAACCAAATAAGGGGCCTTTCTGCGTGCAGGGACCCGTATGACTGCACAGGTCACACACCCACAGAGCTGGCCCTGGGGGTTACAGATCCCTTTGGTGCTTCTGCCAGTTTGATCGGGGTTTCTCTCACCATCAGCTGAAACCCCTGATTGCCCTAGACTCTGTTCCCAAGAGGCTGTAAGCTCTCCAGTTTTGGAAATGATAAGAACTCTGCAGTGTGTTCATAGTCCTAGGGTGGAGCTCTGTATACAGTGATGTCACTAGATGCTGATTGCCTGGAGGCAGTCAGTAGGCAGGGCCCAGCTGAGCTCTGGAGCTTTCTTTTGGTTCTAGGATTCTATGAATCTACCTAGAGATGTATATGTCTTTTGGCAAGAGATACGTTTCCCAAGTTTGTGTATACTTTAGTTCTTTGTAAATTAGATTCTACTTTCAGTACTTACTCTTTAAGGAACTCCATGGGGAATCGTTTTGTCAGGCCAAGAACCATTCCTTTCAAAAGCACAGATTCTCCTAAATCGCATTTGCCTAAAGTGGAGCACACGCATGCTGTTACCTAACCCCCTGCTCTCAGTTCCACAACCAATGCCCGCTCCAAAGAGCCGTCTCCAAAGGCTCCAGCTCTGCCCCAATATCTCTGCATACCACCCAGCCCTCACCTCCAGACAAAATCAAGGTTTCACCAAAGAGGTTGAATCACACATGTACCCCTCTCTCCGACCCCTAATGGAGGTGACTGGATTACATGGCACTCTGTGGCTTCCCTTAGGGAAATGTTCCTGGTCATTTCTGTGTCATCTTCTGGCTCCCAGAAAGAATTAATGTAAGCATTTATCTGGTCAACCTGACTAGAGCTGATCTAGACCCGAGCACAGGGAAAGGACAGTATTTCTAGAGTCCTTCCCTGATCCTCTCTCTCCACAGAGAATCTGTTTCTAGGAAGGTCAAAATGTTTAGTAGAAGTATCTCTCTCAAGACCCACATTGAGCAAGGAAGGGCACTGGCAAAATAAGGGATTACAGTCGTCCCCCAGTTTCCCCAGGGGTTGGTTCCAGGACCCCCAGGAATACCCAAATCTGTGGATGCTAAAGTCTCTTATACAAAATGGCATAGTATTTGCATAAAATGTAACACACTTTAAATCATCTCTGGATTACTTACAATACCTAATACATTGTAGGTGCTATGTAACTAGTTGTAAATGAAAGGTAAATGCTGCATAAATAGTTACCAGTGCATGGCAAATTCAAGTTTCGCTTTTTGGAAATTTCTGGAATTTTTTCCCCCAGATCCATGGTTGGTTGAACCTGGGGATGTGAAGCCCATGGATCCAGAGGGCTGTCTTTATGGCACTCTGGATTCATTCTAAGACCATACACACCTAGATCATTTTGATCAAAAGTGCCCTTGGGAAATCTCACCTCCTCCAGGAAGCCTTCCAGAGTAATTCAGAGAAGAGTCAAAAGCTGTTTCGTCTTGTCTGTCTGGAACACCTACAGGTAACCACACCGCTGCCCCGTCTCCTTTATGGTGACTACATATAGAGGCGCTCAGTAAATATTTGATGAATGAATGAATGAATTCTTAAGAAGTGTATTGACCTCTTACTATGTGCCTGGCATATCTTGGGAGATACAAACTCAAGTCAGACATGGACCCTGGCCTCACAGAACAAACAATCTAATGAATGATGTCGATACATCATAAACCCCTCAATTCTCACTCACAGCTTCACTCAGCCCCTGTCCTGTGTGAGCTCCAAGTTGGTGTTCACATGCACCCACGCATTAAGGCACATTTTAAAGTACGTACTCTGTGCCCAGAAGGTGGTGGAGACCCAGAAATGAAAGACCTGGTTCCTGCACTTAAGGATTTCACAAACTATTGGAGGCAGTGGCCTGGCAGGGAGGGGGAGGAATGAACAGAAAACCACATACATTTCCATCACTGTGTGGTAAGTACAGTGATGAGGATTTTGGGGGCTGTTCTGAGTGCACATAGGATCTATAACACTGAGAAGCAGTGAGGCATGTGGAAGGAAGCCTGGCTTCCAGCCCACGTGGGCCCCTTGCTTGTAACCTGAGATAAAACATAATGCACCTCACCACAGGGTCACGAACAAATGAGATAAGGTGGGTAAACTGTAAATGACCATTCAAATGTTAATTTTTAAAGGAATTTTCTTGCTGACAAAGCCATTTCTGTCCATAGCAATATTGTTGGACTGGCTCATTTGAATAAAAGATGTATTTCTCCCATCCCTGAAGCTGCACTTTGGAGCAGCTTAATTTCCTACTGGCTTGATTTCTTTTCTACTAAGGAGAGGCTAACCTCAATCCACTCTGCCCTGTGTTCCGGAGCCTGGATACTTAGAGCCTCGCGGAGGCCCACAGCCCCAAGCAAGGGCCAGAAGTAGTTCTAAGCAGTTAGCTTCAGGACTTGGCTACACGGAGAGGAATGACTTGTTCCTGGAATGGAATTCTCCCCACACACCAGATGGTAGCTGGGAGGGGAGACCGGGCTAGGGAACTTCCAAGCTTGACTGCAGGGCTTTGGGAATGTTTCATTTGTTCCAGCAAGGGATTTGTAACTGGAATACAACACAGTCAAATGTGCTAGAAAACACGACAACTTCTCTTAGCTTTTGAATGCCTTTCTCTGTAATACAAAAACTCTTGGACATCTTTAGAAACTTAAAAAAATCATTTTGCTGTTTTTGCCTTGATTATGATAAAGTCATGATTTTTAGTCAGTGTTTTTATTTTTAGATTAGCACCTTACGAAATATAATAATGCTAATTTAATACAATAGGTAATAATATTCTTAAAGAAACAGATGCCAATTTCTCTATTTAACAAATGAAGCAAGGTGTTAAACTGATTTAAAATAACTGTCTAAAAATGATGACTAAATTTTCAAATCACCTATTGTGTTTCATTGGGGAACCACATGAATATTAAGACAGACTGAAATTTCACTACGTGTTGAATGATGGCATCAAAAACAGATAAAGTTTTTTCACTACCTACTATAGAATTCTTGAGATTTCTCTCGAGTTATTTTGATAAATTTTAGTGTTTTGTTTCTAAATGGCAAGAAAAGAGGAGAAGGTTTTTCAATTGCTGTTTGCATGTGTGTCTCAAAAAAGAAGACACATAGGGCTTCCCTGGTGGTGCAGTGGTTAAGAATCTGTCTGCCAATGCAGGGGACACGGGTTCAAGCCCTGGTCTGGGAAGATCCCACATGTCACGGAGCAACAAAGCCCATGTGCCACAACTACTGAGCCTGCGCTCTAGAACCCGAGAGCCACAACTACTGAGCCTGTGTGCTACAACTACTGAAGCCCGCACGCCTAGAGCCCACGCTCCACAACAAGAGAAGCCACCGCAATGAGAAGCCCACGCACCGCAACAAAGAGTAGCCTCAACTTGCCGCAACTAGAGAAAGCCTGCACACAGCAACGAAGACCAAACACAGCCAAAAATAAATAAATTAAAAAAAATAAGACACATAGATGTGAAGAGTATTTTCACCAAATGAAAAGTCAAATTAGATATACTGTCTATATTGATTTTTTTTTTTTTTTTTTTTGCGGCATGCGGGCCTCTCACTGTTGTGGCCTCTCCCGTTGCGGAGCATAGGCTCTGGACGCACAGGCTCAGCGGCCATGGCTCACTGGCCTAGCCGCTCCTTGGCACGTGGGATCTTCCCCGACCGGGGCACGAATCCGTGTCCCCTGCATCGGCAGGCGGACTCTCAACCACTGTGCCACCAGGGAAGCCCTATATTGATTTTTGATGTTACTTTTCAGGGTATTAGAGAATTTTGCTTGCTCTGGAAGAACTTTAATCAAATGAAAAAAACAAGGATCTGAGTAAAGAGCATCCTTAGGCTAATTTGCAGAATTGTTATCATTTATGTGCAGCCATTAACTTATTGCATACTAACACTCATGTTTCATAAGCACTCTTTTAAAACAACATTTTATTATGGAATTAAATAAACACTATATGACCAAGAATAAAACAGACTACAACTTTCTTGTCAATATGTGGGGCTTGATTAGATCCTCATTCAAAGAAATAAACTACAAAGATCATTGGTTGGGAATAGGGAAATTTGAATATGGTTTGGGTATTAGATGATACTAAGGAATTACTGTTAATTTTGGAGGGAGTGATAGTATTGTATTGTAGTTACACAGGAAATTTTTCTTATTTCTTTGCAGTGTATCCTGAAGTATTCAGGGGTAAAGTATTATGATGTCTAGGATTTATTTTAAAATACTTCACCAAAAAATAGAAAAGCAAATACGGCAACATGTTAATAACTTTTAAACCTTGTGGATGGGCATATGGAAACTCCCTACACTTTCCCCTCTACTTTTCTGTGTCTGAAAATGTTCATAAGGTGAAACAAGTGAATAAAAAATAAACCACAAAGCAAAAGAAAATGTAATTATGGAGTGGTCTCACACCCACTGGCTCCCTCTAGTGGCCGGTGGTGTTGCGCTGAGTGCAAACAGACTACCCAGTCTGGAACGCTCAACATATCCCCTCCAACTGCCACCAGCCACTCTCACACTCACAAGGAGGCTCTCAAACTGTTTTGTTCTTTCATTTGTTGTTATTGGGCTTGTAAGACTAGAAATTGAGGCCTCATTACTCCCTTTAATGACCTGAGTCCAGAGGAGTAACCTCATGGGTTTGAGTGCCACCAGCTGGGATTCCCTGCAGTAGGATGACTGGGGTCTGAAGCTGGTGGGAGTCTGTCTGAGTTGACTGAGGTGGGCAGGAAAGGCTTTCATGGGAGGCCAAAATTTGTTTATACCAGTTGTTCTTGTTGTTACAGTTAAAGTACACACCAGCCAATAAAACTTAAGTGCAGAACTCCTGTCAGACAACCGACACATGTCACCAAAAAAGTGAACACAGCTTGCACCTACATTAAAAGTTTGGCAATTGAATGAACTTATTTGTGTCTTAGAATATATAAGATGTTTAAGGTGTGTATGTTTATTTAAGTGATTCTCAACTTTCACCGATCGTGTTAATGAGCCAATCAACTCCCTCATTATGATGGCGCTGGATGAGAGGTTTTCCACCATCCTATGATTCTCTGTCCAGATATGAGTGAAAATATCCAAAACAAGATCATTAAAAAAAATTTTTTTTCCCACTAAGCTTTGTCAGGGAATATATAGATTTTCCCCCTGTTGATTTGTCTCCTCCTGGCATTTTATTTAGACTAACATTAAGACTCACTTGCATTTTCTGAGCATGCACTGAGAGTTGGGGGCAGACATGTCCGCACCCATCCCCCCACACCCAGCTTCAGCCCAGAGTGTGTGGGGATGCCGCCTGGTCCAGGTTTGCCATTGTTGGTCCACACATTGGATAATCCACATGCCCATCATCAAGATCTAACCGGTTAGGGGTTCCCTGGTGGCTCAGTGGTTAAGAATCCATCTGCCAATGCAGGGGACATGGGTTCGAGCCCTGGTCCAGGAAGATCCCACATGCCATCGAGCAACTAAGCCCGTGCACCACAACTACTGAGTCTGCACTCTAGAGCCCACGAGCCACAACTACTGAGCCCACGTGCCACAACTACTGAAACCCATGCGCCTAGAGCCCGTGATCTGCAACAGGAGAAGCCACCACAAAGAGAAGCCACCGCAGTGAGAAGCCTGCTCACCGCAATGAAGTGTAGCCCCCGCTTGCTGCGAAAAAAGATCTAACCAGTTAGAAATGGAAGGACAGTGAAGCCTGTAAGGAGGTTCCAGACATTTCACTTCTGTGCCTTGAGGTCATTAGAGCTTTGGGCATCACTTTCTCTGAAGAAAGTCAAAGAGCAGGCACAACCAGATAGAGAAGGGACCCTGGAGTCAAAGACTTGGCTCTCTGGAGCAGTGAGTCAGAAGGCCTTGAAGCTTAGCTTCTGGAAGCAGCTGCTGGGGACTGGCCACCTCCCATGTGATGACACTGTGGAGTGGGGTAATGGCAACCCACCTCTGTCCCCAGCTACTGCAGACCTCCACACCAGTGCCAAGGAGAGAGGTGGGTCAGACCACAGGCAGGTGGAGATTAGCCACTGGACCTGTCCCATCAGAGCCCAGGACTCAAGGACTCAGGAGCAGAGACTTACATGTATGGGAGCAGTCTCACCACCCATGGGGATCAGCCTGCAGTTAATGGTGGCAGAAGCCTGACCCTCTCTGAGCCTCAGTTTCCTCATTCACTAGTTGAGGAGAGTGGACCTGTGATCTCTTTCAACTCTGCCCATCCACCAGGCTGTGACCCACCTGCGGCGGTGAGACAGACCAGTCACCAGCAGAGAATGGACACCAGCCAACAGGTCCCTCATCATTACCCAGGGAGAGGGGGTGAATGGGACATCCCTAAGTTGGGGTAAGAGCTCATGACTTGGCAAAAGGCAGGACAACTCTTCCCATTACAGACAGAAGCCGAAGATGGGGAGCGGGTGGTGGTCTGTCTCCCCAGACCCTGAATCTCTGCGGGGCGGGGAAGGGTCCGCTCCAGCCGACTGGTGCAGGGGAGCAGGAGATTGTTGCTGCAGCTCCAAGCCCTGACTCTAGGCCTCGTGGTCCGTGGGAGAGGGCGGGCGGGGAGGGGTTGCTCCGTCTTGAGGGAGTGTCCCGGGACGGGGCGGTCTCTTTGGCCCCGCGTCAGGGGCAGGGCGATGGGGAGGTTGCAGGACCCGGGATGACCCCGGCTTATCATGCCCCGCCCCCCCTCCCCCGCCAGGTGGCTCTGCTCCCGAGCAGGAGAGGCGGGGTCAGTCCTCTTTTTGTGCCCGGAACTCGGGCATACTCCAGGTCCGGGGCGGCGGCGGTGCGTCCCGCTCCACGTCCTGGGAGATGGTGCGGATGTCGCTGGCGAAGGGGGTGATGCGCGCGCGGCTCCTGAAGGTGGCCAGGCTGCCGCGGGGCCGCAGGCTCCACTGCCGGGTCAGCTTGTGCGCCTCCTCCTCCTGCTTCATCCTCTCCAGGACTTCCTGCAGCACCGAGCGGAAGAGCCGGGACACCTCCTGCACCTCGGGCTCCTGCTCTGCCATCAGCTGCCGGAACCTGGGTGCGGAGGCGGGGAGAACAAGAAGGGGCGCGGTGGGGCTATCGCCCGGGCGTGGCACATGGCCGGCGTCTCACCCCACGGGCGTCCCTGGACACCCCCGTGGACAATTCCTGTTCCCTCCACTTCCCCACTTCCTGTGAAGTGGATCAGAACCCACCCCACCTCCCTCGTGCTCCAGCCCATCCTGAGTTCCAGCTCTTCCACTTCTGGCCTCCATGAGGCTCCTTGAGACTCAGCTTCCTCGTCTGTAAACTGGGGTATTCATAGCTACCTTTTTGTGAGGTTTAATGCGCTAATATCTGTAAAGATCCTGGCAGTCGCCTCGGGTTATCGATGCAGTAGTAGCGACGGACGCCCACTGCTCTCTGGGACTTTTCTGGCTAACACTCTCCCACCCTTCTGCCCTCACTGGCCAGCATGATCTCTCTGAAATGTATGTCCGATTACGTCACTGCCCTGTGATATTCCTTCTGTAGCTTCCCGCCACCTCCTGGCTGAGGGTGAGCTGTTTGGCCATGCACACCGGGCTCCCTGCTACTTCCCTTGTCTGTGTTGCAGCCAGGAGTGTAGCCCCAGGTTCTCCTGGATGCCAAGCTGTTTCCTTTGCCAAAAATGTCTCTGGCTTGGAGCTCCAGAATGAAGGATAGCTAGCAAGTCCGTGTGATACCTAATTTCCTCCACCATATTAAGAGTCAGGACTTCTCAGACCTTTCAGCAGTGAGACAGGAAATGTGATGGGACAGTCATCATATGAGCATCCCCAGCCTCCCCCTCATGTATGAGGTTTGGTTGCTTTGCCAGCCTAGATTCTCTCAGCACCACTCCCATGACCATCCCCACCCCTGTGTCCAGGGTGCTTCTGGAACTAGATACATTTGGGGGGCTTCCATGGTGCAGAATAAGAAAAATGTGGGAGGGTAAGATTCCCAGCCTGGAGGAAGAAGCGGGGGGTGGTAAAAGACTACAAAACCCAAAGGGGTATGAATAGGACTGAAGAAGGAGGAGTTTTTAAGGGGAATTTTGAAGAAGAAGGTGTACAATAGATGCATTTGTTGGTTAAAGAGATGGGTGAGGGAAGATTTGGGGATACTAAGGGGGACTTTAAGATGTTTTACTGTGGATCTGTATTCCTTTACTAGTGTTCGAGAAATGCAGGCAAAGAACTTTAGTTTTGAAATTACTTTTGGCTCTTGGACTCTGCTTCCTTGATTTCAACACACATCCAACTGAGACTGGACCGTGTAGGTCACAGCTTTTCTAAGGTTACACTGATATGCAGGAACGTGATTGTACTCAAGCTCTAAATGTCCAGTGCCCTAGGGCTCTGAAACCTTCACACGCAAGCGCACGCACACACACGCACACACACACACACACATCCCTTAGACAAGCTAGTGTGAAATAGGATAATTGAGAAACCAGTTTTGGAGAGCTTATATGGGGAAACCTCTCTCAGAAGGTAACATGGAAGATGAACTGTTGAAAGAGAGGGAGCCAGCCACATTACAACCAGGATGATAACAGTCCAGGGTGGGAGAACAGAAAGCTAGAAGGCCTGGGGTTCTCTCCTATCAAAACTCACATGTTGTTTTTGTTTGGGAAACATATTGGTTTGGTTATTTTTTGCACTGTTGGAAGCAGGAGGGGAGGCGAGCTGGGCGCAGGCTGGGATGTGGGTATTTTGGCAGGAGATGGGACGCCCTCTAGCGGGGCTTCGGACCTGTGGCCTAAGATTAGCTGTGAACACTTTGGGGCCCGACGCATGCAGGTCAGGGATCTGGGGGTTCTGCAGCTAGTGGTGACCCCAAACAGAACACAGACTGTACATTTACCAGTAGGTTTGTTTTTTAGACCACGGTTTCTACTGAAAATAAACCTGAGTTCTTTTCTGCAAACAAAAACAAAAACAAAAACCTCACGTGCCTCCGGGGGCTGCCTCCCACCTCCCTCTGAGCCCCGAGCCTTGGCCTGGCCTTCCATGGCCTCTTTCAGATTCTTCCCCCGTCTTGCTCCTTTTAACAGATACCTGTCCCATCCAGGCCCCAGGCTCCAGTCCTGGTAGCCTCAGGCCCCTGTCACTGCTGCCACCCTCCCTGGAGCCTGCAACCCAACCGCTGGTCCCCGTCCCAGTGCCAGGAGTTACCTGAGGATGGCGGGCCCACAGTAGGATGGGTGGATCTTGGCGCAGACGTCCTCTAGTTGCAGCCTCTCCCCGGGGCTGAGGTCGTAGGTGGGCCGGGGCGCGCTGGCCAGCCAGCTGTAGTCCACTCCGGTACAGATCTTCCTGACGGCATTGCTGCGCTCCCACTGCTGCCTCTCAGCCTCTCGCATCTGCCCCTCCAGCTCCACCATGAGCGTCTCCAGCACCATCTGAGCCGGACTCCGAGACGACAGCCGTGGTGGAGCCTCGTTCCACCGGAGCCAAGGGATGAGGGACATGGCCCCCCCAGGCCCTGCCGAGACAGGGCAGGAGTGTGTCTTCCTTGGGCCCCTCTGTCACTTAGGGTGGCGAGAACAAGGGGGAGGGAGCTGAGGCCCGAGTGAGAAGACTGCTCCCCCCTCACAGCTGGGTGGCCTCAAGTAAGTCATTTAACCTCTCTGAGCAGTCATTTCTAATTCTGTAAGACAAGGTAATCTTGCTGTGAGAAGCAGTTGTGAATAAACTTGGGAAGTTCCAAGCACCACATAAAAGTAAGATAATTTCATGGTTATAAAAATCCATGAAGCATCCAGATGATTGAGACTCCTGAATCCTTGCTAACTCCAAACAAAGACGGAAACAAACTGTTAAAAACAAGACAACAGGCCCAAAATGGAGTCACTTATGCTAAGCCCCACATCACCAAACCAAGACTTAATTACAGTTGCGGCTCTTCCAGAAATGGAATCTTAAACCAGTCAATCAGGAATCACCTGATCAACACTACTTAAGTAATCTGCCTGATAGACCTCTGCCATCCCCTAAAGGAAAGCAACAACCAACCTGCTTTTTTTTGCCTAGTATAATGTCCTTGTTCTCATTCCCTTCTGCCTATAAAACTGTCTCATTTTGTACAGCTCCTCAGAGCTCCTTGATATATGCTAGATTGGATGCTGCCCAATTCAAATAGATTTTTTGCTCAAATAAACTCTTAAAAATTTTTTAATATGCCTCAGTTTACCTTTTAACAATAGTGTATGGCTGATCATAATCTTATCTCTATGATTTAAGGGGAAATACATACGTACACACACACACTCACACACACACACACACACTCAGAACATATGTCTACATCTTGTATCAACATAACAGGAAAACACCCTAAGTTTCTAAATGTCCCCAACCTGTTGCTGAAGGAAGCTTAGGATATTATCCTGTAAATGATACAACTTAGCCACCATTCGTTCATTCATTTATTCATCATACATCAATCAGAAGCATGAATTAAGCACAGTGTACATATCTGTGGAGGAACACAAACGTGAAATCATGTCTGGACCCTGCTCTACAGCAGACACAAGACTTGATGTGTAGAAACCATAACATCAGTGGAAAGAAATAAATGTGACTGGCGAAGCATAGAGTCAGTATTGCTGGGGCGGGGGAGGGGAAGGAGTGACTCTGGATGATGAAAGGGGTCCTAGAGGGCTTTGTGGATGAGAGAAGGCTGATGGGTAAGTGCAGGCTTCAGACACATACACTGATGGAGATGTCCCAGGTGGAGGATCTAGCCATGGTGCAAGGTGAGATGTGTGCAAGAAGCATCAGGTGTGACTGCAGGGACCCTAACTCATCATAGTATTCCCACAGGGTCTTGCTCAGTACAGGTTTTGTGAATGACTGATTGACTAGATGAATGAATGAGTGAATGGATGGATGGATGGACGAACAGGTGAGCGAGTGAATGGACTGCCATCTCAGGCATGCCCTGCTGCCTGCCGGAAGTGGGTTTGTGCCTCTAACAACAGGCAAGCTCCATTCCTGGGCTAAAACCTGAAGTGGGTCTTTGAGGTGGTCCCCCTCCCCCTCCTATACCCTTCCCCCCTTCAAGCAGCTCCCCCTTCCATGAGCCAATGGTGCTCTTCCTGCCTAGGCCCTCCAGTTGCAGAGAACAGAGATTCAATGAACTCAGTCTCAACAACATGGCCATGAGGCATGTGTCACCTCTTGGGGACATATGTATTTTTAGGCAGCTTTCCCACCACCCTGCACCCATGATGCTTAGCCCAGAGAAATGAATTGTTAAATGCTGGAGAATCAGACACAAATGGGAAAATTATTATGAGGTAGCAGTAGCCTTCTGGAGTGGCACAAATCAAGCTTCCGACTTACACATGGAGACTTGAAAACAACCAGTTTCCTTAGCAACCATGGTACTTAGAAAATCTAATAAGGTTCATCCTCCACTTAGTCTGAGCATATCACCAATGGAGGCCTCAGATTATACCCCGACTCCTTTTTGCGAGGTTGGGAGGGAAGGACAGACCGTCAGACCCTGCTATTGGGGTCAGGGGCAATTAGGACCTTTTCTTCTCAGCCTTCACTGCTTCATGGGTCCAGAATAATGTATTTGGGCAATAGTGTGGGGAAGGGGTTGGGAGATGGAGGTGGGTTCTGTCTCGTCCTGAGAGCCGTGAGCCCCAGGAACCTCTGCCTAAGGCCAAGGGATCCAATCAATCAGGCAGAGAGATGTTGTAACTGAATATGTTGTTTTTCCTGGACCATGTGTGTTTTTAAAAGAACACAGGTCAGGTGGATGCTTGACACCAAAAGAGTGAATGGTGTAATTTCAGGTGTTCATTCAGCTCCACTGACGGCATCTCAAAATATGGCTCATGGTCTCAGCAGGGGCTCCTGCCTATGCTGGGCCATTTCATAGCTCCATGCCTTGGCCAGTGCCCCTCCTTAGCATAGACATTTAGTTTTAGGGTCAACTCCCCTCTGAAGCCTTTTCTGATACTCCCACCTCACAGGTAGACATGACTACTCTCTACCTTGCACCCTGAGTTCGGCACAGACATATTTCATAGCACCAGGAATACTTTATGGAGTGTGACTATCTACCTCCCCTGACACTGTGTGTCCTATGTAGGCAGAGACTGTGCTTCATTCACCCTTCCATCCCTGGTGCTGGGTACATAGGGCAGTAGGTTCTTAATAAATGCCAAATGAATGAGTGAATGCATGCATATCAAAGAGCAAGCCCCATGGCTCTGACCTACCCCAAATAAGAGAGCATTTGTCAGGGGTCAAGGGAAGACAATCTCTCCTCTGGCCCTCATGGCTCCACATTCTCCCCGACACCTGGAGATTCCACCAAGATCTTGTGAATACCTGATGGGGGCCTTGGGCAGCCCTGTGACTTAGCTATGGGGTCACACTCCTTGGTCTACCGGCCACGTTGATTCACTTCCTGGAGCCACCGTCTCGGAACTCGTGTGGGTGCCCTACCCCCGCCTTCCTTGAGTTGTGGCTGTTTGCTGGGGCTCTGTCAGAGGTGGTCTCCTCATTTTAATGACCCTCATCCTCTCACATGTTTCTGATTACTACCTGAATGTTGAGAGTTCCCAAATCAAAATCCGTAACCCAGTTGTCCTCCAAGCTCCAGGTCAGGGTCTCCACATGCCTCCTGGACACCTCCCCTTGTAGGTTCCACTTGCATTTCAACACAAGCTCCCCATCTCCCTCCCCATTGGCTGATGCTTCTCCCCGGTTGCCAGCTTGGTGGGAGGCATAGCTTAGTTGCCCAACTGATGCACCATCCCTGTCATGTCCCTTTGCCTCATCTGTCAAATCCTCTATCCAATTCCTATTGATTCTCCCAAATCTGTTCACTCTTTCTCCCTTCATTATTTCAAGCCTTGACCATCTGCCAGATACATTTACAGCTGCCTCCTAACTAGAAACCCAGGGCTGATCCTCCCAATCCAATCTCCACTCTATTTTCTTTTCACTATGGTGAAAAAAAAAAAAACACCATAAAATTTACCAGCAGAAGCATTTTTAAGTGTGCAGTACAGTAGTGTTAACAATGTGTTTGTTGTTGTGCAGTAGAACTCTGGAACTTTGTCACCTTGCAAAACTGAAATCCTATACCCATTAAACAGCAATTTCCACTCTTTTCTGAAGTGTGATCTTTCTAAATCATAAAACTGATCATGTCACTATTTTGTTTTCATTTGATACCATAACACAGTGCATGGGATCTGTGAGCTGTATAAGGGCCCCCTATACAGCTGCCCCCTACACCCCAAAAGTGTCATTGGCTTCAAAATAGAAATAGAAATCTACAAACTTGAAATTAATAAATTAATAGTAATTCCAAATCCGAGTTATAAAACTCCTTTCAACTTTTTTATTAAAAAATAACTGTAGGGCTTCCCTGGTGGCACAGTGGTTGAGAGTCCGCCTGCCGATGCAGGGGACATGGGTTTGTGCCCCGGTCTGGGAAGATCCCACATGCCGCGGAGCGGCTGGGCCCGTGAGCCATGGCCGCTGAGCCTGCGCATCTGGAGCCTGTGCTCCGCAACGGGAGAGGCCACAACAGTGAGAGGCCCGCGTACCGCAAAAAAAACAGAAACAAAAACAAAAAAAACTGTAATGTGGGTTCATTTCATGATGCTTGATGCGACGTGGAGCAAGGCCTTCAATAGTAAAGGCGTCTAGGGCCTGTGAACATCTTCACATCATCCTGTATTTAAGCCCTGGGATGCTTAAAGGCTTTCAATGATTCCTGATTATCCTCAAGATTAGACTCAGACCCCTTAAGTGGCTTCAAGGCCCTTTATCATGTGGCTCCTGTTTACGTCTTCAGCTTCACCTCTCAGCAAACTTCCCCTCCCCCAGTCTCCCCCAACATGCTCTCGCACCCCACCCTCCATTCCCCTAATGCACCCAGCTCTCTCTTGCTTTCAGGCCTTTGCACATCCCTAGAACACTTTCGGTCTCAATTACTGAATAAATCCTAGCTCAGCTCTTAGCTCCTACTCTGCTTCCTGTAGGAGACTTCCCAATCCTCCCTGACCAGGCTCCCAGGTTGCTCTGTGCTCACCCCATCATGGCACAGTCACAGTGAACCATGATTGCCTGTGTGTCCGTCTCCCTCTCCAGCCAGAGCAAGGAACCAGGTCTTGAGCAGCATCCTGCCCAGACCCCAGCACCAGGCACAGGGTCTGGCCTATAGCAAGTGCTCAATGGACATCCATAAATAAACGGAGTGATACTTATTTTCTAACTTGTTTGGATAAATACCAGAGTGATGGATAATGTTGCCATGTGGTGCTTTAGTCCTTGCTCTGTGTGTGTGTGGGTGCGTGTGTGTGGGTGCGTGTGTGTGGGTGTGGGTGTGTGTGTGCAGCTGGGCCAGAAATCTACCTAGGCAATCCCTTCCCATTCCAAAATTTCTCACCCTTTCTAAGCCCATTTTGAGGGATTCATCTTTGGGTCAAGTGCTGCCCTCTTTAAGGACCTTTATTTCTTCTTAGTCTGGAATTGCATTTAAGCTGAAAGGAGGCAGAAAGAGAATGGTTTGGTGTTGGAGGGTCTTCCTGCAGCTGGGAGAAATATAGAAGAAAGAGGAAGTGGGAGGCCTGAAGACAACTTTTGTCTCTAGGAAACCTGGTGTCCTAACATCCACTCCAGGCCTGGCAGGGGGCACTGGGCTTGAGTAGCAGGCCCACGGCTCACCTGTGCGAGGGACCTGGAGCAGTGCTGTAGATGGAGGCTCACGTACCATATATTTAAATATTCGTAAGTTACAAATTAAGCTAACAAACTATTCAATAAAATACCTTCTGCTCCCTTCCTTGTTAAATACACCTTTGTAATAACTGGGAGGGTCTGATTCAAGCTGAGAATTCTTGGATGCCAAAGGGTTCTTCACTGGTACATGGAGGTGTGTGTTGAGCCAGCTGCTGGCCCTCAGCCTGTCCCCTCTCTCTAGTCACACCATGAGGGGCCTTGCAAATATGCAGAGGGTGCCCCAGCTTCACGTCCACGGCCCACTCACACCCCTACCAACGGTGTCTCTTTGGCCCCCTCAGGCCTAGCGTTGCTCGCACGGTGATGTCATCCACCCTCAGAAGACTGGGCCCAGGGAGGTGGCCTGCTCTGGCTCTGGAAGTGGGTGGGCGATCGTCTGGGCAAGGAGCTCTGGATCTCAGTACCTAAGACCTGACCTGGAGGGCAAGTGACCTCAGGGTGGGCACATCTCTGTAATACCCCAGACTCCTCATCCCTGCAGGTGGGGGAAGCCAGAGAACAGCCAGGGGTGGGAGGCGGCCTCTTCCCAGGTGGAAGGCTGTGTTCTTCACCCGAGCTGGCCTCTGATATGGGTGACCAGCCCGCGACAGATGGCAGAGCCTGGGGTGGTGATCCCACCTGAATCCTGGGCTCTGTAGGCTCTGAGCTTCTCTGGCCCGGGGAGGTGGGCTCTCACAGGGGCCGGACGGGGGTGTGGTGTTTGAGATGTCTCCTTCCCCCAATCCCTGCCTCCCAGCCCGGGCTGGAGGCTTTGACAGAGACGAGGTTTCTGCCCGAGCTATTTCTGTCTCTGGTGCCAGCTGTTCTCACGGAGGCTCTTCAGCAGGTCTGATTAAGTTCTTAAGGGCCAAGGAGGGAGCGAGAGATGGAGGGAGGGAGAGAAGGAGAGAGGGACACAGGGACAGAGAGGCAGGTGGGTCAGATGATGCCAGGGGTGGTTGGCTTATCCCAGGGCCTCCTCAGGACCTAAGTGAGACCGTGTGAGTCTGTGTTGGGAAGCACCTGATGGGGGTGTGTGGTCTGATTAAGACTCAAGACGCCCAGAAGGTTCATCAAAACTGCTGTTGGGTGGTCTCCTCTGGGTGCTTTGCACAGTCGGATTCTGCCTTTCCCTTGCGTTAGATTAACCATTGTGGCAGAGCCAAACTCCTCAGTTTAGCTAAGGCCCCTCACTCCTGCTCACCTCCTGGCCACGGTGACTCCAGGACCTTCCCATTCAGGCAACAGCACCTACAATCTGCCTCCAATACATGAACATTGATTGAATCCTTATTTTTAAAAAGTTAGGACATTTGGGGAAATATGAATATGAGCTGTATGTTAGGGAATGAGTGTTGATTTTCTTGGGTATAAAAATGGTATTATGGTGATAGGGGAATCTTGACAAATAGCCCCATCTTGGGAGGCGATGCTGACGTCTTCCTGGCTAAAGTATCACGACGTCTTCAAAGTCTTACATCTGAATCATTCAGAAAATGTTGCATGTATATGCATACACATGCATCTAGATGGGGCAAAAATGGCAAAATATTAACAATCATTTTGTCCAGGGGTATTTATGGCTGTTTATTGCACTATTCTTCCAACTTTATTGCATGTTTGAGCAATTCGTAATTTAAAAGTTGGAAAAAAGCTAGCTCAGAACTCATTTTCTGCAGGAAGCCTTCGTGATTCATTCTATCTGGTAGGTTTGACTTGCCCTTCAGCACCTCTGCGCATGGTTTACATTGTACTCGTGGGTAGTGTTGTGGCATTTCTCCACAGGTGGGTTTGGCGTTGAGGTAGCAAACAGTGGCGTGTGCTGGGTGGGTCTGGGGTGGGGAGGCTGAAGCCCAGGCCTGAGTTCTGACCCATTCATGACTCAGCAAACACAGTGGGGAGTGTGTGCAGTGTACCTGTCACTCTGCAGGTCTGGGGCTCCCTCTAGGAGCATGCACTCAAGACAGGGATGGACACAATGAGACAAGCGATCTCAGGGCTGCAGTGGTGCCGTTCCACTGTCTGGAAGGGCGCTGACACCCAGTACAGCAAACAGCAGGCCACTGCTCTTTGGTTCCTCGTCAGTTCAGAGGAGGAAGGCCCATGTCGGTTTTGGTGGGGGCAGTGGAGAGCCAAGGTTTTAGCAGAGAAAACCTAAGTTCAACTCCTATGCCCTTCCCTTCCTGCCCAATGCTGCCTGTCCAAGTCACCTTCATTACTGCAAGCCTCAGTTTCCCTGTCTGTAAGATGGGGTAATAAGGTACCTACTTCAAGTTACTGTGAAGATTAAATAAGGTAACGTTCCTGTACGTGCTTTATAAACTAACAAGAAATGGGTTCATCTAGGTCTGTGACTGTCTCTCCCTTGGGGCAGGGATTTGTACCCTGGGACCCATAGGGAGAATTCAGAGGTTTATAAACTCGGATAGGAAAAAAAAAAAATCTTTATTTCCACTACCTTTAACTGAAATGCAGTATTTCTGTCAGTTATGAATGCAGGCCCCCGACCACGGCAGTATCAGTGCACCTGTGGCTTTATCTCCCACAGAGGTCACGGATCTTTTCATAACACTCTGAAGTTGTTATTCTTGAAATATCGTTTGTTCTCGTCACTACTACGAAATCAGGGTATTTATTAGCCCCGCCACAGATTTTATTATTTTACATGTGAATACAGAGGCACGTATATTACTATATCTGAAATTGTTTTTTGATAGGGGTCTGGTTTCAGAAAAAACAAATTGATAGCTGCATTTCAATATAGTGATTTCTTCTGTAATCACATGAACTTAATTGTATGCATTTAGAAACATTTTGCCGAGAATGTGTCCACAGGCTTTACATACTTCTAAAGGGTCAAGGACCCCTGGGCTTGGTGTAAGCCTGACCCCAGCCCTGCTCCTGGCCTTGCTGGGCCCTGCTGTTGGGAGAGCTGGTGAAGGGAAAACTCAGGCGGGGAGCCTCGGGTCCCAGCGACCTTAGGAAAGCCCTCACATGTTCTATTGCTGCCCTGTGGCGGCCCTCATCAAGTCCTTTCTCCTCCATTCTTTGCTTTTCTTTCTCCTTCCTTTCCCCTTCATTACCCTCCCACCCGCACATGCTCTGAGCCTTTCCTGCAGCCTATCTTTGAACATCTCTGAGGATGATGTCTTTTCCTGGCTCCCTGGGTGACACTGTCACCAGCTGTGGCTCGTTAGATGCGCTAAAGAGAAACCAACCCCATCCCTCAAGGGCAGGAGGAGTCTGGTTCAGGCAATTAGCACTGGAGGGGACCAGGGGCATCTCAGCAGTGAGAACAATGTGGCGGGGGGTGGGGGGCGGGTGCCTGCGAAGTAGGTAGCAAGGCTCTGACCCCCGCCGGAGGCATCAGAGGTTCATCTGCCTCTGGTGGGTACCGAGGCCACCAGTCTCCCGCCATCGAGGGAAGGACGGTGCAGTCCCTGCAAGGAGGCTGTTTTCTCTGTACAAAGCAGCCCCACCCAGGATCCACCCCTGAAGCTGGGCCCTAGCAGCTGAGCTAGGCGTCTGCAGGTCAGGGCAGGGGCTGCCCTGTGTGCCCGCCAGAACCCAGGAGCCAAGAGCAGCACCTCCGTGGGGCTGTCCCAGAGTGCAGGCAGTGTGGCTCTGCAGAAGCCGGGCCCTGGGGAGGGGCCGGGGGCGGGCTGGGGGCGGGGCAGAGGCCTCGAAGCAGGTGCGGAGAGTCGGTGCTCCCCACCCCCGCCGCCTACCGACCTTCCTCCCAGCCCTGTTTTTGCCAAGACCAACTATACAGATTACAAACTGACCTATTCCTCTTTGGCATCATAGAAAAATAACCTGTCATCCACAAAGCCAGGCGGGACTCAGCCTGACCTGTGGGCCTCCGCCCACCTGAAAACATCTGCTCATCTTTTAAGACCCACCTCAAGGGTCAGCTCCCCCTGCAGCCTGACCCTCACTGCCCCGCTGAGGTAGAACGGCTCTCATCACAGTATCTGTAACACACACGTTTCTCCCTTTTGGGGTTATATTTCTCTTTCCCCGACTCGGCTATGAGCTCTGTGAGGATAAGAGCTGTGTTGGTTGAATCTGCTGGCATGCAGCAGACACCTGCTGAGTGGTTCCTGAATGAATGTATGAATGAATGAATGAGGCAGTCAATCCTCCTCATTCTGAGGCAGGAGTGCAACCAGCAGGGGGACAAGTGCTCAGGTCCAACTGACTTGTTGGTACTTGTCTGAGGTACTTGTCTGAGGGGAAACACCCTGGTCTGTTTCTGAGAGGAATTGCCCTGCTTCCTTTCTGAGGGGAGACATGCTGGCAATTTTCTTAGAGAAGTCGCTCCGGCGCCTGACTGAAGGGAGATGCCCTGGTCCCTGTCTTTGGAGAGAAGCCCTTTGCTTTCTCTGCCAAGAGTCACCCTGGTCACCGTCACAGGAGAGACACCCTGGACACTGAGGAGAGGTGCCCAGGTCTCTGTCTGAGAGAAGCTGCCCTGGTCTTTATATGACAGAAGCTGCCCTGGTGTGTGTCTGAGGAGAGACACCCTGGTCCCTTTCTGAGGGGAGATGGCCTGGTCTCTGTCTCAAGGGAGATGCCCTGGTCCTTGTCTGAAAGGAGACACCCTGGTCTCTGTCTCAGGGGAGGCTCCCAGGACTCTGTCAGAGGGGAGAACCCTGGCTTTCAGATGATAGAAATCCCCCTCCAGCTGACCAGTAGGAGGGGGCTGATCCCACGGTGGCTGCTCACGCGCTCCTTCCCAAGCCTGATCCTCTCCCTGAAGCCCCTCCCCGCTCCATCTAGACCTGCTTTTCCTGGCGTGTTATGGGGACTCACAGACAGCTCTGTGGCCAGGGGGACTGAGGCCCACACATCACCCACGTGTCTTGGTCACTGTTGTGACCCGCGAGCCTGCTCTGAGCCTCGCACTTCGTGGTGCTCGAGTCACAGTGCTCAGATCAATGAGAGAATCTCCGATTTGCGTTTGCCCTTGCTTTCCCCTGCTTGGGTCCTCCCCGTAAAAGCAGAGGGGAAAAGGCGCAGGCTGGGTCCTCCCAGACGGTCTTGCTGCCTCCAGAGCTGACAGAAGCTGTGGCTTCTCTTGAGTTTATAAAGCAGGGACCAGGCCACGGCCCCGAGGACGCTGTAGAGTCCGCCGCCTCTTGGGGGACCAGTGGGGACAGGTGGGGCCTCCCTGTGGCCATCTGGGCCCTGTACTTGGCCGGCTCAGTGAGCCGTCCCCATCTGCCCCAGCCCTGAGGCCGCAGGGCCCAGCAGTCTCTCCCGGGCCTCTGCTCTAACCTCTAAAGGCGCGACTGCTCTTGGGATGCCGGTGGGGTAGCCGCTGTCCCCTGGGGAGGCGACCCTCTTACCTGGTTTTCTGAGGTCCAGCTCTGTGCAAGTGAAAGTTCCCGCGAGAGTCCTGTTTTCTGCTTCCCGGTCTGGGAGGAAAGAGTGTCTGGATCTCTTCAGGGAAACGTAGAAATTTCGGCAGCCACAGGAGGACAGGGTAGAGGGAAGACTGAATCTAAACGCCTCCTTCCTTTTTCTCTTGTGTTGCTGGTTGCTGCCTCATGCTTTTTCCTCTCTTTCTATCTCTCAGAAGTTGTGCTGAGAGAAAAAAACACTGGCCAGAGAAGGGATGCACCCTGGACTGGTGTTTGTGGTGTGTCGTGTGTGTGTGTGTGTCGTGTGTGTGTGTGTGTGTCCCCAGAGGCTGGAACCACACAGTTCCTCTGATGAGCCCTGGAGGCGGCCTAGGTACTGATTGGCGGTTGCCATGGAGACCCACCTAAGCCTCTTTCACCTGAGCTGTATTATCTGAAGAGGGAGCCTCTCTGACCTGACAGTCACCTGAGAAGACCCAGGGGGTGAGAGCGGGCCTGTGTCCAGATGGCATTCTCCGCCCCGTCCTCCCCCAGCGGGCAGCTGGGGTGGCACAAACTGGGGGAGCCAGACCTCACATGCTGCACCCTCTGTAGAGCCCTCGGTGGACCTGCTCGGGGCAGGTGTTTCCAGCTACTTGGTGAACGGTTCCTGGCCGTTCCTGGCCACTCTTTCCACCCACTCCGTCCACCAGGAGAGGAGTGATTCAGGAGCCGAGGGCAGGGGCCTCCACCTTTTTTTTTTTTTTTTTTTTTTTTTTTTTGCGGTATGTGGGCCTCTCACTGTTGTGGCCTCTCCCGTTGCGGAGCACAGGCTCCGGACGCGCAGGCCCAACGGCCATGGCTCACGGGCCCAGCCGCTCCGCGGCATGTGGGATCTTTCCAGACCGGGGCACGAACCCGTGTCCCCTGCATCGGCAGGCGGACTCTCAACCACTGCGCCACCAGGGAAGCCCAGGGGCCTCCACCTTTAATCACCGCATCCTCACCTGTCCTCCTCTTTGCTAATCGAAATTCTCTCCTTCCCTCAAGTCAAGCTCAAGTGCAGAAAGTTCTTCTGACGTTCTGGAGGAGGGGCGAGGCTGAGGAAATAATCCAGGGAGAGGAGGAAAGATGGACTGTGAGTATTGAGTTTGAGGTATTTGAGCTAACACGAGGGGCTGGCAGGAGCCCTCCTGTTTCTGTTCTCCCAAATCCCACGTTCACCTCTGGGCCTCCTGCCTGTCTGTGCCCTGGACACTCTCACTTGTAGGCTATTCTGGCTATGGGCCCACGTGGGCCAGACTGCCCCCAGCAGACATCAGAAACCGACGCATGCTGCCCTGTGGGGGGGCCTCGGGGGTGCTCGAGTGGGCACTAAGCTACATGGCAATAGATGCAAGTGATGCTGTACCAGGTACCAGGTGGTAGAGTGACTTCTGGATACATCTTGTCCTGATTGTATTGAAAATAAAGCAGAAGGCATCGTCAAGAAGAAATTAAACCACGCCTGATGAGCTGCCTCATACTGCTCACCCGCCTGCCTGCAGCTTTGACTGTGTTCTTGGGTGAAACGCCACTTTGCGCTTCCTCTGTGGCTGGTTCCATTAGGGTTATCTGCCGTCCCTCCTCATCCAGCTGCTCAAGCAGGGGTCTTGAGTCAGGAGCTGGGCCATATACCTCTCTTGACCAGTTCCCAGCCCAACCGTCCCAAAGACTGGGAAGGTCTCTTGGGGACGGGAGACTCCCATGTTTTGAGGAGCTGAAGTTGTCCTCTTCGCACTCACAGTTCCCTGGTGGCCTCCACCCCAGGACCAGCTAAGGCCAGATCAGCCTGGGGCAAGTAGCCAGGAGTCCCCACCTCTGAGCATCCCACTGCTATCCTGACATCCTGACGCAAGGGCAGAAATTCCAAGGCATTTCCATGCTGGGGAAAAGGGAAGAGCGGGATTTTGGGAAAGTTGCTAAAAAGTGACGAGAAGAGGTCAGTGACTAAGTCACCAATTCGTTCATGCAGCACGTATGTCTAGAGCACTGTTGTGTGCAGGCATACCAGTTGCTGACTGAGGGTGCGTGACCCCATTCCCCTCCCCCTCGCTCCACGCTTCCCAGCCAAGCCCCCGTGAGGCTGGGTCAGACGAGTAGAAGGTGGAATTCTTGCAGGAGAGTGGGGAGCAGAGGCAGTATTAGGGTTCAGAGCTAAATGCCTTTATCTTCCTACTGTATAATCTTGGGTCCACCACAGACCATTCTATTTGCATGAAAAAATTCATCCCGTGGATTAGTCTTAAAACCTCACCCTCGGATGGGAGGGAGACGCAAGAGGGAGGAGATATGGGGATATATGTATATGTATAGCTGATTCACTTTGTTATACAGCAGAAACTAACACACCACTGTAAAGCCATTATATTCCAATAAAGATGTTAAAAAAAAACCTCACCCTCAAATACACACACACACACACACACACACATACAATTAATGTAAAAGAGATCATGCCGGTTCTGAGCCATCAAAGGACTCTCCCTCCGCAGCAGTGTGCTAAAGACTCCTGACCTGTGACTCTGGGGAACATGCACGTAGATGACCAGGTTCTTAGCATCCTCCCTCTTGACACAGCTGGCCCCTTCCCTGTACTTTTCAGTGACGCCTTCAACCAGGAGAGGGGGGTCCCCGCCTCCCTCCTCCCTCCCCCACCTGCTGCCTTGGCACCACAAAGAGGGCTCAGTGTTTGTTTTGACTGCTCATTTCTTTTCATCTGTTAGCCTGTGGAGGCTTTGTGATTATCCACGCTGAGTGTGAGTTTGTGCTGGGGAGAGAAGGTGGTTGTAGTGTTTTTCTCTCATTCAGCATCAATGGAGGTTGTCAAAGCATAGGTAAATATTCAGCAACCATTCCATTCAAATGGAGAAACACCAGTGGGGCCCGTGACATTGCCTCACAGATGGCGTTTGATGAATAAATTGCAGATGTGGAACTAGTAAGCCATTGGGTGCAGGGCTGGATTAAAAACTGTGAGGAAATTGGAGGAGAGCCCTGATCCCAGATGTCAGGCTGCTCTTGTCGGGTGCTTTTCCTGTTCCCTCCTCCTTGGCTTCCTTCCAGCCTGTGGGAACCAGTCCAAGCCATTCCTAAGCACTCGGTCATGCATTGGGTTTTCAGAGCCCTGCAGAAGGTTTGTGTAGCCTGACTGAGAGTGAATGAAACTGACACAGTAGACATAGGTACAGACCAGACTTGCATTTACCCATGCTCTTCGCTCTGGGCAGCCCTCCTTCCACTCCTGTGGCCACATTTCCTTCTCCAGCCAGAGGAAGCATTGCAGCTGACTACAGGAAAATGAGAACCTCACCGTCTCCCAGCTGGCTTGCTTAAGCCCCTGCTGCTTCTCTCCTTCTTTTCCCTTTCCCCTCTCTTCCATTTAGCCTCATTCTGTTATATATATATAATTCATTTATTCACTAGGTGTTTATTGACCATCTATTCTGTGCTAGATGGCACCTTCATGCCCCATTTCTGTAGAATTCACTTACCAGTGACTTCTTTTAGGTTCTGCCCTATGGTTTGACTGATCTGAGACCCTGGGCAAAACCGGCCAGCTGTCCATCAAAGAGTCCTGACGTGTCTTCCGGACATGTCCCCTCTGGTTTTTCCATCTTCATCCCAAGGAAATAATTACTCCACCCCATCTTGTCTGATGCCTTTGTGCACGACGCACGCTTTGCCCCAAATGCCCTCTACCTGGGGCGGGGGCGGGGGGCGGGGAGATGGGTCTTACTTATCTCTGGAAATTTACTCTAGTGATAAACCTCAGTGAACTTTGCTCTCCACTCTCCGAAGCTTCATTCTTCTCTCTGTATATACAATCAATCCTCATTACTCACAGTTGCAAGGCTGTCTACTCACTGAAATGTATTTGTAATCCCCAGATCAATGCTCCTGGCAGTTTTGCGTCATTCTGGACATCTACAAAGTGTTAAAAAATTCGACATTCCCAGCTGAAGTGGAACGAGGAAGTCCTCTGCCTTCCTGTTTTGGCTCTCAGACTGTAAACAAATGTCCTTCTCCTGGTCTATTTAGTGTCCCACTTTCCCCACTTTGTGCTTTTTGCTGGTGATTTCACTGTCTAAAATGGTCCCCAAGTGTAGTGCTGAAGTTCTGTCTACTGTTCCCAAGCACAAGAAGGCTGTGATGTGCCTTATGGAGAAAACACGTGGGTGGGTTAGATGAACTGCATTCAGGTGTGTTTTACTGCTGTTGGCTGTGAGTTCAATGTTAATGAAACAACAGTACATATGAGTAAGGTGTCTTTGAACAGAAACACACATAAAACAAGGTTGTGTATTGACTGGTTGACAAAAATCTCCTGACCAGGGGTTAACCTGGAACCTAACTGTGTATTTCCCCCAGGAGCAGTGGTTCAGTTCTGGCAGCAACATTCAGAACATGACAACTGCAAATAATGAGAATCCGTGGAGCTTCACCCTGTTGGCTGAGCCTCCCTGCAGAATAAGGACCCTTCAAGGGCTAGGAGCCCAAGCCCCAGCATGTGGTAAAAGGTCAATGCACTTAGAGAAGGCGACAGCCAGAGCCCCCTGAGCCTGCTGTCTGTGCTCAGCGGGTGTCCTGGACCTGCCCCTGCCCTCCTGAGCCTGCAGGAGCCTGAGATGAGCTGTCACAAGCTCGAGGGCCCACAGACCACAGACATAAGCCAGACAGGAGTGGGCTGTGAGGGGCTGAGGTCACCCATGGGCGAGAGTGTGCACAGGCCAGCAGAAGCGGGTGACAGGAGGGCTGTGGGAGGGAGGCCCAGGAGCCTGGACACTCTACAGTGTAGGATGCCAGTCCAGGTCCAGGGGGTAGGAAAGCAGGGGAACCCCTCCTGCTCAACCTGGAAATGCTTCTAGGAGGAGGCCAAGTACCGGCAAATCAATGGGAAGAGGGGGCCATGGTGTGGCCCAACATTAGAAGAACAAAACCTGAAGTGACACAAGCTTCTGCGGGCCCTCTGGCTGGGTACTGACGTGGGGCCACAGAGGGGATGCCCTGGGCCTGGGAAAGAAAAGAGGTGGTATTAGTGAAAGACGCAGGAGCAGGTGTGATGTGCCGGATGAAACAAATTGTCACACGCGGACCTGAATGTCCCACGTGAATCTTAATAGATTCTGAAATCAGTTTCCAAAGAAGAATGCTGGTGAGTCCAGGGCAATGGTAGCAGCTCGGTAGTTAGTACGCTGCCTGGCTCCTGAGGGAGTGCTCGGACTGGGCACGGAGAATGAGGGGGAGGGTGAAATTGTCTGGGATTTCTGACTTGGTGGTGGTGAGACACGACACCCGGGGGGAGCAGCAGACTGGAAGGGAAGCTGGGCTTGGCTTTGGCAGTGTGGACGGGGAGGGGCAGACGTCTTTGTGACTCCCAGGAGGACAGGCCCAGTGACCAGCCCCACACTCAGAGGATGGGTTTGGCTAAAGACAAAGATCTGGGGGTCATCAGGGTCAAGGTAGATGTTCAACCTTGGACACAGGTGAGCAACTCAGATCACACAGGGCCAGAAGAGAAGAGAGTCTGGGACTGACCCACAGGGCCAGCAGAGAAGCAGGCGGAGAAAGGGCGACGGAACCTCGTACCGTGTGCTTGTTTCAGCTGCATTCCCGCCAAAGTCCGTACTAAGGAAAAAAGAAGAGCTAAATAAGCATTGTTTGGTAATGTGTCTCCCTAGTATCCAGACATGATCCTGGGGCCCAGGCAACATTCTAGACTGGATTAAACAGGCAGTATGTGAACATTTAGAAAAGGAAGTGCAGATCATGCAGAGTTAGCAGATGCCTGCTGACAGCAGGTCAGGGGAAAGACCCCAGAGAGACTGAAGAAGGAACGTCGGGGTCAGCGGTGGTGCCTCTGCTGTCCCCATCCCCATCGCATCCCCGTGGTCCTCATCTGCATCGAGGGCAGCTCTGGCAGGCAGTTCTATTTGAACTCAGAGGCTTCTTTAATTGACAATGTCCCAACCCAGGCTCACAATCCCCTGAGGCCCAGAAAGCATACTGGGCCCACCTGCAAGTGTTGTCCCCAAATGTGAGACAGTATCACTGGGGACAATCTTCAACCAGTGGGGGCTGAAAGCTGGCAAATAAATGCTCCAGACTCCCACCCATCAGGTGAACGGTTCTTGAAGGCATGCCATCCCAATTCCCAGGGGGTTCCCAGGGGATCTTACCCTGTTGCCCTCAGCAGTGGCCTTGACAACACACCCTTAGGCTGGTTTTCCCTCCTTCCTATCTCACTCTCCTTGTGCCCTCACTTCTGTTTCCCAGATCACCTCCCAAGTCCTGGGATCTGCACCCAAGTCCTCATCTCAGGCTCTGCTTCTGGGATGGCCAGAGAGGAAAAGCCAGGAATGTAGGTGTGGTCTGTGATGTTAAATACTACCAAGATTTCAAGTAGAATGATGTCCAGGAAGAACCATTAGCAGCAGGGAGGTGGCGCAGGTCACTGGGGGACACTGCCATTGGAGCATGGGGGTGGGACAAGTACCCCGGGGGGCTGCCACCCCTGCGTGCAGAGTCTGTTCTTGCTCTGTGTGAGCTTTAACACAGGGCTCAGTGCCTCCCTCCGTCTCCAGGAGGAAGCATTCCCTAAACCAGTGTTTACTGAAGACTCTATAGACAAGATGAATAAAGGGGTTTTCATTGCGCCCTGCACTGCAAAGTCTGTCAATTTCCTTTGGACAACTGACTCTGCTCAGCCCCTTTCATGAGCCACCACCAGGTCCCCCCTTTCTGTTGGCTCCTGTCTCCTGGTCCTGGACACCCCTCCTCCACGCAGCCCGGCTGCCTCTCTCTGGGCTCATACATTCAGTGATGCTGGGAGGTGAGCCCAGAGTGGGGCCTGAGGTGCTGAGTGCCCCTGTCCCCCCGGGGTTCCCACAGCAGTAATGTGTCTCCTCCCACAGCGGCCTTTTACAGAGAAGACATGCCAAGGACAAGAGTAAGGCTGATCTAACGCAATCTTCCCCACCCTTCAGAGTGGATGCCTTGCTGTTGCTCTCGAAGGGCTGAGAACAATTCTTTCTGGAAGTCTTTCCCCCAGGATGTTCTCTGATAGACTCATAAGTAGCTAGAATTCCCTGTAGGAACTCCAAGTGCTCGGTTTTTCCTTCACCACATCCTCTCTTCCCTGCACATCCCAGCCCTCATCCATTTCCCCAACAAAGGATTACTAAGCACGTGTTGTGTCAGCCCCAGGGCTGGGTGCCAAGGCGGGAGGTGCAGAAGACAGGTTGTCTGTGGTCTGTGTCCTCGGGGACTCCCAGCCACAGGAGGGGAACCAGGTTGCAGAGATCCAGAGACGCACACCCCACCCAGAGCAGCCCCTGGCTTCCCGCTTCCCACTCCTCTCCTATATCATCCACACCTCATTCTTGACCCTGGGCTGCTCTACTGAGAATCCCAGAGCAGCAGGGGGCTTGACTGCCCTTTACTCCTGAAGCTGCTGAGATAATGAGTTCAGAAAGGGCAAGCAACTGGCTCATACAGCACAGCAAATACCCTGGACAGCTATCTTCTAAGCCTTAGTTATGACCACCTAATACATCTCATTTTTTGTGTGTAACAAGCCTGTTTATCTGGAGGGGCTAAGGAGGTGGTGGTGGTGGTGGTGTGTGTGTGTGTGTGTGTGTGTGTGTGTGTGTGTGTGTTGAGCAGAATTCCATGTTACTTACTTTTCTCATAATCCTGGAAGGCTGCTTGGAAGAGGAGGTATTTCGGCCATTTTCAGAGACAGAAGGGTAGGGGATTGGACCTGAAATCTGGGGCTGATGAAGGAGTCAGGATATGTGGTACCACTGCAAGCCGAGGCTGAGCACCTGTCCTGTGTTGGACCCTGTGCTGGCTGCTGGAAATTGCCAGAAGGTAGCAGCAGGCTCTTCAGGATTTCTTCACCAGTGCCCTTGGTTCTTTTCCCAGAAGATAAACCAAAGGCACTTTAACCTCCTGCTGCTAAACAACCAATCAGGAAAGAAGAAAGACCAGAGCCATCCAAGCAACCCCAAGAGAAGCAAAGCGGGCTGCAACCCAGTGTCAAAGCACCAGCACGTGCCTCGCTGGGCCAAGAGGGCCCCTTTCATTTCTCGGTGGAAGCCAAGTGCCTTGTTAGAGCTGCCAGAAGCCTATAATCTCTGGAAACTTCATGGAGAGGAAACTGGAAACAAGAATTGAAAAAGTTAAGATTTAGAAACGTGCACTGACCCATACCGGAAGCAATCTAGCTGTCCAATAATTGCGGGGGGATGAGGGTGGGGGGGTACTTACAAATTATGGTACCTCAGTGTCCCAGACTTTAACAAGCCATGAGACAATAATGATGACAAAACTTGCTTCTAGCTTCCCACCCTGTGAGAAACGGTAGGCTCCACCATGGTGGTCGGGCCCGGGGATGAAGCAGGGAGGTAAAGAGCGTGGAAGAAAACACCTGGGTTGAGGTGGAATTACCTTATTAGCCTGAGTGAAGACTATGATTGTACATCTGCTGGGATTCTTTCCAAAATGTTCAAATTGTGGTCTCATTAGCCTTTTTTTAAAAAAATAAATTTATTTATTTACTGTTGTTGTTGTTGTTGGGTCTTCGTTGCTGTGTGCAGGCTTTCTCTAGTTGTGGCGAGCGGGGGCTACTCTTCATTGTGGTGTGCAGGCTTCTCACCGTGGTGTCTTCTCTTGTTGTGGAGCATGGGCTCCAGGCATGCGGGCTTCAGTAGTCGTGACACGGGCTCAGTAGTTGTGGCTCGCGGGCTCTAGAGTGCAGGCTCAGTGGTCGTGGCGCAGAGGCTTAGTTGCTCCACGGCATGTGGGATCTTCCCGGACCAGGGCTGGAACCCGTGTCCCCTGCATTGGCAGGCGGATTCTTAACCACTGTGCCACCAGGGAAGTCCCCCATTGCCTTTTAAAAACCAGAGTATAATATAGAAAAAGGACTCTTGAAGGAAAAGAGAAGCTTATCCACTTATTTCCTATCTGGCAGCTTCGCCGTTTCCATTAAGTTCACATGTTTCCTTGCATATGTGAAGCTCAGAGAAAACTGTAGAGCTTCTTTTGAGCCTGCACATTTCTTCAAAAGGTGGTTGAGGGCTTCCCTGGTGGCACAGTGGTTGAGAGTCCGCCTGCCGATGCAGGGGACACGGGTTCGTGCCCCGGTCCGGGAAGATCCCACGTGCCGCAGAGCGGCTGGGCCTGTGAGCCATGGCCGCTGAGCCTGCGTGTCTGGAGCCTTTGCTCCGCAACGGGAGAGGCCACAACAGTGAGAGGGCCGCGTACCGCAAAAAAAAAAAAAAAAAAAAAGGTGGTTGAATTCAGACTCCCTGTCTTTCTTTGTTTTCTCAGCAGGCTAAAAAAGGACATGCACATAATAGTTCAATCCGTAGGAACAAAAGCCTCTTCTCGGATCTGAAGTTGGGAAACATCTCCTGGGGAACATGTACTGCTAACTATTTAGCCTACGCCATGCAAGGGTGAAAAGTTGTACAAGACCCTGATTCTGGGAATTGACTAATCTGTTTTGTGACTTCACCAAAGAAGGACTAAACATAGAAATCCAACCTCCTAATTCAGTGGTAGAGTCATTATGCCCATGAGGGAAAATAAGTTGCAGTCAACTTGCATTTGCATTGCCCCTGGAAATTTACAAAACATTTTCACATCCTCTGTCTCATTAACAAGTACGGCTCCTCCCCTCACATGAGCCTGATGAGGAGGGGAGGTAGAGTCCTGTGTGCTGGGGCTGTGAGGAACTCTCAGGGCTCACCCTCTGATTTCTGGGAGTCTCAGTAGCCATTTGCTCCCTGGTGTCTGTGATGAGTTACCCAGATCCATCCTGATCCTCCGGGGAGTGCAGCATAGAGGCAGAGGGCCTCACAGGTGAGAAGTGGGGGGCTCTTTAAAGTTTCTTCCCTCTAGTTTCAAATCTAGGCTGAGCACTTGTTTGCTGTGTGATCCTAGCTTTGTGTCCCAAGTTCTCTGAGCCCAGCTATAATTTGGAGCTAACAACACCTTTGTTGTAGGGTTGCTGTGAGGATTAAAGGAGATATATATGGAAAGCATCTTGTGCAGTGCCCTGCTCAGAATAGCCCTTCAATAAACACCAGCTAGTCCCAGATTGGCCACCCCCAGCCTCAGTTTCTCTGTATCACTGCACTGGCACATTCAGGAGCAGAGTCCTTGGCCCCAGTCACCTTAATTCTCTCTAACGAAAGACACCCCAACAGTGCAGACCTTAGTTCTGGGGGAGACAGCAAGGAGGTGAACCAGCTTCCTCATTCCCATGCCCCTCCCCAGACGCTGCTGGAGCCCTCAGTGAGGTGCCGCTGCAGGGGAACTCAGCTCTGTCCCCAGGGGCAGCTTCTGGCTATGGTGAAAGACTCAGTCAGGGTCCCACTGCTTCCCACTGACCTGCTAGGCCAACCCCTGAGACCCCAGACGGTGTATCCGGAGAGAGGCTTTGCTCCCTGGGCTGCTTTCAGGGCCAGACTTAGGGGCTTTGTGAGACTCGGGGCAGGGAGGCTGGGACGTCCCTCAGAGTCCTCCCTGAATCTTGGGGAGACGATCACTCTGGCCCTTGTTTATCTGTGCAAACCCAGCTAGGACGGGGTGAGGCTGGCAGCCACGTCTTGAATGCCCTTAGGCCCGCTCCCTCTGCTTTGTCCCCTCCTATCTTCTTATAGCTGCTGCTTCACACACATCAGGTATTTGCCTGGCTCCCGGAGGTGTCTGACTTTACAGTTCCTGCACAGAGCCCCACGGCCGCTTACCTAGGTGCTCAGTCTCTCTAATATAATAACAGGAGGAAGAGCCTGGCCCTTTTTGAGACCCATCTCACCCTCACAGTAGCCCCCTAACGAACACTAAGTAACGGTGTTCTTAGTACCCCCATTTTGCCAATGAAAAAACTGAGGTTCAGGGAGTAATTGTTGAAAGTTTCAGAGCTGAAATTGGCAAACTCTAAAGGCCAGGCCCTTTGTGTTACACCAGGGACCTGAGCTATCACCCGTGGTTCTGGTGATGGCTGCAGTGAGTCAGAGGCCCCCTTGGGCTGACGAAACAGGGAAGGAGCCTGGTTCTTAAGGAGCCTGGACCTGTGGCCAGGGCCTTATTCCCATGGCTTTCGAGAAGTGGAGCCAACCCTAGGCACGCACTGCCACCCCACGCACCCTGACCCAGAGCCCTGTTGTCCACAGAACTGCCCAGCGAGCTGCCCTCAGGCACCCTATTAGGGCTTCACCTCCTACCTCTATGCCTCCTCTTCAATCCTTATTCACTGGGTCAAACTCAACCATCCCCAGCTCCCTTGTCTGAGGGACGGGAGCAGAGCAGGGTCGACTGCAGTGCTCAGAATTCTCTGTCGGCCCCTGAGGCTCCTACTTGTTTACGCAGAAGTCGGGCGCCACACCTGAGAGGCTGCTCAGAGAGCTCAGCTGGGCTCCCCCTGCCCGCCTCAGTCCCTGGGGCACCTGAGTCGGCAAACATGGCAGCGAGAGTCACCTGCCCTCATTACCTGGCACCATCCTGCACTCAAACTTCCCTCCCTCACAGCCAAGTAGACACGGAGACACTCAAGCCTGGGCTCCAGCCAGGAGACCAGGCTATTCTACTAACAACATGCAGAGTCATTCTGTCCCCGAGAGTTCACTGAAGCCTCACCTCCCAAATGTTCTAGCATGGCTTCCTCCACTTTGGGGTCCTGAAATTTGGTGCTATCAAATGATGCTTTTTTTTTTTTTTTGGAATATAGTTGCTTTAAAACGTGTTAATTTCTGCTGTACAACACAGTGAATCAGCCATGCATATACATATATCCACTCTCTTCTAGACTCCATTCCCATATAGGTCATTACAGAGCACCAAACAGAGTTCCCTGTGCTCTACAGTAGGTTCTTGTTAATTATCTTTTATATATAGTAGTGTGTATATGTCAATCACAATCTCCCAGTTTACCCCCCCAGTCCCCCTTGGTAACCATAAGTTTGTTTTCTACATCCGTGAATCAATTTCTGTTTTGTAAATAGGTTCATTTGTACCATTTTTTAGATTCCACATATAAAATGATGCTTGTTTATAATCCACCTTCTTCCAGAGACTGCCTTATACATAGTAGGCACTATAATACATTGGTTAATGGAAAAAAATATATTTATATTTAATTATATGCAATACAAGATCAAATTAAATTTTTAAAATAGATACTGGGGCTTCCCTGGTGGCACAGTGGTTGAGAGTCCGCCTGCCGATGCAGACCTGGGTTCATGCCCCAGGTCTGGGAGGATCCCACGTGCCGCAGAGCGGCTGGGCCCGTGAGCCATGGCCGCTGAGCCTGCACGTCCGGAGCCTGTGCTCCACAATGGGAGAGGCCACAACAGTGAGAGGCCCACATACCACAAAAAAAAAAATTAAATTAAAAAATTTAAAAAATAAATAAATAAATAAAATAGATACTAAGACCCAGGCTGTGGTCTTGAAATTCCATTTATCCCTGAAACTAATGACAATTTCTTAGAGAAGAGGCTAATTCCAGGTCCAGGCAGGAAACGTACAGATGAACCTGGAACTTTGTATAGTATTGGCTTGGCCAAAAAGTTCGTTCTGGTTTTTCTGAAACATCCTATAGCTTTTTGGCCAACCCCATACATAGCAAGGAAACAATCAAAGATGGCTAGGGTCTACAGACTGGATGGTAGTTAGACCAAAGCTGGTTTTATGAAGTACCCAGCCATGTTGGGGAGATGCACATACCAAGGACCTGTGGGCAGCCTCTCAAAAATGTGGGTCACCCCTCAGAGCTGATGGGGACCTCCAGCCAGCAAGAAGCCAGGGCCCTCAGTTCTAGAACCTCAGAGAAATCTGTCAGCACCTTGACTGAGCCTGGAAGCAGAGTCTTCCCCAGTCAATTTTCCAGATGAGAACACATCCTAGCTGACACCTGGATGGCAGCCTGGAGATTCTAAGCAGAGGACGCAGCTAAGCTGTGTCCAGACTCCTGGCCTGCAGAAACTATGAGATAATGTTATAAATATGTACTGGTGCTTTAAATTTTTATTTATTTATTTATTTATTTTTGGCTGCGTTGGGTCTTCGTTGCTGCATGTGGGCTTTCTCTAGTTGCGGTGAGTGGGGGCTACTCTTCGTTGCGGTGCACGGGCTTCTCATCGTGGTGGCTTCTCTTGTTGCGGAGCACAGGCTCTAGGCACGAGGGCTTCAGTAGTTGTGGCTTGTGGGCTGTAGAGAGCAGGCTCAGTAGTTGTGGCACATGGGCTTAGTTTCTCCGCGGCATGTGGGATCTTCCCGGACCAGGGATCAAACCGATGTCCTCTGCATTGGCAGGCAGATTCTTAACCACTGCACCACCAGGGAAGTCCTAACTGTGTATTGTTTTAAGTTGCTAAGTTTATGGTACTATTTTTTTAATTTTTTTTTTTTTTTTTGGTGATACACGGGCCTCTCACCATTGTGGCCTCTCCCGTTGCGGAGCACAGGCTCCGGACACACAAGCTCAGCGGCCATGGCTTATGGGCCTAGCCGCTCTGCGGCATGTGGGATCCTCCCGGACCGGGGCACGAACCCTTGTCCCCTGCATCGGCAGGCAGACTCTCAACCACTGCGCCACCAGGGAAGCCCCTGTGGTACTATTTTTACATAGCAAAAGAATACTAGTTGGAGACTTTCATTTCTGTCACAGGCCATGGGTAAGGAAGGCCGCACACCCTTTCCCCCATCTACCCTTGTCCCAGTATACGTATTCCCAGCTGAGCAGACACTGAGGACCATGGCGGCTTGGACCCAGCAACTGAGGGAGATGAGAGGGAGCTCCTGTCTCCTCAAGCCCCCTGCCCCCCGGGAGGCTGCACCACCTGCCGTAGCCTCTCTAGACAAAAAGACAGCAGAATTATTCCTCACTGCACAGGAAGAAGCCAGGGGCTGCCTGGAGATTAGCAGTAGGGCCAGACCAGGGCAGACAGTACATCTATGACATAGGTCAGCTCATCCCCCTCCTCCAATGCAAAACTGACCAGGCCACTCACTTGTAACTTTTATGGACAAACTGGGGCTGTGGAGTTGGAATCACGAAATGTAGAGAATCCCGAAATCAGCAGCAGGAGGTGAGGAGTGAGGAGGCTGAGGGAGGAGTTTATTTTATTTCTGTAGAGAGGAAGGGACCATTGAGATGCCCTTGGATGCTTTCTTGCTCCTGGCTCCTCCCAGCCTCCTCCTGCCCCTGGGATTTGCTAACTGTGATCTCACTCAGGGCCTCCACCCTTGCTGTTCTTGTAGCATGGATCACAGGCTGGTCCTGTCTCTCTGCTCAAAAAAAAAAAAAAAAGTCACTTCCTCCCTGACACTCTCTAACGCAGGTACCCACCCGCTGCACCCCTCCAAGATATCTCTATTACCATGTTTTTATTTTCTTCACAATACTACCATCTGAAGTTGCTATTTATCCTTTTCTTCATTATTTGTCCCACTAGAATGCAACCTCAAGCCTTGTCTGTCTCATTCTTGGTTGTTTCCCTGAGTACCCAGCACAGTGCAAGCCTCCAAGAACTTTTTGTGGAATGAATGAGTTCTTAGTCAGCGCAGTCACCATTCTAGGTGGTTCTGTGTCACAGTGATGCTTGTAGGGCCGCTTCTCAGCCCTGCCTGCTGGCTTTGGGGTAATTTCACAGGCTCTGAGCCTAACTGTTGGGCTTTGAAGCCCTGGTCTGCCTCTTCCTGTGTGACCTTGGAAAAGTAACTTAACCTCTCTAAACCTTCATTTCTTCATCTGTAAAACACAGTCATAATAAAACTACCTACCTTGTAGGTTACTATGAGAATTAAAGGAGATTAGCACAAAGAGCCTGGCACAGAACAAACAATAAATCTGAGCTTTTCCAACCTCAAATCAACAGCACACCAACTTGTAACAACAGATGACACTTTCTTGTCCTGCTGGCTACCCTCTCTCTTGGCTTTATCTTTTGCTTTATGTTCACCCTACTTTTATTTCTCCTTTGTCCTGCTGTTCTGCCCTATCTATTTAGAAACATTTTTATTGTGATTTAGAATATATAAGACAAGGGCATAAAGCCGAACTATGCCATTTAACAAATAATTAACAGTCTCTTATGATCTTTTTGTGTTCAGCTTTACCTGTAGGGATGAGCTTTTTCATTCTTGATATTGGCTGTCAGTGTGATGTTGGATTTTTTTTTTTCTTGATCAGTATCAACAGAGGTTTGTCATTTTTACTGGTCTTTTCAAGGACCAGTTTCTAGATTTGTTTATCCTCTCATGTATATATTTTCCCTATATCTTTTTTAATCAAAGCATAATTTACACATAATAAAGTGCACAGACTTTAAGGATACTGTTCTCTGATTTTTAATGATTGTATTTACACTGTATAACCACATCTGAGTCAATATATAGAAACATTTATCACCCCAGAAAGTTCCCTCTTGCCTCTAGTTAATTCCGCACCCTCCCCAGAGGCAACAACTGTTTTGATTTCTATCTCCATAGATTCGTTTTGCCTGTTCTGAAAATTCATATAAATGAAATTCCTTTTGCTCAATACGTTGGTTTTTTTAAAATAATTTCAAATTTAAAGAAAAGTTGCAAGAATGGTAAAAGAACTCCATATCCTTCCTTCTCACCCAAATTCCCCAACTGCTAACATTTCATCTGCTCACTCCCTTAATCTTTCTAGTTTTATATATTATCCATTATCATTTGTCTCTTTCCTGTGTCATTTGAGAACAAACTTCAGACAAAAATGCCCCATTAAAGTGAGAGAGTGGCATGGACATATATACACTACCAAATGTAAAATAGATAGTGGGAAGCAGCCGCACAGCACAGGGAGATCAGCTCGGTGCTCTGTGACCACCTAGAGGGGTGGGATAGGCAGGGTGGGAGGGAGGGAGACACAAGAGGGAGGAGATATGGGGATATAGGTATATGTATAGCTGATTCACTTTGTTATACAGCAGAAACTAACACACCACTGTAAAGCAATTATACTCCAATAAAGATGTTAAAAAAAAAAAAGTCCCATTACCCTTAAGTACTCCGGTGTGGGCATCCCCCAAAACAAGAGCCCTCACCCCCAGGCTCCAGGTATGAACACTAGGAGGTGGGGACCAAGTTGGGGGAGGGGTCACCTGGCATCTGTCTGTCACACCAACCAGAGCTCAGAGTTCATGAATAAATGTAATTGCCCTCCCCGTCCATGATGTGCTTTTTTTTTAATTACTTGGGATTTATTTTTGGTTGGAGAATGACCTCTTTCCCCTGTGTATACAGTCTTGATTACTGACAATAGTCAGTGAGGTGTCCTGCTTTTCTCCAGCCAAGGCTGTCCCGATACCACAGCTGGACAACTGAACACACCCTCTGCAGGGACTTTGAATCTGGACAGAGTGATGCAAGGGATGGAACACTTCATCGTTGGTACAGGGGTGAGCATACTGACTTTGTCTCTTTGGGGGAGTCAGGGCATGTCAGTAACTCACACACATCTATAGGGGGTTGCAAGGAAATGCATAGGGGGCTCTCTATGTAAACAGAGGCTTCAGGTCAGAGCTGAATTAGAACCAAAGAAAGAGCCCAAATTGGGCGGGGTGGGGGGGGGCGGGGAGAGGGGAATGGCAGGCAGAGAGAGGGGCAAGACCTTAGGGGCAGCAGGGCCTGCAGGGTGACCTATATCAACAGTTCTCAAACTTGAGCATGCCTCAGAATCCCCCAGAAGGCTTGTTAAAAACACAGAGGGCTGGGCCCACCCCCAGGGTATCTGTCATTGGGACCGGGCGTTGGTCCAGCCCAGTGCCCTCTAATTGTGAGCAGCAGCGACATCTTGTGGTGAGCAGGGGAACGAACCTTGCGTTCCCTGAGAACCTCAGCCCCGGCGGTGCCCTTGGGTCCAGGACGGTGAGGGCCAGGGCAGCACAGCCCGGATAGAAGCCAGTAGGCCCAGTCCTTGCCCCAGAGTGTGCGGGCACCTGAATGCCTCATTTTACTCTAGAGACGGGGAAAACTACTCTTGTTTCCTGGAACTTTCAGCTTCATTTCAGAATACTTCCATCTTGATTTTTGTAAATAACATTTTTCCCTGGTCTTTTCACCCCCCAAAAGGCCAAGGCCTGTGAACCAACACCTTGAAGTCTCAGCCACACATGGGGCGGTTCCCGAGTCAGGAGACTGACTTTCGGAACGAAGTCCCTCACAGCCAAAAGACCATTGGATGACATGAGCTATTATTATCCCTGGTAGCTTGACATCAATCTATGGCAGGATTTTCTAACTGATTAAGGTTGTAGTAATGATATGTGAGTGGGTGGAGAAGGGAGCCTGTAGGCCTGGGCAGTGCCAACCTCTGTTTCCTCTGCTCATGTAGCTGGTAACCTGGTAGACCGGGGCGTCAGAATTTCTGGAGTTGGGCAGACACTGGGGAAGTGAAGCAATGCTGGGCTTGTGTCTGAAAGAGCCGTGGGTTTGATTCCCGGCTCTGCCTCTGCGCTGTGAATCCTGGAGCACCTCGCTTCTGACCAACTGAGTTTGTTCATTCGGAAAATGGGGGGCATGACATCATTCGCTCATGCGAAAGTGCCCTGTGTGGCACCGGATGGACTCTGGGTAAGAGAAGGTCAGCTTGTGTCATCTGGAGGCGGCATGAGGGGTCCAGGAGGGGAAGGAAGTGAATGGTTCCATCCTCCACGCCCACCCCCATGCCCCCACCAGGCCCAGGCAGGCACCTCTGACCTCCAGCCTGGCCTGGGCCTCGGCTTCCCGGGCAGAAGGAGCAGTTGGATGAGCCTCGGAGCTGCCTCCCTGTCTGCGTCCTGTGGAACTTTCGCTTCATGACAGGAGGAGAAATTAATCATTAACCGCCAGGTTAACAGGGCGGCCGGGGCGTGGAGGCTGTGAGGTGCCGCCCCCAGTCCGGGTGGCCCTGGAGGGAAGAGGGGCACAGGCCACCCGCACAGATCCCCACTCTGCGCTGCGCTGGCCGGGTGCCCGGTGCTGAGTCACTGTGGCTTCACCGGCTCCCCCCAGTCTGACCTCCCCCCGACTGGCTCACTCAGCTCAGGCCGCCAGCATCCTTTACACCCCTCATGCCCACCTGCCTCCCGTGGGCTCCTTGGCGCCCTGGCTGCAGAGCCTGGGGGGTGTGAGGGGTGAGAGTGAGGGAGGAGGGGTGCCTTCCCCCCAAACCATAGCCCTCCCGGCTGAGAGGACTGGGCCGCCTCTGCCTCAGCCCCCAACACCCCCTCCCTGCCCTGGACTTGCTATTTCAGAAAGTGAGGGAGCGGAGGTCAGGAGGTGGGGAAAGTCAGCCTCTTGCCCAGCCCTGTCCTGTGGAACTTTCTGAGACGCTGGAAATGTCCCATATCTGCAGGTCCAGTACAGTAGCTAGGGAGCACTCCAAATGCTTAACCTGTGCAACTGAGGAGTTTTTTATTTCATCTCATTTTTATGAACTTAAATTTATTTATTTGGCTGAGCCACCTGCTTGCGGGATCTTAGTTCCCTGACGCCCAGCAGTGGAAGCGCTGAGTCCTAACCACTGGGCCGCCAGGGAATTCCCTGAACTTACATTTAAATAGCTGCATGTGGCCAGTAGCTCCAGGCATGCCCCATCACTCCTCTGTCAGCCCCTCCCCCCAAAAAAATTGTTCTGGAAAAGGTCAGTTAAATTAATGACTACAGGAAGCATGTAACTGGGACTTCCCTGGTGGCGCAGTGGTTAAGAATCCACCTGCCAATGCAGGGGACACGGGTTCGAGCCCTGGTCCGGGAAGATCCCACGCACTGCGGAGCAACTAAGCCCATGCACCGCAACTATTGAACCTGCGTGCTGCAACTACTGAAGCCCATGCGCCTAGAGCCCCTGCTCTGCAACAAGAGAAGACAATGCACAGCCATAACTACAGAAGAGTAGCCCCTGCTCACCACAAATAGAGGAAAGCCCGTGCACAGCAATGAAGACCCAACCCAGCCACACAAAAAAAAACCCAGCATGTAACTAACACAATGTAAAACATCATTACCCTTCCTCCACGGGGTTGGGAGCTCATGCCAAAGGAACAGCTGCCCAGGGACTGGTAATAGGGTTTGGAGGGGCAGGACGCTCTGCCAGCACCTCCAGGCTGTCTTCTGTGAAGGCCACTCCTGAGGTTAAAGCCTTCTTGGGTGCCAGGAGATCTGTAAGACCACCAGTGGAGATGCTCCAGAATTCCAGGGCCTCCCACCTCCAAATCCCAGGGAATTCTCCTTTCTTGAATTCCCCAGTCATGAGGTTGAGGAGGTTACTTAACATTTAATCTGGCACCTACTTGCCAGCAGGTAAGGGGTCACTGCTCCAGCCAAGTTTCACTTTAACTGCAGTGGAGGCTCTGAAGTGACTACACTGGGCAGGCTGACCCCAGGTGCTGTCTGCACTGAGTGGAGTGGAGTGAAACGGGAGAGGCCCCGCAGGAGGCTGTGGTCCCGGGGATGAGGCCACAACAGAAACCAGAGAGAGCAGCCCAGACTGAGTGTCCCCACAGCCCAGAGGCTGTCGGGTGCAAATCTGCCCACATGATCCCCGTGCCTTCCTCCAGTCTGACCCTCTGAACCCCAAGGGATAGCTGAGAGCGTGCAGGTGGGTGCAAGGGACAGGCAGTGGGCATGAGTGCAAAACTGGGGTCGTGGGTGCTGAGGGAACAGGGTTCTGACCCTTGCTGGTCACTGCAAACCTATGTGATGACACATAATTTCTCTGTCTCAGTTTCCCCAGCTGTAAATGTCACTAATCATAACCATCTGGGTTGCTTCCAAGGGTTGCTCTAGGGTTTAAATCAGATAACCGATGTCATTCATTAATCTATTCATTCACTGAGTGTTTATTAAGGACTTGCCTGGAATATGGCAATCTATCTTCTCAGTGGCAGCAGAAAGATCCAGAGTTCCTGACTACATCATTGTAAACACCAAAGCCGGGCAACTGTGCACAGAGGCTCAGCACGAGCCTTCCTCAAACTGTGTGAGACAAGGCCTGCTTAGGGAAGAGGAGAAGGGATGAAGCTGGAGGGAGCAGGGAGGAGTGTCTGCAGGGGTGGAGGGAGATGGGGAGGACGCTGTGAGCTCACCAATCCCAGCAGAGCAGCCCAGTTGCTCCTGGCAGGTCCTGGGGAATAGTTGAGCTGGGTGTGACCTGAGAGCCCACGTCTGCCCAGCCCGTTCTTGGGCCTCTCAGTCCTTTCTCTGGTCCTTTCCTCCGTCTCCTCTCTCTTCCTCAGCCCCAGCTTCACTGTCACTTTCTCCCCTACCTGCCCCTCCCAGCCTCAGCGAGGTGGGTTTGGAAATGGAGAAGCCTGCGGGAAACCCACCTAAAGGGCCCCAGCAGGAACCAGCCTTACTCCACATTTCCAGCCCAGGCTTCCTGGGGCCTCTCCCTCTGGCAGAGACTCCACCAAGTGTGCCTGGACCTTGCCTGATGGTCGGTCCTTCCATGAGGCGCTGGGCCGGTGGGGTCCTCTCATAAGCGGCAGGTGCTAGGCTGGGACTCCTGGGCGCAGTGGGTGGTGGACCAGGCTATGTGGTCAAAATGGGCTGGGACCAGGAAGGCAGAGGTAATGGGATGGTCAGGGGAGGCCAGCCTCATCTCCGGTACTAGGTGGTTAGCAGGTCTCCTCTGACGGAGGCTGGCACATCAGCCTGATGCCCCAGAGCCCACACTCAACCTGTCTTGTTACATTTCTCCCATCAGGCTGGGAACTTCCCAAACACACAGCCATGTTCCTTCTTCTTCTCACACCTCCCACGTGAAAAGTTTATCCCTTAGAGTTCGATCAGCACTCACTGAGCACCTGCCAGCCTGCAGGTCAGGCCTGCTGGGAGGGGAGCAAGGCATCAGGTGCTCCCTGGCATCCTGAGCAGCTGGCCAAGCCACTCTGGGCCCCAGCTGTACCAGTTATCAAGCTCGGCCTCCTGGGCACACAATGTTGGGAGAACCTCATGGGCAATCTTCAATGCAGTTCGCCAGACATCACTGTCCACCTCCTCATCACCTTCTGGGACATACGTGGACCCAGAGTCCCTCTCTCTGGATGTTCAGATGAGCCTGTTGGCATAGATGGAAACTGATGGTGGTCCTGCAGCTGATGTGGGACCTAGAAAGGTCCTGCTGCCCAACGCTTCCCTCTGCCTGCTCCCCAGATGGTTCCAGCCAAAAGTCAGCCAGTCAGCTCTGGGGGTTGAGCACCTACTGTGTGCAGAGCTACTGTGTGCTCAGTGCGTGGTGGTCACCTTGCGTGTTGCTGCCCATCATCCCTTCCCCCTTATTCTGGCAAAAGCCTTCCAATTCTGAACCAACCCCCTGTAGTCTGTAGGATTCCTGTAAGTCCCATTGCCAGGAGGGAGCATGTGGTCCAGGCCTGGCTAGTAAGAGATTTCACCCCACCCTCACCTGGCCACAGCAACTGGTGCAGAGAACAGCATCAAAACGTTTGCTGGGGAGCTTCCCTGGTGGCGCAGTGGTTGAGAGTCTGCCTGCCGATGCAGGGGACACGGGTTCGTGCCCCGGTCCGGGAAGATTCCACATGCTGGGGAGCGGCTGGGCCCGTGAGCCATGGCAGCTGGGCCTGCGCGTCCAGAGCCTGTGCTCCGCAACGGGAGAGGCCACAACAGTGAGAGGCCCGCGTACCGCAAAACAAAAAAAAAAAAGTTTGCTGGAGCTAGTGGGGGAAAATCTCTCTCTGCTGGTAGAACATGTGAACCGGGGACGGCTGGTGAGGATCTGGCCACCATGGGAGGAGAGCCAAGGAACCAAGAAAGACCAATTCCCAAGGACATCCCCTGAGGTCCTAAAGCGACCGTGCCTGGAACTGTCAAGCATCTACATTTCCTTTTTAACTTAAGTTAATTCAAGTTGGATTTTCTGTCACTTGGAACTAAAAGAGAGGAGGGTGCAGGGAGAAATAAATAGAGGAAGTGAAGTGGTTTCTACCTTCAGAAAGGCCCCAGGCTGAGAGGAAATATGGTTTCCTTTCTGGGGTCTCTGAACACATAATCTTTCATTTTTAAACCTGTGTGTGTGTGTGTGTGTGTGTGTGTGTGTGTGTGTGTGTGTGTGTGTGTGAAATATACATTCGGATAAGTTCTTATACTTTTAATTTCTCTACCAAGTAATACATATTCATAATGAAAAATATACCAAAAAAGAAAAAAAAAAAAAGGAAGGAAGGTCAGTTGCAGGCCACTGTTATTTTTTCTAAGTGTTTAAAAATGACAGTAGCCTTGGGTACTGTGGTCCAGCGGTTAAGACTCCCTGCTTCCACTGCAGGGAGCATGGGATCGATCGCCGGTTGGGGAACTAAGATCCCGCATGCTGCAGTGTGGCCAAAAAAAAAGACGGTAGGGTCATACGGTACCTATCACTTTAGTCTATTTTTCTCCCCACCTACCAGAACATGGTGATCTTTAGGAACACGAAAAGGAAACCATTAGAAGATAAGTTTCACAGCGCGACTGAATTCACATGCATCTCACCACCTAGCCTCCCACTTAGTTGCAGGAAGAGGCACAGGAGACCCTCTGTGGACAAACAGTGGTGATTTTTCTCCACTGTGTCACCTTCAGAGGAAGTCTAAAAAACAGAATATTCATTAATTCACTCATTCAAAGAGTAAATATTTCAGTGCCTCCCATGTGCCAGGCACTGAAATATTTACGTGTTCAGGGTATGATGAGCAAAACCAGATATGGTCTCTCCTCTCACAGAGCTTACAAGATGGTGAGGAAAAGTCATTCATCAAATACTCACCAAACAAATGTAACACATGAGCTGGGACAGCTGCTGTAAGAGCATCACAGAGGAGGATTGACCCCCTCAGGAAGGCTTTCCTGAGGAAGTGGGGTTTGGGCTGGGATCAAAGGGATGAAAGGTGTCAGCCAGGCCATGGGAGGGAGGTGAGCATCTCATTCTGAGGAGCAGCAGAGGGAGGGCGCTGTAGCTGGAGAGAGCGTGGCGAGTGTGTGTGAAGATCAATGTGGCTGGAGTGGAGGAAGGGAGAGCGTGTGTCATGTGACACCAGAGCAGGTAGCAGAGAGAAGTAGGAGCCAGAGGATGTGGGACCTTGGAAATCACAGTAATAAGTTTCGTCTTTATCCTAAGAACAAAGGGAAGCTACTGAAGTCTCCCCTAGCAGGTGTGTGTGACAGGAGTAGGTCTGTGTTCCGTTAATGTCATGTGACTGCATTGTGAGGAATGGATTGGGTAGGTCCAAAATGGGCTCAGGGGTAGCAGGTAGACGGCTGTTGCAGTAGTTGAGATGTGAAAGGTCAGGGTACCTTGCACTAGGGTAATGACACAGGAAGTGGGAAAAGAGGGGAGATTGGAGAAGTATTTAGGAAATAAAATCAGCAGAATTTGGTAACTGGATATGGAGGGTGAGCGAGAGTGTGCGTGTCAAGGGAGTGTCCTGGGTTTCTTCCTGGCTGGCTCAGCTGGGCGGGTGGGGCTAGCAGTCAGCAAGCCAGGAAACGCTGTAAGAGAACCAGGCTGGGAAGAAGATGAAGTGTTCCATCTTAGTCACCTTGAGTTGGAGGAACCTTTGACACATCCCCAAAGAGATGTCAAGTAGGCAGTTGGATATCTCAGTCAGGAGCTTGGAGATAATGTGTGTGAGTCATTTGCAAACTGTGTGCACTGACCCATCAAAACAACCAGCTGGGGTAGGTTCTGATCCCACTCACTGTGCCTCAGGGATCAAATCACTGACCCCTCTGGGACCCAGTGTCCTCAAGTATTCGGTAACCTGAACCTGTGAGCATATGGGGATGACGCATTGCCCAGACATCCTGGAATCCCCACACCGAAACCAGAGAAAGAAGTTTCCCAGTTTGGGGAGTGTTCCTGGCTCTGTTGGGATTGGCCATTGGGATGTTCTTCTTGTGACCCTGGCTGTCCCTTCCCTGGTCAGATCATAGACCATCCTAAGCACCTCAGATTCCTATTCTTGGAATAGGAAACCCCTGGCCCCTCATCCTTGTTAGAATGGAAGAGTGAATTGGATGAGCTGCCTTGGCCCATGGTGAGGCAGATTCTCTGAGGAACGTTAAGGTCAAAGGGTGTAAACTGTGAACAAGGATGATTCTTACCGCAGACCGTCCAGGGCACTTTCCCCAAGATTTTGTTTTCCTTCCTTGCCCCTGACCTGCTCTCGCCTGAACTTTCTTCTCTCTGTACTCGTCCCAAAAATGTGTTGCTGGGTCTCCATGCTGTTTGCTTATTTCACAAACAACCCAGTTCTTGATGATGTCCCAGGTTCTGAGGACCTTGCTTGGCCAGAGTAGCCCATGGAATAATGCCTTCCTGGAAGGGTGTCACTCTTTGACAACCAACCCCCTCTCCTGGGTCCTGGACAAGGGCTAAGAACCAGTCAGGGCTCATTATTAATGTATATTATGTGCTTAGACACTGGAGAGATAAAATGAACAAAACCCAATTCTGGCCCTGGAGAAACCTCCCTCCCAATGGTTTTGAAGTGTGATCTGGGCTATTTTCCCCTAAATTCATTACCAGCCTTTTCACCATATTAAAGTCTCCTTTCCACTCACTCACTTAGCGTTTGAGTTTGTCCCCCCAAATCACTGATACAGTGCTTATCATTTATGAAGGCTTATTATGTACCAATCTTAGTGCCAAGCTCTTCACATCCCTTTATTTCATTTAATCTTCAAAACAACCTGTGAAGTAGGTTCTGTGTCTCCTACTTTTCTCTCGATGGCCTGAAAGAGGTGAAGTTGCCTTTCTGAGTTCAAACAGCTGGGGTTCAAACCCAGGTCAAAGCCAGGTGTGGTCTAACTTGACAGTGCCCCTCTCTCATTACTCGGCCACCTTTGTCTGGATGGCTGAGTGTTTCCCGCCTGAAAACTTGGTGTTAGCCATGAAGTGCCAGTTTAATTAGAATGGAGGCCCCAGGAGTGCAGGAACCTTGTCTAATTCAGCTCTCGTCCCCAGGCACCTAGAACAGTGCCCGGAGAAGATTTGTTGAATCAATTTGAATGAAGGAAACAGTTTGAAACCCTCTCTCCTCACCCACTATCACCAAACACAGCTTTGACAACTATCAACTGCAGTGTAAGTACATTAATGACATAATGAAAGTGAATCTCTAGCAGGGGGCTCGGATACCCTCCAGGTTAAAGGCCTAAAGCAGAAGCTGATGAAGCCATCAGTAACTGGATAGGTACTTGCACTTCTCAGGTATGTTTGAATGTCCACCTTTAGACCAAGGAGCCTAGCTCTGTGCCAACACTTGCATTTGCCAGTGACCTTTAATAAAGGTAAAAGTTTTCTTAGCAAACAATGAAGCAACACTTTTGAGAAGAAAAGAGTAAACTGAAGCAAAGGTCATTATTTTCTAAATTTGCTTTTCTGCTGAGAACTTTGGGTGTTGGCATGGCTCTATTCAAAGGCTCCCAGCCCTTCAGGTCAAAGCCCACTCTCCTTACTATACATGCATCTCATCCCTGTCTCCCCTCCGGCCCGCGTCATCCCTAGCGACCGTGTCAGACTTTCCCTCACCTCCGGGTCTTTGTTCTTGCTCTTCTCTCAGCTTGAATCTCCTTTCTCTTCCTCTTTGCCTGGCTGAATCTTATTCATCCTTCAAATTCTAGAAAGTCTTCCCGAGTCCCCCCCATACCCCCCAACCCCACCTCTCTGCACACACCATCTGGGGTCAGTGACCCTCTCTATGTCCCTATGACACCAGACACATAACACAGCAAGATATTCTTGTCCTTATCCCACATTCCACCTCCCCAGAACCCCCCCATCTGTCCTAGTCTCCCCAGCAACAAGCATAGAGCCTGGCCCATGGTAGGTATTAGGAAATCACACTGTGGTCAGTTGCTTAACCACCTTATCAAATAGTTGTATGTTAACCAAAAATTAATCAGTCAACCTAAAGAAATGGAAAAGAAATGGAAAGAGAAATGGAAAATTTTATTTGAGCCAAATTTGAGGAATATAACCTGGGAAGAGCATCTCAGAAAGCTCTGAGAAGTCTTCTACCTGTTAGAAGTCAAGGCATCGTGATGTAAGCTTTTTGAAACAGATGGCTGTACATCAAACGTATTATTGACAGTTTACGTAATCCAGATCTAAGCATCATCGTGGTGGGTCATGTGACCCCTTACAAGATCAAGAAGGAACGCTCTCTTTTAAGGATTTGTGTTGTTGACGCTGGGAGAATATTGCTGTTTATGGCTGAGCAAGTATTTCTGCTGGTGGGGGAGGTTTGGTCCATGCATAATACAGATACACAATGCTCAGTGGAGCGGGGAGAGGAAGCCAAAGGGCAGAGAAATTTTTTTGTTTAACTTTTTCTTGTCTTGCCATAAGATATGAATTTTCTTTCACATGCAGAACCACTTATTTAGTACCTACTGTGTGCCACGCCTCTAATGTGTGTCATTCATTCCTAAGCCTTACAACAACCTTGCAGAGTAGTTTTGATCACTCCTCCTTTTAGAAGATGGAAGCTGGAGCTCAGAGAGGTTCCGTAACTTGTCAAAGGACACCTACTTACAAAGAGGCGGAGTCTGGATGTGAGTTCAGGCCTTTAGGACAATCTCCCATTCCTGCTAGCTCCCAGGCTTCAAGTTACCCGAATCTCTGTCATCTCCAAATTTCAAACTCTATAACACAAAAGATAATTTTCTTATCAGCTATGTGAGCTTAGGTAAGTCCCTTGACCCCGCCTTGGTCTCAGTTTCGTCAAGTGCAAGATGGTGGTGGTGGGGAGGTGTGGGGAGCGGGGGCACATGAGCTCCAAGGTGCACTATGGCGCAGAGGTGGTGTAATTGTACAAGTCAGGAGGAGGTGGAGCTTCACCTAAAGGCAAACAACACCGGGGCATAAACTTAGCTAGAATCTGCCTCTGTTTTCTAATCTGTGGACGTGCACAGGGCCTCAGGGAGTGTGTACAGATCCCGTACAGACCTCCCAGCTCCCGGCATGCACACAGCCTGTGAGCATTCCAGACTGCGTGTGCAAAGATCTCCTGAGTCTGCCAGGCCTGTGGGTGTTTGCTTTCTGCCTCTGGGCATTGCCTCCTACTTCTTCTAGGCTGGCCTCTCCTCAGAGAGATGAACTCCAGCCGTTCCCCAGGAGATGAATCGACAGGCTGTCATGCGTGGGCTGCTCTCACCAAGCTCGGCCAGGCCATTCCTGCTTTCTGGGCCCTGCAGAGGCCTCACCCATGTGCCAAGCCTTCCCCAGCCCAACACGCTTCCTCTTGTTCCCCTCCATCCAGCTAGCCCACTGCCCCATCTGCTTCTCAGGTGGTGGAGCCGTGTCTGCAGGAGCATAAGGCGGACCCACTCCCCACCCAGAACAGAGGGAGTCTGTCAGCAGCACCGTGGAAGAGGCTGGGATAGCAGTGAGAAAGTGCCCTGGAAAGGCTAGCAGGGCTAAGGGGTCATAATTATATGTTCATGATAAAAAAAATCACATAGATGTCAAGAGAGTGAGCAAAGAAAACTGAAAGACAGAAAGAAGAAGGGCAAAGGGGTAGGACCTCCACAGGCCAGGGTGGGGCTGAATTCTCTCCAGGTTACCCGGAGTCCTGTCCTTGACCAATCAGAAGCCAGCTGGGGTTCAGGTACCCCAGGGCCACTCAGGAGCCCTATTCTTGTTTGATCATGAACCCAGCAGCCACTGTGAATGCACGTGGGAGGGATACAGGGCCCTGTCCCTGATGGCCGCCTCCCTCGTGCCCTGAGGCCCCAAGATGAACAGAGACGAGTTGTGGCTGAAACAGGGCAAGGTGGTGGTAGAGTGCAGGGTCTCTGGAAAAGAAAGGCGTTTGATGTCAAAGCCTGCTTTGCAGCAGGAAACAAAACTTCACAAGGATTCAGGGGGAGGTACCTCATCTGGCTTCCTTCCTTCCGGCCCTGCTCTAGAAAACAGCCTGAAGCCAGAAAGCTCCTCATCCCCACACACCCCCGCTTCCCTCTACCCCCATCCTCCCAGCAGGGGGGCTCCCTTCCCCCACTCACCCTCCCCACCCTACCACAGGGAGAGGGTCGGGTGGGTTCCATCCTCTGTTCAGATTCAGGACACAGGGTCCTCACCCCTGCAGCCCCTGCCCAACCGGGGCTGTGGTGGAGGGGAGCCCAGCCCCCTTCTCGCCCACCAGGGCTCCTGGGCCCCAGCACCTTAGAGAAGGAGGGAGGGGAGATTGGGCCCGGGGGAATCTCCCTGGGCTGTACTCTAGACAGTACATGAAAAGCATGCAAATGCAGTGCAAAAATAACATGCAAATCAACACGTCTTCCACCAATTCATCCTTTATGTTCCCCTCTTCCCCCAAGGGTCCCATCATCCTTTAGGCCGAGGAGGAGGAGGTTTTGTTATACTCCCCACCTAACAGCCTCGGGCACTTTTATTCTGCTTTCCCTTCCCTACCGCTAACCCCAGTCCTTCCTTATCTTCACCCCACCCCCCAATTGCCTGCCTTCAGTAGTTTGAGAAACAGGGTGCTTGCCACCTACCTGGGCTGCGTTGTGGGTTCAGACCCTAAACCAGGGTTGGGGTGGAGCAGAGGCGGAGCCTCGCTGGGGGATCCGTTCCCAGCGTCTGACCCCAGGCACCTGGCCAAAGTCCAAAGACTCCAGATGGGGTGCGGCAAGGGTGTGCTTTGCCTCTGGCCCTTTACCCAGGCCAGACCCCCCGTTATGATGACTGCTACTATTGCTATTTTATCGTTAGGAAAGAGTCCCTGGACCCCACAGAGTGGGATTCAAGAAGCAGAGTGAAATTTGATTATGGGAATCGTTACACAATGTGTATATAGATTGTACATAGATTGTACACCTTAACATAGATGGTACACCTTAAAAATTTACAACGTTTAGTTGTTGACAAAGAAAAAAGAAGGAGGACGGGGAGGGGGAGGGATGGATATCATCCCTGGACTGAGATAATCAGCCAGGTTTAGAACTTAAGCATTTGGAGAGTTAAATGTAAAACAGTTGCCACAGGCTACCTGGAGTAGTTTCACAGACACAGGTTCTTTCAGAGAGCCGCCTGGGGCCCAGGCTGCCTTTAAGGGACAGAAATGGAGCCCTGTCCCCTGTTCTCAAATTGCCGGGCTGGGGTGCCTCTGTCCCCATACCTGGTCCATCACTGACCCCAGCAGGGCAAGCTCAGCCTGGCCCTGCCTCTTGCTGGCCCTTCCACAGTTCAACTGGAAAGAAGGCCCTCACCTTCCCAAGCTTGGCCCAGGCTCAGACTGGGCCTGGCAACAGCTCTGGGGTAGGGAGGAAGCCCAAGGACCTGTTAGCTTGACCCGGCCCAGGACAGGAAAGGCTTCAGCCAGTTTCAAAGGCTCTGTAGCGAAGGGAAGGAAGCCATTTAGGGTGGGTTCCAAGAGCAGACCAAGGTCCTTCCAGAGGGGGGAATAAACGAGGATGCCAGGCGTGGGGCCTTGGGAAAAGGGTCCCAGATCCTGCCTGTGGCTGAGCTATAGAGTCCAGAGGGAGCAGAGAAGAGGACCCAGATCTGCCCCTAAACTCAGCACTCATGAACAATTGAACTCACAGCTCCTACACTAGCTATACCTTCATGGTCTGGCCTCCAGAGGTGGGAGACAAGTGGCTATAAGTGAGCCCATCTCGGGATATCATTCCCGTGACACCAAGTAGTACTCTGTCCCCAAACCCCAAGGGGTGAAATTCTCTCCTCCATTCAAAGACTCTTATTTATTTATTTACATGGCAGTACAGTCAATTTACAATATTATATTAGTTTCAGGTGTACAACACAGCGATTCTACATTTTTATAGATTGTACTCCATTTAAAGTTATTAGCAAATATTGGCTGTATTCCCTGTGCTGTACAATACATCCTGTAGCTTATTTTTTACACAGTAGTTTGTACCTCTTAATCCCCTACCCCCTCTTTGCCCTTCCCCCCATCCCTCTCCCCACTGGTAATCACTAGTTTGTTCCCTGTATCTGTGAGTCTGTTTCTGTTTTGTTATATTCATTCACTTGTTTCACTTTTGAGATTCCACATATGAGTGATAACACATAATATTTGTCTTTCTCTGCCCAACTTATTTCACTAAGCATAATACCCTCTAGGTCCAGTCCTGTTGTTGCAAATGGCAAAATTTCATTCTTTTTATGGCTGAGTAGTATTCCATTGTACGCATATACCACATCTTCTTTATTCATTCACCTGTTGATGGACACTTAGGTTGCTTCCATATCTTGGCTATTGTAAATAATGCTGCTATGAACATTGGGGTGCATGTGTCTTTTCAAATTAGTGTTTTTATTTTCTTCCGATATATACCCAGGAGTGGAATTGCTGGATCATATGGTAGTTCTATTTTTAATTTTTTGAGGAGTCTCTCCCCAGTAAATTCACCAATTTACATTCCCACCAATGGTGTACAAGGGCCCCCTTTTTTCCACATCCATGCCAACGCTTGTTATTTGTGGTCATTTTGATGACAGCCATTCTGACAAGTGTAAGGTGATATCTCATTGTGGTTTTGATTTGCATTTCTCTGATGAATAGCAGTGTTAAGCATCTTTTCACATGTCAAAGACTTTTAGAACAGTGACTCTGCAGCTTACCTTGGTGCCCACCCTTCAGTTTATGTCTCACTGTAGTGCTTTCAGCTGCAGCCTAAGTCCCTTTTTCCTCATTGTTATCAGGAAAGAGAGTACTGAGTCTGAAAGGGATCTTGATAAAGTCAGGCAGGGGGTCTCCTCACCCCACACTGACCGCCTCCTGGGTCTACCCAGACAGGGCATCCCAGGGAAGTCTGCCTGCTCACACCTGAATTCTCACTTCAGTGCATAAGCAACTCACGAGCCTCCGGCCTGAGCTTTGCTAATAGCTTTGCTAATGTCATTATGTACTTCACCTGTTTACTCAGCAGAACATCCCTGGGAGGTATGTGCTCTGACAAGCCACATTTTACAGACAAAGGCATGAAGGCTTGGAAAGCTCTGATATCTTGCTCAAGGCCTCGTTGTTAGTAAAGGACGGGGCTGGGACTGGAATCCGGGTTTGACTGGCTCCTTAATGACCGCTCTGGGCTCCCTTTTTCACTCACGCTCCCCACGTGCTCCTAGATCATGGCGGCAGAGGTGAGCTCACCAAGCAAGGACTTACACTGACCTTTTCTTTTTTGGACTGTGGGCACCATCACAGCCTCACAACATCACATCATGTGAATGGCAACAACAGGGCAAGTGTCCCTGGAAGACACGTCTTAAAGTTAATTGGGGCAAAAGCCCCTCTTCCATTCAGCCCTCCCCATCTTCCGTCTTTGTCTGGATACTGCTTCCTCTCCCAGGAGTCCAAGATTTTTAGTTCTTCAGCCTCTTCAGTGGGGGCTAACAGACATCATGGAATATCTCACCCATCTCTCCCCTCTCCCTTGGACCAGAGTGCTTGTCTCATCTTCTCGAAGCAGCTATCAATTCTGATAGAAAGGGAGGAAGTAAGCAGCTGAGTGGAGAATTGGGGAAGAGGGGACAAGACCAGATTCTACCATGGTAGGTGGGTTTCCAGGCTTAAATTCATTCCAGAATAAAGAGCACTACCCACCTTTCATTTGTGGGCAGATTGGAGATGTCACCCTGACACTAGCACAACCCACTGGGGTCTCAGAAGCACCTGGACTGTCCCACAGGCCCATCCCACAGACCCCTACCCAGCCCACTGGCTACCCACAGCTCCCCAGCCCCAGGCCTCCTAGGTCCACGAGGAGTCCTTGATTCCCTGCTGAGAGCTTCACCAAGACATGGAGATTTTGGCTCCAAAACCCAATATTTCCAGTCCTATCTTCTGGGAAATGGCCAGGAAAGTTGAAGGGGGATAAGGTGTCATATTCCTGATGTTAAAAACTCTCCAATCTCATACACTGCTTGTGGAAGTATAAATTGCTACAACCTGGAAAACTTTTTGACAAATATACTAAAGCTAAACATAAGCCTACTTTAGCAAGGTTATTTCCTGTATATAATCAATAGAAATTAGTGTTTATGTTCACCAAAAGACATGTGCAAGAGTGTTCATTGTAGTTTTATTCATAATACCTCCAAACTGAAAGTAACCCAAATGTCCCTCAATAGGAGAATGGATAAATGAATTGAATATATGCTGTATAGCAATGAAAAAGAATGAACTGCTACATACAGCAACAAGCATGAACCTCAGAAGCCAGACATAAAAGAGTGCTTATGATATGATTCCATTTCTGTGAAGGTCAAGAACAGGCAAAATAAAATATAGCAGCTACCTCTGCCTAGGGCAAGAGTATTTTCTGGGAGAGTGCATGAGAAAGCTTCTGGGGTGCTGGAAATGCTCTCCACGTTTATCTGGGTTGGGGTTTCACAAGTGCACACATATGTTACATATGTAAAGATCCATCTGGCTGCACACTCAAGATCTGTAACTCTTGTTATGTAAGTTATGTCTACCCACTGACCCAACACCCCCCCCACCGGCACCTCCAAAAAAGAAGGCAATAAAAATATTAGATGATTTTGTTTTGATTTAGTTTGGGTTTTTTTGTTTTGTTTTGTATCTGATTAATTTCACTGCTGGGAAAAATCAGCTGGTTGGCTCAAGTCTAACCTAAGTCCATCTTATTATAGATAAACACTATCTCATCATTTATGGCCCAGGTAGAGAATAACCGTTCCCCAATGTCTTGGCTAAGTCAGAGACTGGCTTCCTGTGAGTGAGTGAGTGTGCATGTGGTGTGTGTGTGTGTGTGTGTGTGTGTGTGTGTGTGTGTGATGTCTTACGTTATGTTCAATTACACGATGAACCACCATAGGGCAGGGATGGTATGTGTGAAATTCCCTTTAACACTGCACCACCCACAGGGAGATTTATTTCAACAAAATTTATGGGTGCCTACTATGCACTATTCTGGAGACTGGGGATATAGCAATAGAACTGACAAAAATTCCAGTTCTAGTGGTACCAATTAAGGCTTGTGGACAGTGATTATTGGGGGAGGAACGATCTTGGGGGCCCTCACATCCTCCTCCTTTTCCAGTGAAGAACTGGGAGCTGCCCCTCTGTGGGCTGGAAGGGAAGGTAGGATGTGCACCAAGAGATCTGTCGACCGCAGTTGTTGCCAGTGTTTGCAAATGGCTAGAGGCGGTTTTAGCTGCGATGTAAGGTGGGTCATCTCCCCAGAGCAGGCAGGGACAGTCCCTACCATGTCAGGTCATTAAGGTGGCAAGTTTAATGGAAGGTTGATGAGCTGCAGAGTGGACACATTTTGATTGGTTCCTGGTCCTATCACCTCTTCTCCATGTCACTGTGGGCAGGTCACTTCATCCTCTGCACCTCCTTTTTCTCCTCTGTAAAATGGGATGGTCATACCTACCTCAAAAAGCTATTTGTATAGATTAAACAAGATAGATCAGTGCTTGCTTGGTGTACAGTGGTCACGAAATAAATAGTAGCTATTCAAATTACAGTTGATCCTTGAACAACATGGTCTGAACTGCATGGATCCACTTATGTGCAGATATTTTTCAATAGTAAATAATACAGTACTGCACAATCCACGGTTGGTTGAATCTGTGGATGCGGAACTTTGAATACAGAGGAACCGGGGCTACGAAGAGCCAACAGTAAAGTTATAGTCAACTTTAGGTCAAATGTACGAGGGTCGGCGCCCCTAACTCCCACATTGTTTAAGGGTCAACTGTAATTGGAGAGACAGAAGGTACACACGCAGATGAAGTCCTTCACCCATTTCCCACTCTGACCTAAAGGAGGCTTATTCCCACTTCCTCAGCCTTGCACCCAGCAATTCAAACTCCTACACTCTCTGCCAAGTCAGGACACTTCCACCTTCAAATCCCAAGACACACCTTCTTTAGCAAGCTTTCCCGAACTAACTTGTCCCTTCATGGCAAGTATCCCCACTGCAGACCTCCATATCTCTGCCCCCCAGTGAGATGCTGCCTTTATGGTTGAACTCCTATTGATTTGCCCATGAGACAAAGAGATGCTTGTAGGCAGGGGCTGTGTCTCCAGATCAGATTAGGATCCAGACACCAGCCACTTTGGAGTCCTCCATGCAAAGATCTTCAGAAGCCACACTCCTTTCCACCTCAAGGTCTTAGCATGTGCCACTCTCTGGCCCTGGAATGTTTGTTACTCAGTCCCTCTCACCCCCTACTCCCAGCAAGTTGCCCAAGGAACTCTTAGATACTCTCCAGGACTCAGCTTAAACACCACTTCCTCCAGGAAGCCTTCCCGGACTACAATTCCTTATTTTACCCTCTTGTGGCAACCAATAATTCTTCAGAGCACTGACAGCTAAAACTAGTTAAATACAAGCAAGGCTCCCCCGCGAAACTGAAAGTTCAATGAAGACAGGTACCTTGTTTTCCTTGGTATAATCTCAGCTCTTAGCTCTGTTCATGGTACGAAGTAAAAGGACAATGAATACTTGTTGAATGAGTGAGTGAATGAACGAATGAATGAATATAGCCTCTCCCCACCACTCCCAGGTCCCAGCATGAATCTGTCCACAGAATATCCTCAGGGGCCAAAAAGAAGGACAGGCTTAAAGACCTTCTGCTTTCAGCCGAGGTCTATTTCTTTGTGGCAACTTGTTGCCTTTTCTTGGTTGAGCCTTGAGTTTCAGGTTTTCTGTACATTGAAATCCCCCCATCCCCTCAAGAAACACATTCCCCAGTCAGAGGAAAATGCTCCAAAGGGTTTCCCCCACCCGGAGGGACTGGCCCACGGCTGGTACCACAGCAGCAAAACCACAGGCTAAATATACCCTGCTTTGCATCCCGTTTGCTTTGAAGCACACCTGGCAGACACGCATCACAGGCTGGGAATTGCACCTCACCCGGCTCACCACTCCAGCTCCAGGAAGCAGCCCACAGGCCTCCACTGAAAGAGCCCACTGGATCCTCGGGTCCACACCTCCCCCACCCCGTGCCTGTGTTTTCCTTTGCTCAGTTCTAAGAGGTGGAGGGTTCCCACCAAAGCCTTGGGAAGCAGCCAGAACCCATGGGGTTACACGGCATGGATTCCCACCCCAGCAGACCGTGGCCCAGAAAGTGCTGACTCAGGAGGGTCTGGTTACTGTCTGCTCCTCCAGCTGCAACGAATCACTTTACTTCGCTGAGCCTGGTCCCTCACTGGTAAATGGGGGTGGTGGAGTGATCATACCTGTGCTTCCCGCCTCCCAAGGTGGTCATACAAGCCAACCAGGGACATGGAGAAGAGGCCCTGCAGTGGGCTAGCCACCATACAGGGCGCTGAGGAAATAAAGATGAAAGAGGCCAGTCCCTGCCCTCAGAGAGGTTAAGTCAGCAATAAATGAGCAGAGACACTCATAATACAGCGTGATTGAGGAGTGGGAGGGGTGCCACCAATGGGCCATGATGAACACAAGAAGAGCAGATGCCAGGGTCACAGACACCTGTGGAGTGTGTAAGATTGTCAACTGGGAACTCAGGCCAACCAGATCGCAACTCTTGCCCACTAGCTGTGTGACCTTGGGCAAGTTACTTACCCTCTCTGTGCCTGTTCTGGGCCTCATAGACGTGTGGTGGAGATGAGGGTATGTAAATGAACCTGTGTAAAGTGCTTTGATCATTTCTGGGGTAAAGTAGGTGCTAAATAAGTATTAGCTGTCATTATTGTTATCAGTATTAATTCATTCAACAAAGACGCACAAGACTCTATTTTAGGCACGGGGATATGTCAGTAAACAAAACAGACTGGAAAGACCTGCCCTCGTGGAGCTTACATTCTGGAAGGGGAGTGGGACAACAGATCAAAGAGGCATGCTATTTAATACATTTGATGATGAAAGAGCTTTGGAAAAAAGAAGACAGCAGGAAAGGGGAATAAGGAGCCCCCAGGCGTGGGGGAGGGTTTCCCTGTTAAGTGCGGTGGTCAGGGAAGCCCAGGTGGGAAGGCGAGGGTGAGCAGAGGCCTGAAGGAGGTGAGAACGGGCTGAGCCATGAGGAGCCGGGGTCCAGACAGAGCGGCAACAGTGCCTCCTCCTAGGCCTCCGTGAATACATCTTTAGCTGCAGGCAGGTTTAGTGAGGATGAAATCAGAAAACAACTGGCAGGCGTACACTGGGCGCAGGATACACTTGAGCTCCTCTGGAGAATGCTTCCTTCCCAAACACCTCCAAGACCTCTTCCCCTCTGCCTGGGGCCCTCGTGGGCGGGATCTGAGCCGGGTGCTGAGTGTCCTTGAGAAGACTTAGGATCCTGGGCCTGGAGGTTGGAGGGTGAGTGCTGGCCCGTCGCCTTCTAGCTGTGGGATCTCAGCCAGGGACAATAATAACAGCTGTCACTTGTGCCCGGCACGTTATCATTTCATCCTTCCACCAGCCCTGGGAGGCAGACGAAGAAGGTGAACCCCAGAGAGGTTCTCACAGCCAGAAGGTGGGGAAGCCCGGGTCTGAGCCTAGCCCGTGGGACTCCAATGCCCCAGCTATCAGTAGGGTTGCCAGATTTACCAAAAATAAACAAATAAAAGCAAAATCAAAAACAGGACACTGGGTTAAATTTGAATTTCAGATAAACAAGAAATCATTTTTTAGTATAAGTCTGCCCAAGTATTGCATGGGACATATTTATCCTAAAAAATTATTCATCACTCATGTGAAATTCAAATTTTTATTTTTTTAAAGGCCATGCCATGGGGCATACAGGATCTTAGTTCCCTTCACCAGGGATCAAACCCGTGCCCCCTGCAGTGGAAACACAGAGTCTTAACCAGTGGACCGCCGGGGAAGTCCCTGAAATTCCAATTTAACTGGGCGTCTTGTATTTTACCTGGCAACCCTAGCTCTCAGCTGCTCTATCACACATCTCCCAGCATCAGAAGTCACTGTCTCTTGAGGGTGGTGGAGAAACTAGAGGTGAAGGCATTGAGGAGGCCAAGAGAGTTCCTGAACGCCCCTTACTTGAGGTGAGCTCTCAGTGGGAAGGTGTGCGGGCGCTCACCCCAGCCTGTCAGTAAACAGGCAAAAGGCCCCTGCTCTAGCTCCTGAACTTTAGGGGACCCAGATCTGACCATCTTCCGGCCAGAAGAGTCTGAAGGGCCAAGATGGGTCCCCCTGCGCCCCGCTGCATACAGTACTGCACCCTGCAAGTCCCTGCCCAATGAGCCCACTGGCAGGGCTGGGAGGGTCCCTACCTGAGCCTACTGAGGGCAGGCCATATGACCGGTGGGAGCACTCCTGGCTAGAACTGCCTGATAAAATACAGGATGCCCAAGCCTGGATGGGAGGGGAGTTTGGAGGGAAATGGATACGTGTATACGTATGGCTGAGTCGCTTTGCTGTGCACATGAAACTATGACAACACTGTTAATCAGCTATACTCCAGTATCAAATAAAAAGTTAAAAAAAAAGAAATACAGGACGCCCAGTTGCATTGAATTTCAAATACACAAGGAATAATTTTTTGGTATAAGTATGTCCCAAATATTGCAACTTTTCCCTGGGTCCAAGGAGTGGCCAGGGGTTACTGTTTGGCAAAGTGTAGCCCTGCAGGAAGGGATGTCTACCTAGGCACTCGTGGCACTGATGGCCCCTCGAGATACAGGACAGAGCCAAGAGTGGGAAGAGAAGGGAGGTGCGCCGCCGCCTGGGAACATATCTTTGTTCTGTGCTGAGCCCCACACAAGCCAGCGGAGCCCACTCATCTCTGCCTTCCCCGCCCTCCCATCTCTAGGTCAGCAGCCCCGCATCCCCCGGAGGGACTGAGGGGGCTGGCCAGCTTCTCCTCCCTCCACTGGGGGGCCTCCAGTGACTCACCTTAGACACCAGCCCCAAAGCCCCTCCCTCCCTATCCCAACACCACCCACAAGACTCCCTCTGCTTCCCTCCTGTGGCCTCCCCTGCCTCCCAAAATCTGCTTCCCCCAGCAGAGCCCTGAGGGCATCGGCCCCAGACGTGCGCTGGAGAGATCCTGTAGTGGTTGCTCTGATCTAGACAAGTCTGATCCAGCCAGCCCCAAGATGGGAAGGTCGGACACTGGCCAGCAGGGAGGGCAGCTGGTGCAGGATGTGGACATGAGGGAGGGTGGGAGCTCGGATGGCCTCCTTGACTCATTCTAGAACACTGCAGAAAATACTGTTCTCTCTTCTGGAGGAGCTTCTCACCAGGATTGAGGTGAATGGTGAAGACAGTGAACACCCACCCCTCAGCCCCAGGCTGCACAAGGGGCTCTTCTGTGGATGCCTCCCATGCCCCAACCGTCCCTCCGTCCTGGTGCTGAGCTGGTGCCTGCAAATTGCTGAGAACGGAGCCCGGGACACGGAGCATCCAGCATGCTGGCCATTCTCATCATCGTCACCCTTACTACGAGTGGCACCTGATGACCCATTTCTAAGCTCATCTTGCCCATGGGATGGTGAATTCCTAAGGTCGGCGTTTTGTTCATTTTAGTGGTCCCAGTGTCTGGCGTGGACAACTATGTGCTCGGTAAATGTTAGTCTAAGGAAAAGGATGGATAGTCTTCAATCGTTCCTATTTTATGTGCCTGAATTTCCCCCAGTCCTCCCCCAAGCTATGGGTGCAGGCGGACCACAGTAAAATGTCACTGACTTATATTTTTGTTGCGCCCCCTTTCACAAGGCCTCAAACCCCTGCCAACTCTCGACGCTCCCCGTGCCCTGCCCCGACCCCAGACGCCTCTACCTGGAGTTCTGCCTCCCAGGTGTGCAGCACTGGGTGTCACCAGTCACAGCTGCCAGTTGCTTGGAACTTGGGCGTCGTTGGTTCTGGACTGTGAGGGTGGATATGTCTCCCCTTGGGGTTACACTTGACTGGAGGGGCCAGAGTCTTTGTGGGAATGGTCTTCCTGTTTTATTTAGAGTCCCCTCCCTGGGGCTCAGACAGCATCGGGCTGGGCTGTCCCCTCCTGTGATGACATGCAGGTCACTTCTCCCCTCTAATGTTGGGGACTTGCCACCTTGTTGGGGTAAATCGTCTCCACAGTGGTTCCAGGAACTCGGGACAAAACTTCTATAGGTCGGGGGAGGGTGGGATGAACTTGGGAGATTGGGACTGACATACATACACGAATATGTACAAAATAGATAACTAATGAGAACCTGCTGTACAGCACAGGGAACTCCACTTCGCTGTACAGTAGAAACTAACACCACATTGTAAAACAACTGTACCTCAATAAAAAACAAAAGACAAAAGACTTCTGTAGGTCAGCACCACCAGCCAGATACCTCTAAATGCTGCCTTAGGGCCCCTGCATGGGGGACCCTTGTCATGGCTACTCTGAGGGGTCCTATGCACACACACAAGCACACACAATCACTCACTCTCACTCCCTCACCCTCACACACTCGCTCCCATACTCACACCCTCATCCCTCCTGATTTCCTCGATGGCCAGCAGCTCACAGATAAGCTAAAATGTGACCAACCCACGAAGCACATACTGTAGTGAAGTTGTTTACTGCTCAGGAGCCCCAGTTAGTGGGGGTCATTGAAGTTTTTAAAATCTCTATTTTCTCCTGTTTCAAGACCAGCCCTGCCCCTCTACCTCCCCTTCTTCTAGACCCCTGTGTCCCTCTGCTACCCCTCTCTCAACCCAGAACTTCTTGCTTGTTGTGCCCATCAACACCCCCAAAGATCCAGAGCTGGGGAGACCCAACTCTGACCCCCAGGTCAGACGGAGGGGGACAGAAAGGCTTGGCATGTCCCCCCGCCACCTCTGGATGCTTCACTGGACCAGTGAGAGCATCAGAAGGCCACGTGCTCAGAAGCAGAGGCTGAGGGCTCCCTGGCTCCAAGCATCTGAGCACAACTTTGGGGCCTGCTGGGCACACAAAGATTTCTGGGTCCCAGGCTAAGCCTGGGCATTGCTGTGAGCCCCGCATGCTGCCTCCCTCTTTGTCTCTCTTTCTCAGCCCTCCTCCGTCTTCTCTTCTCCTCTCTGCCCAGGCCCCCCTCTGACCCTGCAGGTCCACTTTTGCTCTCCCCGCCCCCATTGCCTCCCCTCCCTGCCCCTGGTCCTTCCCGTTGCTCCCTCTCCATCTTGCTGGCCCCACCCCTCCGAGTCACTTGCTTCCCCTCTGTCCTCTCCTGGCCTGGCAGCTGGTGGCCCCCTCCCTGTCGCCTGAAAAGCAGGCCCTTTAAGGAATCCCCTGCTGAGAGAGCCACCCTCAGGCCTGGGGACGGGAGGGGCAGGTGGAGGAGGGATGGAGAGCAAACATAGCTTTTTATCTGAGCCTGAGGGAAGCCAGGACCTGGGAAGAGCAGGAAGGGTTCCAAGGCCAGAGAAGAGGATGAAGAAACTGCCACCTGGGTCTGTGCCTGCAGTAGGTCCCTGCAGGGAGCCCCTGGCCTTCGAATGCCTGGGATCTGCAGCTGACCACTGGAGCAGTGGGACCTCGCAGGCACTTGGGCTCAAGACTCTTAATCAGGGTTCGCAAGAGCAGGTGATGGGCCCCAGGACACTGAGGTGGCCCTCAGAACAGTCAGAACTGGGTTCACGTATTCATTCCATTCTCCATTCCCGGTTACCTGGTGGCTGCAGGGAGCCAGGCACAGCTATGCGGCTGGGGGCCTTGCTGTCTGGACGGCCCCAGGGGACCCTCTCCCGCAGCCTCCGTGTGCCGCACCTCCAGCAGGGCACTAAGCAAACAGGGCCTCATCCCGCCTCCACGGAGCTCAGGGTGCAGGGGTGACAGAGGACTTGCTAACCAGGCAACTGCAAGGCGGACAGACAGAGGCCGCGCTGGGGAAGGTACGGGGTGCGGCGGGCCCCAGGGCTGGCCACTACCCCAGGTTTTGGTGTCCTGGTTCTTGGTTTCCAGAATATGGTCGCTGTGTAATCTGATCCCACTCTACCTTTCTTGCCGACCTCTTGCCCACTGTCCCTGTGCCCCCAGCACATACCCCAATCCACACCACTCTAATCAAACGGGTCCCATCTGTCTCTGTGGACCTCTGCGACATCCTTCCCTTCAAGTGAACATCCTGTCCCTTCCGCCCACCCAAATCTCCACATCCTTGTGGACCCACCCAGGGCCCCACCCTCTGTGCAGGTCGAACCTTCACCCTCTGTGCAGCCCTTGTCCTTTTGTCTGTCTGCACTCCTAATCTCCAGGATCTCACTCAGGCTCCTGGCTTTAAGCACCATCTATGGGACACCAGTCCAAGATGCATTTGCAGACCTGACTCCTTTGCCTAACCACCTGCCTGACTTGTGCAGCAGGGGTGACGGATATCCCTAAGGCTGTAGCTCTAAGCCTCACTCCTGAGCTTCCCCGCCCCCCGCCAAAGCCTGCTGCTCCCTCATCTTCCCGTCTCAGCTGATGGAAGCTCCATCAGTTGCTCAGGTAAATGCCCTGAGGTCTTCTCTGTCTCCTGTTTTCCTCCCACTCCCTAAATCCAAACCTACTGACTCCTCCCCCAGCTGTATCCAGAATCCAACTTCTCCACCTCCACTGCGTCTGCCCCTCTCGTTTCTTGCCTGCACATCCCACCAGGCTCTAGCTGGTCTCCGTTTCCACCTCTTCCCTGCACAGCATCGAGAGGGTCTTTTACGCATAGAAGTCCGCTCACGTCACTTCTCTGCTCAGAAATGGCCTCCACTCTCCAGCCCTGGATCCCCCCTCCCTGATCCTCATCTCTCTCTGCTCTGCCCATCACTCACTCCAGCTCCTGCCCTCCTGCCCGTGCCCTCTGGCCTGGAACACGCGTCCCCTGGAACTAAGTGGGAACTGCTCCACTTCCCTGGCTGCCCTGTTACGACTGCGGCCAAATCTATGCCAGCCCTAGCCGCACACGCACTCCTGGTCCCCTTTCCTGCTCCACTTTGTCTTTATTTCACAGCCCTTATGATCTGATTTACTTCTTTCTTACGGTCGTAACATACTGTCTCCTCATTCCCCACCAGAAGCAACCTGGGGCCAGGGTTCTCTGTCTTTTTAGTTCTCTGCTGTATCCCAAGCAACTATGATGGTACCTAGCATATAGTAGAGGCTCAATAAATACGGATGACAGAATGGAGAGATTATTCCTTTCTCGTCTTTCACTTCTCTGCGTGCAGGAACTTTATGAGGCTTATCTGGAAAGCTGGCCAGGTAGACAGGCTGCATTTTCTTAGCCCAGGGACTTAGGAACAAGGAAGAGAAGATCTTAGAAAGCCAGGAAGCTGCTGGGGCAAGCTTGGCTGATCTTACTAAAAACAACAGCTGCTCAGCTTGGACTGAGCTCTGTGACCTCTGCCTGTGGTCCCTCCCTCATCACCCTCCTGTCGTGAGCTGGAGGAGCCCAGATGAACTTGTCACCCTCCCTGCCCATGTCACCCAGCCTGTCGTGCGCCCCACCCATCACCCTAACCTGCCTCCTCTCATTCACTCCTCACAGCTTTTCCAAACCCCTCCCTCCCAGGGGAAGCTGCCTCTCAAGTTCCAGTCACACACATGCTTCTTTGATGTGGATGCCCTCAGCACTGGATACAACATAAATACTGCCCCAGCCCCACACACATACATTCCTAGAGTGTTTGATACCACAGGAACTGCTATGGAAGGAAACTGATTCCATTCAAGTCCTAGCTTCACTACTAACTAGCTTTGTGAGTGTGGACAAGTCTACTTAATTTCCTCATCGGTAGGGAGGGAATTGCTGCTGCCTCTTAGCGTTGTTATAAGGGTTAAAAGAGGTTATATTGGGCTTCCCTGGTGGCACAGTGGTTGAGAGTCCGCCTGCCGATGCAGGGGACACGGGTTCGTGCCCCGGTCCGGGAGGATCCCATATGCCGCGGAGCGGCTGGGCCCGTGAGCCATGGCCGCTGAGCCTGTGCGTCCGGAGCCTGTGCTCCGCAACGGGAGAGGCCACAACAGTGAGAGGCCCGCGTACCGCAAAAAAAAAAAAAAAAAAAAAAAGAGGTTATATTTGCAGAGAATCCAGTGCTGCACCCGGTACCCAATGGGTGCTAAATAATGGCTACTACTCTCATGAATACCTATTTCTTGGGTGTCTATTGTATGCCAAGCACTGTTAAATTCACCTGGCCCCTTGGAGGGGAAATCGTCCCTCTTAATGGGCAGTATCAAGATGAAGGGCTGCAGCCCAGAATTGCTGTTGGAATTCTGCCTTGGATGACAAGCAGATGGAAGACATGGTTTATGTGACTTGTGGCTAGACGGGGAGAGACCCCCAGAAACTCTCCTAACTCCTTGCCGTCTGAGAAATGAGTGACGTTTATTAGGGAGAAATATCAACTGGCAGTGGAAGAAGACTTGAGGCTAATCTGCAAAACCCATGGCGAGAGAAAGGGTTGGGGGTCAGGCAACTCTGGTTCAAACCTCAGTTCCATAGAAAAAAGACTAGAAGGATACGTACTTCTCTGCGTAGGTCTTGCTTTCTCTCCGCAGACCTTTTATCCACATGCTGTTGGCAATGGTTTCCCAGTAGGCTGCCACCTCTGCATCCCCAGCATCTCTGACATCAGTGGGCAGTGTGGGAGGATTGCTGGTCACCGGTGAGGGCTGCATATTGACGCCATCGTCACTAGAGGTGCCTTTGTGCTGTGTCTCTGCTTATGGGCACCACACTCCATACATTTGTTACGCTATAAAACTTCTGACTCCCCGGTTAGCTGAGCTAGGTGAGCTCTGCCTGAGAAGGTCAACACTTCCAGATGTCTTTAAAGCAAGAAATGGAAAAACAAGAGCCATCTCTTCTGCTATGAACCTCCAGGCAAAGTCCGGGAGGCCAAGCCACCCTTCGCACCCTTGCCTGGCTCCCAAAACTCTGTCCTCTCTCTCCATCCCCAGGATCTGCATCTAAATCACATATTTAAATATTCATAGTTTGGCCTGAAATAGACTAGAATCATGAAGCGTGTAATGTCTCCCAGGGATTACCAAAATCCCTTATCCCCCTCTTTCCTATAATATCATATAGGGGAACTGATTATGACAAATGTATTTTTAAATTGCACAATCGTTTTCAAAAACATGGCTCTAGAGTCTGTCAAGGAACGTCTTCTGTACCAAAGAGTCAACCGTAGTCGGACTTTTGCACCAAATTGTGTGTGTGTGTGTGTGTGTATGTATACGTTTTAATCCCAGCTGCTTCACTGACCTTGGGACCTAGTAGAGGTGCTCAGCACCCCCATCCTCACCGGTAATGGCCATTTGACATTCCTTTAAGAATCCAGTGAGCCCCATTTTCTGGCAGGCAATTCTCCAGGCCTTGGGCACAGAGCAAACAAAACAAATGAGACTTAATCTTTTGCATGGGGGAGCCAGACAGTCAATTATGCATCTCAGATCATTTTAAGCACTTAGAAGAAATATAAAGCAAAGTAGGGACACAGTGACATGCCTTTTAAGCTGCTGTGTGGATCGTGCTAAATGCCAGGCCCTCTGTGGGTGTCTAGTTTCCTTGTCTCACCCCATGATCCCCTGAAGCACTCTGACCAGATGGGAGAATGCCCCACCCACGCTCCTCACATTATGATGTATTTTTCCTTTTTCTCCTTGTCAGCAGAAACCAGGATAGAAATGGCAATGGACATGGGGATGAGCATGAAAGAAGATTTCAGGATACTTTTCTATTTCTTCCACAATTATTTATCAAATCTACTATGTGCCAGGCAGTTGGTCTGAATAGTCTTTTTTAAATTGGAACGCTTTACATAAACAGCTTTAATTCCGGACCCTCTTGACAAATTGGAAGTTCTGGCAGTACTGGGCATGCTTTCCCTCGGGACAACAATTAGCCAGTGCCAAGAGGTAGCTGCTTACTTCAGAGAGCGTGAATATTCTCTGGTTCACTAGCCCGTATTGTCTCTGACTCCTGGCCAGCTTCACTCCCTGGTTCTGCTGGCTGTGGCAGTCATTGATTTGAATTTGCAAGCCCAGACTCAAGCTTTCACCATAATGAATACATACAAACTAAAATAAGAATACTGAAAGAAACAACTGTCAACTTTTTGACATTCTGCCCATGGAGAAGTGAAGTCTGTGTCCCTCCCTTGAATCTGAGTGGCTTGTGCCTGCTTCAGCCAACAGAGTCAGTGGAAGTATCCATATGTGACTTCAGAGGCTAGAACATAAAAGGTCATGCACTTCTGCTTTGTTCACTAGAACACTCACTTCTGGAGCCCTGAGCTATCATGTAAGAGATCCAATTGCCCTGGCAATGCCATGCTGTAAGGAAACCCAAACAATATGGAAAGGCACGTGCTGGCCTTCTAGTCGATAGCTGAGCCCAGCCTTTGAGCCATCCTCGTCCAGGCACCAAACATGTGAGTTAAGACATCTCCAGATGATTCCAGCCTTCAGCCATTCAAGTCATCTCCAGCTGTTCAAGCCTTCTAGGCTGAGGCCCCAGACACGTGGGCCAGAGACAAGTTATCCCCACTGTGCCCTGTCCAAATTTTTGACCATACTAAAATGTTTGTTTTTTATATCACATTTGGGATAGTTTGTTATGCAGCAATAGATAATTGGAACAATGTCCATTGGGAAGTATCAGTTGAGTTCAGAGCTTAAGTATAACTGGGTAAAGAGTGGAGAATTGGGGTAGAGCATTTCAAACAGGGGGGACAACAGGTACAAAAGCCCTCTGGTGAGAGGAATCTGGCAAATTAAAGAACAACAAAAAAAGAAAAAGAAAAAAGGGAAACAACAAAGAAAGCAACCAGAAATCTTTCCAGGTATTTCAAGCACAAAGGTATTTAATATGGGGAATTAAATTTTTTTTAAAAATTGGAAGGGCTGGGAAAAATAATTGGAATGGCTGGAAAAACAAGTCTGCAAAGCTGCCACTATAATTCAGATTTGGTGTCAGCTTTCAGAGAGTCAGGAAGTTACAAGAAACACAGGAAACTTCCCACAATGATCTCGCTCCTTTAGGAAGGCAGGTGATTTGAAGAAAAGCACTCAGAGGCCTCTGCAAATCTTCTGTCTATGAACCCAAAGCTCATGTATTTGTCCACCACTGCCCTGCTAGAGAAATATTATTTCTGCTTCTCTTCTACTTCCAAGTCTATCATAAGTGCCTCTTGTTTGTGAAAACTAACCCAGATATTTCCTGGTAGGGGATTCTGGGAAGTGCAGTTCCTAGGCTTCTAGCCCCTGTGGTACTGGGGAGAGCACGGAGGAGACGGGGGACTGATGTCACAGGCAATCTGGCACACCTGGCCTCTCCAGTCCTTGACGTCTTCACTTCTAGTGGTCTTGTCCTCTACCTCACTTCAGCTGCTCACTCCATGGTCACGCCCTAGATAAGTTATTACCAAAAACTACATAATCTCAATTTCATGCCTCTTACCTTCCCATCTTCCCAATTCACGCCCTCTAGTACCTGAACTCCAATAATTCTTCAGTCCCCTGAGACCTGCCCACGTTTCCTTTTCCTTTCAACTTCCCAATGCCCTTCTTACCCAGTTTAGATGATCCAGTCAATCATTATAATCACTCATTTGCATACACCCTCAACTCCCTTGCCCCTGTAGTGTACTCGTCACTGTACCCTTCTGGAAAAACACCAACTTTGGTTAATTCTAGCTCTCTACTTATTTAACACCTGCACTGCAACAGCTAATCATGTCTAGAAAACATCAACGGTGCTAAAACTGACCTTACTTTAAATTCATAGCCAATTAAGGCCAAGTGGACACTTCTGCTTCCCAGCAATCCCACCTCATTTCCCTCTTCCATCCACCCTCCCACCCTCCAAGAGGACTATTTCATATGCTCCCCTCTCTTCCCAACACCTCCTCCTCTGTCATCAAATCTCAACTGCTGCATTTACTTCCCATTTTACTGAGAAAGCACAAGTAATTATAACAAAACTTCCACATGCTCCCACCACATCTGCCAGCTTACGTCTGGACCCCTATATTATGCTTTTCCTCCTGTTAGTATGGATGAACTGTTTACGCTCCTACATGAAGCCAAAGCCTTCACTAGAGCCCATCCTCTCTCATCTATCCAAGGACTTAGACTCCAACAGTTTCTCTCCTTCATCGTCAGATATTCACCCTCTATCAGATCACTCCCATTAGCCTATGAATATATTGCTATTTCTCCTATCTTTCAAAAATAGCCCTCTCCTAATCCCACATCCCCTACCAGCTACCGCTCCATCTCTCTGCTTCACTTTATAGCAAAACTCTTCAAAAGGGTCACCCATACTGCCTTTAATTCCTAACCTCCATTCTCTCTTGACCCTACTTTCATCAGTTTTTTCCCCCTCACCTCTCCACAAAACACACCTCTAGGTGACCAATTCCTTGCCAAATAATTGATTCTCTGTTCCCATCTCACTTGACCCCTCAGGACATTTTAACCCCCTTGATCACTCATTCCTCGAAACACTTTCCTCCCCTGGCCTCCAGGACACTGCCTCCTCCTGGTTTCCCTCCTACCTCACTGGCTCCTCCTTCTCTGTGTCCTTTGCTGGCTCTTTTCCGTCTCCTGACCCCAAAACATTGAAGCGCCCTAGAGCTCTGTCCTTGGACTTCTCTATCTCCTCAAAAACCCATTGAGATTGGTGGTCATGATACTTATTTAGGCCCATTCTCAACCAGGCTCATGGCTTTAAATACCTCCTTTAGCTGCCAACTCCTAAATTTATATTTCCAGCCGGATCACTCCACTGAGTTCCAGACTCAAACATCCAAATACCTATTTGATACCTTCTCTGGAATGTTTAACAGTTATATCAAATTTAAGACATCTAACACCAAATTCCAGATCTGGTCCCCCAAACCTGCTTCTCCTATAGTCTTCCCATCTCTCTGTGTGGCCAATCCATCCTTCTAGTTGTTTGGGGGAAAAGCTTGAAGTCATCTCTGACCCCTCAGTTTCTCTCATACCCCTATCCAATCTGTCAGGCAATCCTGACAACTCTGCAGAGTGTGTCTGGAATTTGGCCACCGCTCATCACCTCCAACACTAGGTCTGTGTCCAAGCCTCCATTACCCCTCTCCTGGATCATTACAGGAGCTTCCTAACTAATCTTGCCCCCTCCCTCCTTCATTATATTCTCAAGAAAGCAGTGAGACGATCCACTTAAAACCAAAGTCAGATCATATTGTACTCAGCTCAAAATCCTCCTTCTCACTCAGAATAAAAGCCAAAGTGCAAATGCCCTGGTACTTTTTGGATCCTATCTTCTGTCTCCTATTCTGTTTTGGCCACACTGGCCTCCTTGTTTTTCTCGAGCATGGAAAGCTTGTTCCCACCTCAGGACCTTCGCACTTGCTGGTCTCTCTTCCTGCCATGCCCTTCCTCCATGTCTGACTTGTTCTTTGTTTTCTTTTAGGCCTTTGCTCAAATGATTCAAATGATCAAGGACAGTGAGGTTCACAGGAGTATCCTCAAAACCTAAAACAATGCCGAGCTCATGGTAGGCGTTCATTACTCTTTGTTGCATTAATTTAATGAGTAGCTCTAGGGGTCACAGGTGATAGATGAGGCTGAGAGGTGGGCAGGAGCCAGATCAGCAGGCTTGCTTGTCTTGCTAAACATCTGGAGGAGGGCTGACATAATCATGACTGCGTTTGGAAAAACTTCCCTGGGCTCCAGGAGGGAGAAGACCTCTTCTAGAAACTGACTCTTGTCTTTGTGGGGAGATAGGATTATTTGCTTTCTAGAAAGGCCTCTTCCACTTAGAAGGAGGAGAGGGCTCTGGGACTCAGGAGGTCTCTGCATTTTGACAAGACTCAATACCACACGGGGCTGTAATTACGGGTAATCAGCCCTGTTCTTCTGAGTCAGCAGCTCATTCAAGCCCTTTACAGAGACAGGTTGCTGCCCCGCCTCCTTCCTCCAAACCTCCTGCACTTGGGAGCCTGCTCCACCCTGCTGAGGCCTCACTGCTCCAGGAAGCATTAGAACATGCCCGAAGTGACATTCTCCTACCTCCCTTGTCACCCAGTCCACCCTTCCTTGTCCTCCTGCACTCCTTGACCTAAACAGATTTCAGGGGAGGTCAAGTCCAAGGGGCGAGAGACCAGCTGAGCTTCTCTGTCCCCCAGACAGTAGGTGAGGAAGGCATGGGGGCTGAGTGGGGAGCAGATGCCGCCTGCCGACCCTCTGAGCATGGAGCCCCCAGGAGCCAGGACGCTCAGCCCTGGGGCAGCCCTCAGTTTAAAGCTTCCTCTTAACAACACTCCAGCTATCCAAACAACTAGACTATTTATTCAGCATCTCTTTGGCCTACTGAGCTCCTCAAACTAAATTTGCCTTCTGCACATTCCTTGAGGGTTTTAATAACCTACCGTTAAGAACAAAAAGTCCATTTCTACTAAACTAATAAATCAAGCCAAGGTGGAAATACCTTTCAAGAACCCCTCCCTTCCCAACTCAGCTGGACTTACACTGCAGAAGGAAGCAAAATTAATTTTGACTTTGCTGCCAAGATGCACGAATTATTTAACTTTGCCAAAGAAGCGGGAGGGAAATCACAGTTAGCGAGGCAGAATGTTCCATCTCCAGGCACTCAGGAGTTCAGGATTCTTTCTTACCTTCTCACATGCTGGGTTGCAGGATTCTTGCCAGCTGCTGACCTCCCGAGCCCTGCTCTAGTGGCCTCACCTGGCACACACCACCTCATGAGGCTGCAGGGCCTTGTGGGGAGTGCCAGGCTGAGCCAGGGGCAGCCAGGTTAGCTCTGTCACCAGCCACAGGTTACAGGCCAATCCCAGATCAGGCATCCTACAAGTGCAGGGCTATTGGCAACAGAGATCAGACAGAAGGGAGCTCCCTGAAAGATGACAGGTCAGACAAGAGAACCAGCAATTCAGACAGAGAGCAGTCTCCCTCTGGCTCTTCCAGCTCAGCACTCATGTCCATCCAGCATCTCCACTTTCTCCTGACCCGAGAAAAGTCCCTGTTTTCCCAGTTCCTACTCTTAAAAATCTAAATACAATGAAGTTGATTCATTGGCTGATAGATTCACCTGTGGGGAGAAAAAATTCTGTCCATTTTGGGGGAAGGGAAGAAGAAGAAGACGGGACAGACGGAAACAGTTGAGTGCCTCCTGTCCACTCTCATAGGGTAGCCTGGTATTTTGAAAGGTGCCTCGGTATCTGAGCTTGGAACAAGCAAGAGTTGGGTTCGAATCCCACTTTGCCTTGTTTTAACTATGCAGCTTTGGGCAAACTACTTCACTTCCCCAAGCCTCTGTAGCTACATCTATCAAATAGGAATAAGTGTACCTCCCTTCAAGGGTGTTTGCAAAGACTAAGGTGTTAAGGGGAAATAACAGAACCTAGAATTCCTTGTCCAGCCAAACTAGACTCTCTCTGAAATAAAGATATATCCCCAAAAGAAGAAAAATGAATCCATGAGGAATACGTAAGTTTCAAGAAGTAGTAAGCTGGGGACTTCCTTGGTGGCGCAATGGTTAAGAATCTGCCTGCCAATGCAGGGGACACAGGTTCCAGCCCTGGTCCGGGAAGATCCCACATGCCGTGGAGCAACTAAGCCTGTGCGCCACAACTACTGAGCCTGCGCTCTAGAGCCTGCGAGCCACAACTACTGAAGCCTGTGTACCTAGAGCCCGTGCTCCGCAACAAGAGGAGCCACCGCAACGAGAAGCCAGTGCACCACAACAAAGAGTAACCCCAGCTGCGCAACTAGAGAAAGCCCACGGGCAGCAACAAAGACCCAACACAGCCAAAAATAAATAAATAAATAAATAAATAAATAAATTTATTTTTAAAAAAGTAGTAAGCTGAAATACATGTGTGTGTCTGTGTATGTGTACATATACAAAGGTGTATGTATGTATATATGTATGTGCGTATTTATATCTATTGGTACAACATACATATTTGTGTGTTGTATCTATATTTAGGTGTATATAAACATTTATTGTAAAAACAAGCAAAAACAAACAAAAATTCCTAGAACTAGACCCTTGTTAAATTTGGTAATTACTCTTTGTAATATCAACATGGATGACATGGAAAGACAGCCACGCTCATGGATTGGAAGATTTAAAATTACTAAATTCAGTTTGATTTCTCCTGAGACCTCTCTCTTTGGCCTGCAAATTGCCATCTTCTCGCTGTGTCCTCACATGGCCTGTTCTCTGTGAAAACACATCCCTAATGCTTCTTTCTTCTTATAACAATGTCAGTCATAGTGTATTAGGGCCTCACTCTATCAGTTTCATTTTAACTTAATCACTTCTTTGAAGACCCTGTCTCCAAATATGGTTACATTCTGAGGTACTGGGTGTTTGGACTTCAACATATGAATTTGGGGGAGTGGGCACAATTCAGCCCATAACATCATTTAATGGGGAACAAACAGTCTTTTCAACAAATAGTTTTGGGAAAACTAGATATCCACATGCAAAGAATAAAATTGGACCCTTACTTTGCGCCATATGCAAAAATTAACTTAAAGTGATCAAAGACCTAAATGAAAGACCTAAAACTAGCTTAGAAGAAAACATGGGGGAAAAGCTTCATGACATTGGATTTGCGAGGATTTCTTGAATATGACACAAAAAGCACAGCAACAAAGGAATGAATAGATAACTTGGACTTCATCAAAATTAAAAAGTTTTGTGCCTCAAAAGACACTATCTAGAGAGTGAAAAGACAACCCACAGAACGGGAGAAAATCATATGTCTGATAAGGATTCATGCCCAAAATATATAAAGAAATCCTAAAATTCAACAACAAAAAACAAGTAACCCACATTAAAAAAATGGATAAAGGACTTCAAAAGACATTTCTCCAAAGCAGATATACAAATGGCCAATAAGCACATGAAAAGATATTCTACAACACTAGTAACTAGGGAAATGCAAATTAAAACCACAACAAGATGCTGCTTCACACCCATTAGGATAGCTGTCATCATAACAGTGGAAAATAACAAGTGTTGGGGAGGAAGTGGAGAAATTAGAACTCTGGTGACTTGCTGGTAAGAATGTAAAATGGGGGCTTCCCTGGTGGCGCAGTGGTTGAGAGCCTGCCTGCCGATGCAGGGGACACAGGTTCGTGCCCCGGTCCGGGAAGATCCCACATGCCGCGGAGCGGCTGAGCCCGTGAGCCATGGCCGCTGACCCTGCGTGTCCGGAGCCTGTGCTCCACAACGGGAGAGGCCACAACAGAGAGAGGCCTGCGTAGTGCAAAAAAAAAAAAAGAAAAAAAAAGAATGCAAAATGGTGCAGCCACTGTGGAAAACAGTATGGTGCTTTCTCAGAAATTTAAACATAGAATTACCATGTGATCCAGCAATTCCATTTTTAGGCATACACCCCTCAAAATTGAAAGCAAGGGCTCAGATACTTACATATCAATGTTCATAGCAGCATTTTTCACAATAGCCAAAAGGTGAAAACAACCCAAATTTTCATCAACAGATGAATGTGTAAACCAAACGTCATATATCCTTACAATTCAGCCTTAAAAATAATAAAATTCTGGGCTTCCCTGGTGGCACAGTGGTTGAGAATCTGCCTGCCAATGCAGGGGACACGGGTTCGAGCCCTGGTCTGGGAAGATCCCACATGCAGCGGAGCAACTGGGCCCGTGAGCCACAATTACTGAGCCTGCACGTCTGGAGCCTGTGCTCTGCAACAAGAGAGGCCGTGATAGTGAGAGGCCCGCGCACCGCGATGAAGAGTGGCCCCCGCTTGCCGCAACTAGAGAAAGCCCTCGCACAGAAACGAAGACCCAACACAGCCATAAATTAATTAATTAATTAATTTAAAATAATAATAATAAAATTCTGATACATGCTACAACATAGATGAACCTTGAAAATATTATGCTAAGTGAAGTAAGCCAGACACAAAAGGACAAATTTATATGGGTCCACCTTATGTAGGGTACCTAGAATAGGTGAATACATAAAGACAGAAAGTATAATAGATGTTACCAAGGTTCTGGCGGAAGAAGGTAAAGAGGAGTTATGTTTAACAGGGATGCAGTTTCTGTTTGGAATGATGAAAACATTCTGAAAAAGGTTAGTGGTGATGGTTGCACAACAATGTGAGAGTACTTAATACCACTAAATTTTATGTTTTAAATGGTTAAAATGGTACACTTTGTTATGTATATTTAAATCACAAAAAAAAATATGCCGCACAAAAATGTCAGCATGGATGGATGTGCAGTAAAAAGAGAGAGGAGAAAAGTAAAGACATGCCATGTTTCATATCTTACTCAAGGAATTAATATAGATAAGACTGAATTTTAGACATTGTTAGAAAATAGTTGACTTAAGAATATATGTTAAATATTTTAGGGGCTTCCCTGGTGGCGCAGTGGTTGAGAGTCCGCCTGCCAATGCAGTGGACACGGGTTCGTGCCCCGGTCTGGGAAGATCCCACATGCCGCGGAGCGGCTGGGCCCGTGAGTCATGGCCGCTGGGCCTGCGCGTCCAGAGCCTGTGCTCTGCAATAGGAGAGGCCACAACAGTGAGAGGCCCACGTCCTGGAAAAAAAAAATATATATATATATATATATATTTTTTTTAAAGGGTTGAAATACCTGCAAGAATATAAGTAGAAGGTAAAACTTTCTAATAAGTAGAGGAAATAAAGTGGAACAAAAAGCAGAAAATAAAAATAAAAGCAAAACTATAAAGTATGGAAATATAAAACACACACAAAATGGCATGACCAAGTGTAAAATAAATCAGTAGTCTCAGTCAATATGAATAGGTTAAATTTGCCTATTAAAAAACTGAATCTATGATTGGATTTTAAAAAAATATCCAGCTATAGGCTTTGAACAAGAGATATTTATTATTTAATGACATAGGAAAATGGAAAATAAAGAAATGGAAGAAGATATGTCCTGCAAATGTAAAGAAAATGAAAGTAGGTGTAACAATACAAATGTCAGACTAAATAGAATTCAAAGTGAAAGGCATTAAAAGTGATAAAAAGGAATATTTTATATTAATAAAAGGAGCACTCTCAAGAAGATATTATATATAATATATATATTAGTTATATATATATTATATATATAAAAATGATGATATTGATATGCATAGAACACGTTGAGTGTTTCCCTGGTGGTGCAGTTGTTAAGAATCCACCTGCTAATGTAGGAGACATGGGTTCGAGCCCTGGTCCCAGAAGATCCCACGTGCCGCAGAGCAACTAAGCCCGTGCGCCATAACTACTGAGCCTGCGCTCTAGAGCCTGCGAGCCACAACTGCTGAAGCCCACACACCTAGAGCCTGTGCTCCACAACAAGAGAAGCCACCACAATGAGAAGCTCATGCACCGCAACGAAGAGTAACCCCCGCTCACTGCAACTAGAGAAAGGCTGCGTGCAGCAGTGAAGATCCAATGCAGCCAAAAACTAATTAACTAATTAAAAAAAAACACTGAAATATATAAAGTAAAACCTGATAGACTCACAAGTAGATATTGACAAATATACAGTTCACACATTTCTCTCAGAAAATGACTAATCAAGCAGACAAAAAATAATTACAGATATGGAGGATTTAATAACACAAATTAACAAACTGCTCCCAACAAACAAATGAAATACATGTGGAATTTGAACAAAATTGATCATGAATTGACCACAAAAGAAATTTCTGCAAATTCCAAAATGTTGACTTCATACATCCTCATTCATTAACCAAGATACAGTAAAATTAGAAACCATGAAATAAATAATAGCTCCCCAAAGTTGTACATACCTTTGGATTAAATAAGAAGTCAAAATGGTGATGACGCATTCTTTGGAAAAGATCCAGAATGAGATTAGTACATATCAAGATCTGTAGGAATTCAGCCATATCAGTAGTCAGAAGAACATTCATAGTCTTAAATACATATTAAATAATTGTAAAGTTGAGACTTCCCTGGTGGTCCAGTGGTTAAGAATCTGTCTGGCAATGCGGGGGACGCCGTCCGATCCCTGGTCAGGGAACTAAGATCCCACGTGCCTCAGGGCAACTAAGCCCGAGCACCACAACAAAAGATCCCACATGCCGCAACTAAGACCTGACGCAGACAAATAAATAAATAAATAAATATTGAAAATTCAAGAAAATTAATTGACAGATTATTAGAACTAAGTAGAGAATTTAACAAGATGGCCAAATACAAAATCAAGATGTAAACAAAACAGAACAAAAAAACGGTAGCTTTCACACACTAGTCACCCCCTTAAACAATGTCATAGATAAACTTGCCAAAATATTTGAACCTGAATCTAATAAAGATTTTAGATCTAACTACGTTCAGGAAATACTGGGTACATTAAAGACAGAGTGCAGAGGCAGATACATCTTGAATGTGGGAAACTTTTCAGGACAAATGACCAGCTTTTTCACCAAATTAATGGCATGAAAAAGTGAAGGGGTAATGATGGATACATGTCATTATATATTTGGCCAAACCCATAGACTATATAGCACCAAGAGTGAACCCTAATGTCAACTGTGGACTTTGGATGATTATGACCTTTCAATGTCGATTCATCAATTGTAACCACTCTGGTGGGAGATGTTGATAATAGGGGAGGCTGTGTACGTAGAGGGGTAGATGGGAAATCTCTGTACCTTCCTCTAATTTTGCTGTGACCTAAAACTTCTCTAAAAATATTGTCTGTAGGGACTTCCCTGCCAGGCCAGTGGTTAGGACTCCACGCTTCCATGCATGGGAGGCGGGATCGAGCTCTTGTCAGGGAACTAGGATCCCACATTCCATGTGGCGCAGCCAAAAAAAAAAAGAAAGTTAAAAAAAATTGTCTTTATAAAAGAATTAAGTCTGGACTTCAGAAACAAAACATACATACAAACAAAAAAACCCAGCAGGGACTTCCCTGGTGGCGCAGTGGCTAAGAATCCGCCTGCCAATGCAGGGGACACAGGTTCATGCCCTGGTCTGGGAAGATCCCACATGCCACGGAGCAACTAAGCCCATGCACCACAACTACTGAGCCTGTGCTCTAGAGCCCGCGAGCCACAACTACTGAGCCCACGTGCCACAACTACTGAAGCCCACGTGCCTAGAACCAGTGCTCCATAACAAGAGAAGCCACTGCAATGAGAAGCCCGCACACCTCAACAAAGAGTAGCCCCTGCTCGCTGCAACTAGAGAAAGCCCGCGAGCAGCAACAAAGAACCAACACAGCCAAAAATAAATAAAAATAAATAAATTTAAAAAAAGAAATTCACTGAAGAGGAAATATCAGTGGCCAATAGCCAATAAAGACATGAAAAACACTCTACTGATATTCAGATATATACAAATTAAAACAAAATTGAAGTACCACAAACTTTTGACAAAAACCCTACTTTAATAATATGAAAAATTTTCAAGAACTCTCATGCATTGTTGGTGGGAATTCAAACTGCCATTCTGAAGGGCAATTGGTGGTATCTATTAAATTTAAATTACGTATACCCCATGACATTTCTTAAAATCGACTTTCTTTTTTCTTTAATTAATTAATTAATTATTAATTTTTGGCTGCGTTGAGTCTTTGTTGCTGCAGGCAGGCTTTCTCTAGTTGTGATGAGCGAGGGCTACTCTTTGTTGCGGTGCATGAGCTTCTCATTGCGGTGGTTTGCCTTGTTGCGGAGCACAGGCTCTAGGCGCACAGGCTCAGTAGTTGTGGCAGATAGGCTTGGTTGCTCCGCGACATGTGGAATCTTCTGGGACCAGGGCTCGAACCCATGTCCCCTGCATTGGCAGGTGGGTTCTTAACCACTGCGCCACCAGGGAAGTCACAAAATTAACTTTCTTAAAAGGCAGATCCAAGTGCATGAGGAAACATGGTTAAAGATATTCATTGCCACATTGTCTCCAAGAGTGAAAAACTAGACCACCCTAAATATCCATCAATAGGAGTCTGACAAAATAAACTCATCACTAGGGAACACTGCATATCAGTTACAAATGAAAAGGTAGATCTTTAAGAACTACATTTGTGGAGTTGCAGAATGTTGCAAAATGATTCAGTTGGGAAACACCTCCACAGAAAACAATCCTGCATAAGTTAATACAGGTATTAATTATATATAAAAATATATATATACACATAAAATAATATATATACATATGTATATGGCTTGAAAACCTATTTTAATATAAAACTCATATCAATTTAATACCTATATATGCATATACACATAGGTATTTATATATATTAATATATATGTATTTGTATTTATATACATAGGAAAAGGTCTTGAACGATACCAAATTGAGGATCTTAGAGGGATGGAGATTAAAAGACAAAACCATATTGAAACCATGTAACTCAGATTGAGACTTGAACCCACGCACCAGGACCCAGCCAAAACCCACACTGGGACTTGAACCCATGGTCTTTTAACTGAGATCACACACATCGTCTCAGGACTTAAGGAAGCTCAGATTCTTGACGTCTTTTCACAGAAAGAATTCAGTGAGAGACAAAGTGATAGATAAGAAGTGATTTATTTAGAGAGAAACACACTCCACAGACAGAGTGTGGGCCATCTCAGAAGACAAAAGAGGCCTTGAAATATGGTGCGGTTAGTTTTTATGGGCTGGGTAAGTTCATAGGCTAATGAGTGGGAGGATTATTCCCGTTATTTTGTGGGAGGGGTGGAGATTTCCAGGAATTGGGCCACCGCATCCTTTTTGAACTTTTATGCTTGGCCTCAGAACTGTCATGGCACTGGTGGGTGTGCCATTTAGCTAATGTATTACAATGAGCATATAATGAGGCTCAAGGTCTACTGGAAGTCGAATCTTCCACCATCTTGGATCTAGTTGATTCTAACCAGTTTTTGTCATGTCCTATGGCTATGTAATTCTTTTCAATGTTGTGCCCTGCCCCCTTCTCTCCTGTTTCAATATGATCATAAAAATAGAATAAAAAACCTTTGACAAATTCAAAAGCCATTATTTTTTTAAAACTCCTAGAAAACAAATAGAAGGAAACTTCCTTGAGTCTTGTCAGTATTATATTAATTATTGACTAGGAGAATACATCTGAGTATAAATTGTGCAATTAAAACTTAGTTTATCTTTTTAAACCCCAAAGTTGAGTAGATTGTTTTGGCTTCACTGACCAGAGGAGCCTTAGGACAGAGGGGAAGGCAGCTGGGGTGCAGATTCTTCATCTCTGCAGGTCTTCAATTGCTTGTGATTAGCATTAACTCAGTGACTTCCACTGTTCCAAGTAGGTTTTCCCCAGGAAAAGTTTAATACCAGGCCAATGACCTTCCCTCTACCCCCCAACAAAGGCCACATGCATGGGGAAAGTAAAACTCTAGTGAAAAGCCTTTGAATCTATGACTTCATGGATATCCACAGATTTATTTGACAGAAAGCAAATAATTCTGCAAACACACAGAGACAAAAACAGAATATCAAAATATGACAAATCTGAATTAACAAACCAAAGCCTCTGTGAATTTACATTCTTAAAACACACGCAACATAGATATTTTTGAAATAGTGATCTCTCTTGCCACATTCAAAACAGGTTTCAATTCACCAGAATCCATCTGTAAATGATGATCCTAAGAATGGAACAAGGAGAGTACCGTGTTCCAAGATCAAATGGGAAAGACATGTAACTCCTTCTAGATCAGGAAAGGGCAGGTAATCAGACATTGATTGAATTTAGCTAGCTTTTGTGATTTGGCTCCACCCCCACTTCAGTCCTTGTTGCTCCAATGCACGTTTACTTTGCATATGGAGGTCATGATGCTCATTTTCAGTTGCAATTCTGGACGTGCAGGGACCACAATTTTATCAGTCTTGGGTAAGGATTAAGAACTGGACAGAGTAGTGGGGGGGCTGTTCTGCTGGCAGGGGAGTACTCTAAAAATGTAAAAATAATCGTAGTGACCATCTATTGAGCTTCCACTAAGAGCTAGCACTGGACTAGGCATGCTCCCTATATCACCGCACTTGAACTTAGTCTCCTAAGACTTTTTGCAGGTTAATAACTTGCTCAAGGTTATATAACTCGTGAATGCCAGACTGAGCACTTAAACGAATTCTCCAGTTCCAAAGTCCATGCTCTCGCCTGTTGCATACAGCAGGCTCCTTCTTCCAGCGAGGCAAAATCAAACTGGGAGATCCCTACTTCTGGGATAAAGCATTTGCTCAAGGCTCCAGGAGTCCAAGCAGCAAGATGAGGTCAAGGTCAGGCTCAGAGAAATGACCCCTAGGATGCATGGGACCTAGGAGGCCTTAGGGCTGGAGCCTGTCATCCAGTGGGTTGACTTTCATACACAGAACTCTGCTGAGTCACCAAGGCAGTCACTGCTGTTACACAACAAACCAGAACACCACTAAACCAGCCCTGCTCCTCAGGGTTTTTTCAACCCCAGGCTTTAATGACCCAACAAAGGGCTGGTGGCTGATTAAAGGGAAGTCCAAATGTTAGGAAAACCTACTTTGGGGAAGAAATCTGATTTCCAGTCTGTTCAAAGAATAGAGGAATTTTTCCTGGAAGAGACCTTCCCTCAATGGCCTCCATTTCTGTCCTCCAAGAGCTGGCCGTCTCCCACCTCAGGGCTCCTGCTTTGTTATTTCCTCTGCCTGGAAGGCTCTTCTCCCAGAAATTGAGGGGCTTGCTTCCCCTCCCTCTTAGCTCTTACTCAAATATCTGTTTTTCATTCATACAGGCTTTCCTGGCCTTTATATCTAGAATATCAACAACAACCATCCTCTCCAACATAGACACAAGTAAATTCATACTCAGCTCTCTTCCCTGCTTTATCGTTTTCTCCTTAGAATTTAATTTGATGATATTTTACTTCTTTATCTTGTCTCTACTAGAACAGAAGCTTCACAAGGGTAGGGATTTGTGTTCACTGCTCTGTCCCTAGCACTTAGGACAGTGCCTTCTGCATAATAGGCATTCAATAAGTATTTGTTGAATGAAATCAATCTGTGCTTCAGAGAATAGTGAAATCCTGGAAAACTCCCACAGGTTTTAGGTGGTTCATTAAAAGAAAAATCAAGAGCTTTGGAGGCCCACATTTGAATCTAGGCCTAGCTTAGATGAATACTCAATTTAGTTTAATAATTTATCTCAATGGATAATCTAGAGTAATACTTAATCTCACTAAGCCTCATTTTGTGGTTGGTTGAGGAGACTATTTGCCTCCTGAGATTGTAGTGAGGACGAATAATAGTTTCCTGAGCCCTGTGCCAAGGACTGTACATGCATTATTCCTTTAATCCTCACAACAATCCTATGAAGCTATACTACTGGTATCCCCAAAGACACACTAAAGTGATGTGCCCAGGGTGATAAAGACAGGAAACAGGTCATGGGACTCCAGCCCTCATCTGTCTCTCTCCAAAACCCATACCCTAACCACCACCCTGGATGTAGAATGGGTTTGTGTGTATAAAATGCTGGGCCCTGATGGAGAAAAGGTGCCCACAATGTCCCTTTACTTCTCTTCCACCCAATCCCTCAGCAGAGTTGCTCCTAACAATGCCGACGCACCACCCTTGCCACTGATAAGAGCAGGGACAGCCGACGCCTCTGCCCTCTCCAGCCTGGTGACTTGCCTTGTCTTTCACATTCAAGGATAATCTCACCACCACCACCACCCTGCCCCACCTCCGGCAACCACCACACCTGTCCCACCAGGATCGTATTTGGCACCAGGCCTCGGTATTTTGTCACTTTTGCATAGAGTAAGTGACATATAAGGAAACAATATTTCTACTTTAGGTCAGTATATCACAAAAATTGTTCTATAAGCTCCTTTTAAATGTGATCTCACAATTCAACCTAATGCTGTTTAACAAGTGGTGTAAGTTGACTTATTTATTTAAGCAAGAAAAAGTATTTGTAGAAACATATATTTACATATACACATACCTAGTTTTAAAATATAAGTTGATATATTACTATGGGTTCCAGCATCAAAAATAGACAAAAAGTGCTTTCAAGACCTGATTTATACGTTTAATAAAATTAGCTGTTTGTTGGGGTTTTTTTTAATGCATACAAAATGCTAGTGTTTTGCTTTAATGATGAGGTACGAGAGAAGGTTTCAGGTTGCTCTTTGCAAGCCCTTCTCCACAAATCCCACACTGTGGGCAAGAGCAGTCTTGACTTCCAATAAATGAAAAACCACATGGGATGGAATCAGCACCATCTTTTCTCTTTTGTACATTGGATTTTGGAGGAGGGTAGACAGGTTAATGCCCTATTAAATAATAGTTATCAAATGAATGTGACACAATAATCTAGAGAAGCAGATATTGAAGAAATTGTGCAACATCATTATTTTTTGCTGCTCATTAACTTATGTTTCATATAGATGCTTCTTCTGTGACTTGTGTCTGTTATAATTAAGAGATGGAAAATACAATTGAAAACCCTAAGACAGGGACTTCCCTGGTGGAGCAGTGGTTGGGACTCCACACTCCCAGTGCAGGGGGCCTGGGTTTGACCCCTCATCAGGGAGCTAGATCCCACATGCATGCTGCAACAGAGTTCACATGCTGCAGCTAAGGAGCCCACCTGCCGCAACTAAGACCCAGCGTAACCAAATAAATATTTTTTTAATAAAATAAAATAATTTAAAAAAGAAAGAAAAGAAAACCCTAAGACAGCCAAGGCCCCAAAGCATCTAGTGATGTTCAGTAGAAATGCCTGAGCTGCTGCCTCAGGAGCTGCTCACCGTCAACACACTCAGAGGTTCTCAAAGAGTTCGGTTAAAAAAAAAAAAAGGTGAAAATTATATTATCCATTGATTTAGAAGAAGAAGAAGGGGGAGGAGGAGGAGGAGGGAAATGGTTGTCATTGCATCCTTTGGTTCTGCTTCTCTGGAATTGCTGATGGTGGGCCAGGCCTGCTGGGTTAGTGCAGTGGAAAAGCACATCCAAGACTCTTTCCACTCTGCCATACCACTGTCCCTTAAAAGGATTTCTCATAAAATCCCTGAATCTCAGCTAGAAAGTTCTCAAACGTATCAGATCCAAACTCTGCCCTTTGCAGAAATCACCACCAGGTTACCCAACAACATGAGGGCAGAGAGCACACACCCAAACACCGTCATCATTGATGGAAACAGGTCATGCCCACTCCCTCCACAGCCTACATGAACTGTTGGGATTTTCTCTCTTGTTTTGCGCCTCAACCATTTTCCTTCATCCCCCAAGCTCTTTCCCCATAACTGTCATAGAATCAATCACTAGGTAAACATCTGTTTGTCCTCAAGATACTTCTCTATCCTGCAGGTAGTGCTTGTTACAGAAGTTACCTGAAGAAAAAAAAAAGTCTAATAATTTTAAGAAAGAGAGAGAAATGTGGTACCATTGAAGAGACTGGTATAAGCCTAAGAGTCAAGAGTGGGATTAAGTAAGGTCTTAAGGGGCACTAATTGGGTTAGGAAGAGAGAGAAAGACACAAGAGAAAGAATGAAGAAGAAGAAGAAAGGAAAAAGGAGGAAAGAAGAAGGGAAAGTAAGAAAAAAGAAGGGAATAAAATACAAACTGGCTAATATTTATTGAGCACTGAATGAAGAGCGAGCATTGTTCAGAATGCTTTACTTATGCTGATTCATTTAATCTACAAAAACCCTACAAAAGAAACATTACTATTATCCTCGTTTTTCAGATGAGGAAACTAAGGCAGACACCTAACCAAACATCGCATAGTCAGTGAGTCTGGGATTTGAAGCCTGCAGTCTGACTCCAGAACTAACCATTTTGCATACCATGGAATTTGAAGAGCCTCCGTCACGCAGTAAGAGTACCCTAATCTCTAGATTGAAGATAGTACTAGCATTTAGTTCACAGAGTGATTAGGATTACATGGGCTAAAACATTTAGCACAGTGCTAGAGCATAGAATGTGGTAGACACATGTTCATTTTTGTTCCATGTGATCCTCACAAGGACCTATAAAGAATGCATTATCTCCATCTCACAGATCTGACAACTGAAACTCCAAGAAATATTGAACCAGCCAAGATCATATGCCTAATAAGGGGTGGGGTGAGGAAGAACAGGATAGAGGGAAAAGAGAGAGGAGGAAGAAGAAAGGCGGAAAGGAGGCAGGAGCAGGTTCTAAGTGGGACAAGAGGAGAAATGTAAGGAGAAGAAAATGGAGCCTGCTGTGGTGAGTGCCTCAGGTGGCCTCAGGGCTTTTCAAGATGACATCTCTAATCCATACAAGGCTGATTCACTCAGCATGAACTCGCCTTTCATTCAGATTGGGTATTTTATTTTTAATAAACAATATATTTATTTTTTATTTTTATTTATTTTTAAAATATTTATTTATTTAATTTATTTATTTGGTTGCACCAGATTTTAGCTGCAGCATGTGGGCTCCTTAATTGCGGCTCACAGCCTCCTTAGTTGTGGCATGCAAACTCTTAGTTGTGGCATGCATGTGGGATCTAGGTCCCTGACCAGGGATTGAACCCAGTCCCTCTGCATTGGGAGTGCAGAGTCTTATCCACTGCACCACCAGGGAAGTCCCCAGAATGGGTCTTGTTATAACACATGAGGTAGTCTGGACTCCCACCAAATCCCTTTAGAAATTGTTTATGCCTTAAGCTTGATAACTCCACATAAAATCTCAGACCATGTGTATAGTTAAAGAAAACCCCTGGACTGCCCTGGTTCAGGTGTTCTTTCTGGAGGGTCTAAGGAAGAATCTGTTTCTTTGCCTTTTCCAGCTGCAAGAAGCTGCCTCCATCTCCACTGATACTATGTAAAAAATAAACAACTAATGAGAGCCTACTGTATAGCACAGGGAACTCTACTTAATGCACTGTGGTGGCCTAAATGGGAAGGAAATCCAAAAAAGGGGAGATATATATATATATATATATATATATATATATATATATATATATATATATGTATGGCAGATTCACTTTGCTGTACAGTAGAAACTAACACAACATTGTAAAGCCACTGTACTCCAATAAGAATTAATTTTAAAAAAAAAGCTGCCTCCATTCCTGGGCTAGTGGCCTCTTCCACCATCTTCAAAGTCAGCACTGTAGCATCTTCAAATGTCTTTTTCTAACCATAGCCCCTACTTCTATCATCCAGATCCCTGTTATCATATCTTCTCTCTGACTCCTGCCTCCTTATATAAAGACCCTTATGATTATATTGGGTGCATCCAGATTATCCAAGATAATGGGTTCAGCCATCTCAAGATCTTAACATAATTACCCTTGCAAAATCCGTAAGGTAACATACTCAAAGGCTCTGGGAATTAGGATATGAAAAATTTTAGGGGGGCCTATATTATGCTACCTAATTTTTTTCAGCTCATTGACTTTTAATAATGTATAGAAACTCAAGACCCAATAACTTTATCAATAAATACATCACCATCAATTTCCAGAGAAATCTAAAACTTGATGCAGGAGCCCAGGGCAGGGACTTCCCTGATGACACAGTGGTTAAGAATCTGCCTGCCCATCCAGGGGACACGGGCTCGAGCCCTGGTCTGGGAAGATTCAACATGTCGCGGAGCAAATAAGCCCATGTGCCATAACTACTGAGCCTGTGCTCTAGAGCCTGCAAACCACAACTACTGAAGCCTGTGTGCCAAGAGACCATGCTCCACAACAAGAGAAGCCACCACAATGAGAAGCCCATGCACCCCAATGAAGAGTAGCCACCGCTCACCATAACTAGAGAAAGCCATGCACTGCAAGCTTTCTCTAGTATTTATAAATAAACAAATATTTTAAAAAAAGAACCCAGGACAGGTGTCATTGATGGTCACTTTTATTCCAGGCAATAAAAAGTCCTGATAAACTGTCACTATTTGCAGATGACATGATACTCTATATAGAGAATCTTAAAGTCTCCACCCAAAAACTATTAGAACAAGTAAATGAATTCAGCAAGGTTGCTGGACACAAGATAGATATAGAGAAATCTGTTGCATTTCTATACAGTAATAATGGAATATGAGAAACTTCCCTGGTAGTCCAGTGGTTAAGACTCCACGATTCCACTCAAGGGGGCATGGGTTCAATCCCTGGTCAGGGAACTAAGATCCCATGTGCCTCAAGGGCAAGGAGTGGCAAAAAAAAAAAAAAAGAAAAGAAAAGAAAAAGTAATACGAGAAAGATAAAGTAAAACAAAAAATCCCCTTTAGAGTCACATTTTAAAAAGCAAAAACAAAAACAAAACAACAGCAACAACAAAAAACTAGGAATAAACTTAACCAAGGAAGTAAAAGATCTACACTCTGAAAACTATAAAACATTGATGAAGGAAATTGAAGATGATTCAAAGAAATGGAAAGATATTCTGTGCTCTTGGATTGGAAGAATTAATATTAAAATGGTCATATTACCCAAAGCCACCTATAGATTTAATGCAATCCTTATTCAGGACATTTTTCACAGAACTAGAATAAATAGTCCTAAAATTTATATGGAACCACAAAAGACCCAAAATTGCCAAAGCAATCCTGAGGAAAAAAGAATGAAGCTGGAGGTATCACTGGCCCAGACTTCAGACTATACTACAAAACTGCAGTCATCGCAACAGTCTGGTATTCTCCACAGCTAACTGCCGAACAATCATTGACAGGAAGACACTGGAACTCACCAAAAAGATACCCCATATCCAAAGACAAAGGAGAAGCCACAATGAGATGGTAGGAGGGGAGCAATCACAATAAAATCAAATCCCGTAACTGCTGGTTGGGTGACTCACAAACTGGAGAACACTTATATCACAGAAGTCCGCTCACTGGAGTGAAGGTTCTGACCCCACGTCAGGCTTCCCAACCTGGGGGTCTGGCAATCGGAGGAGGAATTCCTAGAGAATCAGACTCTGAAGCCTTGTGGGATTTGATTGCAGGGCTTTGACAGGACTGAGGGAAACAGAGACTCCACTCTTGGAGGGCACACAAGAGTAGTGTGCACATGTGGACCCAGGGTAATGAGCAGTGACCCCATAGAAGACTGAACCAGACCTACCTGCTAGTGTTGGAGGGTCTCCTGCAGAGTTGCGGGGTAGCTCTGTCTCACCGTGAGGACAAGGACACTGGCAGCAGAAGTTCTGGGAAGTATTCCTTGGCGTGAGCCATCCCAGAGTCTGCCATTAGCCCCACCAAAGAGCCGGGTAGGCTCCAATGCTGGGTCACCTCAGGCCAAACAACCAACAGGGACGGAACCCAGCCCCACCTATCAGGAGACAAGCAGATTAAAGTTTTAGTGAGCTCTGCCCACCAGAGCAACACCCAGCTCTACCCACCACCAGTCTCTCCCATCAGGAAGCTTGCACAACCCTCTTAGATAGCCTCATCCACCAGAGGGCAGACAGCAGAAGCAAGAAGAATGACAATTCTGCAACCTATGGAAGGAAAACCACATTCACAGAAAGGTAGACAAAATGAAAAGGTAGAGGACTTTCTACCAGATGAAAGAACAGGATAAAACCCCAGAAAAACAACTGAATGAGGTGAAGATAGGCAACCTTCCAGAAAAAGAATTCAGAAAAATGATACTGAAGATGATCCAGGACCTCAGAAAAAGAATGGAGGAAAAGATCGAGAAGATGTAAGAAATGTTTAACAAAGACCTAGAAGAGGGCTTCCCTGGTGGCGCAGTGGTTGAGAGTCCGCCTGCCGATGCAGGGGACATGGGTTTGTGCCCCAGTCTGGGAAGATCCCACATGCTGCAGAGCGGCTGGGCCTGTGAGCCATGGCCACTGAGCCTGAGCGTCCGGAGCCTGTGCTCAGCAACAGGAGAGGCCACAACAGTGAGAGGCCCGCACACAGCAAAAAAAAACACACACAAAAAAAACAAAACAAAAAAAACACCTAGAAGAAATAAAGAAAAAACAGAGATGAACAATACAATAACTGAAATGAAAAATACACTAGAAGGAATCAATAGCAGAATAAATGAGGCAGAAGAATGGATAAGTGACCTGGAAGACAGAATGGTGGAATTCACTGCTGCAGAACAGAATAAAGAGAAAGGAATGAAAAGAAATGAAGAAAGACTAAGAGACCTCTGGGACAACATTAAACGCAATAACATTCACATTATAGGGGTCCCAGAAGGAGAAGAGAGAGAGAAAGAACCCGAGAAAATATTTGAAGAGATTATAGTCGAAAACTTCCCTAACATGGGAAAGGAAATAGGCATGCAAGTCCAGGAAGTGCAGAGAGTCCCAGGCAGGATAAACCCAAGGAGAAACATGCCGAAACACGGAGGAATCAAATTGACAAAAGTTAAAGACAAAGAAAAATGACTGAAAGCAACAAGGGAAAAACAACAAATAACATACAAGGGAACTCCCATAAGTTTAACAGCTGATTTCTCAGCAGAAACTCTACAAGCCAGAAGGGAGTGGAATAATATATTTAAAGTGATGAAAGGGAAGAACATACAACCAAGATTACTCTACCTGGCAAGGATCTCATTCAGATTCGACGGAGAAATCAAAAGCTTTACAGACAAGCAAAAGCTAAGAGAATTCAGCACCATCAAACCAGCTCTACAACAAGTGCTAAAGGAACTTCTCTAAGTGGAAAATATAAGAGAAGAAAAGAACCTACAAAAACAAACCCATAACAATTAAGAAAATGGTAATAGGAACATACATATCGATAATTACCTTAAACGTGAATGGATTAAATGCTCCAACCAAAAGACACAGAGTCGCTGAATAGATACAAAAACAAGACCCAGAGGGAGATGCAAGAGGGAAGAGATATGGGGATATATGTATATGTATAGCTGATCCATTTTGTTAAAAAGCAGAAACTAACACACTATTGTAAAGCAATTATACGCCAATAAAGATGTTTAAAAAAAAAAGAATGGTAAAATAAATAAATAATAATGTTGGTGAATTTAAAATAAGAATCTGGATTATTAAAGTTACAAATCTTTGGTCTTTATACCTTTAATAAAACATGCATCTATTAATAATGAAAAAAACAGGGCTTCCCTGGTGGCGCAGTTGTTGAGAGTCCACCTGCCAATGCAGGGGACATGGGTTCGTGCCCCAGTCCGGGAAAATCCCACATACCACAGAGCGGCTAGGCCCGTGAGCCATGGCCGCTAAGCCTGCACGTCCAGAGCCTGTGCTCCACAATGGGAGAGGCCACATCAGTGAGAGGCCCGCGTACCACAAAAAAAAAAAAGACCCATATATATACTGTCTACAGGAGACCCACTTCACACCTAGGGATGCATACAGCCTGAAAATGAGGGGATGGAAAAAGATATTCCATGCAAAAGGAAATCAAAAGAAAGCTGGAGTAGCAATACTCATATCAGATAAAATAGACTTTAAAATAAAGAATGTTACAAGAGACAAGGAAGGACACTACATAATCATCAAGGGATCAATACAAGAAGAAGAAATAACAATTATAAATATATATGCACCCAACATAGGAGCACCTCAATACATAAGGTAACTGCTGACAGCTATAAAGGAGGAAATCAACAGTAACACAATAATAGTGGGGGACTTTAACACCTCACTTACACCAATGGACAGATCATCCAAAATGAAAATAAGGAAACAGAAGCTTTAAATGACACAATAGACCAGATAGATTTAATTGATATTTATAGGACATTCCATCCAAAAACTGCAGATTACACTTTCTTCTCAAGTGCACATGGAACATTCTCCAGGATTGATCACATCTTGGGTCACAAATCAAGCCTCAGTAAATTTAAGAAAATTGAAATCATATCAAGCATCTTTTCTGACCACAATGCTATGAGATTAGAAATCAATTACAGGGGAAAAAAATGTAAAAACACAAATACATGGAGGCTAAACAATACATTACTAAATAACCAAGAGATCACTGAGGAAATCAAAGAGGAAATCAAAAAATGCCTAGAGATAAATGACAATGAAAACACCATGATCCAAAACCTATGGGATGCAACAAAAGCAGTTCTAAGAGGGAAGTTTATAGCAATACAAATCACCTCTGCTCTCCAGTTCCCAAAATACCCACTGTTTTCAGCATAAAAGTATATGTAAGCCATAGGTTTTTGTGCTCCAGGTGAAGAAGGTACTACCTCAAACAATACATGTGGTAGCTTAGCTAACTAGTGTGTAATGATTGGCACTGTCTGCAAGGCTAGATTAAAACCAAGGGAGAGGGACTTCCCTGGTGGCGCAGTGGTTGAGAATCCACCTGCCAACGCAGGGGACACAGGTTTGAGCCCTGGTCCAGGAAGATCCCACATGCCACGGAGCAACTAAGTCCGTGCACCACAACTACTGAGCCTGCGTTCTAAAGCCTGTGAGCCACAACTACTGAGCCTGCAAGCCACAGCTACTGAAGCCCGCGCTCCTAGAGACCGTGCTCCACAACAAGAGAAGCCACTGCAGTGAGAAGTCCGGGTGCAGCAACCAAGAGTAGCCCCCACTCGCCACAACTAGAGAAAGCCCGGGCAAAGCAACGAAGACCCACTGCAGCGAAAAATAAAATAAATAAAATAAATAAATTTATTAAAAAAAAAAAGACAGCAGGCTTTGTTCTGATGGCCATTAAAAAAAAAAAAAAAAACAAGGGAGACTTAATATCCATTTGTCTGTAAAATGGGAATAATGGAATGTGGCTAACGGTTGGTAAGGATTAAATGAAAACGTATGTGGTTGGTATATAATAAGTGCTCAGTATATTTTAGCTATTAATGGTGTTATCATTCTATCTTCTACTCCTGCCATTCTTCAATGTTCATTCAAACACCTTTGAATGCCTACAGTGTGCTAGACCATGTGCCAGATCCTGAGGAAATAAAGATAGAAGATAACTCTGGGGCTTCCCTGGCAGCAGAGGTCAAGAGTCTGCGCTTCAAATTCAGGGGGCGCAGTTTCGATCCCTGGTGGGGGGAACTAGGGTCCCACATGCTGTGCAGCGCAGCCAAAAAATTAAAAAAAAAAAAAGAAAGAAGATAGTGTCATGTTACTTAAGAGAAAAAAGGCTACATAGGCTATAGTGGGGAGGGGGCAAAAATGTTCAATTCTGAAGGCTGGGAAATGTCTATGGAATTTCTTTAAAAACAATATTGTCACTGACTTTCTTAGAGTATTTTCACCTAATTCAAAAGCAACAGCTCTCATCCAGATGTGCAATGCATAGTACATAAAATAAGGTTTTAGGAAATGTTGGCAGTACTTCTGGAAAGACCATATTGCCTGATAATTCTTTTCTGAACCATTAATTGTAAGATACAGCCCAATAAGAAAAAAAGTTGGCCAAAAGCAGTGGTAAGATACCACTGATTGTATCGAGGCATTCTGATTTTAGAAATGTTAAAGTACGAAAAAAGAATGTGGAATCAATTGAAGTATGGTACAGTAGTGATATATTTCAAGACCCCCAGTGGCTGCCTGAAATCACAGATAGTACTGAACCCTACATATATACTATGCTTTTTCCTACACACGTGCATACATACTTATGATAAAGTTTATAAATTAGGCACAGGAAGAAATTAACAATAAAACAGAACCATTATAATATTGTAGTAAAAGTTATGTGAATGTGGTCTCTCTCCCTTTCTCAGAATATCTTTTTTTTTTTAGAAAGAAAGGCATTCCTTATTTTAATTAATTAATTTATTTATTTTTGGCTGTGTTGGGTCTTCGTTGCTGTGCACGGACTTTCTCTAGTTGCGGAGAGCGGGGGCCACTCTTCGCTGCGGTGCGCAGGCTTGTCATTGCGGTGGCTTCTCTTGTTGCGGAGCACGGGCTCTAGGCGCAGGGGCTTCACTAGTTATGGCACATGGGCTCAGTAGTTGTGGCTCGCGGTCTCTAGGGCGCAGGCTCGGTAGTTGTGGTGCACGGGCTTAGTTGCTCTGCGGCATGTGGGATCTTCCCACACCAAGGATCGAACCGTGTTCCCTGTATTGGTAGGCAGATTCTTAACCACTGTGCCACCACGGAAGTTCCCAGAATACCTGACTGTACAAATTTAATGCCTTTCCATTTTAACTAAGCATTTGTCATGCACTGTGGCTGTTACTTTTGCAGTTCAAGGTGCAACAGCAAAACTGGCACTAATTCTTCTCTCTCCACCATTTCAGATAGATTTGTTCTTACCGTAGATCTTAACAACCTCAACATATGATTTTTTTCTTTCTTCACTAGGAGCTTTCACCTTTTTGCTTAAAGGAAGCGCTTTACAGTTTTTCTTTGGCATATCCCAATTGCCAGCATCACTACTCTTGGGGGCTTTGGGGCCATTAAGTAAAATAAGGGACACTTGTATACAAGCACTGTGACACCTTGACAGTCAATCTGATATATCTGATGAGATGGCTACTAAGTGACTAATGGTTAGGATACACTGGACAAAGGGATGATTCTCATCCCTGGGCAGGATGGAGCAGGACAGTGAGAGATTTCATCATACTACTCAGAATGGCAGCACAGCAGCAATTTGAAACACGAGGTGTTTTTTGTTTTGAATTTTATTTTTTATACAGCAGGTTCTTATTAGTTATCTTTTTTTATACATATTAGTGTATATATGTCAATCCCAATCTCCTAATTCATCCCACCACCACCCCCAAAAACTTATGAATTGTTTCTGAATTTCCCATTTAATATTTTTGGACCACGGTTGGCTTTGGGTACCTGAAACCTCAGAGAGCGAAATCAAGGATAAGGAGAGACTGCTGTACTGTATATGTAGATGTGGGCATGTGTATTTGGGAACTAGTTCAGGCTCTTAGCATTGAACACCTAGTAAACTGATGTCTTCCGGTCTCTTTGTCTACTTCCCTTTACGAATCTATCCTGTACAATACCCTTTCCACTTTCTCATTTATCCACTCAAAAATTGAATGTTTTCTCTGTTCTTATAAAACCAAATTCAAATCTGTTGACATGGCACTTTTAACCCTGTTTTTCACAATCTCCTACCTCTGGACTCTCAACCCTCTATACTCTGCACCCCCTTACCGCTCAACCCCTACCCCTCTCAATTTTAACCTACCCAAATCCTCTCCAAAGACTTTTATCCCTTTTTTGGAATGTCTATTGTCTTTATCAATTCTATTAATTACCTACTGCCATTTATTGTCCATTGATTTCTCAACTGTTTTATCTCCCAACTGAAGTAATTTCATTTAAGAAATTCTTTATATGAGACTGCATTTATGACAGTCCTGAACTCATACAACCAAACTCATGTATTAATGTGCTCTTGTGTCAATAGTTTCAGATGATTATATAATTGTAAAATATTCAATAATCCTTGTTAGTAACTATGCTTACAAATTAAAGAAAAAAAATAACGAGTACCAAAAGAAGCAGGTTAACCTGTAACTACATAATTTGTAAGTTTAATGCTTATAACAAAAACATTTCATATCCATTGAATATTTGTTAATGAGCCTTTGTATTGTTACCCTTTCAATTTCGATGGCAATTTTTACCGACATTTGTTTTCTTCCACACCACTGTCCTGTAACCTGGTCACCCTGCACACTAGGAACACGTTAAGCAGAAATTTCCCTTTCAGTGACTGAAGTCCAACTCTCTTCTACATAACCCAGCTTAGCATAGAAGCGGAGGCCATATGCACAAAACAATGAACTAAATATTAAAATTAGTTTATTTTTCTACTTAACTTTTAATAAATGAGAAGAAACACAGTAGTCTGTCTCATAAAGAACATTTATAATACATAACAATCCATAAAGCCTCATGGTGAGGTAGGAACAGCTTTGGAAACAACGCACAGTCAGAAAACATACAAAAGGTAGGTAAAATGTTGCAGCACTAAATTTTATCTGCATCTGCATTTCATGAGATGATAATTGCATTTAACTGTGCCACATCTGGCCCAAAGGACACCCTATGGCAGACACAGAACAACACAACATGTAAGTTTCATAAAGAATCACAGAATACACTGATACACTTCATTGTGCTGTTTCAAGGCAGAACCATAACATGGCAATTTTTTGTCTTTTTATATATAACCACATATTAATTGTATGTTACATTCCCTTCAGCATCTTTTTGCCAAAGACACTAAACCATAAAGTTTTTGGTTTAAAAGTTTAAATTGAATGACATACAAAAAGCTCTTGTGCCAGTGAAAATGACTGCTAAGTATTCCAGAGCTTGTTAGTAAAACTAAATAGCATTGTCACATAATATTGGTAGAGCTACATCAAAATAGTGCTATTACAATTCCCATTTCAGATGGTCAAACACTGTATGACAGTTTCAATTTAAAAAATGAGAAACCCTCCACCTTCCCAAGAGTTTTAACACTGTTTTATGACTTAAATGAAACTCTATTAAAATAAATATTTCTATATGGTAGGATTCTTCTCCTTATTTGTGTATGTATGAACATCTTAGGACAGCAGGTAAATGACATTTCATCAAATGATATCTGCTTAAAAACAGTAAAAAGCTTCAACTCAATACCAGTTAGCCTACTAAATACTTCACATTAGATTCCATAGGACTTTCCCCTCAAAACTTTCAAAAATTCAAAATTAACAGACGATGTTACCAAGATACAAACATATTAACATAGTCTTCTACCTGTTGTGATTTTCCAAGGTGCTCTTGATGGAAATTTTTCCTGTTCAAATTATATACCTTATTCAAATATACTGTTTTCTAAAATGTTAAAATACATACAGCAAAGTGTTTGTGAGTTTTTGACTATTCTTTTAGGTTCTAGTCCATACTTATATAGTGCAGATGCTCTTCAAAAGAAAACCTTATTAAAAAATCATATAAACTAAAATGTGACAATGGAGAATTAAATCTCTCTCATCACTAAGGCGGCATTTGGCTTGGAAAAAATGTCTGGGTTGATTTTAATTCAGGCACATGTAGCACCTCCTTCTTACTAAATTGAGACAACAGACACATTTCTAAACACATATTCTAAATACACTGATCTTGCTCAAATATAAAAGAGCCAGCAGGCGAGATGCACCTCCTAAAACTGATGCAGTGTTATAAAACAGCATTTAAATATTGCGTTTAAGTCTCCTAATAATTCATGGTATTTCCCTCATTTTCTTGTAGTAAGGAATAAGCTATTTTGGAAAAGACACTTAAATCCCACAATATTTAAATATAAAAGCATTTTTTAAAAAGATAATGCTAATATAGCTAAAAATGGGTTAGAAAGTGCATTGTAAAGAAATAAATAATTCTCTGCTAAAACTCAAAAGGTGAGTCAGTGCCCACTGATTTTGCTATTATGACAAAAGTCCTTTGAAAAAAGAGAATCCTATGGTACCACTTTGTTACATATGAGCTACTTAAAATTATCAAAAGTGAAATAACTGAAATCTAAAGGCTGTTACTTTCAAAGCACTTATGAAAGAAAAAAAAAAGCCCTTGTCCCATGCTTATACACCATTTAAAAAAATCCTCATTCAGTCGATGTCTTATTAATTACACAACCTTTAAGAAACAGACCCAACAGAGCATTGTAAAGAAAACCTCATTGAATGTAATATATTTTACCAGTTATCCTTTTGTATCATTACTGACATGTTCCTGTAACATAAACTGTTTTGAGATCTTCAAAAAATGGTTTTGTAAAGTGTTAAATCAGGAATGTACATGATACAATTTGAAGCTTTCTCCTGTTCACCCATGAGATCCCCCAATTTCATGTTTTAAAAAAATGTTTGCAAAATTCAAAGTAACTACCAGTTTAGGAATTGAAATACACAGTATCAGAGAAAAGTATTAAATGATAAATATGTATTGCAAATTGGCAGGTTATGGTTTTGGCCCATTATAGCAAATGTGAACTTACAAACTGTGTTCCTAAAATTACCTCATTCTCACTGGAAAAATTGGGTTTTCTTAAATAGGCCCATTGCCAGCAATAGGCTTATACTAGGAAAAAAACACACCACCTACCACAAAAGATCATCCCTTTAAAAAGTTAACTGTCAAATGTCACCATTTTCATCTTAAGACCCATTAGATAATGAATTATTTCAAATCCCAAAAGGTAGCCATCCCAAAAGTAGTCAGCTATAAAAGTTACTAAAGTAGTCAGGATACCTCGTTTCTAGAAAAATAGAGCTATACATGATAACTGATATTAATATCCATCCTTTTGAGGACAAAAATCTAGTTTCTTCACAAAGCATAACCCCTCCCTATCAAGAAAAATATAACTTAAATACCCTTAAATAATATTTGTGTATGGATTTGGAATCCATACCAACAATGAAATAGCTAAGAACAATTGCCTGTGTAGATATTATGGCATCTTGCAAAATAAGCTACTATTGGAAGATCTGAGCAATGTCAAGACAGAATGACTTATAGAATCTCAATTATTAATTGTGCCTTAACTAACTTTGCTTTTTGAGAATTTAATATCCAAACTGCATTAACCTTCAGATTCCATTTTTCTCCCAAGTCAATGGCTCTTGGCAGAGCACAGGCATTGCTGGTTGGGCTCAAAAAGCTGTTTGAATCCATTCATGATTGGTCACTGTGAAATGACTAACTCTGAAGTTATTTTTAAAACCCACAGTTTAAAAGATTAGATTAATAAGCTCTCATTTAACATGTAAGTTATTAGATTAAATTTAATGTCCTTAAAAATATTTACTATATATATTTTATGAGTAAACTTTCAACTCAATGTTCCCAATGCCAATCTTTCAAAGAAAGTAATGCTGGTGAACATGTCCATGTTTTAGACCATGTTTTTCTTTAAAAAAAAAAAAAAAAAGGTTAAAATTCTCAGAATAATTTAGAAATGTAGTCTGAATATTAACACACAAGAATCTAAATATTTAGTTTGGTAAACTTTCTTCCCTGCTCTTACTCCCCATATGCCCTATTATATGTACGCTACAGTTCAATTTGTTAATTATTTCACTATTTATTAGAATAATACTCAGCAATATAAGATACAGAATAGTAACTGATCTTCAGTATCATAAATACCCCCATGTGAAGAAGAAGAAAAGGAACTTTTCCTAATAATGTTCATGAGTCATTCTTAAAATATGTTGCCATTATGCTATGCAATGATCTCAAAGGGCAAGAAAATATTACATAAAATGTCAAAAGAAACAAACCTGTTGATGATTTTTAAAGTTCCAGCATTTATAATTCTAATAAACAAAATATAACACTGGGGGAAAAGAAAAGCAGAGAAATTCCAGTAACAATTTTAATTTATTTATCCCCCTAATTAAGTTTTTACCATGGAAAAACTGGAAATCAAATGTTATATAAGGTTTATACTTTAAACAAAAATGTAACATAGTGTTAAAACTGGCTTTCCAAAACTGTTACAGCATAGCTGTACTCTGCACTAATAATCACAAAGTTGTAATATAGAACTCTGTTAAGCAGTCCCATTATGTTCTTACAAAAATAGAATTAAACTGTGTGACCAGACAAGGACTTCAATTACACTACTTGGCAAACATAGAATTTCAATGGAGTCTTTTTCCTCTTGCAGTTTAAAGCAAAAGTCAAATATCACATCTTTTCCAAGACTCACAAAGATGATTCAGGTTGTTTATCTGGCATTTTTTTTATCTCTATCACAACAGCAGGGATGTTTTCAACTTTAGTCCTCCTGGGCTGCTTCTCTAGATTGTCACTAAGTTCTAAACAAGAAATGCTAACTGTTGGGGCCTTTTCTGCATCCTTTCCAGACTGGGCTTGTGGCCGTGTCCCACAACATTGCTTCAAAGCACACTGAGTTCTGCAGGCAAGTTCACATGGGACTACACTTGACTTAGAGCCTACACTAGCAAATTCAGGCTGAATGGTAGTAGCATGAATTCCGTGATTATGGAAAACGTCTTTAATGATCTTAGCCACCTGCATGTATGATGTCGGGTCTTCACATTTTATGTGAGCAGTGGCAATGATTCTGCTTCCAGCAAGTTGCCAAACATGTAATTCATGAACTTCCTCAACTCCTTCAACATCTCGAAGTTCTTTTATCAAATTTTTGATATCAATTTGTTTAGGAACAGTTTGGAGAAGAATAAGAGCAGACTCCTTAAGTAATGGATAAGTTGTGTAAAGAAGTATACAAACCATTACAATACAAAGAGTTGGATCTAAATATAGCACCCAGCAAGGACTAGCCTCAGAAACTGTTGCATGAGTACTATTAATTAATTCTACAAATGCTTTGCAGGGGTCAGGGGTACATGGGTTCACACACATCTCCCCTTCAGGACAACCCATCCAAGAAAAGTAAAAGACTAAGGCATTTACTACTACAATCACTGAACCCAAAGCATCTCCAAAGACATGCAGAAAAACTCCACGCATGTTAAGCTGTCCAGCCTTATCATCATCATCTTCCAATTCCACCTGGTCAGGTTCTCTGATAAGATTCCCATTCACTTGTACTTCCATTGCATCATTTCTGGACTTTTCTGGATCTACAAAGAAATAAAAATTCTGTATCAAACACATCTCAAGTGTTTATATAAACATTCTTGCCTAATTCCATTTAAGTGATAGAAGTGAAAATTTTTCATAAAACGTAATAAGAAATGTGCTCACAGTGATTTAATATAAATTGACATACTGGGAACAAGCCAGGACATAATGGCCAGGGCTAAACTAAGTCATTAAGATGATATTGCTTCCCCATACTCCTAACCACCCTCCTACCTTCCCACCTCCAAATAAAGTTCACCTTTTCTGTGGGGGTGGGGTCCTGTGAACATTCTCCTATACTTGTTGGCATACACCAAAAAGAAAACAAAATTGAACGCTATCACCCAAAATTAAATGCAACTATGGATAAGTCTAATACAAATGGCTGACCTGATGCAGACAGAGGTCTAGTCACTTTTCGTAGTCATTAAGGTGTTAAGGTTAACTTTTAAACTTTTATCATTTATATAAATGATAGAGTCTCTTGACAGAAGAGGTTTAGAAACTGACAAATCAACAATATAAACCTATCAGCAATCAGAGAGACTTCGGGAAAAGTTGGAACTAAACGATCACTATCTACCCTACTAGCTCCTAAACCAAACGTACAGATCCTTTAAAGGAATTATACACACCAGAGCAGCTTAATATTCTTTGGAATAACACCTGGCAGAGTGGGAGTGAGAGGAAATTCAATTGTTTATTAAACATTTTCAATGTACAACTTGAATTTCATTAACATGATATTCTAAATCTTGGAAAGAGGAAAACTGTCTATGTGGTATCATACAACTAGGTAAATAGATGTAAGTGGAAAAAAGTGGAAGGAAATACACCAAATTGTTAACATCACTGAGCTTGGGTAGTAGAGCATTAGGTTGATTCCTTTTCCCGCCTCCTTTCTTTCAACATTCATTTCCCAATTTCCTTCAAGCGCGCTTAATGTTTAGAATGAAAACTATCCATTAAAAACATAAGATGAATAAATTACCATCACTTTTATCTTAGTACGATTATGAAAAATCCTAAGTGAAATGTTAAACATGCCCATACAGGTTCTAAGTCTAGGATTTTCAGGATTAGGTTTAGATTTTAGAAAATTAACTGAAACATATATTGCTGCTCATGGTAGAAACCTTTAACGAGGGTTTTGAGCTCAGGAAAGTCAATCACTAGATAGCCCCGAATACAATATTAAGAAACTTGTTTGAAGGGCATAAGAACTACTTGGGCAGAGCAAGGTTCCTAACAGCCAACGACTAAGGACCAAGTGGGATTCTCTCCGTTTCCCAATAGGCCCAAGAAATTAGCATTTTTTGATCCTGCTAACGCCAAAATCAGACAGCCTCTTGAAACGACAGCCTGTAAAGACTGCTAAGTGCGGCTGCAGACCGCAGCGGGCTGACGGTCACCTCCTGACCTTTTGCCCGCTCTCACCACCACGGTGCCCATCTACACTCCCAGACGCGCTTCCCCGGCTCCTTACACCGGGCTGAAAGGGGGGCCGCCTCCTCCGGGCGAGGCGGGGTGTGAGTGCCGGAGCGGGAAGGAGTGGCCAGGTAGGCGGCGCGGCGCGGTCGGCTCGGACACCAGGGGGCGTGCTGGCCATCCTGCCCGGGGCCATCCCGGGGTCTGGGCTCCCCAATGCCAACCACCTGCGGCGGCGACTTTCTCTCCTCACCTGTCCGGTCCAGTTTCAGCCCGTTGGAGTTGCTGCTATTGGCCACCAGGATGTTGGTCTCCTCCTGGTCGGGACCCTGTTCACCTGGGGCCCTGTTGTCGCTACCCCCGGTGCGGGTGCTCTTGCCGCGGCCCCCCTTGGGGAGGCCGTGGCTGTGCCCCCCGTGTGAGTGGCCGTGGCCGGAGTCGTTGCCGAAGCCGCTGTGATGGTGGAAGAGGCAGAGCCCCAGCACGTTGACCACCAGCCCCGCCACGCCGACCCCGAGGACCACCAGCGGCTGCTGCATCTCGTGCGGCTCGATGAAACGCTCGATGGCCTCCAGCAGGATGGCGAAGCAGAGGCCGGTCAGGAAGATGGCGTTCACCAGAGCCCCCATCACTTCGGCCCGGATCCAGCCGAAGGTGTTCTTCTGGGTGGCGTGGGTCCGCCGGGCGAAGCGCTCGGCCACCAGCGCCACCACCAGCGCCAACACATCCGACAGCATGTGGAAGGAGTCGGAGAGCATCGCCAGCGACGAAGTCACCCGGCTCACCACCACCTCCAGGACCATGAACATGAAGGTCAGTATCAGCATGCACAGCAGCCGGCCCCGGTTCCGACCCCAGCACCCCATGGCTGCGGCTCAGGAGCCCGCCGAGCGCGGCCCGGACACTCGTGAGGCGGCGGCGGCGAGGCGCCGAGGGCCGGCGACCCGGCGACGGAGGGGGGGCGGCGCGGGGCTCTCACCGCCCGAGCCGGGCCGCTCGGGAGTCTGCCGTTGGGCCTCGTTGGCCGGACAGGGGCGAGCCCGGGGTCAAGCCGCCGAGCCCCCGCGCCTGCGGGCGTCCCCGGCGGGCCGGCGGCGCGTTGCTCCTCAGGCGTCCGTCCTCGGAGCCGGCGCGGAGGCCCGGCTCAGCCCCAGTAGCCCCCACACCTAGAGCGGGCGGCGGCGGCGGCGGGGAGCTGGGGCTCCCGGAGCCCGCGGACGGAGAGCCGGAGCAGGAGCAGGCGAGCGGCGGGGGCGGGCGACCAGCAGCTCCGCGCTGCAAAGGCTCCAAGCATCTGCGGGCTCTCCGCGCAGGTCTTCCCCTCGCTGGTCTCCCTCCGGGGTCGCTCGGACCGAGGAGCCAACCCCTGAAGAGCTAAAGAGGCGGCGGCCACAGCAGCTGCACTCGGCCCGGTATCGGGCGCCTTCTTCGCCCCCCCGCCTTTGCAGACGGTTTACAAAAAAACTTTGCTTTGCACTCGGAACCCCCGTTTTCACACGGACCCGAACGTGACAAGGCCTCGCTGTCCCGCCCACCAGGCCCGGCACGCTTTCCCATTGGCCAGAACCCCCTCACGACAGCTGTCGCGTCCCGCCCATCCGCGCTCACTATTGGATGGAGGCTCGGCGGGGCGGGAGGGGGCGGTGTCACGGCGCCAACAGATGGGGGGCGGGGCCTTTCCCTTCAGGAGCCGGGCGTGGGCCGGGGGCCGCGGCCGGGTGCAGCGATGGGCGTCGTGGGGGAGGGAAGGGGGCGCGGGCCGCGTGCAGCAGGAGGGGGAGGGACAGGGCGGGGCAGGAGCTGTACCCCAGGCGTGGCGGGGCTTTTGCTCTGGGGCTGCGGGTTCTCGCAGCCCCCCGCCGGGCAGCAAACAGACTTTGATCCTCCGAGCCGGGTCCACGTGGGGCGGGCCGCGCGGCCGCTCTGTGACAGACGGCAGCCTGGGAGGGTCCGGGAGGGGGAGCCCTTGTGCGCGGGGCCCTCGGGTGGGCGCTCCTGTCCGGAGAACCGAGATTAGGCAGACAGACTCATAAACAAGTGCAGCACGTAACTTGTGACTCTGCTCAACACCGAGCTGAGGAGTTCGTTCAGGGCGGTCCTGCGAGGGGATGAACGTAATCTTTGTAAATGTTTCAATAAAGCAGATCACCCCTATCACCACCATCCCCAGGAGAGCTTGTGTGAAGTACGATATTTCTGTCACTGATTATTTAAGGACCATTTAGGGTACAGAGTTAAAGCAGGAGAAACCTGGGTTCTGGTCCTTGCTTTGCCACTAGCCAGCTGTGTGACTTTGGGCCAGTCAACCGATCTCTCTAGACCTGTTTCTTCATCTATGAAGTAAAGGATTGGACAAGAGGAACTCTTAAGATTCCTCCTGACTTTAAAATTCTAAGGCTCTATGACTTAACATTTTATTTATAGGCTAGAAACAGCAGAACCCTGTGTCGGTTGCCATGGGGAAGGGGAGGAGCAGTAAGAATACAGAAGAATGAGCTTCTGTCCAGGTGAAGGTAAAATATAAACATATAAAATTTTAAATTACTATGAAATACTCCTAATTGTGCCAACACTAGTTTAGATTGGATACATATGTGCTGTGCTCTGAGTGGAGATTAGCTAATTTGAAAGTGAAGCCTTCCTGCTTCATAAGTGGAGAGATGGCTGGAGTCAGAGTGGCCTGAACTGGACTTGCAAAGGCCTCACCGCAGCCCCTGAACAGCAGGAAGGACCTGGAACTGCTCTGGACTGCTGGAAGACAAAGGTAGTGCTAGCCAGTGCCTCGGGGTCTGTTAAATAAGGCTTGTTTGGGGGCATGTTTTTTCATTAAAAAAAAATATTTTTATTATTTCTATAAAAGATTTTTCACTTGTGTGTGGTGTGTTTCTTATCTCCCCACCCAGACTAGAGAGCCAGATCCTCATCTATTTCTGTTCTTCTGGAATAGAAAAGAATGGAGGAAAATTTCTGAGACATTTATTACGGAAGACTTGCTAGGACTTGATTAACTGGATATTGGGAGAGTGAAAGCTGATGAGGAGAATTTAACAAAGATAGTTTTTAACTTGACAAGGGAAATATTGCTTTAAACAGGTGAAGAAGTTGGGAAGGGGGTGCAAAGAGCTGATTTTAAGGGGCAAATACTGGGCCTGTTTTTAAGGTGCTGAATTTGAAGTCTGGATGGTGGCAGCTCTAAGGAGTGGGGAGATGGGATTGGGGACTTCCATAATCTCCTCTCCTTTGGTGTAGACAATTGATGTTTGTGCGCTCATGTATGTAAACACAGCTTCAAACCTCCTTCTAACCAGCTGCTCCTATACAGAAATTGGGGAGCCACGTTTGGGTCAAGATATCCTATGGAAATGGCCAGGAGGCAGTTGGAAGACCATTTTGCCTCCTATTGGGAGGGGCTGTGTCCCTTTATTTAAAAAAATAGATTCCTTTATGGAGTTCCCTGGTGGTCTAGTGTTAGGATTCAGTGCTTTCACTGCTGTGGCCCGCGTTCAATTCCTGGTCAGGGGAACTGAGATCCCTCAAACCGCTTGCAGCGTGGCCAAGGTGGGGGAAAAAAAGATTCCTCCAAGTGTGAGAGCTTAATGCCCAAAGAGGAATCAATAAGGAGATGTAGAAGGCAAAGATTCTCAGCAAACAAGGTAGCAATCCTTTCAAAAACAAAGCGGACTGAATTGGGAGATGTTTAGACTCACATAAAAGCAGGCTCTTAGGTTCAATTCAACTCAGTAGTCACTTATGAGAACCTGCTTTGTGCAGCATCTTTTTTTTTTTTTTTCCCTCTTGTAAGCCACTTCCCAGACAATATGCTTTATACTCTCATAACCTAGAAGGGGGGAGGGGTGTCAGAGGTACATTTTCCGGGTTGGAAAAAGTCATAATCATGCATTCCAGAAAGAGTAATATCATTTATATAACAGCAAAACATTTCAGTCAAATAAACTTTTCTTCTCCCCACCCGGCATAGTGTAGTCAAAATACTTCAGTAGCTTGACTCAAATTTGTCCTTTTTCAGCTGGTTATCCTAGCATAGCATTAACACAGCCAGAAGGGGGTTAAAATGAAGAGAAACCATACAATTATTCACCACCACCCCTGGAAGTTGTGGCCCCAGGATGAGTAAGATGGCTTGGCTGTTTCTTCCTAATTCTTGAGAACTCTCCTGATAATTTGCTTGGCTTCCAAACTGACTAAACTCAGCATACTTTAAAGATGAGAAAATAATGCTTCTTTTGGAAAAAGACTGCCAGTTTGAGTGAAAGTCAAATGTTTAACACAAACTTTGCAATTTCAGAGCCCTCTAAGACCTCTCCCTGCTCTATCAACACCAAGCTCCTCCAAATTGGAGCTTCCTAGCTCAAGGATCTAGCCTGCACGTTATCAACCCAAAGTGTAGGTTTAAAAGGATTCCTGTAAAAAACAAACAAACAAAAACTGCTAAGCACAGCCACACCTCTGAATCTTGGTTTTTAAAAATCATGAGTGTATGAAGCTGTACCGTGGACAGACAGATGAAGAAAAACATGTGAAAACCAGATTACATTTGACTTTGGTTGATGGCAAATCACTTCTAATGTTCAATCTTGAGGCAGAAATGATGGGGAAATCAGATCTGTTTATTTTGTTTTGGAATGTATTGAATAATTATTACAAATATAAACTAAAATCTCTAGCAATGACATGAGGGCCAAGGCTTGAATTTTTAGCTGCTTCCTGAGGGAACAGGCAGTAGAAAAAAGAATAAACAAGTAACAGTGCAGTAATAAAGCCCAGAAACATCACAAAAGGGCTCAGAGGTATAAGGGAAACCATATGAAAGAAAGGTTCAGAGCAGGAAACCCTACTCGGAAGCAAAGGAGAAACAGGAACAGGGTAGGGAGTCGAATGTACAGTGAGAGGCCCAGGACAAGCACTGAGCTTTCTGTATTCGTTGGTTAAGCTAAAGAATGGCAGGTGAGAGTGAATAGCAAAGGAAAACTCATTTTTCTTAGAGACTGAAAACTGGATCCAAGGTCTCCGGTCATGCCTGGAAATTAAATCTAGAAATAAAGGCCCTGACACCTATACAGAAAGGCTTGTTAAAAGCATTTGTGAATTTTTTGGGTGCAGTGTTATGTAATACCAGAAATTGTGGAAGGCACAGTTAGTCAGTTTTAAGATTTAGGCTGACTGCCCATTCTTTCTTTAGCCCTTCTACTCTAGGAGCTGGAGATTGTAATTAAAATTCAAGGTACAGAAGTTTTAAAAATATATAATTTAATTTAAAACGTGTTTCTATGACTCTGTCCATTACTTATCTATAAAGATGATGTTGACCAGTAAACTATTTTGAAAGTATTACACACCTAATGAGTTTTAGAAAATTCAGGGAACTGTTCCTTAAAAATTACTGACTGGACAAGTTACTTTAAACCCTCTAGGCCTCACTTCCCCCATCTTTTTAGTGAGGCATTCTGAGAGATGGCCACTCCACTGGAGTTAAGATGTGAGTAAAGGAGATGGTACTGCCTGCCTGATACTCTCACGGTGGGTGGGAGTGGGAGGCTTTCAGGCTACCTGTACCTGGGGTCACCATGAATCCAGGGCTGAAATTTTTAACTTGCAGATTCAGACACCACATTTTTATCATTTTACCTGGGGTAAACTGATTCACCTGGACTCAAAATGGACTAATTTGCTGGCCATAACCTCCCCTTTATTCACTTTGTCTTAGAGGGGAGAGCTCATTGCACAGAGCCTGCCTCTCTCTTGCGGGCAGGACCTCTTAAAAGCAAGGTTGTATGGGGAGCAGAGAACTAGGCCAGAGGAGGTGGATCTTCCACGGAAGGGAGCGTTTCTCTCTCCTGAGCTGTTAGAGTCTCCTGCCTGTCTCTGCACATACACTCTGCCCTCCTGTGTCTGAGTTACACTCCATTTTGCTGCCAGAGTGATCTTTTCAAAACCCAGATCTGATCATTTCAAAATACACATCCTCCTCCACCACCACCACCACCATCACAGCTGCAATCCCTCAGTGGCTTCCCAGTGCTCTGAGGAGACAAGCCAAACTCGAATGCACAGGGCTGGGCATGGTCTGGCCCTAGCTGCCCTCCCCAGCCTCATCCCATCACTGCACCTAACAGGCCTGGCCTTTCTGACCACCATGCCTTTGCGTGCTCCCTCCTGCCAAAACAGCTGTGCACACACTGTTCCCTCTGCCTGGGACACTCTTCCCTCCCTTCTTCCCCACCTTAGTTCTTGCTCATCCTTCAGCTCTCAGCTTGAGGGCCACTTCCTCAGGGAAATTTTCTGTAACCCCTCTGACTGGGTCAAATCACTCTAGTACAAGTTTTCTTGCCTCCTAGTCCTGATCTTTTGCCACACAGAGCAAGGATGCAATTTACATTTATCCATTTGTGTATTTGATTAGGCTGTAAGCTCCATGTGGGCACGGGCAGTGTGTGCTTTTGTTCGTTATTGTATCTATCCCCAGCCAGCCCGTCTCAGGAAGTGTTTACTGAATGAATGAATGAATGTTGATAAATTACCTTTCTCAAGCTTAGTAATTCGTGTATTCATTCAACAGATCCTTATTCAACATCCATGGTTCCCTGTCTAGACTGGAACATGAGAATCAGAGAACCCTTTTCTTCTAGACAGTGTAGAAAACACTGTGACACAATCTTATTAATTACCTCATCATTTTCTTTACTTCAAGCAGGCTACCACCATTTTGCTGTGATATTATCTCACACAAGGTGCAATTAATTGAATGAAACTAGGACCCACCCTTGAAACCCACCACGGCAACATTCTAGGTTCTCATAGTTTTCAGAGTACTTCCACATCCCTTATTGAAGGGGCATGATGACCCTATAAAGTTTGCAGGGCAGATTCTACAGATTATGGGCTGAGACTCCAAGAAATGAAGAAAGTTGCTCAAGGTCCCACTGCTTTTGAGGCCCTAATCGCACCAGCAGCGTGTTTGTTTTTAACTTCATACCCAAATTTGGGAAAAACAAACTCAGTTTGAGGCTCCAGACTTCACATGCACTAACTACTACAAATCTGTCATTCATCTCAGTCTTAAAGGTCTCTGGTTCTATGATTTTCTTATTAATTTGTAATTACTATAAGGACTAAGGGGAGGTGGCCTACTTGTGAGTGACACCTCTTTAACAGGTCACTCCAAAATCTGATTCTCTAGTGGTATGTTCCAAAATTGGGTCCTGATCACACAAAACTGTGTAGAGTGAATTACTCATTGTTTTGCCTACTGCTTTTATGTACCTCTTACTTTCAATTTCTTTAACAGCTGGGATGCCTTCCAAAGGACTAACATTAGGGAAAATACTGACCCCTCACCTGGGGTGGCTTGTTAAAATGCTGATTCAGTAAGGTCAGTCGTGGAGCCTGCCATTCTGAATTTCCAATAAGCTCCTGGGGGATGCCAATGTTGGTGTTTCCCAGACCACACTTTGAGGACTAAGATGTTAGAAGCTTTTCGTTTTTAACCTTGGAAGGAGGCTATTCCGTGGAGTTAAGCTATTCTCATGCAAAAAAAAATCCTCAAACTTTAAAATGTTTTGATTTTACTTATTTTATATTCATCTGTCATATTTGAATTTTATTTTTTTATAAATGATATCACTTCTATATTAAAATTTTTAAATGAAATCAAATGTCTTATCCTTGTAGGAAAGCACGCCTTAAAATTAATCAAGCTCCAGGTGTGAATATGCATTTCAGTTTTTGCCTTCACTGTGTCAGAAGAAAATAATTACTTGACAGCTTTTGGAAATATTTTTGTTATTCTGACTAACATTAATGGCTCCCGAAGTCTGAATAATAGGTTGGGCTGAGGACTCAGAGTATGACTGGGGGTCTTTTGCACTCAAACGTTTCATTATCCAACATGAAAAGCCTTTCCTATCAATTACTGATCAAATCCTCATAAGGAGCCTAAAAGACATAAAATGAATAAGGGGTGTTTAATATTTAGGCAGCACTAGGAGCAGCAATAGTCACCAAAAAGAGTAGTGGGAAGTGAGGTTAGAGATGCTTCCCTCTGCCTGTCTGCTGATTCTAGAAGAGAGCAAAGATCTAGCCTCATGGTAGCTGCATCTACAGACCATTCCCATGAGTCCTTGTTATTGACTTTATTTATGCTTTGCACTGGCTTCAAGGCTTATTCCACCATAAGGTCAGAGTTGACCATCTCTTAAACTCAAGAGAGACATCTTTCAGTCCCCAAAGTGCCATTGTCTTAAAAGTGACCACAATCAAAACTATGGGGATGCATTTCTAGGCGCTACTCAGGTGTCTTCAAATGTGAGAGCAATCCTTTAATGGAAAAACCAGTGCCTGCTAAATTGGGGCAAATGGAGATTGTTTTATCTCTCAATTGCCTCCTGATGTGGAACCTAGGAAGATGGAAGAGATAAGTCTAATGGAAGAGAGCATCTGGCTCCACACGTTAGGATGAAAAGAAGGATGAGCTGTTAAGCATTCCTCTCTGCTTCTGTGGCCAGACCTCCAGTCCAGGCCTACATGTCTCTCAGAGCAATTATGTGAGCACTTCTAATAGGTCTCCCATTCCCGCCTTCCTCCAATCTATTTAACGCAGTGCTTTCTGATCGATATTCCCGTATATCAATGCTCACATGACACTCTTGCTCAAAACCCTCAGTGGCTGCCCATTAACCACAGAATAAAGCACACCATTTTATCTAGGTATTTAAGGCATCCTGCATGTGACCTTGTCTATCCAAGCTTATCTCTCGCTCCTCTTCCACAAGCCTGCTACTCAAACCAAATTATTCCTAGGTAAGGATTGCAAGTTACCTAATGACCATGCCTCCATTTCCTCTATTGTGGACCAACATAATAACTTATCTCATTGAGTTGTTGGAAATAGATGAGTTAATATGTATAAGATGCTTAGGACAATGCCTGGCACATGGAAGGGTCCTGTAATGGGTTGAATAGTGCCCCCCCCAAAAGATATGCCCATGTCCTAATTCCTGGAAACTGTGAAAGTTCCCTTATTTGGAAAAAGGGTCCTTTGCAGATGTAATTAAGGATCTTGAGATGAAAAGACCATCCTGGATTATCCAGGTGAGCCTTGAATCCAATGACAAGTGTACTAGCAAGAGATATGTAAGGCTGATGAGACAGAAGAGAAGACCATGTGAAGATGGAGACCGAGATAGCTAAGGAGTGGCAACAGCCACCAGAAGCTGCAAGAGGCAGGAAAGGAATCTTCCCTAGAGCATCTGGAGGGAGCACAGACCTGCCAAGATCTTGATTTCAGACTTCTGCCTCCAGACTACTGGACAGTAAATTTCTGTTGTTTTAAACCACTGCATTCATGGTAATTTTTTTGGCATCCCCAGGAAACTAATACAGGGCCAAATACATTTTAGCTATTATTATCATTAATTAATCACAAAATGTGCCTTTGCCGTTTCCTCTCAGAATCATTTTTTTTAGTAAGTGAAGCAATTTTATTTTATTTATTTATTTATTTATTTATTTTGGCTGCACTGGGTCTTAGTTGTGGCATGAAGGATCCTTAGTTGCGGCATGCGGACTTCTTAGTTGCAGCTTGTGGACTCTTAGTTGCGACATGTATGTGGGATCTAGTTCCCCGACCAGGGATCGAACCCAGGCCCCCTGCATTGGGA